>NC_090921.1:824049781-824673531 GCF_040938575.1 Ambystoma mexicanum
TGGCCATATAGCATCCATGGTTTACAAACAGTTGGAGAAATACAAAGAACCAAATAAAGAGTTACTTTTGAAATGGTCAAAAGTGTTAGGATCTGAGATGAGTGATACCCGATGGATGAATTTATGTAAAAATGTGGCATTAACGTCTTTAAATCTAGGCGAAAGAAGTAGATAAATCAAAATCCTGAACCATGTATTCTGGACTTCGCAAAAGCTATATGTACGCAGATTAATTCAATCAGAGGCCTGCAGGAGATGTCAACATGATGTTGGCACATTCAAACACATGATCTGGGAATGCAGCAGCTTGCGAACCTATTGGAGAGAAATTACACTCAGAGTGAATACGGTTCTGCTTCTAGATGAAGATTATGATTACTCAAGGATTATTCTTGGGGAAGATGATCAAGTGGAGGATCTATTTTATCCTCAACCGTGTTGGTTTTTCAGAGCCTGCAACTGTGCCAAAAAGGTTATTCTTAGGAAATAGAGAAGTGAGGAAATAGCAGCTGTGACTGAATGGATGCAGGACTTGTATCAAGGATGGAGAGAATGATTTACTACAGATACAAGAAAATAAGCTTGTTTGAACAAATATGGGATTTCTAGAATTGTAAATATTGATTTTAAAGTATTTCCTGTTAATCTATTCTGGCAAATACAATGTTGAGTGACCTAACTGTGAAGAAGTGAACTGTTATTTTATATATATAAGTTGTTATGTCTAAACGTTATTGTTATTTTTGTTTCGATTAAAACTTTAAAAAAATGTAAATACAAAAAAACCCAGAGATTTTGCAGTATTAACAAAATCACTAGAGGGTCCAGCAATCTTAGCATCAACAAAAACCATTTGGAATAAACAGTGGGCATGAAAAAAACTGCAGTAATTCAGTTTTGTCTGTGTTTAATTAAAAAGAATAAGAGTGCATCCATGCTTCAATAACATGTAAACAGTTTCATAGTTGCCACATATCGCTTTCAGGTAGATTTCGGAGATACAGTTGTGTGTTGTCTGCATACTGATACATGGACACACAATGTTTCTTGACTAAAAATCGCAGTTGTTCTATATATAAATTAAAAAGCATTGGTGATAAAATGGACTACTAGGGAACACCAAAAGGGTCTAAAAAAAGCATCAGAACAAACTTCAGCCAATACTAGCATCTGATTTCTTAAATATAAAATGAGCGTAACCAGGCAAGAACTACGTTTTCAATCCCCATTTGGTCTGCCAACATTTTTAGAAGGGCCTTATGATAGGTAGTGTTGAATGCTGCCAATAAATCAAGTAAAATCAGCCAGCAAGCCTCTCCATCATCTAACACTTTATAAACATTGTAAAAGATCTCTAATGTAGATGTCTTGGTACTACAACCCAAACAAAATCCTGATTGAAATGGGGCAAACACATTTTGTTCAGCGAGCCAGTTATTCAATTGTTCAGAAAATACTCTTTCCAGGAATTTCATGAGGAAAGGCAGTGAAGTTACTGGTCGATAATTAGAAAGATAATCAATGTTGGGGTAACCTTTTTAAGAGCGGGAACATGCTCTGTTTTAAGTCAGGAAAATGAACCACCTCAAGTGATAGGTGCACAAGTTTCAGAAGAAAATGGAATAAATATCGAAAAGTGATCTCCAATTACAGGGCAAAAATGATCAGCAAAATAAGTAGTTCTAGTGCCAGACAACAGAGTGAGTTTGTGGTCCTCTGGCATAATAAAGAGCCCCAAGTGGCCATAGTTTTACTATGTAAAACAGGGAGTTTAGAAAGCAACTTTGGAATTATTCTCCAAATCTCTAAGATCTTATCTGAAAAAACCTGGCAAAATCTTGGCATTTCAAGGTTAGCGGCTGAAAGTGTTTAGTTAGTGCTTTTTTTTATCACTTTTATTAGCGCAAACCATGATTTTGGTTGGCTTGCAGCAAATTCAATAGCCAAGTTGAAATAAGCAAATTCAGCTTTAGAAATATGAAAATAGCAGTGATGTGCATCCTTGTCCCTCTGCTCATTCCTCCTCACTTTGTGCTTGATCATTATCAATATTTGCCCCATTGACAGACTCCAGCACTGCTGGCCTCCTCGCTCATGCCCACCACACTGCCTCCTCAACAACCCCTTTCCGTCTACCCTTATTCCTTCAATCTATCCTCATCTCATTCCCCATTTTATCTATCTTTTACATACTTCTCTTGATACCGCTTCTTTCCCTCTTCAGTTAAACATGCTATAATCTTACCTATCATAAAAAACATCTCTTGACCCTGCTTCACCTGGTAACGTTTGTCCCATTTCTCATCTCCCATTTATTTTCTAACTTTTTGAGCAAGCCTTTCATTCACAGGTTTCTTCCTACCTGACTCTCTACTCTCTCCTTCCCCTCTTCAGTCAGGGTTACGGCTGTCCCACTCTACTGAGACTGCCCTCCTTCGCTTCACTAACTCTCTTTTTTCTTCTTGCCACCAGAGGCAATTTTCCATACTAATTTTTCTGGATCCGTCCACGGCTTCCGACACTGTTAAATATTCTCTCCTACTATCATCACTCTCTTCTCTTGGTTTTCAGGTTCTGTCCTCAGCTGGTTCAGTCCCATCTGTCAGACCAATCTTATTATGTTCTCTGGTCTGGTGCCATTTCGACCTCCATCCTCTACTTCACGGGGTTCTGCAAGGTTGTGTTCCTGGTCCTTTATTGTTCATAATGTGTACCGTTCGTCTGTCTGCACTTCGGTCTTCGTTCAGTTTATTGTGTCATTTCTATGTGGATGACACACAAATCTTTCATTTATTTCCTTTTCTGATTTTCTCTGTCTTGTGGATGGCTTCTTATTTTCTCCATCTTAACACTGCTAAAACCGAGCTACTCTTCTTTCCTGTAAATACCCGACCTCAGCCCCCGTCCTCTTTACCCCAGTCCTCCCTCACATTCTTATCTTCTGCCAATAACCTGTGTGTTATCTCTGAGCTTTCTCTATATTTCTCCTCTCACATCTCTAACACGCTCACATCTGCCGCTTTCAACTTTATAACATTTGACGTGCCCACTCCTTGTTATCTTTCTTTGCCACTGAACTCCTCATTACATCTCTCATTTTTATACCCATCTTGATGATCGCCGCTTTGCTGTTTGGTCTCCTTATCTTGTTCTGTCTAAAACTCTGCAATTTGGCTTCTCTTTTCTCTTCTCAAACACATATCTATTACTGGAAGAGACTCTCCCGTTGGGCAAAAGGACTCCTGTTCCTGTGAGAAACTCCCTAGAGTACATTCCAACAATACCTCTGTCTATCTTACAAAGATATATGTGAGGAAAATATCAGCATATGTTATCGTCAACAGAAAACAGTGAATATTCCCCTTAACTGAGACGAGAAGGATGACATGCAGAGAAGAGAAGCCGCTGGAGAAAGGGAAAAGGGAACATAGCACTGCACCGGGGAAGTCCCATGGCTACATACGGTATGAAATGGAAGGAGACTGCAGAGAGAAGCCCGGTAGTTACGATTTGGCTCGAACGCTGGCACAGAGGAGAGACTGGAACGCGCGGCATGCTGCTGATGTGAGGAAGCGAGAAGCTGACAGACGTGCTGCGTCTGATGACACCAAAAAGGAGAGAAAGTGGTGACGTGACCAAAATACAGCCGTGGTAGACCTGGTGTCCTGAAACCAATGCTATTACCACTCTGCAACTTCCAAAGTGGAACGAGTCGGTATCCAAAGTACAGAGGAGCCACCATATATGACGGCAAAAATGGAGAGAGTGTACGAAGACGTGAAGCCAACCTGAAGAAAAGAGGCATTCTCAAGCGAATAAGAAACCTGGTAAGATTATCCCTAAATGCAACAGTTAAAAGGGGAAACGAGAGACTCGGGAAGGGAGGCCAACTAGAATAATTATTTGAATGCTCATGCTCGTACCAGTAAAGGTAAAGAGACTGCATTATTAAAGTCCAGGGAAAAAAACAAGAATCATTATGAGAACAATCATACTCGTCCCAGTCACAGAGAAAAACCTCTCAGAGCAATTCATAGAAGAGTGAATGAGAATCATTGTTGGAATGATAATAGAAAAATAAGTCAAGACCAAGGAAGTCTAGTTAAAGAAGAAAATTCAGATGTAACATAAAAGTTTGAAGATACGGTTGGAACAGAGAAGAGGACAAGTCTCAGGGAGACACCAGAGGCTGTAAACTGTATAAAGAGGAAAAGAGTGACAAAATAGAGAATCATAAGTATTGGATAATCTTACAATGGGAAAAGAAAATAACGATGAATAAGAAAGATTGCCAATAAAAGAAACAAAGTAACAGAAGCCCATTGCCAAACAAAACAGGAATCAAAGTCCCACAGGGTATTGAAGGAACTACATCAATTGATAAGAACAGTCACCAAAGACTATTTGAGGATAAAATATTGAATTGAAGTTTGGAAGAATCAATAGCCCAGGAGAAGGGAGCCATTCTATTATTTATTACATTAATTGTAGGGTCAGAATGCGTTAGTTTGGATGATGGACCGATTCTGTTAAGACATTCACTGACTGACGAGCACCTAATATTAGTTATGTTAAGTAGGGATGCCTCATAATATAGGGAAAGATAGGGGTTTACCTTTTTCTTTAATACATCCATCAGTGAAATGGATTATCAGAGTCTGCATCCTTCTTTTCGTTTTGGTGGAAAATTGCAAAAATAAAATCACGAATTCCCATAATGTCGAACAAGAGGTGTCCCCCGCTTGCCTTGTTCACCATTATGGGACTTCTTCACGCAGCTCTGCAGAGCCCGTCCCGATACGTTCTAGGTGCAGTATCACCCTCTCTGAGTCACGCGGCCGCCTTCAGGATATTCCAAGGCACACAGCTCAGCTTCTCCATGCCACCCTCTTCACCTTTCCTGCGTCATCTTGGCTCAGCGTCCGCTGGCTTCTTCCCCAGCAGTGGTTTGAACTTCCCGGGCTCCATTGACACATTTCTCTGGTCCTTCTTCTCTTTTTATTAGACAACACTGGGTCCTCCCAAGCGTAGACTCACAGTCCTTTGTTTTTTTCACTTGAGTACTTGTGGCTCCTTGGTCTATCTTCTTTGTCCCAGTGTGGTTGGCTGCCAACCACTGAGTACTCTCTATGGTCCTCACATTCTTCTTCTTCACAGTACAACTGGCCTGATGAGGTGGATTCTTGGGGACACTGCAGTAACAGAGAGTAACTGGTTTGGATTGACTTGTGTGGTCATCAGATATTCTTGTCGACTCCTCATAAAGGAGTCTACAGAGTTCCTTGATAGAACAGGAGTCCTTGTCCCCAAGAGGGGAGTCTCTCCCTGTGAGGTCCTGCTTTCTGCCACCCTTAGGAGGAATATCACCTGGTGGGCTCACCTCCAAAGCCTCACAGAGATCTGGGGAGAAGTAATGAGATCCCGTGAATCGTCACGAATAGCTAAATGTATTCCGATTTTCCAAGTAAACCCTTTGAACACATGAATAAAAACATAATTTCAAAAACAATGTGATTGTTTTTAATGACACTTTCTTGGTCTTCCACATCTCCTATATTTGAAATTGTATGACTTTTTTAGCCACTTGAGGAAGATTCCCAGACATCACCTTGTACATCTTTTTTTTTTAACAAAATGTCTCCATAATCCTGTGTTTACAATCAAAAATGCCCTTCCAGAATAAGGAAAAGAAGAGTCTAAGACATAGCCCTGGGTTAACACATTCTCTTCCTGTCTTCCTCTGTAATACCAAAAAGAGCCCTCCCCTTTGATTTTGAAAATCACACAGCTCTGTGACCGCAATTTGTCTTCTTCACTTGCTGAAAGTTGTGTAGTGATCGTGTAAGATGTTAGGCCACTGGGAAACAAGATGGCAGACACAGAATTATGTACCTCTACTAGTTGCTGCAGGACTGTAAGCGATGTGGGCGGCCCAGTTGTATGTTAGACATGAACAATTCTAAATGTCTATATGAGAAGATATATGGCTTGTTTAAAGATAATTGTTTTCAGAAGCATGTACATGTGCGTCAGCAAACTGTGCCTGGGCCAATTGAGCCAGATATACTACATAGTGAAACAGGTCCATTGGGAATGGTCTCACTGGATCTGCATGTGTGCAGATTGCTCCACATATGTAAAAATTGCACTACAGCCGTAAAATGTGCACAATTTGTTTGCAGATCTGCAAATGTATGGGAAGTGGAAGATGTTCATGTATGGGCAGCGGAGGATCTTGCGCCATTAGCATATACTTTGCATATGAAAAAATCGGTGTGTTTGGAGAAGTGTTTAAAGCATTGGCAGGCAACGCAAAGCAGGATCATATTTCAAAACACAGATGGCGCATCCAGATTTACAAAAAATATGAAATCATCTGCTCCTGTAGCAAATGTACCAGGTCCAACCTGGAGTAAGTCAGATGGGAAAACGAGCAAAAACAAGTTTACGTTTTGTGAAATTTTCCCAAGAAAGTGGTTCACTTGCTCCAAAGTTTAACACCTCTTAAGAAAACGCGCAAAAATATGTTTCCCACATTTGACGTTGCCACTTTTACATTTTAATGTTAGTGCTTGTGTCTGGTGATTTGCTGTTTTTTGTGCATTAGGTCCATTTACAAGGGCAAAACACAGTAATGTCAAATTGTGTATGTCGCTTTTGCAATTTGCATCTACTGTATTTTCACAAGCAAAAATCTTTCTTTATGAATCTGACTCTTAGCCTTCTTTCAACCCATTTATATTTACTTAATCCACAGCCTATATTCAGACCACCCCTACTGAACACATAATTCAGGGACACTGCCTTTCTAGGTAAAGAATCATTGCTGGAATTTTAACCCAAGTAGAGTTTCTCTGCGACGTCGTAGCAATAATAATTGCGAAGACCAAAGTGTTTCTGCTGTGCGTGTGAATGATAACAGGATCTTTTAAATCACCTTGCACATAGCCTCTGCAATGAGGCTTTGTTGACTGTTTCCCACCATTATAGTTACAAGACTGGCCTCCACAATACAAGGACATCCCACAGACTTTTCAGGGCCATCTCATAACCATGCTTCCACTAATTCCAGTCCTTCCTTCCAAGGTACTAGACGCTGCCATCAGTGGGTGTCTTTTTAATGCGGAAATGGCTTATTATCCCCCTTTCTAGATCGGCACTTTTTCTGATTCACAGGCTACCATTACAGTTACACCCCTACTTATACAATCACATTCATTCTACTTCAACCCTATTGTATCTTACACATTTTTTAGAACTTTGGGCCACTCTCCTATTCCCTCTTCTCCCTGCAGTCTCACTTTTGCCGTTTTTCCATCTTCTTCCTCCACAGACTACATGCAGCCTGGTTATCTCAGCCAGTGGCACAATATGCCAAATACCGGCACTTCAAGACCACTCCGGCTGTGATAGGCGCAGTATAAAAGCTTCATGACATAAGTGTCCCGCTGACAGAAAGAAGTCAAAAAAAGTTGAACGCACACATATTTCACCACTGTCAAAATCACCTAGTTAGCCCATCTTTACAGGCAAACAGAAGTCTCTACTTCAAATGATTAAATTGCATCTTCATTAAGAAATCATCACTTCTACCGAATGCTTTTTTAATAGGGATATTGTGAGTTTTGACAGCAACAAGTTAATCAGGTGTAATGTTATGTTAATATGCTTTTGTATTGTGTCCTGGTAACATTGGTAGCATCTTATTACATTAGGGACATATAAACAAAAAAACGTAAGGCCTGTTCATGAACAGTAACACGCTGCTTTTCTTTCATTGACAAAATACTGAAACATACTACACCTTGGTAAAGACTGGAACATCCAAGAAAATGCTGGAAACCAAGTATGCTCACTATGTGCTGCAACAGGTGGAAAATTGGCCAGATTAGACAGTTCGCTTCTGCCGTCGCATTATGGGAATCTTGGTGAATTGGTAATACATTTCAATATCGCAAAAGGAAGATCCTCTGCTCGCTGCCATAAACTAATGGTGCGCAACGTCCATTCTGCTTTCTACCAGTGTGCACTGTGAATTTTGAAATCGAGAGTTTCGCCATCGTTTCTTTTGACCTGTTGGTGCTAGAGAAAACGCCTGAATAAATAAACAAAGGAAAAAGAAATGTTCAATTAATAGAGAAAGTAGTAGCCACAACAGTTTATGTTTCCAGAAAGAGGGATCAAGCACCACCATTCAAGCAAAATCAGCATTGGCGTATAGAAAACAACTGACCACACTCATGTATTGTGCTAGATAAGAACTAACGTATAGAATACAACTGCTCTTACGTCACAAAAAGGTCTAACAAGTCGTCTTGCTGAAAGGTTCTTCCCTCTCATATGCTTTCTATTAGCACAGTAAGTGTCATATTTAAATTCTTAACTCATATAAAATTGTTATCATTACATGTCTTAAACAGATACAGGCACAGTCGTAATGCCTGCTGTACATAGGTTGTTAAAGGTACCCACCTTAAAGACAACTGTGGTATGACGCAAGTCACATGTGGCGGGGTTGGTCCAGCTGCTACCAGATGGGCCTACCAGAGGGAGGATGCTGAGGGATCCAGGCAAGATTACTGTCCCCACAGTGATGTGGAATTGCTTGCAGGCACTTAAGGAATACAATTCGTAGCAACCCCCACACGTCAGGAATATTGTGGCTGCAGACCAAGACGCCCAGCATTCACGCAGCGAGCGTGGAGCACTGCCAGGTCGCTAACAATGCACAGAGGAGTTACAAGATGGCACTGTATGTGATGGCGGTTATATAACCATACCATTCTTAATTAGACATAATAGAATCCATTGCACAATAAACCAATCACAAACCTGACCAATAATCATACGACAAGGGCAATTATGACTCCTGAGATGAATACCCAATCCCAGTAAAAGAACATATGGAGAATAACCAATTAGAGTCAAACTTTGAAGGCACTCTAGAGTTCCATGGCTATCAAAAGGCCTGGAAACGTTCATTCAGTGTCTTGGATCTGGAGAAAGGAGACATGCTTGATGATGCTCCCTTGATCAGGGGAGGCTGCTAAAGAGAGGGGTGCTGGAAGAACTACTGCATGGAGAAAGTAAGTGCAAGCCTGGAGAGGATGGAAGGAGCATTGAGAGCTGCTAAGCACTGGAAGCCCTGGAGGAGGAACGCTAAGCAGAAAAGGCCATCACCCCAGGCAGGTCCTAGGGGGAATTGGAGTGCTGGAGCCGAAGGCTAGAAGAATGGTCTTTTTTGCAACAACATCTCGTGCTAATGAAGGTCCCTAACACACAGGCTGTGGGCTTAAGTCAGGATATTCATCAGAAAATAGTGAAAAGCAATGCTTGTGTATTTGTGTGCATAAGTCAGAACGCCTGGGGCATGTGGGTGGATGCAATGTTGTTGCTTGCATTTTGAAGGTCACTGAGAATACATTACGTTGCCCATCCTTTGCATTTGACATTTGATGTGTACTCCAGTATGATGGGGCTGAGGGGTCTACATTCAATGGCACTACTGTCTAAGTTGCCTTACCAATACGCTTTTTTCATGCCCGCCATGTAACACGATTTCGTAGTTTGCTTAGAATCAATAAGCTGAAGGTAAAGCTCCCACTTAGCACCCAACTCATGATTGGGCTGACACTTAAATGTGGCAGTAATAGCTTACTGCGGCATTTAAGGGCTACAGCCCAACTCATGATGAGGCCCAAAGACTTGTAAATATAGTTTAAGGATTTTATTATTTGAACTGGGAGCATTTACGGTGGTAAGTACCCAAAGAATAACTCCACTTTATGTTGCTTTGTTAACATAGCCTGTGCCTTGCTTGCTTTAGAATAATCAGCATGTGTAGACTTCGTAGAGAGCCTTTAGGAGTTTTGTCCAATCCTAATCCTATGTCATCTGCCACTAAATAGAAACCTGTTGAATCACACTTTAAGCGTGACTTTTATTCATTTATTTTTGCATTTGTAGCAGCGCACTGAGCCCTCAGGCATCTAAGCGCTAGGTAAATTAGCGAAAGGGGGAAAGGGTGTACATGTAAAGTAAACAGGGAAGACAGGAGGATTACGTTCAAGACGTTCAGCAGTGAGACAGTGTCTTGGCTGGTGGTCGGTCAAAATACCGAAAATAAAATCTCGAACTACAAAAATCTCGAATACAAAATCCCGAAAAAAAATATCGAATTATTTATTTATTTATTTATATGTGTTTTTGGGGTCAGGTAAGTAAAAAAAAAAGGGTTAAAATAAAAAAGAAATAGAAAAAAGGGGGGTTGGGGGGGAAGCCCCCCATTTCGAGAAAAAAACCTCATAAAAAAAATTCGATATTTTTTTTTTCGGCCTTTTGTTTTCGAGATTTTTGTTTGAGATTTTTGTTTTCGGTATTATCACTATAAACCGTCTTGGCTCTGAGGAGTTTAGGTGAAAAGCCAAGTTTTCAGGTTTCTCCTAAAGGTCCAATAGGAGGGTTCCATTCTCAAGAACATGGGGAGAGAATATTCCACCGCTTGGCGGCAATGACAGGGAAGCTGGGCACTTTGAGCAAGTGTCCGTGTGAGGATCTAAGTGGACGAGAGGGGATGTATTTTTCCACACGCCGAGAATGGTAGGCCGATGCAGTTTCGGAGAGGCACTTGAAGTTGATTTGCTCTCGAATCGGTAGCCAATGGGCGTCTTTTCTGGCTTCTGAGACATGGGCGTGTTTGGTAAGGCTGAAGGCAGCATGGTGGGCATTGTTTTGGATAATTTGTAGCTTTTTCAGGTTGTGTTCCGAGGTGCCAGCAAAGAGGGCATTGCAGTAGTCGAATTTGGCCCCAGTGATGGCTGTGGCAATTGTGAGGCGATTAGGTACGCAGAGGATAGGTTTACTGGCATTGATCAGTTTGGATGCGTGGAAGGCAGCGCAGGAGCTGGAGTTAACTTGACGTGAGAGGTTGAGTGAAGCATCCAGATAGATACCCAGAGTTTTGGCGGCGAGTGAGATGGGGATTAGGTTGCCGTCGATGATGAAAGTTTTGTAGCCTGAATCCAAGTTGCAGAGAGTGGTGAGGAGCCAACATTGAGAATCTCGGTTTTATCATCGTTTCAGCATAACATGTGTGTTGCCATCCAGTTATGGACGATGTTGTACTGAGTAGATGGTTGCAGTGTCTTGGGGGTAAGAGCTTGAGAGTGGGAGGAGAATTTGGGTGACATCGGCGTAGTTTGTGTAGGAGATGTCGAGGACATCGAAAAGGGGTTTTGTATAAATGTTATACAGAGTCGGGGAAAGGCAAGAACCTGGAGGACGATGCCGCTAACTGGTGTAGGTGAGGCGGCACGATCGTCCATGAAGACCCGAGAGGATCTGTCTGTTAGGAAGGATCTGATCCAGTCAGTGGCTGCAGGAGAGAAGTTTGCTGTGGTGCTGAGGTGATCGCAGAGAAACTGATGGTTGACTAGATCAAACGTGTCTGAGAGATCCAGCATGAGGAGCATGGCAGGTTTACCTGTGTCTTTGATGTCGTCTACTTGATTTTTCAGATCGAGCAGGGCAGTTTTCTTGCTATGTCTTTTGCAGAAGCCTGATTGACGGGTGCCTAGGATGTGGTTGGCTTCAAGATATTGTTGTACCTGGATGTATGCTGCACGATCGAGGATCTTTAGGATGAAGGGCACTGTCACGGTGGGAAGGTAGTTGGTAGGGATGGAGAGGTCGAGGGAGTTTTTTTTGTATCGGGTTTATCCATGCTTCTTTCAGGGATGCTGGAACAGTTTTTGTGGAGAAGGAGGCGTTGATTATGGCTGTGATAATGGGTGTGTGTGACTCTGCGCAGTGTTTGAAGTTGGAGTCCGGGCAGGCGTCGCCTTTGCAGCAAGATGGCTTGATGCTTTTGATTATGTTGGCTACTTCCAGTTGTGAGACAGGGTGAATGTCAAATGGCGTGGAGGATGGGGAGTGTGGTGCCGCAAGGTGAGAGGAGTGTGATCTTGCCTTGAGTTCCTTACATAACCCAGAAGGTCAGTAATCATAAAACAGTCAATCTTTACTTGTCAATTTAACGTTTAGGCAACACAATCTGAGTCATAACAAAACAAGGGATTTAAATAAAATAAGAATTTATAGTGCTATTTAGATTTTGTTTATTAACCACATTTGAAGAAAGCTGTTTTTGGTTGACAGCATGCTTCAGTCTAAATGATTTGAGACTGATGAAGCTCAGGGTGTGGATAATATTAAATAGTCTGAAACGCATCTATGACTGCTTAGCATATCTGAGATATACATCCATCTGGTTCTAGAAGAATGGTCTTTTTTGCAACAACCTCTCGTGCTGATGAAGGTCCATAACACACAGGCTGTGGGCTTAAATCAGGATATTCATCAGACAATAGTGAAAAGCAATGCTTGTGTATTTGTGTGCATAATTCAGAATGCCAGGGTCATTTGGGTGGATGCAATGTTGTTGCTTGGATTTTGTAGGTCACTGAGAATACATTATGTTGCCCATTCTTTGTATTTGACATTTGATGTGTACTCCAGTATGATGGAGCGGGGGGTCTACATTCAATGGCATTACTAAGTTGCCTTACCAATACGCCTTTTTCATGCCTGCCATGTAACAAGATTTCGTAGTTCGCCTAGAATCAAGAAGCTTGATCAATCCTGTGCATGTGGCGCATTAAAGTATCTTGTTTTAAATTGTCTGCACTTACAGTATGATGCACCGGGTGGGTCTAGTCTTTAAAATGTTTGCTACAATTTTATTTTCTTGTTGCATAGATCTTTTACTGCTGCTCTGTCTTTTAGTAGTTCATCTTTTTGTGACCACTAACTTGTTCTTCCTGTTTATCCTTGCCCTGTTTGGGCTGGGTTTTCTTTTTTGTTTTTTAAGTTGTTTTGTTTTTATGTTGTCAACACATCCTATGAATATGTCCTCTATGAAACCAGGACAGTGGATCACTTGAATCTGATTTCTTGGAATGGAAATGGTTTGAATAACCCTTTGAAAAGTGCTAAGGTGTTATCTTGCCTTAAGTCTATGTCCTGTAATGCTGCCTTGCTTCAAGAGGCCCACCTCACTGATGTTGAAGCGGGTAAACTTAGACGGAGCTTGGTGGTGCAGACTTATTTTTCCACATTCACATGCTGAAAAAGTGGTGTTGCTATTTTACATTTTTTTTTAATTACCATTGAAGGTCCTATCCAGCAATACAGATACTGAGGGCAGAATTGTTTCTGTTACAGTTAAAAGATATTGTGGTTTTATTATGCTATGTATATATGCTCCCAATGCTGATGACCACCTTTTTTTCATGGACAGGCTCAATGTATCCAAAACTGTAATGTTGATACGGTTATCTAAGGTAGACTTTAACATGGCTGGGGACCCGATGCTTGACCGCTACAACGGAGATAGATCTAGAATGCCAACAAGGAGTAAGTGGTTGCTTGATAACTTGATAGCTGAGCTACACCTGGCTGACATATGGCATCTAGAGCATCCATCGGAAACAGATTACAGCTTTCACTGAGCATTTCATGACGTCTACTCACGTATTGATCTCTTTTTTACCTCAAGGCGCATGACGCTTAACTGCTATGATTTGGACATTGGAGTCATTTTGATTACTGATCATTACTACAATCTTCATGTGGAGGATTAACATGGCTGTCATATAAAATGACCATATTAAGGATGAGATTTATGAATGAAGTTGAAAACTTTATTGCAATTAATAGAACTGATGACTTCGCAATTTCTTCAGTTTGGGAGTCCATGAAATGCTATATGCGTGTAATTTTGATGTCACAGGAAAGAGGAAAGTAAGGGAGTTGAGAAGACTGTCCAAGGAGGCCAAAGCTCTTGAAAAATATTATGTTGTGAGCCATGACCCAGATGTGATATCTGAGCTCAGAAAGAAGATGTATGAACTGAACAAGATAATTTCAGGGTAAACTATGCATTGTTCATGAGTAAAATGTATTATTTTGAAAATGGGGGAAGGCTGGAAGGCTGCTTGCACATAGGTTGAAGTGGGTGGAGAGTGAATAAATCATCACGACGGTGAGTGATACATCCGATTACTAAATAATTACTCATAATGGCATAAATGGGGTATTTAGAGGGTTTTACGAACGTCTCTATTAATCAGAGTCAACATGTGGGCATGACTCACTAGCATCCTTTTTGAATCAGACTTCAGTTCCTCGGTTGTTGGATGACTTTGCTGCTACGTTAGAAACCCTGATATAGCTGGAAGACATCAGTTCGTTTTACCGGCTGCGTTCTATAGGATCTTGCCAGATTATGCCCTTCAACTGCTTTGTCATGTATATGCCACTTTGTTTGAAACTGGGTCGCTGCCAGACACCATGAGGCATGCCTTAGTGACAGTCCTGTAGAAAAGAGACACGTCTCCAACACAATGTGTGAGTTATAGTCCGATTAGCCTGAATAATACAGATTGTAAGCTTTTGTCAAAAATACCAACCAAAAGGTTGGAGTCAGCTGTGCCATCACTAGTGCATGAGAAACCGGTGGGCTTTGTCACAGGAAGGTAAGTGGTGGATAACATGAGAAGGCTGCTCCTGACAGTGGACGAAGGAAGTAAGCTGGCGTTTCCTGTAGCGGTAGTCTCTCTTGACACAGAGAATACTTTCAATAGGGTTCAGTGGCCTTACTTGTTTGAATGCCTGAAGAAAATTAGACTTGGACAGTGTTTCAGGTGTTGGGAGGGGCTTTTATATGCGAACCCCACCGCCAGTGTGCTCACTAATGGCCTTGTTTCCAACTCCTATCAGCTGAAAAGGGGGACAAGGCAAGGATGTCCGCTTTCACCCTTATTATTTATTCTGGAAATGGAGCCGTTAGCAGTGATGCTTATGTCGGATGACAATCTTCGTGACCTTGGAAAGGGTGAATGCCCTAACAAGATCTGGCTTTACGCTGATGATTTACTGGTGGTGCTGCGTAACCCAGAATCTAGCATTATTCATCTGCAGATGACATCCGGTGCTTCTCTGAGGTATCTGGCTAAAAGTTCAATTGGAGCAAGTCAGAAATACTTCCTTTCACAGATACAAGCATGCAATGCATGTTTAACCAGATGAAGTTTAAGTGGTGTCCTGGAAAGATGAAGTACTTGGGTGTTTGGATTGGCCTAGTGGTGAAGTTGCTGCCTAAGATCAAATTTGACTTCATACTGCCTAAGCTGAGGACTGATATCAACAGATGATCACTTCTGAAACTTTCAGTATGGGACAAAATTAACTGCATCAAAATGAACATGGCACTGAGGGTCAAGTATATCCTTTCAATGCTTCCACTCAAGACGCCTAAAAGTATATTCAAGGATCTTGATGCACTTATACAGAAATTCATATGGGATGGCAAACCGCCCGGGTTGGCGGGTGTATGGAAGATGCAACTCCCATTGATGCAGGGTGGTATGAATTTGCCAAATTTCTTCAATTATCATCTCATATTCACCATTAGGCATCTGTGTTGTTTGGCGAGGATTAACCCTTACCACTGGGACAAATTTGAATTGGAATCTTATAGTTTATCTCAAATGGAACCAAGGGCCTTGTTGTCAACGGTTTCAAGCTCATCCCGGCTGTTGAGTCCCCTGACAGCTTTTTTGCCTAAGTGTTGGTGCTGCATATAGAAACGACTGGGCAGTGAACCGTAACTGTTTCAGGATGCATCCATTTGGCTGAACCCGGCTTTGACTATACAGGGTAAAGTCTTCTTCTGGCCATCCTGGTTTCTGGGTGGTATTCAATACATCAGAGATCTGTTTGAAAATGTTAAATGGATTCCCTTTACATGTCTGTGTAGAGAATTTGACTTGAGAGATTGCGTCTATGCCGAATACAGACACCTAAGGGGGATCATTGCAGGAAAGCTTGTTCTTGCTCAGTAATCAACAATGCAGAGTGTTGCCTGGTCAGCGCAAGAACTTTGTGGGCATGCAGTCCATCCAGCCGACACTATGTACAGTGTTTTTGTATCTAATCGTAAAGGGGATTCTGAGCTTGCCAATGTTTGGGCTGGTGAGCTGGGTGAGTCAATTGACCCTGGCTGCTGGCAGATATGCTGTAACAATGTCCATATGACCAGCATGGACTGGGGTCTGAGGGCATCGCAAACAAAAATTATCTTTAGGAAATATTGGACTTCGGAATTAATGTTTAAGAGACACCTTTCAGAGAGTGACCAATGCTGGAAGTGTAAGCAGGCAAGGGGTACATTGAGCCATTTACTTTGGTTTTGCAGCAATACCAGAGATTTTTCTGAAGCGGTCTGTAAGAAGGTGAGCCTGGTGCTTAACTGTACTATTCCAAGGAAAGCTTCCCTTTAGATTTTTGGGGATGTGTCTTCATTGGTGGATCTCCCATTTTGTAAGAAAATATGACGGCTCCTGAGCTACATGCTTGCAAAAAGGATGATCAAACGTGCATGGAAATCACCCAACTACTTCTGTATTGATGATTGGGTGGAGGGGTTATTGACTGTGTCCACATATGAAAGGGCCATTTTCAAGCAGTCTGGAGACACTGATAAATTCACGGACATATGGGGTCTATTCCTAGAAGTATATGGCTGATATGCTTTTGAGATGTTTCCTGATACATTCTCATCTGTCTAATTTTACTTGCACTGTTGCTCTTGAATTTGGATCATACTGTACCTACTGTATTTGCCATGTGCATTGTTTTATGACAAGTGATGCGGTCGATTTTCATTTCCTTCTCAAATACCTAGGCGTCATATCTGTTCTACTGGCTATAACCTGATTGTTCTATTGCTCACCAGCACTGATTATACTGTTTATGTTTTTACTATATTACCTTTGTCAATGTTATTGTTGTTGGCCTTTGGCACATGAAAATAAAAAACAAAAACTCTCTTAAACAACTGGAAGATGAAAATACTACAAGGTAGAACGTCTGACCGGCAGCTCTGCAGCAGCTTCCCTCCATTTTATTTACATGTGAAAGTCAAATAGTTATTTATCACAAAACATACAAAGCGCCAAATTCTCTAAACCTAAAGGTCAATGCAGGTTTTTACCAAAAACAACTATGACCTGTGTAGTTGTCCAAGTCTAGAGATCATAGAACCGTTTCACTACAATACTCGAGGCCGAAGTCAGCCCCTGGATCTGCTACTGCACCCATTTTCATCTCTGCT
Organism: Ambystoma mexicanum; assembly: GCF_040938575.1. Taxonomy (NCBI): domain Eukaryota; kingdom Metazoa; phylum Chordata; class Amphibia; order Caudata; family Ambystomatidae; genus Ambystoma; species Ambystoma mexicanum. Next base: position 824,066,955 of record NC_090921.1, read on the forward strand.
TGGGACTCCCTCCCTCCATTTTCTAGACACTGTTTCCCTTGCATATTAATGTGAGATTAAGGTGAGCCGCTGCACCACCACTCTGCCCGTTTGCACCCTTTACCCTTTCTCACCAAGACCCCATCAAGGGATAAAGCAGAAGCCAGACAGTGGCCATTCCTTTCCAGACTGGCCTTCCTGGTCTTCGCATTGGTCTGCTGATAGCCACATGACAACTGATGATGACATGGAACACTAATTAAACCCATCCCTACCGCACTACAATGCCAGAGTTTAAGGTGAAGAGCAGGGTCTACTGCAGAACCAGTCTTTATTTGGGCGCAGGGCTCCCTCCAACCTCCTGGACAGAATTTCCCTTGCATACTGAATCAATTTCGAGGTGAGCCACTGTACCAGTTTACAGATGGGCCCGGGGCTCTCTCTCGCATCAAGACCTCAACAGGAGAGAAAGCAGAAGCTAAGTGGAGGATATTGTCTCTGCAGACAGGGCTGCATGGCTTCCCTGTTGGATTGCTGAAGCCCTTTTACCTGATAACCACCACATCCAAGCATTCGCAACCTGACAGGGCACTAACCACTGCCACCCCAGTCCTTCCTCACGATGTTCCCCACACCAACCCCTTTCCTAACTATACCTGTAGCCCCTTCTATGCTAAAAACTCAAGGTTGATGGCTGGACGTTTTTGTATCAGTCATATCCTAACCTCTGGGCAACCCTACACACCACTGCTTCTCAGCCTATGAAATTACAGAAGGGGAAATGCCATATGCAAAGTAGGCTTGGTGCCACCCCAAAAGAGGCAATGCAGCCCTATCATTTTGCTCCCATATCTTCTGCATGAGACTATCAGAAACTACCAAGTTTTGCACTCATTGGGCAATGCCAGTGAGGTGTACCTTGGCTCTAAGCACAGTGGCTGCTTGGACCCACGTCTGTGTACACCCGTCCCACTCCACACTAGCTAAAACGGAAGGTTGATGGCTGCAAGTTTTCGAATCACTCAGAACCTCTTGCATTAATTTTAGCATATTTTGAATCTGCCATGCCATTGTGTATCAGTAGTCATCATGTCATAACCTTACCAGGCATGGGCTATATTTTCATTTAAATGTGCCACAAGGCTGACTAGGACACACTATTGTTATATTTTGAGTCAAAGGTGCAGTGGGTTAAAAAGCCACTTCTGCTATTGGAATGTTGTGTTCCACCAGCTGTCAGGAATGCACATGACCTTTGAACCTGCACTGCTGTCATTTCAGAGCAGTTGTGGGAAATGACAAGAGATTTGACACAGCAAGAGACACATGAATGCACTACGTTTTTTGCATGGAGCATTATGAAAGTGGGTGGAGGGTCTGATCAGCAAGTCTCTCTTTCAAAGAGCTGAAGTGCTTGGATCCTTTTATTACTACAAATCAAAAAAGCAGAGGCTTTCACACCCTCACAGATGACAACTCGTCATAGTGTGATTTAAAATGCTCTTATTATTTTACGGATCACCCGCGAGGACACACTGCTGCCATCATTCCAGTCTACCAGGGCCCTATCCAGAGCCCAGCTGTCAATGAGACACACCTGAAAATGTGCTTTCTCTTAGGACCCCACAAGGGACACTCCTCCATCAACAATAGCCTTGATACAGACCCATGGGTCAAAACACGTGTCGGATGACCACTATTGTGACGAAGAGCCCATGCAATAAACACATTGATGAATAAAATCAATTATCAGCAAACAAAAAACGTTGTGGAAAATCCATTGTATTAAACTAACCAATGGCGAGGTATACAGGAAATACACAGCTCTTATTCTTACCAGTGACTTCAAATTTTTCTTGGATGACAACCTGCTAAACCTCCATTGAAAGGGCTTCACTTGCTCAAGCCGTTTGCTTGCTCAGTTAAATAGCAGCTTGGTCTTTCCATAGTTTCTTTTAGTGATCAGTCCATGCCTTTGAACAATGTGCATCAAAAAGCAGAGTGTCCAGACGAAATAGATTTCCCAGGGTCAAACCAAGTTTAGCTTGACTACCCAATTTCTTTAAAATCATCATAAATGTCATGCCACAGTAAGCAATGGCTACACTGGCTGTACCAAAATGCCAGTCTGGGTAGGTAATGAAACACATGAACTTGGCTTTGCACGAAAATATCAGTAAAACGTGACAAGTCAATAAAGGATGTGTCAAAAATGCGCTAGTGATCGCCAGTCTTCGAGGGCCAGCCACACACGCACACGCATGCTCTTTCCCCCATCTATAAACTGCTCTCACATTCATTCACACTACATTCAGCACACAATCATGCACCCACTAGGAACAATCACACACACAATCACATTCATACTCATTCACCCACCAGTCACTCATTCATATACCTTCTCTCACATACACTTACACTAGCACCCATCCACCCAGAACATTTAGACACACGTACACTCTCTCACATTCTTACTCTCCCACCATTCACTCACCCATAAACCTCTCACGTCCACTTGCACTGCATTCTCCACACAGGTACGCACCCACCCACCCAGAACATTCAAATGCACACTATCACATTCCGACTCATTCACCGACCACTCACTAACCTATACACCTTCTCTCGGGTCCACTCACAGTGCATTCTCCACGCAGACATACCCATCCAGAACATTGAAACAAACTATCACATTCATACACATTCACCCACCAGTCACGCACTCATACACCATCTCTTACATCCCATCTCACTACACTATCTACACATGGACACACCCACCAAGAACATTCAAACACACACATTATCACATTTCATCTGATTCACTGACCCATAACACATACATATCTGACACGCACTTCACACTTGCAAAATATACATCAAATTTCTTTTTAAAGCCTTCTTACCTGTTTTTCCAGCTTTGGTCCACCCTAAGCTCCTCTGTGATGCTCACAAACAGGAACCAGGAAGCTGGGAGTGCTTCCTGGTTCATGTATATGAGTCGAGAGGAAGCCTGAGGAGAAGGGGTTGGAGCTAAAGGTGGTATGTGACATGTAACACATGTCAGTCAGCTCCAACCCCTACTGAGCGCTTCCTTCTCGTGCTGCAAGCCCCGGCCAGCCTTCACCCTGATGGGTTCCACCGGGCACCCCCAAACCCTCTACTCCATGAGGTTCCGTTTAAAAAAGAAAAAAGGTTTTTTACAGGGGTAGCCAGGGAGATTACAGGGCAAGGGAGAACACAGGGGTTGCCGCTACAACCCCTGGAAATCCCCAAATGACGTCCCTGGTTTTATCACAGAAGCTTGCCAAGTTGTCCCTGCATGAGCATCCACAAAATTGCTGGGTCCTGGAGACAATGTTCGAGACCAAGGTCAAGCAGTTGTGGGTAGACTTCTAAGATTTCTTCCACTGTTGGACCAATTCTTACATGAAGTACTGTGGTATAAAAACTTAAGAACTATTAAACAGCAATTTAGGGTTATCTCTATGCATTTCCTAATTTGTAAAATATGGTTGTGTTTTAGGAGCTTAATGACTTGTCTGGGTTGAGCCTGTTAGATTTTGGCCAGGAAGTTATTCAGTGAGCTTTGTCAACATCGAAAGCTGGGCAGAATATCATTTTAGTGATTTAGGAGTAAGGTTTTCAATATATACCATTCAGTCTGATCTTACAGTCCCTCCAGCTTGATTAAAGAGCCACGAGGTGCACTGATGGATGCAATTTTCCAATTAATTAATGCACACGTGTATAGGCTCAATCCAAGCCACCTTTGGCAGATGGTATATACCTCCTTTTGGAAGCTGGATACTCTGATTTCAACTTGTGTGACCCTTGTGCATTGACTACAAAATTCCATGGAACATTAAAGATTGATGGCCTGGCCTGCAGGAAGGACTTTCACCTTCTTCTGTTTCGGTGGTGCGACTTCAATCTACAATTCTAATGAGCCCACATTAAATGTGGTGAGGGAATTTCCTTAAGGAAAATTCCCTATATGAATAAAATGCTTCCCGTCAGGTGGCAATGTCAGCTGATTTGAGGCCCAAGTTGTGAATGATTTTCCTGTTAAGGAGGTTTACTCTAGACTGAAAATGTTCAATCAATTTGGTGTCATTTGAATCTGGACGCCTTTATTTCTCTGTAAACAGACGTAATGCTCTGACTGCCATCAATCTACGTAAAAGATAGGACAAGTCGTCTGCTTGTGCCCCTACTTTTCCAAAGTAATACCTAATAGCATTTCCTGAATGTGCCATTCGGTGGAGCCCCGTTACATATGGAGAGCCTGAGAATAACCCATGGATGCAAGGATCTTACCTGAGGAGAACCCACAGTTGCATGTTGTTTGGGCGCAGGTGTCCTCTTTTTGGCACCTTGCGGGAGAGTGTTTCTCACCCTAGCGGATGCCTTTCGTATTGACATTAGTCATATGGTAAAGAAAGCCCTGCTGCCTAGACATTGTACCGTAGGTGTAGGCATGGTTCTATGTAGCTCTTGTAGCTCTTGGTGTCATCACATAGTGCCTTGTTGCCACTTTTCTCTATCTCAGTATTGAAGTGACAGTATTTTATATAGCGCATAGGCCCCTGAATGTATATGAGCCGCAGGCAGAGTAGGACCCCAGTCATAGCTGTGGAGATAAAGCGGTGAAAAGCCCGTATTACGTTTGGGACAAGTAAACAATGTGTGCCACTATTGTAAGCAGGAGGGGACCTGGAAGTTCAAGTGTCCTGACAGACTGCAGCTCAGGGAACCAGAACGCCCTCTGGCCCTTCTTCTGCAAAACAAAATGCACAAAATGTTCAACCACAAGGTAACAACACAATGGTTAGGAAATCCAAGGAGAAAGTAACGTCCTTATTCGCACACTGATACCTATTGACCAAGATAATCCAAAAGTACTGTTTTAATAGTTGCTGGGGAACAATCGCTCAGTGATCAAATCAAAAGATGTGGCAAATGTACAGCTTTCTTCTACTACTGTACGAGCTGTTTGCAAACGTCCCCTTGTGGGGATCCATAGGTGCAATTTCTAATAATCTTGGATTCCTTGTCTGTCCATTTTGTTTCCTGTGGATTTATTATTGGGTGGGGATCTTAATTTTTTTTTATACCGTGCCTAATACCCGAGTTCGGTTTCTAAGCGCGGATCTGGGATTCAAAACCTATGTTGCTCTGCATGGTCTTACTTCCAAGACCAGCACGTTGCCCCTGTGCTAGATCTGTTATAATTTACTATTTATTGCACACCGAAGGAGTTAGATATCCGAGGTGAATGTAAAAATGCAGATCTGGCAACAGGGGTACAAAATGTGATGAAATAAGAATTGAGTGTGTTGCTGCCAGATGTATCAAAAGAGTTGTGGTCACAGCACGCACATGAAGTGAGTTAATCAGAAATGCTGAACCAGTACACATCCAAGTACACTGACTCAACCAAACCACTGCCAGGAAAACTAGAATATTCTTTGAAACCTGCAGCAGAGAAGGCAATATCTGTAGTGATTGAGTCATTACTAGAACAGGGTATAATTTTCCCTACCACTACTAGCCTGTGCAACAATAAGGAAACCTGGCAGGGACACACATCGGTTTGCTCAGAATTTAGGAGCAGTAGGTGCAGTGCGTTTTCTGACACTCATTGACCCATCAGCTAAATTGGCATGCTTCCCATCCACAGCTATAGTTTCACTGTTGTTATTTGTGTTCTGCTTGCCTCTCTATTCAAATTCACCCAGTATATTCATCTCACAGGGATACACAGAACGCCTAACACTCTTTTCACAGATCCTCGAGAAAGATCTATATGATATTCCGTTCCTACGGGCCTATATCAGTTCAGTATATAGACAACCTACTGGTCGCATCGCCTACGTACGAGGCATGTAAGGAAATTGGGTTCTCCTGACAGCATTAGTAAGTAAGGGGCATCAAGCATTCACGCAAAAATGACATGTATGTACAGAGAAAGTGCATCACTTGGGTCATGACATTTCAGCTTGAATCAGGAGTTCCAGGAATTGGCAAAATAATCTGGAATGTGCTCCATATATTGAGAAGAATGCATGGAGCAGTGTGTTCTCTTCACACAATAGGCTATAGTGCTGCCCGGGCGGGCATTAAATGGTGGCAACACCTCTTCTGCGTTATTTTGCATGTGTGCTGCAGGGAGTCACACATGTCGGTAAAGGTGGGGGGGAAGAATGGTATGACCCAGATGTTTCAGAAGTAGAAGAAAAAATACACCTATTTGGTGTGCCAAAAGCGGGATATAGGGAAATGTGTGACTGTGGATCAGGGGGTACTCTCTGCTCCCTGGACACTACTTGCACAGATTGATGGTGAGTTTATACATTTGCAAAATGTGGCAGGTTTCGAATGGTCCTTGTTCTAGTGGACACTCAGACTGTAGTGAAGGCTCCATTAAGGGCCTGTATCCCACTCTTCAGAGTGCCAGTGAGTATCAACAGTGATCATGGAACACAATTCACAGGGGAACTAACTTGGAAGCTCTGTAAGTTACTGAATATTCAGTAAAAGCTTTATTTTCTGCTACTTCCCAAAAATCAAATTTAAGATTTGAGCCCGTATGAGGTCCTTACTAGCAAACTGATTCACGTATCAGAAGTTCCCCCGTTGGCACCGAGACTGGGAAATGTTCAGCTTTTTGACAATGCAATATTGCATTAACAAAGTGTTTTCCCAGTTCTCATAGATCACACCCTTTGTGCTGGTGTTAATTTAAAGGCAAGAAACACTCCAATTCGTTTCAAATAGTGTCTATTTTATTATGTACTAGCTGTCCCTGGCCACGCGTTGCTGTGGCTCAGTCTGGTTAAATGGAAAAGACAGAAAAGAGAAAGCGCACGTTTCTAATATGTTTAATTTTACAATGCTTGTGGGAAGTTTTTAATGGCTCTGGCGGTTCTCCATGTTGAGGCTGTTTAATTTTCCCGATGGCGCAACACATTCCTTTCATTTCTCCATTAAATTTCAGAGCCTTGCAATAAGGACACACTTCGGTCATGGTGCCGGTGATAACATGTCGGCTCAAACTATAATCATCAGCTGGGTTGTACCGGAGTGCAAGACGATTGTAATTGCGTGATTGCTGAGCACAGAGTCATGTTTGACGCTGATCTGCTGTTTCTCGTTGACGTCTTTCAGCCACTCTCAGCCTGTAGCGTTAGAACGAAGCAGATCTGAAGCTGCAGAACGCAATCGCCGTGCTCGCAACCGTGCATCCTGAAGTCTGGCTGCACGTCGCTCTGCTGCTTCCTCAGCACGGAAGTATAGCGTGTGTTGCTTTTACGTCCAACAGACGAAGCTGTTTTTCAGAAAAAGCATATTTTTACCTGTCACAGGTGTGACATCTATGTATAGGTGGTATATAAAAACATGTGCCTTTTTGAATGCAACGTTGTGTCAAAATTTCAAAGCAATCAGTGAAGAACTTTCGGAGATTTAAGATTTTGAACAAACAAACATTTACATTTTTATTTATATAGATATTTGTATTTTAAAAAAGGTTGCAAAACATGTCTATTCTCATGCGGATCACCCTTTCAAGCAAGGCTTTAAGTCACCAGCACGGCACTACCCTGCAGGAATATCCCAGCCTGTACTCACTGGTCAAAGCAAAAAAGCAATGCCACTGGCTGAAGCTGCATCTGCAAGTTCTGATTATGTGCACTGGGTTGGCAATCTTTCTGTTGATCTGGAACTAAAAGGAGAGACATTTGACTGGGTTTTTTGATGATGAGTTCCTGGGAGTTGAGGCATGCACAGGAAAGGACTACTGAGAAAGTTGGCGGAAAAGGAGCACCATTGTGATATGGCAGGGAGGACATTTGTGCACTGCCTTTTAGCAATGTGGCATGACATACTACAATACTGCATGTCATTTATCACTAGGGGTATAGTACAAGTTTGGCCAGGTTCCTGCAGCCCATAGGACATTACCAAACTAGGTGCTGAATCACTGGGCAAGAGAGACACTCGTGAAGACAGCTCCTGACTCAGAACGGGTCAAAATAAATCAGCTAAAGTGTGATGTAAACTTTATGATGTTGGCAACAACCAAAAATCCTGAGGTTTGTTGGCCGGCGGACTTACGAGTTCAAGTGTATTTGAAAGAAGAGGGCAGGTTCAATTGGTGGACCATCATACCACATCATTTTGACAATTTCTTTAAATTGTTTTCCGACGTATGAAAAATATCAGACTTAAAAAATGAGCTCTATTTATTGGATGTGAGATATAAGTGAGAGAAAAATGCTTTTAAATTAGCACATCGAACTGTGACTCTTAAAACCAAATGAACATACTGTGTCATGCCACCAAGATGTTCTAATTTACTGATTCCTATATTTCGGTGACACTGACAACAGTGATTGTTGCCACTGTTTTCCTGCAGGTACTGCAATCAAAACCGCTCTCCATGCACACACAGAACAGATACCCTGTATGTTAGTAGACAGTGTGGTTGTTGAAGAAAGTGTTGAAGAAGATAAAACCATGAAAAACAAAATACAAAGAAACATGCGTATTGAATACATGTGAAAGTAAAAATATGCATATGTTAACAAGAATGAAAACTGATTAAACTAGCATTACAAGTAGGACTAGGGATTAAAGGTCTACATGAGAACCTGGGTCTTCAGAGAATTGTTGCTCATGGCAGAGCAAGAAAAATAACAATTGCTTTGAAAGTTGTGCTGAGCACACAGACGGGGAAACTTTCAAAGCAGACAATATTTTGTATTTCTCATAGGCCTCTGGACGTACCCAAGTCAAAGGCAGAGCAGAACCACAACCATAGCTGAGAAGATGATGCAGTGAACAGTCTACACAATTATGAGTGGCTAGCATAAAGAGTAAAGCCCACACGGCTGTGCTGACATGATGTTAGTCTGTGCACAGGGCACTAACACACTCATTGACGCCTGAGATGTTATCTATGAAGGAGAGGTTTCCTCCCCTGAGAACATGGAGAGGTCCGCTGCAGGTGGTGGTTGGGTCATGTGGTAGGCTAAATAGAACTGTATATGTCTCACATGGTGCTGTAAATACATGCCCCTCAAGTCCAGAGCAACTTTTAGGAAGCTTATTGGTAATGTAACCGACTAAATGTCTCCTCTAAACTTGTCTGTATCAACCCTATCGTATACATCGTTGTTAAAACCCTGAGGATTGTGAGCTTAATTATTGGGAAGGGGATATTTGCCATTTTCCCCACCACTTCTGTAAACCTGAATGAAAATAAACCGACTCTAGCTTTGTTGCCTTGGCAGTTTACCAGATTTTTTGCCAGGTTTCCCTATCAGTGCTGCCCATGTCAATGAAGCAGCAAAGAAACCATGAAAGCATTGGAAATATGCGATTCAATGTTCGCCTTTTCAGCTCCATCATTTTGGACACATTGATTTGCTGCCACAGTTGCACCTCAAAGTTTTTAGAACGTTAAAAAAGCATTTTATTTTAAAATCCCATAAGAGAATTGCTACCTAAAACATAGTTCCACTTTTGTTACCTTTTTTCATCGTCCAATAAATGTCGATCTACGCCAGTGGAATTCAAAGTTTTTATCCCGAGACCCCTGTTATATTGTTGTCAAGCCCCCACGACTTATGAAAATAAAATTGTGCCGGGCCCCCCAAGATGCCATATCTACATATATGTTCTATTAAAAGCAGTCACCGTACTTGCTTTTTGAAGAGACTTGCAGTTTGAAGACCGCTGTTACATGTTTCCTTTCTGTCCAACTTTGTTGTATTTGTTCCGGTAAGTCCTCTTATGGCACGGCCGTCTTGGCAAAGGGCCCTATTAGGCGCCCCCTGTTGGCCGCGTCATCAGGGTGCAGGGTCCTATCCACGCCTGAATATAGGTTTTCCTTAAATATACCACATTACAGAAGGGCTCACCCGCTATATGCCTGGGAACTGCGGTACAAAACAGAACATTACACAAGAGTGTTCCCAGCGGAATTGCATTAAACGTGTATTACAAGTAAGCCTTTATCGAGAAACCACTAAATTGATCATTTTATAGTCAATCTCAATTGCATTAAATTCTAACTTCATTAGATTTGTGAATACCACTCATCAAAACAGTTCAAATCGACAAAATGCATCATTGGGCCTCATTACGAGTCAGGCGGTCTGGAAATAACGGTGGCGGTAAACCCGCCGCCACCGTTGTTTCCAGATCGCCTCATCTCGAGTCCTAAAGGCGGAGGTGTCATTCCCGCCAGGTCTGACCTGGCGGGTTTAACACCGCCCGCCTGCAGGCGGACGTGGAAACACCGGCACCATCACGTGATGGTGCCGGTGTTTCCATGGTCCCCATTCCCATTGAGTGCTATGGGACTCAATGGGAATGGGGATTTACCGAATTCCGCCTCCGGAATTCCCGGGTCACCGGGGTTGTAATACCCCGGTAATTCCGGGAATCACGGAGGGGGAATGGTAATACGAGTCTGGCGGCAACCGAGCTAGAAAAAACGGCAGGTTACCGCCGGACTCATAATGAGGCCCATTGAGTCAATTGCACAGTTAGTTTATTTCTGCACATGATTTTTTGCTGCAGTGCAAAAACATGTACTCAGTTACGTGACAACAAAGATACAGAATGAATAGAGACAAAACATCATTAGATGTAAGACAAAATGTACAAATATTTATGAAAAATGTACAAAACTCGCATAGATCAATTCTAAGCCATGGCTCACTCATTGGCATTCAAGTTAACACATCTGTCTAACAGAGTTCCTCTAATCTAAATTTCTGTGAGATGGATCCATGTAAAAAGCAATAGAATTATAATCAGACATGCTAGACATACCAGTGAGCTAGGACTGGTCTAGCAGGGCCGATGTCTAGCTGGCATACAAGTGGGTGGATGATAAAACCACTTGCTGGCAGCCAGTGTTTCGGCTGGGACATTTATTTGTACGCCTTCGTCAGTACCAGTAATTCAAAGTGACCCTGTATAGAAAATAACAGCCCAAATATGGGTAGAAATGTACACATGTGGGATAGCTGCGATAGCGACGAGACTGTCATAATCTTTAAAAGTGTGGTGAAATAACTCACCATCTGTCAAAGAAGTGAGGGACATGGATCAAGACACCGAAAGGCCAAGGAGTTCACAGGTATGTGCAAAATCTGGAGGCCTCGCTCATGCGCTGTAAGTGCATAAAAACAAGAAAATGGACAACTGGTGTTGAACCACTGAATGCTACTAATAAATGCAGTGCTTCAGGTAACAGTTTTATGTAATGAAAACACTTCACGATAAGTACATGGAGCTATACTGAAAGTGAACGCTCCTTGTACAAATGGGTTGCATTGTCCTGCATGTCACGTATGCAAAATAAAGCTTCGACTTTGTAGTATTTGTTCAGCTCAGTGTTGGTTTTGTTGGATCAGAGTGCCATCTAGCAGTTTTAGCGATTTTACCACGTCAATGAAATAATGCTGATTCTACTAAAGCCAACTAATTGGTTTACCAATGTTTTGCCATTTTAAGTGTTTAATTAAAAAAAAAAAAAAAGAATTTACATTTGTAAAGCGCCTAAACCAGAGGGCATCAGTGCGATGTTAAGGAAACCAGTTACACTATTACGCTCACCTGGCTCCCACAGGGACGTCAATCTGAACTGGACAGCTGCGATCTCCACCAATGTGATGCGTAGTGCCGAGATGGACTGGCCCACCTAGCTTCGTTTGCTTGGCCCGTAGCAGTATTCTTCTGCAAATGGAGAAAGGGAATTAACCACCCTTGGAGTTGAGTGTTAACCCCCACCCCCACTGTTCTCCCCATTGATTACCTTTAATGTCCCCTCTTATAGTCTCACCTGATGGTTTGGAAAGATGAGCTCTCCATCTTGCATTGATCGCAGGGGCGCGTAAATAACCAGTTGCTTCACTGGTTCGAAGGAATTGGTGAGTTCCAGAACAATATTGACTCTGCAATTTCCGGCGAGACACCGTAAGTATATAGTTCGTAAGAGTTCAAATGTCTGACTTTCACTCTTGTCCGATTCCTTGCAGTTTGCAGCTTGACCCTAGCGAAGAGTTCCTTGTGGCAACCGGTAACATTCAGGTAAGGATTTGTTTTATTCAACACAGTTCGATAAAATAATGTCAGTATGTAACCTGTTGCTTTCTCCCTTATTCAGGTGCTGAGAGAAATTATGAAGTTTCGGGGAATAATGCCTCCGGCGGTAAAATTAGGTAAGTCTATTGTGGTGAGAAGGATTCCCCTTGTTTGTACCTTTGTTTCACCGTGCTGTCCTTTTGTTCCCCTTAGGGGCCGGGGTACGGCGAAGATGCGGTGGAGGCTGCGCCGACCCGTGAAGAGGAATAGTACCCCCGGCGGTAAAATCAGGTAAGTCTATGGGGGGTAACTAATATTGCCTCTGTTTATTCCCTTGGCTCACCTTGCTGTTCTTGTGTTCCCCTTAGGTGCCGGAGTGCGGCGGGAACATGCAGAAGGATGCGGTGGATAGTGAAGATGCTGCGAAGGCCAGTGAGTTCAGCGCGGCGCTGCAGCAGGCAAGGTGACGCACATAAAATAACTTCTTTCTTCCAGCTCGAAGGCGCGGTGGATCGGGAATTCAGGTAAGGTACAAAAGGTATTGCTCTTGTTCTAACCTTTTCTCCTTCTTTCTCCCTTTTTCTAGGAGCTCCAGACTCGAGGCGGGCATGGCAGAAGACTGGATGCAGACTTGCAGGCACAGTGAGCGTTACGCTGCTGGATACAGAATAACGCGAAGCGTGTGCTGCTCTTCGGGCGTGGTTTAAATAGCCTCCAAAGTAGTCCCAGGTAAGTATTCCTCCCCAACCCCACCCGAGTAAAAAAATAGTCCCTAGGTAAAGTAGTCCCTTCCAAGCCTCTTTTGACTTGGAGCTCTTGCAGCATGGTCTGCATCAGGTAAGTTTGCAGCATGGTCTGCATCAGGTAAGTTTTAATCTATGAGTCTGGCGCATATGGCGGCAGGACTGACTCTCCATATGAGCCTGGCGCCATAGATGACAGGACTGCACCCAAATAGCCCCTAGCAGGGGTTGTTGGGCTTGCTTGGAATAACTTGATGCCTGCTTCCGGGGTTGCTGGACTTGGTCTGGATCCCCGGGGGTAGGCATCATGACATACACACAGACATACGAGCGAGAGTGGAAAGTCCCGGGCAGGAGGCTCACCACCCACGCAAGGACATTTCTCTGGAAGTATTCAAACATCAACAAAGTCATTTAGGCGAAAAGCCATGTTTTTAGGGCCTTACGGAACGGCCAGTAAGATTCCTCTGCCCTTAGAGAAGAGGGTAGAGGATTCCAATGTTTTACTGCCAGTGCAGGGAAATGTGTGACCCCTCCTATATGTTTTTTGAAGGTTGGAGGAACAAGTCGATGGGCGTGGATGACCCTTACTAGCCTGGAGGAAGTAGTTCTCACAATTTTCGGCGACAGGTATTCCGGGGCAGTGTTGGCAACACATTTGTGAGTGATGGAGAGTATTCTGAATATTATTCTTTCTCGGATTGGAAGCCAGTGCGCCTTCGTTCTGACTGCTGAAATGTGATCTTTTTTCAGGATGTTGAGTGCTGCGCTAAGGGCATTGTTTTGGATTACCAGCATTTTGCTGATGTTTTGTTTTGAAGTCCCTGCAAAGAGAACCTTGCAGTAGTAGAGTTTTGCTCCTGTGATTGCTCTGGCGATGGTGAGGCAGCTGGTCGGCATGTGGGATTGCCTGGTTGAATGAATGAGTTTTGCTGTGTATGCCGCTGAGGAGGCAATTGCATTCACCTGTCTGGAGAGGGATAGCAAGGCATCCAGATAGATGCCTGAGGTTTTAACAGATACTGAAAGTGGGATGTTGATGCCATCTATTGTGAAGGCTGAGAATTGTGCATTACATTTTTTTCGCATGGCTGGAGACCCCACCATTAGGATCTCTGTCTTGTCATCATCAAGGCATAGGTAGTTCATAGACATCCAGGCTTGGACAGTGGAATATATTCTTTTGATGGTAAGGGAGTCTGTGTCATAGATGCCTGACAGTGGAAGGAGGATTTGGGTATCATCGGTGTAGTTGGTGTATACAATGCTGATTGAGTCCAAGAGGTCAAAGGGGGGTTTGATAAAAATGTTATAGAGTGGAGGGGAGACGCATGAACCTTGGGGACCTCCAAACGGAATGGAGATGGAGGGGCGTGGCAGTATCCGAGAAGACTCTCATTGATCTGCCTTCCAAGAAAGAGGCTATCCACGTTGCGACTTTGCAGGAGAAGTTTGCGAAGGCCATAAAATGTTTGCAGAGGGTTTTGTGGTTCACCAAGACAAAAGGGGCAGAATGGTCCAGGAGAAGGACGGATGACTTGCCTCCATCTATGAAGGCATCAAGATGTTTTTTTAGGGCCAGTAATGCCAATTCCATCCCATGACCTGGTCGGAAGCCTGATTGGCACACCCTCAGGATTTGGATGGATTCTAGGAAGATTTGTATTTGCTCGTAGGCAGCCCTGTCCACTGTTGTAATGGGACGGTAGTTGTTGGGCGCTGATGGGTCAAGCACGTTTTTTTAGCAGGCTAAGAACCCAGGATTCTTTAAGGCTGGCTGAGACTTTGCTCGTTGAGACAGAAGCATTGATAAATCTCGTAATGAACGGGACTAAGGATTTCAAGCAGTCTTTGATGATGTTAGCAAGGTAGATGTCCCCTTTACATTTAGAGGGTTTGAGCTTTTTAAGTATGTTTGTCGTTTCTGGTTCAGACACTTCTCTGAAGTGGAATGAGGGTGTGCGTTGGTGACTAACGGAGAAGCGTGGGGTTTGAGTCCAAATTAAGGCTTGTTTATTTTCTTTTTCTGTTGTAGAAAGGTCATTTTGGCTCGTATAGCATTTTGAATGTCTATGCACCATGCCCATCTTTAGAAACAGTGCTAGGTGGGGTGGACAGTGTTTCTAGCTCTTTGAGGATTCTAAAGAGTTATTGGGAATTGGAGCTGGCATTAGTTATTCTTTTGTTATAAGCCGTTGCTTTGGCTGTTATAATGGATTGTTTGTATTCCTTGGTAATTCATTTGAAGGAGGCTTTAGATTGATCTGTTGCGTCTTCTCTCCAAGCCGGTTCCACTTGTCTTTTTCTAAGGCGAGAGGCCTTAAGGGTGGGGTTAAACCAGGAATTGATGTGACTGGCCGGTTTCGCTCTATCAGGCACTAATGGGGCCACCAAGTTCATATCATTGGTCATGGTGTTTAAGTAGATGTCTAGGAGGGTATTTGGGTCTGTCGAGTCGAGGTTCTCTGCTAGGAGTGTGTTAGAAGAGGCGAGATAGATTCTTTGGAGATTATGCAGGTGCTGCTTGAAAAGTGCAGAGGCAAGGCTGGGGGTAAGTGGCTGCTGTTTCCTCTGTGGGTGGGTGAATGTTGCAATGTGGTGGTCAGACCATGGGCAAGGTAGGTTGGAATTGATTGAAATCTGGCAATTCAGATTCGCTACCAGTCCAGGGTTCTACCATTAATGCAGGTTGGGTTGAGACCCGATGCTTAGTTACCAGGTTGCAGAGTGTGTTGGCGACCGCTGAGGCAGTGGTCTGTGAGGGGTCATTAAGGCCTAAATTGAGGTTCCCGAGTACTATGACCCTAGAGGCGGGTTTAATTTAATGTATGTAAATTTGATCATTTTCGATGGGAAACCCCCTCCAAAACCGCCCTTCCCAACCCTCTATCTTCCGCACCACTTCTGGTTTAGCACAAACTTGTGACAGAGCTGGCAGTGAAACACGCCTTGGTGAGAGCGAGGACATCCAAGTCAAGTTCTTCAAGGAGGTAGCAGATGTCAGAGGAGTTTTTGACAGCAGAGCAAGAGTTGAGAGTAGCGACGTGGAGCATGTTGCCACATTTGAAAGTCTTCCGGGGTGGAGTACAGGCTTGAGGTACACCCAGGGGTAGTGGTAGAGGGGCCCGAGAGTGGGCAGAGGCAGGAGGTGGCAGAGGAGCCAGACAGGTGCTAGAAGGAGTAGCAGGAAAGGGAAGGAAGTTGATAAGAGGTGGGAAATGCCTAGGAAAAAAGGAGGAGATTGGTCTGATGACCCTGGACCAGGATGGTCTTAGAGGAGTGGAAGGAGGCCAAGAGGACCTCCCACCGAGTGACACCATTAATGTGAGAGGAAAAGATAGGAGAGAGAACCGAGACCATGTGGGGTACCATAGGACTGGGGAGGCAATGACAAAGAGGATGTCAGTGAGAGTCTGTCTGGAGGAAGCACTGATGTAAGTATCAGCGATAGGGAGGCCTGGGTTCGAGACCAGGATGTCCCTCTTGAACTTCTTCCTTACAGACTTAGTGAGAGGGATAGGATAGCATAGGAGATAGAGAAGCGGTTAGGGAAGCTGGGAGAGAGAGAAAGCACCATAGAGGGTGCGAGGAGGAGGAAAGTGGAGGAGGGAGCAAAGGAGAGACACAGCCCAGCACCACACAACACAGGAAGTGCAGAGGGGGGTGGGGATCACACAGTAGGGAACACACAGGAGGAGCAGGCAGGAGACACAGCAGTACAATGGTACCCCAGCAGGGGTGGGGGCCTAAATAGTGGGAGAGAGCCTAATGGGACCAGTTCACAGTACAACAGTAACTACAATGCAAAACCACTCAGATTCGACTTTCCTAAAAAGAGGGGATTAGGCCTAGTAATAACACAGCAGCAGTGCAAATGCAACATTCCAGAGGAAATGTGAGGGGTAGATAAACAATACAATTAACTGAGGTGCTAAAGGGTGGTGTGGTAGCAAAATAGAAACATTTGAGGAGTGGGTCAGTTTAGTGGAGAGCAGTGATTGCTAACCCCCTGACCGCTCCGCGCCTACGCGGTTGGTAGCAGCAGGTTGACAGCTGCAGGCTTCTTGCTTCCCCGGCTGACACCGGCAGACACGATCTTGAGCTACTTCTGCCGGAGCTGTCCTTTATCTCTGGGTCCTTCGCCGGAGGGGGCTGCCATGGGCAGGGGCAGCCCTCGGGTGAGGGCCGAAAAGGGCTGGCAGACCCAATCAGAGGCCGGGATGTGTAGGGGCGGGAATATACAGAACCAGGAAGCCGGGACGGGAATGGGTAGGGGGTGTAAGTTAAGGCGGGCAAATACATTGAAATTATTAACATAAATTGGGGCGAGAAACAAGTAAAGTTAGGTCTATGAATACACAAAAACTCAACATGGGCTGGATGGAATGGATGAATGCCTCACCTTGAGCCAAGGATGGAAATCTAGCGAGGATCGAGTGCCGTACAGAGGCCCTAGCTCAGGCTGGGGAGCACTTAGCCAATGGGAGGAGGGGGTGTGACGGGGGAAGGACACAACACAGAAGGATGATAGGCCAAAACTGAAAGCACACAGCACACAAACAAGCCAAGTGATGTCTATACCACACAAAAACGCAATATGGGCTGGATGGAAGGGATGGATGCCTCACCTGGTGCCAAAGATAGAACTAGAAGGGGAGGATGGGGTAAAGTGAAGGGGAAAGGAAGAGGGAATGGAGAAGGGGAGGCAGAGACGGGAGAAAAGAAGTAGAAATCAAGATAAGGGCAAAGGAAGGGAAGGGAGCAGGAAGAGCAAAGCGGGAAAGAATGGGAAGATAGAAGGGGGTAGAAAGAGGAAGGCATGGAAAGTGAAGGGGGAAAGAAGAGAAGAGGAAAGGAAGGGA
Organism: Ambystoma mexicanum; assembly: GCF_040938575.1. NCBI lineage: Eukaryota > Metazoa > Chordata > Amphibia > Caudata > Ambystomatidae > Ambystoma > Ambystoma mexicanum. The sequence continues at coordinate 824,084,641 of NC_090921.1, forward strand.
AGGGAGAAGAGAAGGGGAAGGAAGAGAGAAGGTGGAAGGAAAATACAGAAAAGGAGAAAAGTGGCAACAAGGAAGAGAGAAAACTGGAGGAAGTGAAGAGGAAAAGAGAAGGTGAAAGGAAGCGAAAGAAAGAAGTGAGGAAGAGAAGCGGAAGGAAGTGGGTAGGAGGAAAGAAGAGAAGGGGAAAGAATAGGATGCGAAGGAGAAAGGAAGGGTGAAGTAGGAGAGAAGCCAGGTCACCCCATTCCCAGAACGCAACTCAATAGTCATTCGTTTCTTTTAATAATAGCATGATATATTAACATAAGCTATGAATTGAATCAGAATCATTTACAGAGCTACAGATAAGACAATGCAATTAAACGATGTGCCCAGGATTACACACTTAGATTGTACCAAGCAGACAGTGTTGTAATATACACTTAGTTATGTATGCCAGACAACCCCTGTGCATTTTACATGTTCTTATTTAAGCCACGCCCATCAACTCTTAGGCCACGCCTACCCGGCAAGCCACGCCCCCGAATGGGCCCAACCCCACACTTTCTTACCACGCTTAAAGCACTGTGTGAAGATTGTTTCTTTAGTTCACACGGGTTTATAAGAGATACGCCAACGTAGCTCATGGCCACTGCGTTAATCACTTGATATGATGGCTCGTAAATGATGTGCCCTCGCGATTAAACCCGAATTTGAGTGCCGCGCGAGTTATCTGGGTTGTAAATCACATTACCAAAGCAAACTCCGAGAGCACATCTAGCCAAACAGCTATAGACTTCTCACGAGCAGGCTCGTTCTCAGATACGGCTTTTTTTTTTTACCGTAGCTCTCATATACCCTATTGACGAATTAATCGCATCTCTGTCAGTGCCAGCCCAAAGATGCTCGCTCAGAGTTACTGCGAATTCCTACCTGGACTAGGATCCCTGCGACAAAATGTTCTGGCGCCCACCGATCTGTACTCACCGTGCAGTTTGTCGTTTCTTTATTTCGTTTGCTCAATACACCCCCCTTGAGTCCGCTGTACTCCGTTTTGGGCGACACATCGCTACCTCTTGTCTTAATTCCAATCAGTGTAGTTTATAGAGTTATAATAAAGAACAGCCCCTTTGATGCGCGGGACGTAAACAAAAAACACGTGACCTCGCGTTCTGGTCATGTGATGTAGCTCTGTAACGGCTGGGTTTAGTAGACCTCCGTGCTCGCAGTAAGAATGGTGGTTTTCATACTGTGTCGGTGGTTACTGGTTTTCGATTTCTAGCCGTTTTACGGCATTCTTGTTGTGTCGCAGCTTTTGAAAAGCTCGCTCGTCATTAACGTTTGGATTCTCTCACGGGATTCGAACTTGTACTTGCATGCACGCTGTATTTTGGAGCGAAGAGACCCATCCGTCTGAGCTTTCTCACAGAGACAGAGGCTAGCCCGTGTTTTGTGTACCTCGGGCTAATGCCCTGCTCCTCCTTCTCACGGTCCTCGGTGATACCCCCATACTATTTTTTTTTTACACCGGACAAGCGGCACCACTAACAAGAAATGCAAACACATTTTGAGTTTTTGTTTAAAGCATGAGGTCCGCTAGCTGCAGCTAGCGAAGCTAAAATTTTGCCATCAAAACGATTTGTAATGTAAATCTGGAGACTAGACACACTGAAAATCTTGCTTAGATTATGGTCTCACAACCTATGTCCTCTTCCAGCAGTCTCTAGTCATGAACCATCTCTTGTGCACATATTTCATTGGATTAATCACAACTAATGTAATATGCATTATGACGTTTCCGTTAAAATACCCCTTGCAATAATCCTTCCTCATTTAATTGATGTGTTGTCTTTCTCTATACTTCATGTTTTGAAGTTACTGTGGCCTAAGATGTCCCTTGCTGGAGGCAGAATAGTTGGTATTACCATATTTTGATGCATAAGCGCTTAATGCGTGACTCCTGACTCAACCTGCTTCTAAGCACTGTAAAAATAGATGTCATTACTACGAAATGTAATTGTACTTAATTTACCAACCTCAGAGGTTGAATGGCAGAGTGCAAGCCAGCAGATGTTAGAGTTGAGATTTTAACTTGCTGAGCTATCCAATTGCGACAGTTTGGTTTAATCAACTGTGCAGTTACACATTTACATCAGGATATCTACCCACCACTCTCTCTGGCCCTTTCACGTCTTTTTTAAAGAAAAATATAACTACTATTATTACGTCTACTAGATTTTCACAGCCCCATTGCATAGCTCCCAACCTTATTTGTCACCATGGCGGGTGAAAACACCCGATTTTCTTTGTGGTGGGCGAGAGGCCCATAGAAGTGAATGGGAGTATGAGGGACTTGGCGGTTGATTCATCTGCTTTCAAGGCGGGTGACTCCCGCCAAAAGCGGGTGATTTGAGAGCTATGTCATTGTAGTCATTCACCCCTGTCCATTGCATAGGCAGTGTGGTGAGGCAATTTGCCTTTATATTAAACCTCCCTGGCCTACAGGAAATGTGTAATCTTGCAGTGGGAGGGGGTGAGGCCCTGTCTGGGAGATGTCTTTGTGACACACACAGCCTACATGACTTGGACTAGAGGTTGCTGGTCTACTCTTTCAAATATTTGTGTACCCCACAGGAACTGACTAAAACGTGCATATCCAAGGCACAGGTGAGTGCCTCTTTCTTGGTCATGGAATAGTTCACTTTGGGAGCACCCAGTATCCTTGGTGTACAGGAAATCATGCATTCTGTGGAGTCATGATGCAAAGGCACTGCCTCCAGCCTGCTATCGCGATGGCCTCTTTATTCAGAGTGGAGGGTGGGAGTGTTGGCGATGGCTAACTTGCCTGCCTCAAATGTGCCCTGTTCCTCTGACCAGAAAAACCTGAGTCCAGCTAGTCGCTGAGGAGGTATCAGATTCCCCAATGCCGTAGGGGTATTCAAACTGTGGGGCCCAACCCCCTGGGGGGGCCGCAGCCTCATGCCCAGGGGCTCGCACACCCACAGTCTGAATTTTAAAAAAGTTATTTTTTTTTGTAAATGCAATTTTATTTTGGGAATCTAGATTCTAGACTAAAAGAAGATCTAGTTTTCAGCATGCAATGAATATCGTGTGTAATGGTACCATTTACTTGCATACGGCTATCATTACACTACATTTCAAGACAGAAAGAAATTTAGTGTCATGATCGCTGTATGCAGGTAAATGGTGCCATTACAAACGATATTCATTGCATGCCGAAGACCAGATTTAGCGTATAGTATAATGGCCACAGCATACAGTATTGTAGCTCTCTACACTATTGGGCATTGGATCTTCCATGTTCTGGTAAACCATTTAAAATGCAAACGATTTGAGGAGCACCATAAAAAGAGTGTGATTGCTGAGCAAGCTAAGGGATTTGCATCCATGATAGGTCTTTCTACAGGATACCCACCTTCATATCCTTGATCAAACATATTTAGGGCTTCCTGTTTTGTGTTCTTTTTTAAATTCTCGGGCTGACATTTTTTTAAAGCTTTAAAACGCAGCATTTGAACCCATTATTTTAAAAAATGGCCATGGGTGAACCCCTGGAACTCCCCTAACCCACCTTGATAGATTGGTTCAAGCTCCCTGACTATGCTCGGTCGCTATGGCTTATCTGGGGGAAAATATTTATGCCCCTCCACTTACAGAATTCACCAGCCGCCGCTGGCCGTAGGACTGTGCTGGCAGCAGTGTGGGGGGAGTCCTGTGGCTGTGGTTGGAGGGGATGGGGGGAGCTATGGGATAGTGGTGGGAGTAGGATGGGGAGAGCCCAGGGACTTGGGTGGGAGCAGGTTGGGGCGAGCCCAGGGTCTGTGGTCGGGTGGGTTGGGGAGAGCCCATGGACTGGGCTAGGGGTTGGATGAGGGAGTCCAGAGACGGTTGCGAGGAGGTGGGGGTAGCATTATATCTGGGGCTTCTTCCCTCTGAAGTGGGAAACCGTTTCTTAAGCCGTGCAGATGTATAATACATTCTGTTAAGGACTTTAAACTGTATTAATATGTATCTAGAATTCAGGGGTACCTGTTTCGTGATTCTGTGTATCTGTGGCCAGTGTGTGTCTGTGATTGAAGTGCTGAAATCACTTTCCCACTTATCGCTGATATCAACAAACTGCAATGTTGGAGATGTTTGCAAAATTTGTATAGTAACAATATGGATTTCTTCCCCACCTGTTGCGACAGCTTGCGCTGTTAAGTAAAATAATTAAAAGTCTGGGGTTGAGAGTCCACCTATTTCGTACGTTTGTGTGAGGCGTTGCCACTTCACTCTAACCTGTCCATTCCACATAAATTAGGAGCACATCCCAGCTAGTTCATTAAAAAAACAACCTGCCCGACCGCAGGTTTATGTTGCTAAAGAGGTATAAAAACGCGGGTAGAATAATCATCTTTACTAGTGTTACCTGTCCCGCCAGAGATATTGGAAGGCGCTTCTAACTCTCCAATTTGGTAGCTATTTTTGTCATTTGGCTATCGTATTGAGAGTTATAGTCAAAGCCAGGGTACGTGATATTTCTATCTCCAGGTATCTAATACTCAAGGGTAAACAGGTTCGGGAGGCTCTGTGTGTTGTAACCGTAAGGGTAAGACTCAGTGCTTCGGATGTGTGCTAGTGTTTGTGTTGGAGTGTGTGTCGTGTGATGTTGGGGTGGGTTGTGGTTGTGCACCCTGGTTGGTTGTGTCCATAATGGGTCCAGAGTCTCGGGTGGCTGGTGGTGTATGACTAGCTATAGAGTCGGCATGTGATTGTGTACTTCACTTTCTCTGAACTATGTGTCTGGGGTATCCTCTAGTTGCGCTTCCAGGATCTGAAATACTAGTTGAAAGATCTGCAGCCAAGCACAGCTTTATTGAAGGCTCTGTAGCTTTGAAAGGGTGCTCATGGAGCTATAGCACTGAAGGGAGTCTACTGGAATACTTGGGCTACAAGGGCAGACCGACTGGAAGCTCAATAGAAGAGAGTGGGTATGCTGGAGGAATTGACGAGGATGGCAGGCTGCAATTTCCCATTTCAAATGGGATGCAAAATAGAAGGAGGGCTCTAATAAGAGGGCATGGCCAAAGTGATAAAGGGTGGCCTAAAGTGTGCTGGGAGTGTGTGGGCCAGTCGACTTAGTCAAGGGCCTCCTTCTCCAGAAAATACAGACCGTGCAAACATGTATTTTGGTTCACTCAGCATTGTCACAGGTGGTTTTTTTTTGCTATCAGTGTATACTGTGAATACATCTCACTATATGAGTACCACTTTCTCACTCTGTATATGAAGAATTCAATCAATGACTAAATCACTCAAGCCAGGTGCCAGATTAGTAATTCTTCTTAAGTGGTCATTTAGGATTTGATCTCCTCGGCTGGCTGCCGTTCTTTGTTCTTAGATGCAGAGCCCTCTACATCTGTCCCATGATACTCTGCAGCCTCTGACCCCTCCCTCCATTGCTTTATCAGGAATTTTGCCACAGAAAGAAGCCCATAGGTGAGGTTGTTCGCATGTGTGCATTCTCCAAGGAGACATCGTGTTCACAATTTGAATTTATGGCCAAACCAAAGATAGTCTTCTTTATAAAGTGTTAACGTATCACTGACATGTTTTAACCTGCTTACGGCTCTTTAGTCTGAATGCAGAACCAACAAAGGGGCTTCACTGCGAATAGTGTGATATATCGTACCTGAGTTCGGTTTCAAAGCACGTGGTCCCCCCACACGTTGCCCCTGTGCTATCCTCCGTTCATTAAACATGCAGTATTCGCAAATATTGCATGTTTTCCCGTGCCTCACTATTATGGGTTATGTGACTGAAACAATGCATGAAGGTAATTACCTCTATTTTGAAATAGGTCCACACGGATTTGCTCTCGGCAGAAGGATCCCCCAGGCCGCCATCCCAAATTGAACGCCCTCCGCAATCACTTACCTTGGAGACCATGATGTTCTGCCTTGCATTATGATGTGCATATGGTGTCTGGCAGATGTGGATGCCAGGGCAGCAGAGCTCGCTGCTCCTAATGCACAGGTGAGTCATGACGCGGCACATGCCCAGCACAGAATAGATATAGCAAAGGCAAATGCTTTACTTTCCCTTCCAAAAATTGGAACGCACTCCCCACCGCCTTAAGAAGCGAAAAATCATACCATGCCTTCCGTAGACTACTCAAAACCACGCTGTTCCACTAACCCTGCCTCACCTGTTTTCTCACCACTGTAATTATGGAAATAACAGCAAATGTATGAAAAAACGCGTCTATGCTAATCTGTATATCTGTATATTCACCATGTATGCCTGTAACAAGTAAGACGTCTTAGCGCCACGATGCCCCCGGGCAGATGTGCGCTCTACAAATCCAAATAAATAAATAAATAAACTTGATCACTGCAGAATCCATGGCCCCTGTGCACTCCTGCACCGTCGCAAATCTCCCTGGGACTCTCTCTCAGACCATTTCTATAACAAGCCCCTAGAAAGAAACTGCACCATTGGCACAAAACTATCAGCAATTCCACCCCACCACATACTACCCCTGCATGAACCCTCTAACCCTTCCACCACTCTCCCTCTATTTTCTCCGCTTTCTCCCACATCTATAGACACAAATTCCTTAATCTACTGGTCAACAAACTCCATCCGGATCGCCAAGTGACCCGTGCCCTCCTACACTCCTCAAATAAATCTTCACTTCAACCTGTGGAGGCAGCATCAGAAGATCCATCCTTCACTCCTCCATTAACTCAGGCTTTTTCCTAGCAGCATTCAAAACATCACACGTCAAAGCTCTCCTTAAAAATCTCTCAGTGGACCCCCTCATTCCTGCCAACTACAGACCAATTTGTAACACCCATTTCCTAGCCAAGCTCATTGACCAAACAGCCTACACCCAGCTCTGCACCTTCACCGAAGCCAATCACCTTCCCGATCCTGTCTAGTCTGGCTTCGGACCCCTTCACGGAACTGAATCATCCCTAATTTATGTATGGGATGACCTCAAAAACACTGCAGACACACTCTTACTCTGTGTTTTTTAGTGTTTTGCCCGCAATGAAATGTACCACTCTGTAATTGTGGTTGATAAAATCACATATAACCGCCGCCTCGGGGTGTTCCGTTCACGGAAAGAGAATACTATATAAACATGGCTGCCATGGAAAAGGAATGCAGGGCTCCATACAGAGCACCTCCTCCATTTATATGGTGGCCAAATGGGGCAGAGGGAAGGAGTGGCAGCTGAGGTGGCGGCACTTCCTGCTGTGGCAATGAGGTAAGTGGGGAGAGGGGATTGAAATAAAAGGGAACGGAGGGCTGGGGGTAGAACACGGGCAGGGGAACCAGCCATCAGGTGGCTTGAAACGCAGACTAGATCGGCAGTATCAGCCTGTATTCCTAGCCTCCTGATTGGTTGGCTCCCCCGTGCCTCAACAAAAGTAACTAATGAAACTTTCTGTCTATGAATGTCCAGAGTAAAGTTCAATGCCCTTGTCCAAATCCTAACCTGTCCCTCACAAACTAAACTTAATATAAGGTGAAAAGGGAAAATGTCTCTGGGCTGGTCATCCACAGCCCAGTTTTATAATTCTCCACTAAAGTTCAAATGAAAGAAATGTGCTCCAAACAAATAAAGTTCCCCAAATTTCAAAAGGGTTGTTTCCTTCCACTTTTAGTCTCTTCGGGGTTCATGAAATGTCTCTCTTCTCTTGACTGAAAAGAAATGGGTCCCAGACCCGGTTTCAGCCAACTTGGCTCTCAGTGCAGTGATGAATATGGACAGCCTAGATACTCTCTTCCAAGCTGTGTGGTGGGACCCAGACCCTTGTGAGAAGACCCAGCTTTCTGGTACTGTGACAAAGAAGAACAGCCTGGATGTCTTTCCCAAGCTGTTTTGAGGGTCTGAGACCCCTGTGAGCAGAGCCAGCTTCCTGGTAGTGCGATGAAAAAGAACAGCCTGGATGTCTTTCCCAAGCTGTGTTGAGGGTCCCAGAACCTTGTGAGCAGACCTGGCTTGCAGGTACTGCAAGGAAGAAGAACAGCCTGGATGTCGTTCCCAAGCTGTGTTGAGGATCCCAGACCCTTGTGAAAAGACCCATCTTCGAGGTATTGTGACGACGACAAAGGGTTCAGATCCTCCTCCCAATTGCCACTGCCCCCTTGGTCCGCTCTCCTGCCGAATTTGGTGCTCAATGCTTTCTCTCTTACAATTCTCTTCATCTGACGTCACCTTTACTTTATCCCCCAGCCTTGGTTTACTGTCCTGCCTAGGTCTATGCATACCACTCGTACGTACAATGTTCATATTCCTCTTTACTGCTGTTCGGGATGTATTTCCCCAGTTTGGGTCCCAGTCCCCTTTAGAATCTTGTTGTTCTGTCTCAGTGAAGAGTCACATTTATTAGGGCCTCATGCACCTTCTCTGTCTCCCCATCCCTGGGCTTAGCCACCCTAGGACCTGCAGGGTCTTGGCCGTCACCCTCCAGTTGTTTGTGGGTCTCCCAGCATCTTCTGGAGCCTCTCTGGCTCACCGGGCCCTTCCCGGTCTTCAGCAGGCCGCTTCAGTATTTCGGGGTTGGTTTCTCTGCGTCCCAGTAACCTCGGACACCGGTGAGTGTAACTCCTGCTCTCCGGGAAGGTTCCTGCTTTACAGGTCAATCGCGGGTGCATTTCTATTCTGGACACCATCTGCTTCTCTGTTCTGCCCTTCTGTGAGTAGAATGCTCAGCTCTTGGTTCGTGCCGAGATATAGGCGCCATCGTTCTCTTCCCTCTCTTGTTTTGAATGACAGCTGGCCAATCGGATCATACACGCGGCTAGAGCGGTTGCATTGGTTCACCTCAATGGTCTTCATTGCTCTATACCTCTTCCTTGACCCAGTGGCCCCCTACTTGGGATAGTCAGAAAAATACACAGGGGCGCTAGGTAGAGTGGTAAGGGAAGGTTGATAAGGGGAGTTGGAGGGGCCACGGGGTACTGCATTCTCCCAGGATCGTTAGCACTCTCAATGGGGTTTTCCCTCCCATGAGATCCTCCCTCTGAGTACCAACCCAGGGGGACTCTCGGGTAGCGGCCTCATCGCACTGGCCTCATGGAAAAGGGCTCCCCCATCAAAAGCAGTAACAATCCCTTGGGATTCATCACAATCCTCACTGACAGACTCCACTCCCTTGGCATAAGAGACACAAAACTAAGATGCATCTCTTCATTCCTCGCTAACAGACACCAAATCACCCACCTCCCTCCCTTCACCTCGTCCGCTCGCCCCGTCAATAATGGAGTCCCACAAGGTGCCTGCCTATCACCTCTTCTCTTCAACTTCTACATGAGTCCTCTCCCCGCACGTATCCGCTCACATAGCCTCACCTGCTCCTGCTACAACTACGCAGACAACACACAAATCATCTTTAAGATTCCCATGTCCATCTCCACCCTCCACCCAGACCTTGTATCCTACCTCACTGACCTCTATCATTGGATGACGGTCAACCACCTCCTCCTCAACCCCGGCAAAACAGGAATCATGCTCTGCGGAAAAACAGCTCTCTTCTCCCAACCCCCCCTCATCCCGGCCTTCCTCTCTAACCCCCCAATCCGCATCCACTGCAATTAAAAACCTGGGTTGTATCATGGACATTGACCTGACACCAGATTAACACTGCATCTAAATCGTACTACCAACACCTCTGCATTCTCAGACGTGTCTTGCCTTACCTCTCCTACCCCCACAGAGTCACTGCAATCTTGGCCATTGTCCTCTCCTGCCTAGACTATGCCAACTCCATCTACCTGTTCGCCCCTGCTTCTGAAATCAGAAAGCTCCAAAGGGTCCAGACCTCTGCAGCTAGTCTACTCCTTGCCCTCTGCCCCAGAGAGCACATTACCCCTGCCCTCCGTGTCCTCCACTGGCTTCCGGTTGGTCGATGGGCTGCCTTTAAGGCCATGTGCATCACTCACGGTGCCCTCCACAAAACAGGCCCAGAATAATTGCAACAGAAAATCACCCTCTACCAATTGAAACTTGCGTTCGGGCACTGCACTCCTCCTGCTAATCCCCTCCTTGGAAATCAACCAGAATAGGAGGCTCCACTATCTCTGTACAAGCACCTGCTATCTGGAAATCGAAGCTGCTTAATATCCGACACATAGAGGACAACTTGGCATTCAGGAGCGCCCTCAAGACATGGCTATTCCCTGTTGCACTGTGGCAAAGCCTGCCGTCATGAGCTAATCAACCACCTTAGGCAGGCCGAGGCAGCAATGAACCTCCATGCATCCACTAACTGTCTGAAAGAATAATCTAACAATCTCCAGCAGAAGAGAGGAGAGAGACAATGGCACATCTACGTATCCAAGACGTGAGCAACAGTCCGGTATGTATCACTGTCATAATTATGGAGGATAGTGGAAGGCAAGGCCACTCGCCCGCACACATCTGCAACCATACTCCACTCCCAGTGACATATTGCACAACACCTCTGCCATCAGAATACAGCTATCCCCCACGACACAAATTTGGTCTAGCTGGACACAAAATGAATTTACTACTCTCAAACTCTCTCTTGTCAACCCCAAAGCACATTTATGCGCGTTCCAATTTACATTCACATCAAACGGCTACAAAAACATTTATTTGTTCAATATGTTTATTGATAGGTTGCCATGAAATCCAGTTGAATGCTGTTTTCGTTCTTTTTCGATTAAGTATAAATTCATAGAAATTCATAGACAAGTTGCAGGAGGCAAAACATTGATCAGCCTCCTCCAAAGAATATAGAAGTCCCATAGGCGTCAAATCAAGGATTAAGTAAGGAATATGCGTTTTGTTTCGAAAGTCCTGTAGGTGTCAAATCAAGAACTAAGTATGGAATATGGGTTTCATCCACTTTTGAGGGATTCTTCTTTATGCCTTTCATGGCTCATGACAAGCCCCCAGTGCACACAACAAAGGCATTAGTAGGCAACTCTGCTTGAGTTTAGCTGAAATATAAATATTAGGCAATAAACGCCTCTTTTCAGAGTACCTTATCCATATCCAGCTATTAGGATGTGTCAAAGATGGCCTTAATAAAACGCACAGTCTCCAGGATGATTCAAGGGTGTTTATTTTTCCAAGAAAAAAACAATGTAAGGTGGATCGACTTTTATCGTCATCAAATAAGTTTGTTCAGTGTGTAGACAGGTGGATGTACTCCAGTTTGTATTGCTATGCCCATGATGCCCAACTCTATGTTAAAGGATCGGGGCCTGAAAACAATTATCATTGATTGAAAGAATGCTTAACAGTGCGCTACTGGATGATCAAGAATGGGCTCTGACTTAACCCTGCTAAAACGGAGATGACGCTGATTACTGACGCCCTATGTTCAGCCCCCTCCTATTCTTCTTGGACTACCAAAGATCAAAATGTTGGTATGTTGTGGAAACCTTTTCATTCATTTACTTTTCAGATAAATTAAGGGCTAAGATCTTCATTCTTTTGACAACGACCGCTTAGGAAGCCTCTCCGTTTTATTCAGAAATTAGCTCATGCATGGGTGCCTTATTAATTCTCAGCTAGAAATATTCAAATTTGCTGCATTCAGGCTTCCCTGATAGAATGTTGGAGGGTCCAGAAATCAGCTACCCATCTCATCTTTGGATTATCCAAGAGATCTCATGTTTCTAGTTTTCGAGTGGCCATTCACTGACTGCCAGTGCAGCAAAGGAACTATTATTATTAAGATCTTATGCCTAACCTTTAGCTGTGTGTATAGCTTGGTGCCGATTTATCTTTTTTTATTAACTCTTTTTATTGATTTTACGACAGGTTAAACCATTCCCCAACAAGTCCCCCCCCCCATCTGCCCTCCCCAGGAGGCGACTTCTGCGTTGTCCTTGGTCCATTCCTTTCATGGACCAATCGCCAGAGTTCATTGTAGGTCCAAAAGTTTTAGGCGCTGGGTGCACCACATTACTCGAAAATCATCTTTCAGGGAGGCCAAAGTTTCTCCCCAGTCTTTTGGGAAGTTGTGCACATTGTTATTCATGGCATACGTTGCCCACTAAAAAGCTATGATTTCCCATATCTTCCGCAGCCAGTCCTGACTCATGGGTACCTCTGGGCTTTTCCACCTCTGCGCTTTTATCGTCATAGCGGCGAGCGTAAAGACTACGCTCGCTTTTTCATGAGATCTGGGTTCCCCCACCCCGGTGCCCCCTCTAATTTCTAATACGATCTGTACCAGTGATCTGTGGTCCACTGTCCCGTAAACCTGATCCTGGGTCCTCTGCACCTCCTGCCAGAATGGCTCAAATTTTGGGCATCTCCGCCAGATATGTTCTGCCATGCCCTCCATCCTGCAGCCCCTCCAACAGTCCCCTGAGGTTCCCAGGTATATCTTATGAAGACGGGCTGGTGTATAGTGCCAAAAGTTTATCCCAATTGTCTGCTACCAGTTTGGTTTTGGTGCTCTCATATAGGTGCTTTGACCTATGTTGTTTCGGTAGCCACAATACGTCTGCCATCTTATGGTGCGCTACAGCTCTGTCCATTTTCACCCATTGTTTATCTTGCATGCTCTCCCCTTCCTGAAGCCATTCTTTAATCACCAGTAACTGCGTGGCCTCGTAATACTGCTGGAAGTTCGGTAGCGCCAACCCACCCTCCCGTCTGGGTCCCATCAATAGGTGCCTGCTAACCCTCGCTCTCTTTCCCTCCCATAAGAGCTCGTTGGTCAGGGCTTTTAACTCCCTGAAGAAACCTGTTGGTATCACCTGAGGGATCACCTGGAATAAGTACAGTAATCATGGGAGCGTGACCATTTTGACTGTGGGTTAGCCGTCCTCGCCATGAAACTCGGAGGTTCCTCCACCTGTGGATGTCCCACTTGATATCCTTTAGTAACGGGGGGTAGTTGGCTGCATACCAGCGAGAGTCACTGTGATTTCTCACTCCAAGATACCTGCTTCCCCCCGGGCTCCATAAAAAGAGAGTGGCTGCCATCAACGTGTCACAGTCCTCTGCCTTCAGGGTTAAATTCAAGATTTCAGATTTGCCGATGTTGACCTTCAGACCTGAGACCTCCCCCAATTCTTCCAGCAGTGTTCTGCTTGCCTGGATAGACTCTATCGGTGTTGTCAGGGTGAGCAGCATATCATCAGTGAATGCAGCAACCTTTTGGTATTCCCCCCCGAATGGAATGCCCCGTATCCCGTCTGCTTCCCTTATGGCCCGTAGGAGGGGCTCCAGATAAATTGCATAAAGGATTTGGGACAGCGGGCATCCTTGTTTCGTGCCTCTACTGAGCCTAAAGGGTCTTGACATAGCCCCATTCACTGCCACTCTTGTTGACGGTGCTTGATAATTGGCCTGAACCATTTTCAGAAATTCCCCGCCAAGGCCCATTTTCTGCATTACCCGAAACAAAAAACATCACTCCACACGGTCTAATGCCTTTTCTGTGTCAAGAGATAAAAGGACTGCGGGAGTGTCTGTCTTTTGTGGCTTTTCCACCAGTTGAGCCACCCTCCTGATGTTGTCCGCTGTCTACCTGCCTGTTGTGAAACCCGCCTGATCTGGGTGTATCAGGATCGGGAGGTAGGTATCTAGCCTATTTGCCAAGATCTTTGTATAGATCTTGGCATCAACGTTTATCAATGCAATGGGCCTGTAAGATGTTCTCTCCTCTGGGTCATTGTTAGGTTTGAGGATAAGGGTTAATCTGGCCTCCTCCATGGATAGAGTTATTCTGCCTGTGAACCTAAATGTGTTAAAAAGAAATGTCAGGTGCAGGACTAGTTCTGTTGCAAACGTTTTGTAAAAGGCCGCAGTGTAGCCGTCTGGGCCGGGGGCCTTATTTGACGGCAGCTTACCGATCACACTCCTTACTTCCTCCGCTGTAATCACCCGGTTAAGGGTTTCTGCCTCCCTCTCAATTTTTTTAACCTGCACACTTTCTAGGAATCCCACCTGTAAATGGGCCTGAGGGTTTTGTGAAGCATATAGGGATTCGTAAAACTCTGACAGTGTTTCCTGGATGTCCCCCAATCTTGTGACCCGCTCCCCTGCTCCCATTTTTCTTTGTTCGGAGGACTTCTATTTGCTCTAGTGCCCGTCCATACTCCCTCATATAGGCCCTAATCAGGGTTGTGCCCGACTTTTGTCTCGCCGCCTCCACCTCCGCCTCAAGCTGTGCCTCCAGCGCCTTCAGCTGCTTTCCCCTCTGCGCTGCTATCAATTCACCCCTGAACGTAGCCTTGAAGGCGTCCCATCTTATGTCTTCTCTCGTGTCCCCTCTCTTGTTATCTGCGAAGAAGCTCTTAATCTTCACTTCCATTTTCTCTCTGATTACTGGGTCCCTAAGTAGGAACTTTGGGTATTTCCATTCCCACACTCATCTTTCCTTGCACCCTAGATCCAATTGGATGGATACAATCTTGTGGTCCGCTATTCCAATGTGGCCCATCTTCACTTCTCGAATCCGACCCACTGAGACCCAAACGTAGTCAATCCTTGATTTTGACCCATGGACTCCCGAAAAGAAAGTGTAGCCCTCTTCGTCCACCTTCAGCTCCCGCCACACATCCCATAGTCCCGCCCTCCCAATCCTCTCCCTTAATTCGGCTTACATCACTGCACCCCTACCCCTCACAGGGCCCCCGACCTGTCCCACCCCCTCTCCCAGGCTATGTTGAAGTCCCCCATCAGGATTATTTGCCCCCTTGCTTTATCCTCCAGCACCCCCAGAACGCGCTTCAGAAACTGCTCCTGGCCAGAATGTGGTGCATACACCACTGCCATGGTATAGGGGGATTCCTGGTGCATCCTGCTGACTATAATATATCTGCCCTCCTTATCCCGTATCGTCTCAATGACTCTGAAGTCAACCGTGTTTTTGATGTCTAGAGCAACTCCCCCCTGTTTGTTCTTTCCGGAAGCATGCAAGATCTGGTCGAACCCCGGCAACTTTAGCCGCCCTTGGTCCTTGTGCATGAGGTGTGTTTCCTGGAGCCCCAAGACATCCGGCCTCTATTAAGCCCCCTAACGTTATGTGTTACCCACTTGAATGGTTATCGGTCTGGCCTTGCCCCTGATTTGCCAATGGTCCCCCTTCGCTATCTTCTTTGTGAAGTTCCTCCCTGCCCCACTACCCTATTCCTCCTCATTTCTCTCTTCTCTTGATGTCCCTAACCCCCTCTCTGCCCAAGTCGTCCCCTTCCGCTCTCCACCCACCCTGCCTCCCCAACTGGGTCCCCAACTGGGTCCCCGACCCTCTCCGCTCTGTCACTCCCTCCCCAACAGGTCTCATCGCCCTTTCTGACCCCAGGATGTTTTCACCCCATCCTATTTTCTCTCCTTTTCATCCACTGCCCCTATATATGATATTTGTTCAGGGCTCCCCCTGCTAGATGCTCCCCTCTCCTCTCCATTTGGCTTGTCACCTCCCACCCTGTATGGTGGGCCGCGTAGCGTGGCCCTTTCCCCTCTTTTTTCTCCAACCGTGGACCACTCCCATGGCTTCAATCTCATTCCTCACGGGCCTATCCTCCGTCTGCTCCTGATCCAAGTCTAGGTGTAACAGGTTTGCACCTTCTTGTAGGGTGATTATGCGTTTTTGCCCCCCTGCTCACTCGAAAAGAAGCCCGAAGGGAAATGTCCATTTGTATTGTATCCCCTTTTGCTTGAGTACCTCTAGCTCTGGTCCCATCTGGCGCCGTTTAATCAGCATGCTGTTTGCGAAGTCCTGGTAGAGTTCCACCCATTGGTCCTGGTACGTGATCGGCTCCTGTTGTCTTGCTGCCTTCAGAACTGCTTCTTTTTGTGCATCTCTTGTGAAGGCTGCGAGCACATCCCTTGGCCTGGACTTTGCATCCCTGTTGAGGTGTCCCACTCTGTGGACTCTGTCCAGTTCCACCCTGCTCGGGTCTGCTTCTCCTAGAATGTCTGCGCAAATGCTTTGAATGACCCCCTTCAAATCCTTGTCTTGTACTGCTTCCGAGAGCAGTTTCAGTCTTATATTCACCCTCCGAGACCTGTTCTCCAAATCCTCCACTTGGAGTTCCAGATTTCGGGTCGCTACATTCAGTTTCTCAATGGCTTCGCTATTCGCTTTCGTATCTTCGTCCACTTCCTGTAAACTCCTCTCCAAGATGTCCGTTCTCTCTCCCAATTGGCTCAGTTCCTGTTTAACCTCCCCCAAGGCCGCATTGAGGTCTGTTCGCAAAAGCTGAAATTGGTCCTTGAAGGTTTTGACCAGGTTGGACTGCAGGGATAGCATTTCACCGTAGAAGTCCTGGCACGTTATCGGCGCCATTGGATCCATCTCTTTTGGCATGTTGCTGCCCGTCACCCCTTCCTGGGTACCCCTGCGTGCCTCTGTGGACTGTCTGACCGTCCACATTGTTGGTAGCGTTCCGGGTGTATCTCCTTGCAAGTGCGCTCGCTTTTCCTTTGTTTTTATTTGAAATTATGAAATGCTTGCCGTATCCCTTTGTTGATGGAAGCAGCCCCTTGGTATTGTTCCTTTTCCCGGACTCCTGCTTTGACCAAGGCCTTTCCGCCTCCGGGTGGGTCACTCGGTAGCTCCTTCCTTCCGCACCCTTTTGACCGTTAACTGCTGGCCCCCTTGTCAAGATTTGCAGCTACGCCTGTCCTCCTGCTTTTTTCCGGCTTGGCTCAGTCCTACGGCTTTAGGGTGCGTCTCCCTGACTTCTCGTGATAGCCTGTCCCCCCTTGCCCCTTTCCTGCATCTCCTTCACTTCTGCCGGGGTCTCGGGTGGGGATGGCTAAATAACTGGAGCCCTTTCCACCTCTCCCTTTTTCTGCCTGGTGCTTTTGTGCTGGGGCGGTCTCCCGCCTGATCAGGCTTTGGGGAGTTTGTTCCTGTCTCCCGAGCACCCTCCTGTGCCTGTGTTGCAGGGGGTCACTTCAGTCGTGCTCTCTTTTCCTCTTCTTGTCACCCCGGGTCCAGGGTGCCCCCTGTCTCGCCGCTGCTGCCCCGGTGCCTGCTGTCTGTGCTCGCAGCCTCCTGCTGCTCCTCACAGCTTCCCTGTGACGTGGCCCGTCCAGTCAGGGCTTCGTTTTCCGTAGGAGGTGCTACTTCCATCTATGTCTGTAAGCGTGTCTCCTTGATGTGGGCCTCTCTGTCCGTTCCTCTATGCTAGGGCATGTGCAAAGTGTGTAAAAAATGGAGATGAGGCGCGCACTCTGGTTCTCAGTCAGTCGCTCGGGTGGTGCCCTATGTGAGCTTGGGGTTGGGGGCTACTTCATCCCGCTGGCTATGGCGTTCTCCTTTCCCCGCTCGAAGCTGCGGTGTCCCGGGTGCTTGGGGCCTAACGTGGCTGCGGGCAAGGCGCCCGGGTCGCTGCACTGCTGCTCCTCACCTGGGGCTGCTCTCCTTGACTCGTCGCTCTGCTCCTCCCCACTGTCAGCCAATGCAGATCCTTCTCATCCTCGTTGGACACACCAGCGAAATGCCAGTTCCTTTCCTCTCACCCCTCTCCTCCTTGCTGCCTTGCCCTGTGAGATGCGGCTGCCGCAGCCGGTCCCCTCGGGCCACCGGGTCCCTCTGCTCACCACACTGCCTCTGCTTCTTCCGTTAGCCGGTGCCTCGTCCTCCCGCTGTCTGGTTTGCCACTACTCCCGGGGGGTAGGGAGGAGTCTGCTGCTATCCCCGCTTGCCTCATTCCCCCTTGCTGGCGATGAGTTAGGTCACTCCACGATGATACGCCCCTCCGTGGCTGTAATCTCAGTGTCCTTTGCCGGGGTCCTCCTCTCTCACGGCGGCGCCTTAGTGCAGAGGCCCACATGTCTCTCCAGGCTGTTCCTGCGTGTCTCCGCTTTCTTCCCTCTACTTTATCAGGGTATAGCAACTGCTGCGGTGTGATGGGGCCGACTGAAGTTGCAGGAAGGTTACGGGAGCTCCGCCGGCACATCTACCTGGTGTTGGCAGCCATCTTAGAATCGGTGCCGGTTTATCTTAACATCAAGGTCAGCTTCTATTATCGGTTCAGAGTATTGCACTCAGCACATCTCTACCAGTTAACAATCCACAGTTCACGTATGAATTGTGGCAAGAGGAGTCTTTGGGCCTCATTACAACTATTGCGGAATGCGTTTAACAACGCCGCTAATGGTGGCGGCACCATTAAACGCATTCCACAATATTACGAGGTTCAATCGCGGGACCCGATGGGGACGTCCGGTTTTACCAGATGTCAAGAGCCGGTTCCCCGAGGGGACCAGGGAGCTAACAACGGGCCAGTCGTAATCGGCCTGTTAGCTCCCACACCCATTCCCATTGAGCCCTATGGGGGCTCAAATGGGAATGGGGAAGGTCCGGGCCGGGTTCACTGAAGGAGGAATTACCGGGCCCTCCAAACTCGGAATGGCCCGGTAATTCCCCATTCAGGGAACCCGGACACGATTTTGGAGGCAGCCATGCCCTTATTAAGGGCATGGCTACCGCCAAAGTCGTAATGAGGCCCTTTGTCTCTTTTTGAAAAGAAATTGAAAATCGATCTCTTCCAAAACATTCTGCCATGAATTGTTTTATTTAGCTTTCTGGCAACTTCATTAGCATCTGTTGTGCCCAGATGCATGTTTTTCACCAGGTTCCATGTCATATGCATATTATAAATGAATCAATACCAAATCAAATAAATCAAAATCAATATTAAGACAGGTAGATTTGTTTGTTGGAATGCAAAGGGTTGGAAAGGAGGAGGTACTCTACTGGGCATCCCTCTCTCATCTCCCGTGGGGTTTTACCTCCCCAGCCAAGTGTCAAGTCTCTGCATTTCAGCCTGTGTGTGGCACTGTCAGCAGTTCTTCACGGCATTGTCAACCCGTCATTAGAGATGCCCCAGATTCACTATTTAATCTTTCCTTCTACAAATCTGTATTTACAGAAACATGGACTTCCATTCCCATGTTGCACCTGCAAGATACCTGGAAAACCCTGCAGGCCAATCCGAAACTCCTGGACTCTAAATTGCATGCACACTGGTTTCACAGTGACTAGAAGGAGACAGACACATTTCAATGGACTGCAAAACTCAAAACACCATGGAATTACTCTGCTTAGGTTTCTATCCAAAACACCTGGAGTTCGTCAGCACTGGCTCCTCTCTCAAAGTCCATGCCAGGAATTTCCATTCTGCTTCAGAGTGGAACATCGAAAGGGACAAGAACAAGGAAACATAAAGTAAAGTTTATTTCCCATCATTAAAGAATGGGAAGCCCGTAAAACAAGGGAAAAGGTATGTGAGGAATCACAAGAATTTGTCACTTCTCCCCAAGGGAGGGCCTTTCCCTGTGAGGCTAGGGAGGTGAGCCCTCTCTCCAAATGCCTCTAGGGATAGATCCAAGTGAGACCTCACCGGGAGAGACTTCCCCTTTTGAGACAAGGACTCCCATTCTTGGGAAGAACTCCCTAGGAGCCATAACAATGGTACACTTATACAACCACTCAGTAAAGAGGAACATGAAGAACGTATTAAGATGTGTTATTGTGATCAAGAAATACTAGTTATCCCTTTAAGAGAAAGAGTACCTCATACTGAGACAAGGGAAATCTAGTTGGAGGAATACAAAATCAACAAATAGAAAGAAAGGACCACCACATTGTGTCGGGGAAGGCCCAAGGCAGCACAATAAAGGAAAGAGGTGGAGACTGGGAAGAAGCTGAAAAAGCTTGCTAGACTCAAGTTGACTCACAAGCGTGTGCTGAGGACATGCAGTGTCCTATTCCAGGGAGGAACCTAGAAGGAGATTCTCACGCACAGTGTCAGCATGAGAAGAGGCAGAGAGAGGCTAAAGCGGACGTGAGGCATCCGTACCACAGGCAAGGAATAGGTGGTGGTGGCATCACCGAGAAGAAACAGAGCTGGACCCGTAGAGGCAGAGACCACTGTCAAGCCGACACAGATGAGAAGATGGAAAGGCCGTGGCTGCATGCACAGAGACTGCACAAGGCCAACCTGACAAGGGAACAGGAACATCCCAATCAAGCGAGAACCCCAGTGACACTATCCCGGTAAACCACAGGTAATTGGGAAGCAGGAGGCACAGGAAGGGGACTGAGAGTTATTGTTGGAACACTCCTACTCATCCCAGTCATATGTTGTTGAAATTGAATGACGATAAAGAGAATCATTATTGGAACACCCCTACTCGTCCCAGTCATAAATTGTTGAGATTGAATGAAGATAGGGAGAATCTTTAGTGGAAGGCTCGTACTGGTCCCAGTCTTAAGCTATGATATGATAGCTTATTTATAACAAGCTTAGTACCCAAAGGTTTCTAAGCGCGGACCCGGGGATCAAATCTTTGTTGCTCTGTGTCGTCTTGCTTCCAAGGCGAGCTATCCTCCCGGGACCGGATACTGACATTTAGTGAAAACATAAGCCCTGAGACATTGCAAAATAGGAAACCTTGTGAGAGGGGAAAATTACAGCTCCAGTTGAGATCAAGGTTAGGCATCAAACCCAAAATGGGGTTAAAGACTGTAATATAAAAATAGATAACCCAGGAAGTCAAAGGAGAAGTGTAAAATGTTGGTTAACATTGCCCTGTGGTGGGGAAATGGATAAACACAAATACAAGAGAAGAAGAAGGTCATAAGAATCAGAAGAGTAAACCAAAGCAAGAGAGGATTATAGGTTTAAAGAGTGCTATATCATAGCTGTGTGACTTAATAGGAGTAGTTGCCCCGAACTACTTAGGAATAACCGATTGAATCGAATTGGGAAGAATATCAGCCTACAGGAGAAGGGAGTCATTCTCCTGAAGTTTGTTGTTATAGTAGTGGTATGGTCCGATCAGGTAAGTTTGAACAGTGGACCGATTCAGAGTTGGACTTTCACTAACCGATGGACGAGCACCTTAGCTAGTTGTGTTAGGTAGGAGCGCCTTATAGCATAGGGAAAGTTAGGCATTACCCTTTTTGTTTAGTAAAACTATCAGTGAAATGGCTAACCAGAGCCTGTGTCCTCCTTCTGACTCGCCGCACAGGGTATGGATGTCTGAGTGCTTGGAGCACTGTTGACGGGCAAGGACAAACCTAGCGGTGAAACTAAAGATAACTTCTCACATTGCTGCATCAGCCGTGTATTAGGGATATTTTGGGGGAAAGAAGTAGTGAGAAGTGTAAATGAAATGGGCGTCTCAGGTGATAAAAATAGAGTGCCATATCTGAATGGATAAGAAACAACAATCCCCTCACATGCAGAAGCACAAGTGTCATCTTAGATTTATCATAGGGAAAACAGTTTGGACAGCACAGAAAGTCAAAATAACAATAACTCATGAAGATTGGGATATTTTGTGCATCTCCTTAGTATTTTTGCAGTGGTGCTAATTACACATTTCCTAGTGTAACCTCTAGTAACATGGAGCCGGCTGTGCATTTGCTGGAGTGTGATTTGAGGGGCTGAATCTTGTGAGTATTTCCACAGAAAGGCTCTTGAAACATGCTAACATTCCCTTGAGGTTAATGGTGTTAAATGGGCAGCTTTAATGTTTTGGCAGAGCATCTGTCTCCCCCTGCCGCCTCCGTGATGTCGATATCTTTTGTGGCAGTGACAATGGGCCTCATTATAAGTTTACCGGTCCGGGAACAACAGTACCGGTAACAATGCTGGTACCGTAGCTCCGGGACCGGCAAATTACGAGTTGTGCTCGCGGATGCCTTTCTGCCCGCCAGGTCGACCTGGCGGCCAGAAAGGCACCTGCATGCACAGCATGTCGGATGCACCGGCACTGTTATGAATGGTGCCGGTGCATCCAACCTCCCCATTACCATTCAGCCCTATGGGACCGAATGGGAATGAGGAGCATCTTTTTTCTGGCACCTGCAAATGGGCAATTACCGGGTCCAGCAGGGCCGTAATGACCCGGTAATTGGCCATTTGCGGGCGCAGAAAAAAACTGCACATTTGGCGGCAGCCTGCCGGTTTTACCAGTAAGGCTACCGCCAAACCTGTAATGATTCCCATAATGTGTACTGTTGTTTTCTGTGAATTCAGCCTTAGATGCAGCTGAAGTCTGGGCTAGCTCTTCTGTTTGCAGGAATGATGTGAAATCCCACAAACGCTCACACTGATATAGTGATTGCGTCACATTGAAGGAATATCCCTGTTCACTGGACTAAGCAAGGGAAGGGGGGTTGAGTATGGGGGATTGCACTGGTTGCTCTATCGCAGTGGGCTAGTCTTGAGTCGCCCTGAACACTGTGGGCCTCATTATGAGTCCGGCAGTAGCCGTGCTGGTAAAAATGGCACGGCTGCCGCTGGAGTCATTTTCTTTCTGGGGCCTGGCAATGGGGACTTACTGGGGCATTACGGTCCCGGCGGACCCTATGGCCTGGCGCCAGAAAAAGAAAATCCCCATTCCCATTCGTGTCCCATTGGAGTACATTTGATGAGTACGAAGATGATGAGGATGAGGAAGCTGAACAAGCACCTGAGCCAACACCTTGGGTGGAGAGTTTGTGGGAGGGCAGGTTAAGGAACAGGTTTGGCCGAATGGCAGTGTCAAGGAGGAGAGGAAGTGGGTAAAGGACGGATGAGGTAGTGCAAGGATGTAGATGCCCCTTATACATAAAGGAACCGGCAGACCGCACTATGTGCAATGGGCACAGATGGACACAAATAATTTGATAAAGGCACTCCTGCTCCTCATGTAGGGGAGGACTGGTCCAAGACGACCCCCCTCGCCTGCACTTTCTCCCCAGGTGAGGACTATGGCTCTCTTGGGCGTCTCCTCATGCCACCCGGGCCCAGGTGGTGGAGGGCTCACCCACTGGAGACATTGCCCGCACGCATTAATTGCCCACACGTATTAAAATTTAGTTAGGCCTAGACACCATTTTTGTCTGGTAAGGATGGTGTGAGCTCAGCGCACTGTAGCGCGGCCCCCACCCTTGGAGGGTTTCAGTCATCATTGTTGCCGCAGCACCCTGGTAGATCCGCTGCGAGCCCGTTCCCACGAACCAAAAGAACATGAGCTAGTGTAATGCACTGACATTGTAACAGTTCACCTCCCGCAGTGTATCGTATCATCGCTCCCAGCCTAACCCGGCCAGCAGGCCTAAGCAAAATGAAATGAACAATAAAATGGTCATCACAGGCCCGACAATCCTCGTATATTAATGTTGAGACTACTTGCAAAAGATGCTTTCCTCTCATAAAACCCCTTATATTGTAAAAACCTGTAAGATGTATAATTACAAGAGATCATGCCCCCATGATATAAGCGATGATGAACATATATCATTGCAGTTGGGTGCTAATAATGACGGAACGCACCAGGAATCTAGTTGTTACGAATATTACTGAGAAAACTTACACCTCATGGGCTCGCGCCATACCTGAACTAATGCTGCTAGAATATACGAGGAAATGAATGTAACCAGACTGTGGATCTCATGCGAAGGATGCGCAAGAAATGCACTTGTTATGTGTGTATGTCTAAGCTTCTTATGCGCCACCACCGTCACGTACAGTGGCGAGTCATTTCCTATGTATTCCACCAACCCGACTACTACCTCACTTACTGCAAATATATATGCATATAATTAAATATTGTAGTTGTTAAAACATAGTGTACGAATACGGTGTTCAGACTGGGAATAATCGAGACACATCCAGCAAAGTTGAAATGCATGTTTTAAAAAAGATTTGAATAAGTATTATAGAATGTTCAAATGCTTAATGTTTTTACCTAACTCAGCAACACACGAGGGAGATACCTTTGTGAAATACTTGCAAGGCCATTCCCCCTCCCACCCTGTGAGGGCTGCCAAAGGCATGAGAGCAGAGACCGCGCCGCGCTGCTTTACCTCCCCCAACCAGACTGGAGCCGCTTCAAGGATTTGTAACCCCCTCTGTAGCACCCAAGGCCACCACCTGCCACCTGCATTATTTACAGCACAGCAGTAAACCTCTGCCTGAACGTACGCGCCCCCTCGTAAACCTCACAACCCACCGGACCACCTCAGACTTATGGCCCTGTGCAATAAAGACACCCAACACTTTGACAACAAACAGCGGAACATCCATAACAACTTCTAACAAAGCAGAAAGACATGTACCGCCCGTGCCAGGCCCTGAAGCTTAGCCCCTCGACCTATGGCCCCGGTCAACAGGACACTGGTAACCATGCCCTGACGTATTACCTCCAGTCCCCTCACAAGGTGCATTCCTCCTGTGTTGCATTAACCTGTTGTATAACCTAGTATAAGATTTACTGAAGAAGATAAGGCTAAAAATGCTCGAATGACTGCGGTGTGCATGGCATAGGGCTAATAAGTCAGGAAGAGACATTCATCTCTGCCACTGGCCACGATGGCCCCACAACACCGCCTGGATGAACTCCGCCACCCGGCCAGGCCCAGCCCAACCCACGAGGCTGCCCAGTGACGTCTTCCAGCCAAAGCCAACCACATCACAGCAGCACCTATAGTTAGTCGTCGCCACCCAATCCCCATGAACTTGTGCCCCCTATAGTGTGTAGGTTCTTATGACGTTTTTTGTAAATATATACGCCTGTCTTTGCTATTGTCAGACAGAGCGCTCTCGGAGTTTGCAGAGTTCTTTGCATGCCCTATTCTGATTGATAAACTCCCATTTACGCTCACCCGCACTCTGTCTTGGCCTTATTCCCATTTTGGGAGAGTCCTTCATTGTCTCTCATTGCGGGGAGGATCGTGCTGGTTGGGGACGCTTGCCTTCACTCACTGCGGGTGCAGGCAAATGAATTCACGCATTTGAAAAGCAAACCGCCGGAGTTCCACTGGCGGTCAGTGACATAAAAAGCTTATTGGTAGCGACTTTTAGAGATCAAGCTGGTGGGTGAAAGCAGGATACCCGGTAGTGACTTTGGGGAACGATGCACATAATGAAGCATTGTTTAACAAGATCAGTGCAAAAGTATGGGATGTGCTATGGCAAGCATTCCCTGACACACTCGACCTACCGACTATCATGCAATGCACTATGGGCGATGATGAAGACCCCTGGAAGTTAATTCTTAAGGTTCAGGAGATGTGGAGAGCGGAGACAGGTAACTCGTGGGACCAATCAATACCCTTTTACTATTTAATCACTGAAAAGGGTCTATCCAAAGAGGTGCAAAAGGCATTAGACAGAATTGTGGGCATTGAAGCAAAGGGGTGGGCCGAAATCCAAAGCATAATAACACACCATTGTAGAAGAATAAAATAACATGACAAGGAAACAGCTCAGAGGTGGGCGGCAATGGAACTTAAACTAGTA
The DNA here is from genome assembly GCF_040938575.1 of Ambystoma mexicanum. Lineage (NCBI taxonomy): Eukaryota > Metazoa > Chordata > Amphibia > Caudata > Ambystomatidae > Ambystoma > Ambystoma mexicanum. Next base: position 824,109,880 of record NC_090921.1, read on the forward strand.
CAAAACAAATTAGCTGTGGAGGTGTCAGTATTGAAGTCAGTACAGACAGAAGTGGCAGGAAGCATCAAAAACTTTGAAAACGCTACAATAACTGAGGTGTGGGTAGAAGGAGGACACAGACAGTGCAGCGGGAATACACAGTACCCCGGCCCACAGTGGCAACAAGGAATACAGCAGCGGGGAAGGGGTGGGGGGGATCGAGGATCAAAGCGAGGGGGATTTGGAGGAATGGGACCCAGAGGAGGGGTAATGGGGCTGTCACAATGTTGGAACTGTGGGAAGTGGGGGCATTTTTCAAGGAAGTGTAGGAGCAGACAGGGGATGGGGTACAGATATGGTCAACAGAATGATGGTCCACGACCTCAGGGGACCCCACAAGTGCTGATGCCCACAATGACCTCCATACCCCACGAAATACTTCAGGCTTATAGGCAGTTGCCCCCACAGATGTGAAAACAGCAGGTGTCCACAACCTTTGTGGAACACTCCCGTCCCTTGCACACCCTGTAGTTGAAAAAACGACCAAATTCTCTTGCGTAATTTCAAAATAAAACTTTATAAAGGGATGATCTTGTCATCCGTGAGTTCTATACCCCAGTTAGGGTTAATTTAGACAAACAATAATTCAATATAACATAAGGTAAACTGTTTTTTACAGTACATGGTACAAATGGTAACTATTTTTTATAGTCCAGACAACCAAAACCTTCCATTTACAATTCATGTGGCTTACAGTAGACAGTTTGTACTTGATTGTAACTCATAGTCCAACATTCACAGTAATATGTGATGTGTTAAATGCTTCTTAGCAGACAGAGCCAAAGTCTTCAAAGTACAGTATGCTTTACGCGTTTCGGGGCGAATAGAACCCCTTCTTCAGAAGATGCCTACTAGACTTGTTTTTTCTTCAGTTTATCTGTATCAACAGTAAAAAGTATATTGTTGTATTAATCATCATGATATATAGTAATACCTGTCTGTCATGACTGGATATTTCCTTATATATAATCACCTGTTAGTGTCTTAGTATACTCCCAATTTGAAATTCAAGTTCCATCCTGATTAGTATGTTCTTGTCAATCCTAAAAAATGATAAAAAAGGGGCTATAAGTCCCAACCGTAATGAGAAGTATGGGTATTAGATATAAACAACCACGTTTGTATTCTCAAACATTTCAATTAGAAAAAGGGTGTTAGTAATTGCCTGATCTGCAGGTCGTAGTCAGGATTTTGGATAATATCCCACTTTATTTAAGCTCTGTAATCCTGTAGTGGGTCTTAAAAGCCCAATCAGAAGTATCGGGGGCCCTGTAGACGGAAAGAGGTTACTCAGAGGCTATTCTTACCAGTTAGAAAAAACGCTATAGAATCATTCTATGTGGTGAGTATAAATGTCACAACAGCCCATGTTCCAATCAGTTTAGTACCTCCTAGGAATATCAGAAAACGTCATTATGGTCACGTTGTTCTCTGCATATATGTGGAGAGATATTAGCTAGCCCGTGTATGTGAAAAAAATAGATATACTCTCCTATAAATTCAAGAGAGCATACACTGTCCATGGACAATTTCCTTTGGTGTCAAAGTATCAAGGTATGGCATCAGTCAGTTATTTAATGGTATACTTGCGGTGATCCAAAGATATATAATTATTTGAAACCCTATAGGCTAAGAGGTCAGTGTGACTAGTGTCCTCTAGTTTCTTGTGATCTCTATTCGAAAAAGGATGTAAGGTTCTAACACAGCTTACCTGAAAATGGGACGCCCTTGTGCATGTGCCCTGTGGTGATGCTTGTGCAAACGGCTACTGAGAAAAATGGCCGTCGTAATGTTTATATTGCGTAATGACGTCAATGCGTGACAACGTCATGAATTCACTATGTTTACTTTTGACGCAATATAATGCGCTGTATTTATAAAACAGGGTAGAGTCTAAAAGACTAAGTTGGAACCTCTATTTTTAAACGTGTCTAATGGTGGGTAATGTAGGTCCATTAAGCTATTACATGGATCTAAAAAACATGACATTTAAAATTATCACAGGCTCGTGATTAGAGGAAAAATCCAGCATGCTCACAGTCTATCTGTTGTCAAAAATAAATGTACATCCTCTATGTCAATTAGTTACAGTTGGACAACATCTATTTAGGTGTGTATGTTTATTTTATTGTTTCAAGTAGAAAATAGAAACTCAAGATATATCAAGTATTGATGGTGTTGAGAACAGAAACAATCTAATGACCTTGCTGTTTTTGCAACTTCAGTGACTATTCCTTGGATGGTAAAGGAGCAGTGAATGTATATTCCACTGTTAGATATATTTATACGTCAAATTAAAAATGTGTGTTAGTTAGTCGTGCATGTCTTAATCTCAAAAAAATTCAAGAGTCTAACAGTAAGCTTATATGAAAACTTATAAGAAAACACCCAAATTATATTCTTCGTTCCCTCATTGGGGGAAACTGTTCAGTTTTTCAATCCAGTGTAATTCTCTCTGACCCATGCGTCTGCCATGGTCCCCTCCTCTAGGTGATTTTTTCACTTCCTCAAGAATAATTACTTTAAGTTTGGCTATTGTGTGTTTATTCTGAGTAAAGTGTCTAGCGACAGGAGATTTGATACTGTTGGTACGGATATTGCTCTTATGTTCGTTCCATCTTTCTTTAGCTTTCCTGATAGTTTGACCCACGTAAAACCTGCTGACAAGGGAGGTGCAATAGTCCTTATGGATACCACCTACTACGACACTAAAATTAACGAACTATTGGCAGATCAAGACACATACAAAACAGCAAAAACAGCAAGGTCATGGATGGATGGAGAAATAATATTAGAGATTTGTATCCCCTGTGAGTGCAATACAGAAGGGTGCAGTGCCCCCTGATGGCCATTGTGGTATAGGGATGTAATGGTATAACGGTATACCGTTAAAGATACCGTGAACCACTTAATTGCACAATAATAACCATCACATTGTTTATACCGGTATACCGTTTATACTGTTAAGTGTGCTTTTCAATCTGATTTGGAAAGGGTGCAGTAAGCAAGTGCTGCGCAGTCTTGGTCTTGCACTGTTGGATGTGCCATCTGCCAAGCAGTATCAGTTGGAGCAGTTTTAATGCCATTCTATAAACCACACGTGCCTGACACAAAATCAGTATGTTAGCAATAGTAAGAATAAATACAGTGCCAAGACAAAAAAGGGTTTACTTTGGGTTGGCGGCTTTGGGGTTTATATATTTATAATGGATAATGTTTGCTAAACATATGACAATGGGGGATGAGGTTCTATCATTGAATTTACTTATAATAAGTCACACTGCGAAATTCACTCATCTGTGGGTATTCCCTGCTGCCATACCAAAGGGTAAGATGTCTGTGATTACTGAACACCTTTTGGCCCTCAAGTAAACTAAAGGCTGTAACGTAAAGAGAGCGTGCGTGTGCGTGTGTGTGTGTGTGTGTGTGTATGCGCACAAGCGTATACTACCATCAACCTCCATTGATCTGTGCCATGCAGCTTATAAAGATGACAACATGTTCATCTTCACCATTAGCCAGTGGGGGAGCTAAAAGCCTAAATGACCACTTAAGAAAAGCTATTCAGTTTGCTTTGCCAGTCACAGCAGCCCCCCCCTCCACACATATGTTTGTGTTTGGTGGAAGCAAGGGGTGGCATTTCAGTGGAAAGTATGTTGAAAAGCCCAATTCTGGCCCTGGGTGCCTGGTTTTGTTTGTGATGATAAATCTGACAATTTATGACCTTTTAGAAAATATTTGTTAAGATTGGTTAACTCCACCTGCTATACCGCGATAACCATGATATACCGTCATTTGGCAAGAAGGTTATCGTACCGTCATAAAACTAATACCGTGACACCCCTATTGTGATATCGCCTCCCTTCATTGAGGCAGACTTAGAGTGTGTGCCCGAGCAGTTCTGGACCACCAACCCACATGATGTTGGTCTTTTAAAGGAAATGACCCGAGTACACTTTACACTAAATGTAGGAGTAGTGCTACCCCGGCTGAAACAGTACCCACTATCAAGAGCAGCAGAGGAGGGAATCAGAGGCACGATACAGGCCCCGCTCAACCAAGGGATAACAGTGCCGTCCACCTCACTGTGCAACACAGCGATCTACTCTGTCAAAAAGGCAACACAATTGAGAATGATCCAGGATGTACGCCCCTTAAATGATGTGGTACAAAAAGAGTTTTGATGGTACCAAACCCAGCCACCAATTTGTGTAGTATTCCCAAAGAAGCAACCCACTTTACAGTAGTAGATCTAAAGAACCCCTTCTTCTCGATACTTTTGCATCCTGACTCACAGTATCTCACCCCATTTACCTATGGCAGAAAGCGCTACAAACACACTTGTTTACCCCAAAGGTACTGCGAGATCCCAGCCCAGGCATCTTTAACAGAATATAACATGCTGACCTAGGAAATATTCAAGTGCCTAGCACGATCATCCAGTACGTGGATGGCCTGATTGTGAGGAGCAGAACTGCCAAAGATGCACTCACACTGCTACAACTTCTGGCCTACAAGGGGTACAAGGTTGACAAGGCCAAACTATAATACTGCCAACAGGAAGTACTGTATTTAGGTCAGCTGTTATCAGCAAATGGCAAAAGAATCATACCAGATAGAGCAGCATCTGTGCACGCCATTCCCAAAACCCATAACAGTGAAAGACATGCACACATTCTTAGGGTTGTGTAACTATTGCAGATCATGGATTTCGGACTATGCAAAATATACCAGGCCACTCCTACAGGATCTCAAAGAAACAGAGAGAGGCAATCACAAACTCAATGGACAGCAGACATGATACAAAATGTCAATGATTTGAAGGAAGTAATACCCATAGCCCCAGTTCTTGCCAGCCCAGACTACACCCAGGAATGTTGCAAATTATCACATTCCATTGGCAAACTCATGACCGCTGTGCTCACCCAGAAGAGTACAATGGGCAATAACGCATTGGCCTATTACAGTGGTACACTCGACTCAGTTATGCAAGGGCAATTCACATGCGAACAAGCACTTGCTGCAGCTCCTTTCGCAATCAAAAAAAAGTTCCACAGTCGTGATGGGATGCTCAGTCACTTTGCATGTGGAGCATTCAGTATTCGCCATTTTGGAGAGATCACAATCTACCCTGACTACCCAGAGTGCATCGGCATATGAGATTATCCTCTGGAGCCAAAACATGAATGTTGTACAATGCAAAACAGTGAACCCTGCCACTGTTTTGACAGAAGAGTGTACAGACGAAAACTTGCAAATGCATGACTGTGCCACATATGAAGGGGAGGAGGATGACATTCCCAAAGCAAAGGATAGCCCATTGAAGGAGGGGGTGCACACATTCCTGGCATGGCGCAAGACACAGTACAAAGATATACTGGCACCGTGGTAGTGTGCCTCAAGGGAGGTCAATGTGATACACAAGTGATAAAAAGACCACCCATGCATTATTCGGCCCAAGCAGTAAAGCTTATAGCGGTCATTGAAGCACAAGTGTCACAAGGTTGCCACGTGACCATCTATTCAGCCTCGGCATACGTAACTACAACAGTGAATACTGGGCTGTCACGATGATGTTTCCAGACAGCAGACGGTTCCCCAGTACAACGTGCTGTTCTGCTAGATACATTGATTTCTGTGTTGTCACAACCCTCTGTGGTGGCGGTCATTAAATGCGCCACCCACACCAATAACAAAGACATTTCACTAGGAAACATTGCCACGGATGTTGCAGCCAAAATGGCAGCCTATCTTCCTGTCCCAATAATTGCTGACTTTGTCCTAACGACACCAAAAGACAACCATCAAAACACACTGTATACAGTTTTGCCTGTTGCACAGCTTATCAAGCTGCAAAGCAGAGCGCCAAGTGAAGAAAAGGAAATGTGGTCCAAAAGAAGGTGCAAACAGTCCCCAACTGATTTTATTATGGCACCACGAATGCTCTGGCAAAGCAGTAATGCCATATGAACTACTGACAACAGCTTTTGACCAACTCCACCACCCCAGAGCACCTCACAAACCTGATCATACATTGCACCACGTATCAAGGTTTTAGCACAGACATGATGCTCCAGGCTTTACGAGGCACATTGCCCCGCCCTGTTGGCCGCTCCGCGATCTACACCTAGATTATGCTAACATGGGAGAATGATGCAATGGGTCACGGTACTTGATTGTTGTGGTCTGCCCCTTTTCATGGTGGGTCGAGGCAGGACCTTGTGCACACCCAGATGCCAAATGTGCTGCTAAATTTCTTGTCTGTGAAGGTTTCCCCTGATTGGGTGTTTGCAATGTGTTAAGGTCAAATAACGCCACCCATTTTGTCAATGTACTCTTTAAATAGATCACAGTACTACTTGGCATTAAGCACCGGATGTGTTCAATTTATCACCCCCAGGTCAGCAGCATTGTGGAGAGGATCAACAGTCTGCCCAAGAGAAAACGAAGCTGTGCACCAGATTGAAAAAGAACTGGGTGCACTCTCTGCCTTTGGCTCATTTCAGTTTACGGGCACAGCCTAGCAAGGACCACCATCTATCACCCCATGAGGTGGTAACTGGTTGACGCATAAACACACCCATGTCGCCTGTCAGGAGAGCATCATAGGCCCATAAAGCAGCAGTGATCCTAGGAGAAGAATTTAAAGAGTATTTGACAACTCTAACACGTGCTATTAAGTGCATCTCTCGACAAATTGCATCGTCCCGAAAAGAGGACATACTAGACACCACACAGACAGCAGTCTGGGTCTGTGGCCATCAAGCATACTTGCACCTCCCACCATCCTGGAGGGACTATTGTTCATTGGCCACGCTGCACTCAGCGCTACTAGTAATCCCAAAAGAACACTTGCAAGGGGGGCTAATACCTGACACAACCCCAACCATTTCTCCTGCGTTCGAGGAACAAAATCCAGTGGCGCCACCAGAATTTTGCATCCTTCCCAGGGACAAGCCATTACAAGAAACTGCTAAGGGAGAAGAGGTCATCCAACTAGCTATCAAAAGACTCAACCGCATTGCTTGGAGGAATCCCTGATGAATGCAGATTGTTCAGCTCGGCAGAGACCTTTTTCACCTTGCTCTTGCTACCCAGTGTACAGGCAGCAGTAAATGCAAAATGGCTGCAGATAGTACGCTGGGAACTGGTCCAGTTGGCGAATGACACCGAGCACGGGTTCAATGTCATAAAGGTTGAGCTGCATGCCCTGAGGTTGATGGCAATGCAGAACCGCTATGTCCTTGATATGTTGACGTCAATGGAAGGAGGCGTGTGCCGGAAAATCAGGGATTCATGTTGCACATTCTTGCCTCCAGAAGATGCGGAGAATGGATCATTGTTTCACATAATAGCAGCTGTACACGGTCTGGGAGTTCACTGGCAAAAAATAAGCTGCCATCCAAGCGGTAATAGCGCCGAACATTCCCCATTGTGCCCAATGGGGAATGGGAAATTCCTGAATGAGCCTAATGGGGAATGGGGGCTTACCGTTCTGCCAAACCCGTGATCTGGTGCTAATAGCGCCGGGGGTTTGGCGGTAGTGCTAATAGCCCCAGCGGTAATGCCACTGGGGTTAGCGCCCAACTTGTGATGAGGCCCTTAGTGCGTTCATATAAACAGACAGCATTTTGTAGCTATGGCAGAGATATAGGGCCTGCATGGCAGTGCGTTAGACACAGGCCGGAAACCTGTTGAAGAAATTTGAATAGGCCAAAGCACTGATGAGAGAGAGACCTGCGCTGCTAATTTCCACAAAAACCCTCCTTTATTCTAAAGCTGTTGCCAATATGTTCATCCCAAGAAAGAATGTCTCTTGCAAGGCCATGAGACAGTGCTAGGAGCCTTGCTGCAAGTGTTTTCACAAACATGCCAGAGCAAGCCTCTGACCTCCAGCAAGCTAACTACGAGTTATAGCCCCTGCAACTTCCGAGTCCCAAGACCCCTGATTTCCCAGATACCAGCCAACCCCAGGCCACCAACTATAAACCAGTCAACCATGAAAGATCTTAGTGAATAGTCACCCTATCTTTACTTTATAATGACATGATTTGTAATCCGAGGTACAGGGAGGGATACAGTATAGTTCAAAAGCGACGGTGGAAGCCTTGGAAACCAGAAGACGCCACTGGGATGAGTGAAATGTGTGTGGGTGAGAGTGACCTCGAGACGCCCTCTGTACCAGCCTATGATCATGCCAGGTGCCCTGTATAATGATAGAGTAGCACTGTTAGGGTAATGTAGCTAGTTGCCTTTTCGCCCTTGGTTCCCTTGAGATGATGAGCCCAGCTGACGCCACGTGATGGGAGACGGACGGACGGACGGGCTAGGGCCTATGGCCTGGTATCCCCTATGGAGTAGGCTGACCATGTATAGGGCCACACCAACTAGCCACGTACGTTTTCACTTTATATGAATGACGCTGTGTTCCCTTTTAAGTTTTTGCTTGCACCCTTTTTGCTCAGAACGTTCATGGGCAGCAGAGTTCTTTGCTGACACACCTATTTTTTTGTATAATTAAAACTTGTTATTCTTGCAAGAATCTCTTGGCCTTTTTTCCCTAGCGGGTTGTATTTCTTCTGGTGTGAGTGTTTAGGTGCATGCCTTAACCATCATACTCTTTTTCAATGGTTATGGTCTGAAATATGTGCTGGCCTTCTATCCCTAGTGTGTTTGTCAGTATTGCTGACTTTATTTTCTCACTCATTTCTTAGAGGCCTTATGCTACCATATACACAGACATTATAATTCTGTAACCATTCATGCCAGGGTATATCTGGCCTACTTGAACTTTGCAGAAAAGCTGGTGATGGTGCTACTTATTGCGCCGTCTTCCCCTTTTATTGATGTGTACTGTTGGCAGAGGTTTGTGCTTCCCCCTTCCCTCCTTCTTTTCTGTGTGTGTTGTCTTTATCAATGCTGCTTCAGTTTGAGATCTCATGCACAGGAGTGAAGGTTGAGAGTCTAGACCTCTGGATGGAGAACCCAACCTCCCTATTGAGAGAGAAGGTCCTCTCTTTGCGGAAGACGTATTAGAGGGTAGATGGACATGTCCAGAAGGTCCGGGTATGATGTCCTCCTGGCCCAATCCGGAGCAATCAGGATCATGGTTTTCCTGAACTTCCTCAACCTCCTGAGGACGTGAGGAAGAACAGGGACTGCAGGACACACATATAGGAGTGGAAACTCCCAGTCCACTACAAACATGTCCCCTAGAGTTCCTCTCGGAGGAAATTCCCTGGACAGCTTGAACTTCCTGTTGACACTGGACACGAACTGATCTACCTGAAGGGTTCCCCAAAGGGCGAGGATCTCCTGAAGTACTTCTTGAGCTAGTTCTGACTCATGGGAGACTGTGCCCTGCTTCTCAGAGTGTCCACCACTGTGTTCTCCTCTCCGGCTAGGTGAACTGCTGATGGGGAGATTCCCTCTTGAAGTGCCCAGAACCAGAGCTGCAATACACAGTGTTAGTGACCCTACACCTCCTCTCTTGTTGTGGTAGTACATGGCCACTGTGTTGTCCATCATTAGCAGGACGTTCTTTCCCTGCGCAGAGAGCAGAAAGGCCATCAGCAACAATCTGAATGCCCTCAGCTCCATGATGTGTATTTTGTATTCTGAAGAAGACCACAACACTCTCTCATGACGCACCGTCCTGCACGCAGGTCACTACGCACCAGTTTGAATGGCTCCTCCCTAGGTGCAGTTCATCCGTCTGTAGCCGACCGAGGCTGATGGAGTGAATCTGCTCTGTAGTGGAATGTGTCTTGCCCTGAGTCTCCTCAGAGCAGAAACGAAGCAATACAGATGCAAATTGTGCAATAGAATGCATAATTTTGAAGTGTTCTAGAGCAGCGCACGCACACACATCCCATTTCCATTACATTTTGCGGCACGATCCGACACAGGTCATCAAACTCCATGGAATCAGTAACACACTGCTCGGCTGTGTAGTGCAAATTTCTGAGGTATAGTCGTTCAGTCTCCTGTTACAAGCCTCTGTGCCTTCCCTTAACTGCCAGGCTATTATGCAAGTCTATGCAAAAAGGACGAGCATACTCGTCCTTGGCACTTAAGGGGTTGGGCACAGATGGGACACCAGGTAGGGAGCGCGAGGAGAAAGGGGAAGAGGAGGAGTCAACGTTGGAACAGGCAGTTCCTGTATGTATGTTCAACAAAGGAGGTAATAAAAAGAAGGTCCTCAGCCGTTGTTGCGTCCTTAGTGGGGCAAGGCCCAACAACTGGCAACGAGGCGTTCTACCCGTGCACCAGTTTCCACGGCTTCTCCAACTCCAGGGTGGTGATCCCACCGTACCCATTACTGCAAAGGCGATCCCGCCTCTGCTCCAACATCCTTTCTACAAAGGCGATTTGGCCTCTGATCCAACAACCCTGGTGTGCCCAGCGGACCCACCACGCCCCCATTCCTTCAGCAGTCGGCCACCTCATCTCCATGGCTGACAGCTGTTGATGACTTTGACACGCCGTTCGCATCCTGAGGAACACCGCCCACACAGGGATCCCGCCACCCACAAATAGCAAACAGCGTAAGCTGCCCAACAACATGCTGGCTCAAGAAAGAGACCAAAGAAGAGAGGCAGAACACAAGGCCTGCTCCAGTAGGATTACCCACACCACGTGGGACAGAGAAAATAAGGAGAACACCCACGCAGTGACACACCTCAACCGGAAGTGCCAGAGGTACGTCACGCATAACACCCATGGCCTAACACGCACTGCAGCTACCGTGCTAGTCCCACAAGTGACCAGCTCCACACCACACAGCCACAATGAGCAGTCCAGGTTCTCCGGTCTGCCCTGGGGCACAAATCTCTGCCACGCCACCCACCTCCAAAGCAGCAATACTCCAAAAACCACTCCCCTTCACACTAATGCCACATAGTGACAAAGGGCTAAGATGGATTGAGTGTTTGGAAGACTTTAACCGCTTCATCAAAGCATCAGGTGAAGAAAAATCTACTGCGCTGTGTGACATGTTCATCAACCTGGTAGGGGGAAAAATCTAAACCATTGTCAAGACAATACCCCCAGAAGAGAAAGACAACTACGCCTTCCTCATTACTGCTCTCAACAAAAAGCTTGTCATCGAGCCTAACAGTGACTATGAGTGCTACGTTTTTAATAGTGCACACAAAAGCCTGAATAGACCATCTACAAGTTCATCACACGCCTCCGCCTGAAGAGCACTCACTGCCAATTTCAACTGTTTTCCGCAGATAAGGCAATAACACAACCAGTAGTTGTGGTTGAAGGATGCACATCACCTGCTTTCTGGATGAAACCACTCCAAAAAACCCTAACCATCGATGAAGTGACCAAATTGGCCAGAATATTTAAGAGGGTGGATGTACAGGCAGCCTCCATTGACAGCAACTCAGGACCCAAGCACGAGAAAAATGAGACGATTGCAGTTAACCAACTGCAACCTCAGAGACATGGGGACAGAGGGATGCACACTAAAAGACCATGCAACCTGGTATCTTTCAGGATGCACAGACAATGCTACCGGTGTGGTATGAACTTCCCACACTCTGGAACCTTCCCAGCCCTCATCCAATAGGGCTCTAACTGTGGCAGAGAAGGGCATTTTCAATTAGTCTGCAGGGAAGGGAGACCGTTTCCCACACCCCGAACGAACACCCAACCAATGGGGAGGCCCTACAACCACCTGCCTACACCTTCATTCTACCCATCAAGGTCCAACCCAACACACTACCAGGGAAAAGAAAATACGTAAGGGCATTAGAAGAGACACCGGTCCAAGACCGGACCAAGGATATGACCCATATGACCTGTACACCCGTTGTGGTGATGAATATGATGAGGCCCTGCGCCCATACCAGTTTTATGGGGAGCAACAGCACAACTTCGCATAGGACTATGGCGCTGATTATGACCAGACACAATTTTACAAATACGTCAACCTCATCCAGGACGATCGAGTGGCGAAGGAAGCACACAGGATCTCTGTCAATGTAGGGAACATACTCTACTGCTTCCTGATCGATTCGGGTGCAACAGTGAACATTATGGGGGAACAAAAATTCCTACAGATGCCAGAGAGATCGGAACTCTTGAAGAATAACACAAGAATATTCCAGTGGGGCGCTGTACTGCCTCTACACTCAATCGGACAGTCCAGGTATAGATTAATGCAAAATGGGCTAACACTCAACACCACCATCCATGTCATAAGAAGCCCAACAAAAGGCTGCTGCCTACTCAGTTACTACACGGCGAGCTGCCTTGGACTCATGGATATCCACTTCCAGGAGAGCAATGTGATCCAGTCGACCACGACAACCACAAGCATTGGATGAATGGTGTGTGCAATCAGCAGAAACCCATAGGGAAGCGGCGCTATAACAAAAGATGTCATCTAAACTAAAACTCTGGAAGCTCAAAGGAGTACTTGTCAAATTACATGTCGATGCAGCTATCCGACCAGTCCCTCAACACCCCAGGAGACTGGGTGTTCACCTTCAGAATGCCGTCTCGGAGGAGTTAAACCAGCTACTCCAGAATGAGATCATAGAATCTGCCACCAGACCCAGCCCATGGGTCTCCCTGCTAGTAATTGTCCCAAAGGAAGGAGGGCACATAAGACTCTGCATCGACATGAGAATGGCCAACACTGCCATCCAGCGGGAAGGACACCCAGGCCCGTCTATCGAGGACATGATAGTGCAGCTGAAGAGAGCTACCACATTCTCCAAGCTAGACCTCGTGCAGGGATACTACCAGCTCGAACTACACCCAGAATCGAGGGGCGTCACCACTTTTGCCACATACAAAGGACTCTTCCGCTACTGCCAGCTGAACTTTGGCATCTCCTCCCCTGCAGAGATTTTCAAGGAGGCCATCAGGCAAGTCATCCGCCCGATCAAATCGGTGCCAAATTACATCAACAATATCCTAGTCTTCGGTACGTCACAGGAAGAACACAATGCATCCTTACTGGAGACATGGGCTATTCTGCACAATGCTCACCTGATACTAAACCTGGAGAAATGCAGGTTCAACAGGAAGAAACTCAGGTTTTTCGGTCACATCCTTTCAGACGAAGGGATGACTCAAGACCCAGAAAAGGTTAACACCATTACCAACCTTTCAAGCGTCAACCCAGGTGGCAGATGTGTGATCATTCCTCACCATGGCTGGCTATTGCGCCACATACATCCCGCACTATGCAACCCACACTGAGCCTCTAAGAAGGCTACTACAAAAGGACACAAGGTTCCACTGGTCCAAGGAGTGCCAAGCCGCTTTCAAAAACATCATAAAGGCAATTGCAGAAGCAAGACACCTTGCATATTTCGATCCCACATGACACAAGGCGATCATCGTAGATGCCAGCCCGGTAGGATTGGGTGCCATCCTTTCCCAAACCAGTGGGCCCGACACACACCCCAGACACATAGTTGCCTAAGTGAGCAGGGCCCTCTCACCCAAAGAGTCGGCATACACCCAGGCTGAAAAAGAAAGCCTTGCTGCAGTCTGGGCATCTGAGCATTTCCACAATTTCATCTTTGGCAAGAGGTTCCCACTGATAACCAATCGCCAGGCTTTGCTATCCTTATTTGGGAACCCTCGCCCGAAAATGCCACCCAGGATTGAAAGATGGGGCATTCGATTACAGGAATACGACTATACAATCATCCACAGACAGGGTGGTGACCAAAATCCTGCGGTCTACATCTCTCACCACCCAACATCGCCCGACGACGAAGAAAGGCGACACAGAATGTATCAATTATGTCACGGCCAGCGGCCTGCCACCTGCACTTTCAATGGAGACTATCGCATCTGCATCAGCAGCTGACCAATCCATACCCTGGCCATTGCCCCCACAAACAACAAGTGGAGAGACTACTACTGCGCCATCAAGAGTCACCCGGGGGTGAGCAAGGAAGAGATAGAGAGACTGGAACAAATACACAATGAAATAGTGGTCAAATATCACTCAATACTACTGCGAGGCTGCAAGCTAGTCATCCCTGCTACTTTCAGAGCTGAAGTCATAAAAACAGCACACGAGGGACAATGGGGGCCGATAATACGAATAAACAGTTACAATGCCACGTCTGGTTATGATATGATATGGCATTTAAAACGTGCCTATACACAAGTGTTTCAAGGCGCGAAGAGGCAAGGGGGGGCAGATGGAAGACAGAGACAACGATCTTACTAGGCCAGGTGACATTAAGAGATTGCACAAGTGCAGGGTCGGGGAAAAGTGCAGTACGTAGGACAACAGTAAATAAACAGAAACAAACAAACAATAAATAGGAACAATACATAAGAAGTGCGGTCAGCTGGTGGCAGGTGCAAGGGTAAGTGCGCAGACATCAGATGCCAAGTGCTGGTAGGGGGCTGTAGGGATACAGAAACAGCCCCAGAGTGCAAGGTTTGCCAGGGGGGCAGTGCAGGTGTGCAGCTGGCGGGGAGGGGACCTGGGCCCGAGAACAGAGGGTAGCTAGGTGACCAGTACAGTTTCAGTTTCAGCCAGAAGTTCGGCAGGGAAGAGGAGGAGAGAAAGCAGAGGCAAAGAGGAAGGTCTTGAGGTGTTTCTGGAACCAGAGATGGTTCTCCTCAATTTTCAGAGAGGCAGGCAGACTGTTCCAGAGGGAGGCCCCAGCCGAAGAAAGAGCTCCACCACCAACTCGTTGTGTGGAGAAGCGACTGACCCTGAAGGAGTTGGAGGTGGATGAGCGAAGAGCTTGAGTGGAAACATATTTAGGAAGAGAGAGTTGAAGGTATTGAGGCGCCATGCCCCAGAAGGCCCTGTGGACAATGCAGAGGGTTTTGAACTTAATCCTCACAGCCACTGGGAGCCATTGCAGGGATTTTCAGTCCTGGAGAGATACGATCCCTGGGCTTGAGGACAAGTCTTGCAGTCCTGTTCTGGATGAGTTGTAGAGGTCGGAGAGTAGAGGCAGGCAGATTTAGAAAGAGGCTGTTGCAGTAGTCCAGCCTAGAGAGAACCAGAGCTCTGAAGACAGTGATCTTCTGGGGGAGGGCGGGGAAAGGAAGACAACCTCTGAGGAGGTGCAGGTGGTAGTGTGACTTCTTAGAGACTTCAGAGATATGAGGAGAAAAGGAGAGTGTGGAGTTGAAGATGACCCTGAGGATTTTAGCCTCACAGGTGGGAGGGGGAAGAGGGCCAAGAGAAGCCGGCCAGAGAGAGACAGGAAAGGAGGGAGTGGGTGTGCCGATGAGGAGAATCTCAGTCTTACTGGCATTAAGGCAGAGATCATTGGCGGCACACCACTCCTGGATAGCAGACAGACAGTCGGAGATGAGAGAAGGAGAAGAGTTGGCTGAATGGAGTCTGAAAATGAGCTGAGTGTCATACGCATAGCACTGAAAGTTTGGGCAGAAAGCGGCAATGCGGTGGGCAAGAAGCGCCAGGTATTGGTTGAACAACCAGGGAGAGAGGTTAGACCCCTGGAGAACACCACAGGTAGAGATGGAGATAGAGGAGAGGAAGGACCCAAGTTGGACCTGGGAGGGTCGATCGGAGAGGAAAGAAGTCAGCCAAGCCAGGGCCTGATCAGTTCCCAGTTCCCATGCAAGGACTCTCAAGTGGACAGCTGGGTGAAGAACTGCTTACCAGGCTAATGCACCATGAGGGCGGAAGCCCCCACACCACTGCAATCCACACACATACCAGAACGACTGTGGGACCTAGTGGCAGTTGATTTCTATGGACCCATGGAGTCGGGAGATTACTTAATAGTATTCATCGACTAGTACTCACGATTCCTCATCGTTAAAAAAGTGACGACAACGGCATACCCGTAGGTGGCTGCCATCTTTGATGAGGTACTCAGCGAGTGGGAAATACTCTGCACAATCAAGTCAGAGAGTGGACCCGAGTTCAATAAGCACGACTTCACAGCGTTCACAAAGCACATGGATTTGACCCACCAAAAAATCATGCCCAGGTGGCCTAAAGCCAATGGGATGGCAGAGTGCTTCATGGCATCAATCAAGAGGACCATCAAAAGGTCATACATTGAAGCTACGAACCGACATCAAGCTTTGTGCAGGATGCTCAAGACTATCGAAATACACCACATGAAGCCACCAACAAGTTACCGGCAGAAATAATGATGCACTACAAAGTACACACCAGAATCGTGAGAAACACTGATGACCAAGAGAGAGGGGACGAAGAGGGAGACACCATGGGGAAAGAATGGGATACAGACATCAGAAGGAAAGCAGTGCCCAAAGAATTCTTAATAGGGGACAAGGTCCTGGTGAGACAGACAATAAACAGGTAGACAGACACAAGTACTAGCCAAACCCATTTAGGGTGGTAGCCCTCAAAGGATCCAAGGTGACGACTGAAGTGGGAGAATGGGATAACACCCTCCCCCCAATCTCATCCAGACCATGGCCTAGGGGATCACGGCCCAGGCACCCCCCACGAGAGGAGTTTGCTTACTTCCCAGATGACAAAGTATCCTCCTTCAAAAGCATACACATACGAGGAGTATGCCCACTAGCACGCCTGGGTCAGGCCGATGCCTGTGCCATGGACCAGCTCGATTAGACACCAACCAAGGAAATCATCATCGTTAGAGATGCCATGACGACATAGCCAACAGACAAGAACACACGTGCCACCATGCACGCTGGTCACTCACACACCAACCAACACGAAGAACATACTCAGTGCTATGACGTAGCGGACTGACATACCCACGGACATGCATCATTGTTATTTTTCACATAGGCTTTCTACAGCACCGCAGAAACGCAAGACGCCTGAAGAGCTTGTGTATATGCTTGCCGATGCTTTCTCGCTACCTATCACTATGAAGATGCCACCATCTATATCTAATGCTGCGTATGACACTCTGTCACCCTGCGACCCCCATAGTATGATATGATATGATAGTTTATTTATATAGCGCCTATACACAATGTGTTTCAAAGTGCTTCAAGGTAAGGGGGGAGGGAACAAGGGAAAATACAACATTCTTACAGGCCATGAACAGTAAGGATGTGAAATTAACTATCATACTCGTCCTGACAACATTTCAGATAGTGCAAGAGCTAAGACATAGATAAGGAAGGGAGAGGGAGAGTGGGAAGGAAACGGAAACAGACAGGTGACTACCGTACTAGGCCTGACGACATTTCTGGTAGAGCCGGAGGAAAACAAAAGGTGAGGGAGAGGGCTGCAGAAAGCGAGGGGAGGAACACAACAAGCAACTATCGTACTAGGCCTGACAATGTTTCAGATAGTGCTGGAGTGCAGGGAGGGGGAACAGTAAGGGAATTGGTAGCGACAGACGAGGTTGCTATCATACTAGGTCCAGGGACAATTCTGATAGATTAAGTGCATAGTAGAAAGTAATCCAAAAAGAGTGGAGAAACAAGAGGGGAGAGCGAATACAATTGCAGAAGTCAGTAGTAACACATAATGTTGCAAGCCTGGAGACAAGATGAAGATGGGAACAGCACAATTCAGGGCCACCATGAGTTCAAGATGCAAAGGAAGTCCAGCATGAGAGTTGAGAAAGGGTGACACACCGTGGATCAATGAGGTCCATAAAAGTAAAATCCAGCATTGGCCACAAGGCGGTGATGGTGAAACAAGAATGTATCAGGGCAGACTCCTGTGTGCAGGAAGGCATACTTGCCAACATTCTATGACCAAAAAGATGTAGGATTTTTCAAGTTTCAAAAATAATATTTCGCATAACAATGACATCACAGGAAAATACAAAACTTATATTGTTGGCACCATTGAAGCATTCTAAAATACATAACCCATTAAACAGCACATGGAAAGATGTTCAAATGTTAAAAATGTATAATTCTGAATGGTAAGTTAACACCAAATCCAAATACACAGTAGGTAATCACACAGAGCTTGTAGGCAACGTTTGCCACTGCTCTGTAGCAGCAGTCTGGGCAATACATATGTATTCCTGCAGTGCAAGATGAATAACTGAACACCATGGAGACTGATGCCCTCCTCAGTCTGATAGGCAGATGCTGTGGGATGGTGTTACGCTCCGACACTTGCCTTCACAGGAGATTCACCTAAGGGTTGTACCGGCAAGAGTTCAGGACAGAGTCAAGTATCTGTCAAGTCAGTGGATTGGTCTCAGCCCAATCAAAATAATCACCTACCAGCCCACTGTACAGACAGAATAATTAATGTGTTGCATGCTTTGTCCTGCAGCCTGCCTTAGAGTCACATCAATTACCTGCCACTGTAAAAAACAGTAGGATCTATCACTCAAATCTGCAGGTGGTAGGACTGCTTAAAAAGCAGTAGCCTACTGCCTAAATCTGTAGGGTTGGCAAGTATGGGAAGGGTGGGGGCACAAGGGGGACCAGAGAGGGTGGGGATGGCCTGTGAGGACAGATGGTGTAAATACATGTTGGTGCATGCTTTCCTGCGTTCTTAGCAGGGGGTCAGACCCTGGATCCTCCTGATCCAAACATGTCCAAACAGTAATTGTCCTTCTCTTTGGACGCCCTTGATCTAAGAGTTAGGAACAGGAAGGAAGAGGCAGGGCTGAGAAGGTGGGTGGTGCTTAGGCCAGGTGACCTAGACCCACTTACACCTGCTCCCCAACTGCTGTATGGATTATGTACCGCCACCCACGAACTAGGCCCAAGTAGGCCGCAAGCAAGAGTCCCCAGGGAGGAGCCTCACAAACGGAAATCCTCCCAGAATGAAAATGCAAGTGCTGACCATGCAGAACGAGCCCCCAACGAGAGCCCACAGCCAAGGCCACGATGTTGCAACGCGCATGCTGCGCGCCCAGCGCCAAGGTTATAACTGCAGGTGCCAAGCCCTCAGAGACAGAATACAAAATCTAATGCTCATAATTCTACTCCAGCTACGGTCTCCCCACACATGACCAAGCCAAACTGATAAGATGCCAAGCTCACAAGACAGAAAGTCACCAGGGTCCCACGTCTGGGACACAGGTTGCAACAACGAAGTGGCAAGTTGGACACCTACAGCGATGGGAAAGACCTGCTCACCAGCCCGTAAGCAGACCTGTCCATTGTCCGCCACAAACACATAGTTGCACTTTGTTGCTAATGTTAGGTACACCGCGAGCTGGGAACGGCGATGATCCCAGGCTTGGGGGATCGCGGGAGAACCAATCAGAATACAGGGGGCTCATCACTGACGCCATTACTCTTAGCCAATCACCAAGGGTCCCCTTGTAACAATTCCAATGTAGCAACTGTTAGGGACAGCCCAAGTGTACCACCTGACCCGTCCTTATCCACTAACATTTCTTCCCATAGGGTATCCACACTAACCCTACCACTCGGGGCAGTGGAAAACTCTCCCACAAAATGTGGGGGCCCCCCTGCGAGCCATGCGAGAGGGACCCTCCAACTCAGCAACAAATAATGGGTCGTGGCAAACTGTGGGCCGGCCTAGATTATCACGTTTGCACAATATGCATGAACGTGCTGCTGAAGAGGTATGCCGCACACTGTACTAAGAGAAAGATATAAATAAGTGTTTTCATGCAATATACAGCACACTTTCTGAGAATAATTGGCTAAAAAGCCAGAGTGTTTGCAATTGTTTTGTAGGGTAACACCAATCCAATACATGCAAGTCATCAACACTGCACAGAAACATGAATGTTTTGCTATTAAAAATGCCATGCCACATTGAAAACATGTCCCACTGTCTGTACAGTGTAGACATGTAATAACATTACAGTAAAGCATGCCAGGTCACATTTAGACATACCTAGACTGGTTGCACCAAAATGCCAGTCAAAACAATAACACTCACCAAGAAGAGAGCACACATTCAAGCCTGCGTCTCCGCGGCCTCTACCAACACTGCCAAAACTCTTTAAAATCTGCAAGGAACTGGACAATCCTGTTGCAGTCTCTACCTCTCCTGTGCCCTCCCAGGCCCTCTGTATGGCTCTGCCACTCACTTCTCTGCTAAAACTGAAGACATCATGTCCTCTATTTCCTCTTCCTCTTCCTTTCCCTCTCTGGGCCCCCCTTTGGCCATCTATACCTCTCCTCATCTTTTCTCCTCTTTCTCTCTGACAACACCTGACGAGATTTCTAGACAAGTCCGATCTATGAAAGTGTCGTCCAAACAGGTGCTCCCCTGCTCCTCCAGAACCACCAAGGACCATATTGACAACCTAGCTCCAGCCTTAGCCGATTTCTTTAATCACTCTTTCACCATTGGAATGTTCCCCTCTCTCCTTAAGCACTCCCTTGTGCGGCCACTCTTCAAGAAGCCATCTGCCGATCCTACCTGCCCAGCAAACTATCGCCCAATCTCCATCACCCCTTTCCTGGGCAAACTCTGAAAAAGCTGGCCATCTCCCAGCTTAATCTGCACACTGAATCTATTGTCTCCATGACCATCAGTCTGGCTTCAGAGCTGCCAGAGGCACAGAAACTGCTCTCCTGAACACCTGTGAAGATCTGCTCTCTAACCTTGATTCCAGCTTTCCTTCTGGCCTCCCTGCCCTTCTCAAACTTGAGTGGACCACATGAAGTTTCAGAAGCAGCACAAAACTTTCCTCTTCTCCTCTGCTTTCTCTCTCTCCCTCCCCTGCTGACCTACCTGACCTACCTGTCTGCTGTACTGGCTGGTTGCTTGGCTATCCTCAGCATCTCATTGAATCCAGGCTCTTTCTTGATCCGGGCCTGTCATGCACTTAGGGGCTGTAACTGTAACCCTACAGTCCCTTGTTCTCCTTGCACTACCCAGAGCCGCGCTGCCCTGGCTGCACTTACTCATAGAATGACTACTCTGTTTTCCCCTCCCCTCTTCCTTGCACGTACCCCTCCTTCTCCCCTTGCATTTCTTGTTCTCGCACTTACACGATCTGAATGACACAAGGCGTAGTAAGAGCGTTTGTCTTGTCTTCACTCCATCTTCTTCCCTTTGTCTTGTTGCGCCTAGTAACACTTGTGTACAGGCATTTTATAAATGACTTATATCATATCATATCATTTTACCCCAGATACACAGAAAATTATACAATGCAGCAGTAAGAAGCAGCTAGACTGGCAGCACCCAATTGCCAATTTAGCAAAATAATTACACTTAGCAGGACGGCTTTATGAGAAATATGCAGTTAAAAAAAAGTCATACTAAACTGAGGAATGATTAGACTGGCTGCACCAAAATGCCTCTCTAGCCACTAATACCATATATCATGCCTGTTTAGCCTGGACATGGACAACCATTATGGTTTATCGCACAATCCCACCCCCTCTCCCATCTCCCTCCTACCACCTACCCCAAACTCCAAAATCAGATCTTTGGCCCAGAATTACCTTCACGTCCCTCTTCTTTGTCCTAGAGTTTACGTATTGTATCATATGATATGATATGATATGTTATGATATGATAGGTTAAATAGAACACGCTTAATACACAGAAGTTTCAAAGCGCGGACCCGGGGATCGAACCTGTGTTGCTTTGTGTCATCTTGCTTCCAAGGCGAGCATGTTGCCCCTGAGCTATCCTCCTGAGATTCCTACACGACTACACGACAAGAGGTAAGCAACCCCTTAGTTTACAGTACCTTTGGTTAGAAGAATGTGGTTCCAGCTCGCTTTCGTTCCTGTGTAGTTCTGCAGATCCCGGTGTTCCTGGGCCTCAGTCGTGGGGACAAGATGGAGGACATCTGGGGGCTCCTGCACTACGAATGGAAGGTCAGCAGCAGCAATGGGCAAACTTGAGATCAGTGGCACTTTGCGGTTTCAGCTCCTCGCTTCTCTCGCAAATAGCACCACCGCGGTTCTCGGATACCACTCTGGACTTTCCTTGCATCTGGGGTCCAGCACTCTGTTGAGGTGGCTCAGGTTTGGTCAGTCCTGCTTCCTGGGAGTCTGGAGTATTTTCCTGGAGCTCGGGTCCAACTTAAAGACATATATTCAATTCCGGTGTTCCTTTCCCTGGCACTCGGTTCCTGCAGCAGCAATGGAAGTTTAGCCAGCTCCTAGAGGATGTGCAGATGAGCATGTCTTGGGGTCGATTGGTCCCACCAACCCAAGGGGAGTAGTCATCCTTTTCAGGTCTTCTCTAGTCGAGGCGAATTCGGAGCTTCAGCAAAGCAGCAGAGCTTCACCGGGCAAACCAACGGTCCAGGAGGTTCCTTGCCTCATAGGTAAGTACTGGCATGAGGAAGAGTGTGACTAGGAGTAATGATGATTACAGGTAACTAAGTCAGGCATTACCTCCATGTACCTCTACCTCATCCCGGTACAGAGTGCCTCATACACAAGTACTGCCTCATACACAAGTACAGGGACAAGGAGGCATAGGGCTCGGAGTAATGACGATTACCATTAAGTAATCAAGGCATTAAACACAAGTAGTGGGATAACATCATTGAGTTGACAGGGCTTCAGCACTCCCCTCAGTCCCCCGCCCCCTGAAATTTTGGGCTATGTTGACTCATCCTGGCTGACCTTCAGAGCAGTTGCCGGACAGAACAGGGCACAGATGTTAAACGGCACCTAGGTTTCGCTGTTAACAAGGGTCCAGCAATTACTAACTTAAAGCATTTCACTGTTAATACCTGCATTCAAATGCCACATTTTTTAGGCTATTTAAATTGTGATGTGGGTTTAGTACTTGCATGTCAGGGGAGTGAGTGGAAGGGTACAGAGGGAACAGGAGACTGCTCATTCTCACAGCAGTCCATAAGTGGGTGCTTTCAGACCTACAGGAGAGAGTTAACTGCTTGAAACATTGATGCTGCACTAGAATAGTCTCATTAAAATGCGTAAAGAAGTTAGATGCCCCCACACAAATCAGTTTGCCCCTCCCCCACCGCCCATGAAGTTAGCACCTCTCCCAACATTTGAAGGATTAGCCCCCCGAAATGTAGGTTTTGTTGCGCCCCTGAACACAAGCACATACACCATTCACCATATACACACCCAGCCATCCATACATTTACGTGTGTACTCTTTCACCATAAAGGCACACCCATGCAGCCATCCATACATTTAGGTGTGCACCCTTTTTTCCATACAGGCACTCCCAAGCAGCCACCCGTACATTTAAGTGTGCACCCTTTCACCATACACGCACAAACGCACACCCAGCCACCCATACATTTGTATGCACCATTTCACCATACACTCACACAGGCAGCCACCTACACATTTAAGTGTGCACCCTTTCAAAATACACTCACACATGTCATGTGGTTGAGGGGAGCCCTATTACTTCAAAAAGAAATCGGGCCTCATTCCGAGTACAGCAGGAACCCGGCCGGTGCTACCGGCGGGTTGCCACCGCACTCGGAATGATTTACCGGCGCCTGATTTCCCGGTACCCTGGAAAGTTAGAAGCCGGTAAATTGTAGTTTCCCATTCCCATAGAATCCCATAGGACTCTATGGGAATCGGGAACACGGAAACACTAGCGCCGTTGTAATCGGTGCCGGTGCTTCTGTGACGGTCTGCCTACCGTGGCCGCTGTGCCCGGCAGGGTCCGACCTGTGGGGCACAGCGGCTCCGGCAGGCAGACCTGTAGTATGCCGGTCGGGAAACAACAGTGCCTGTAAGCTTACCGGCACCATTGTTTCCGGACGGCCATACTTATAATGAAGCCCATTGTTTCTTTTTGAAGTCACTCTGGGGGATGCAGGGGATATTGGGGGATGCGGCAGATGACATATGGAAAAGGGCGGGCTTCCCAGGGGTCACAATAACAGACACATCCCATGATGGAGCGCCATTTGCCAACTGCAGACATGCGCTGTGGCAGGCTCTAAGGTTTCAGTACCCAGACACGTCAGACATAGGTAGCAATAACGTCACGCAAGATGCGTGAGAATGAAGATCCTGTTGATTACATCCAGGAGATTCAGGAGAAGTGGCGCCTGGAAACTCGGGAGCCGTGGGATAAGACACTAGCACTTTTCCACCATATATTAGTACAAGGGCTCCCAGAGCAAGTACAAAGACAGCTGAAGAAAATAGTGAGGATGGAAGTTAAGGCCTGGCCGGAAATACAACTAACTATAGTACGCCACTGCAGGATGTGGCAGGAAAAGATGAAACAAAAGGAGGAAGATAGGAAGACAGAGGTGGCGAAACTGGTACAAAAGAAGTTATCTAAATATGCCATGGCAGGAGCACTATTAACAACACCCGTGGTAGCTACACCGGCGCCAACTCAGGTCATGGTTGCACAAGACACAACACAACAACAGGTAGCACAATTACAGCAGCCAGCACAAATTATAAAACAGCAGATGCCACCGCCCCCACCATACACAGCACACGCAGGAGGAGGATATATGCCAATGGGAAATGGATACTATAACAACTACAGGGGGAGGGGCGGCATTATGAGAGGGAGGGGCTATGGCCAACATGCACAACAGCAAGCGGGAGGGTTCCGGGGCTACTACCCAAACGGACAGCAAGGGTACCAGGACAACACAGGGGGTTTCCCATGGCAGATCAGAGAACCACCAACATTGGATTTGTGGGATGGTGGGACATATGTCACGCACTGGTAGGATGAGGCCCACCACACCAGCCTGGGGGGAACAAGGGCAACAAGGACCTATGGGGGGACAACAAGTTTTCCAACAACAGCAAGGAATACAACAATGCCTACCACAACAACAAGCGCCATTGCAACAACCACAGCAACAGGTACAAACATACACACCACCACAGCAACAGGTACAAACATACACACCACCACAGCAACAGGTACAAACATACATACCACCACAGCAACAGGTACGAACATACACACCACCACAGCAACAGGTACGAACATACACACCACCACAGCAACAGGTACGAACATACGCACCACCACAGCAACAGGTGGTAGCAACACAACAACATCAATTACAACCGGTACAGCACCTCACACAGATACAGGACAATGCAGTATCAACAACTGATGCACCCCTGCAGCAAACACAGCTGGGGAAGGTGACAATATTGGGCCACAACCCTTACACAGGAAACTGTCATTCACTATATCCACAATAGGACAGCCCACAGATGTCTTTGATGTGTCCATCCTATCGGTAACACCTAATATTGCGGAGGAACCACGCATAAAGGTAGCGATAGGTGACAAAAAAAGTTCCTTCGTAGTTGACACTGGGGCAACTAGGCCCTGCATAAGGGAGGGTAAATTTAAAATGTCAGGCAAAGCAATGCACACTCAAGGATTCTCTGGGGCTCGAGGGTTGGTTCCCTTCACTGATAACATCTCCTTATCTATAGGAGATCACGACATGTCTCTCCCACTTCTGTACTCGAAGCAGTCACCAGCAAACATACTTGGGAGGGACATAATGAGCAGATTGAATATGACCATCTCCTTCACGTAGAAGGGCATAATTTGCTCTACACCAGGAATTAACATGCTCACAGCACGACAAATCCTGCAGGCTTACTGTGGCAAAACAGTGGCCCGGGCTGAGCCTGTAGATGCAGAGATCTTCCAATATGGGATAGACATGCCAATTGCGTGGTTGCCTGGAATTGAGGGCAAAATTTGGAGGAAGCCAGCAGCATACTTATTCAGACCAGAGACACCAGCAAGTGAAACTGAGGGGAAAATGATTTCAGTAAGCATCAAGAGCATTGTGGCAACTGCAGACTACATCGCAGTACATGCCCAAGACAGGGAGGGGAGGGCCTGGAGAGCTGTAATAGCACTAGCAGAAGGGTGCAGACTTACATAAGTATCTGATGAGGAGCTCTTCCAGACGACAGTGGTGAGGGAGAGATGGTGTTCGGAATGAGTATTAACATTTGGTTGAAGGTAACATACAAACAAGTGGCACAAAAAATGTCAATGGCACTAGAGGCACCTGCCCCTACACCAGTGCCATTTTACGAGGAAGACATGGCAGCTGTACCCACATCGCTGTGGACCACCAGTCTATATGACGTTGGCTGCATCAAAAGCATTGGTGGAGTAAAAATAAAATTGAAAAAAGGAGCAATGCTACCAAGAGTGAAACAATACCCACTATCAAAAGAGGCCGATGAGGGCATATATGAAACAATAACCGCCCTAATAAACAATGGTATACTAGTACCATCAGAATCACCTCGCAATACTGCTGTATACCCTGCACGCAAATCGAATGGAGGGTCTTGGCGTTTTATCCAGGACCTAAGGCCCTTGAGCCACATTGTAGAAGCAGAGTACCCCATAGCAGCTAACCCGGCTACCATACTATGTGGGATACCAGAAGAGGCATCACGGTTTACAGTGATTGACCTCAAAAATGCTTTTTTCTCGATACCTCTGCACCCAGACTCACAGGACCTGACAAACTTCACATACCGCAACACAAAATAGAAACACACAAGGTTGCCCCAAGGGTACTGTGAGTCACCATCCATCTTCAAACGAGTGATACAAATGGATTTGGGAAACATTGAGATGGAGAGCACAGTGCTGCAATACGTAGATGACATCATCATTTGCAGCACCACAGAAGAAAGGTGTAGGAAGGACTCAGTAAAAACGCTCACAGTGTTAGCTGAGAAGGGGTACAAGGTGGACAAGGAAAAGTTACAGTACTGCCAGGAACAGGTGCTCTACATTGGCCAGCTCATTTCACAGCATGGAAGGAACATTGCCCCACAAAGGGCACAAGCTATAACAAACACACCGCAACCACAGACAGTGAGATAACTCCAGCAATTTCTGGGCCTTTGCAATTACTGCAGGGCATGGGTTTTCAAATACAGCTCATATATAGGACCCCTGTTCGAGGCCCTCAGAGAAGCACAGAAGGGAGGAAAAAGGTTGGAGTGGACAAGAGAAATGAAAGAAGCATTTGACGAATTAAAACATGCCATCTCAACAGCACCAGTGCTGGCCACTCCAAACTATGAACACCAATTTTTTATCTTCTCACATTGCGACTCAGCAGTAATGAAGGCAGTACTGACACAAAAAACAAGCATGGGACACAAGCCTGTAGCATTTTACAGCGGATACCTGGATCCTGTAATGTTAGGTCACTTCCCTTGCGAACAGAGTTTGGCCGCCGCAGCTTTTGCGGTGGAAAAATCCTCATCAATAACAATGGGGTGCCCTACCACACTATTTGTGGAACACGCCCTCTTTGCCATTCTAAACAAGCCCAAATCGACATTGACCACGCAGAGGGCATCAGGATATGAAATCATTCTGTCACAACCAGAATTAACAGTTGTTAGGTGCAATAATGTAAACCCAGCAAGATTTATAGCAGAGGTAGTTGAATATGGTGACTACGCTCATAATTGCACACAGGCCATTTAAATGTACTCCTGCACAAGGAAGGTTGAGGAAAATTCCCTAGAGGGGGGAGATAATGTACATTGATGGGTCCTCAACAATTGACCAGAGTGATGGGGTAAGAAGGACAGGAGCAGCAGTGGTTAGGATGAAAGAGGATTGGATGTACGTACCAGTAAAATGTGTATAGCTGCTACAACATTACTCAGCCCAAGTGGCAGAACTAGTGGCCCTAATTTTGGCACTAAAAGAGAACAATGACAAGAGGGTAACAATATATTCAGACAGTGCATATGTCACATCAACAGTACACTCAGGGTTAATAAAATGGTAACGAAGGGGGTTCAGAAGAGCTGATAGTACCCCGGTACAACATGCCCTCCTACTTGCTGAACTGATTGAAGTAATTAATGACCCTAGAGAAATAGCCCTGGTGAAGTGTCAGGCACACACTCATGGGAATGACCCTATCTCAAAAGGAAATGAAACAGCAGACACACATGCCAAACATGCTGAATACTTTGGTGAGATGTGTCAAGATTCCTGCCCCTCATGTCCCCAGCCCTCCAAGATGTCAGGCTGGAACCAGGCCACAATCACCTACATGGCCCTCAAGGGCCTCTCCATCCCTCCAAAGACCCACTTAGAATCAGACTTGGCACTTGTGGCACCATACTCACTCACTCCCATAGGATTACATTGGGGATTGGAATTGTAGTGCATTGATGGGGACAAGATGGGTGCCCCCACATATTTCGGTTCCCAGAACTGCATGTGCGGTCTAGTCTTTTGGGTGTGGTTCAGCCCAGAGACACCTGGGATACACAGAGACTACTTAAGCCACACCCAGGCTGAGAAACATGCTTTGAGTTTTCTGCACCTGCAGCGTGACACTCACTGTGTTCGGATCGGTCTCCAGTAGGCCTGCATCTTTCTTCTGTGCTCAGCTCCTGCAAGAACAAGAACATCGTTAGGAACAGCCTTACCTTGCGGCGCTTCTGCCCATCATTCATCGCTCTTTCTGTTCTGCGGGCATCTTCGGCGGTGTCATTCCCATCCCGGCACGCCGCGTCCTAAGGAAAAGGTAAAAGAACAGAAAAAAGGCATTAGTAAGCATTCTGCAATCTTCGCCTATTTTTAAATACTGTACAAACTTCAAACGCTTACCTGAATCCCAGCCGCTCTCTGGGAACTCTGTCTCCGGAACTTCTCATCCATCTGCAAGAGGGAAAAGACACTCCAGGTTAGCGTGGAAACATCTAGAGGCGCCGCATACTGCGCTTACCCACCGCATTTGTTCCTCATAACTGGCATCCACACTGAAAACGTTGTGGCACCTAAAAGACACAGAAAAATAACTCAGTTCAATGCAAATACGAAAGGGGTGCATTGCGCATCACGCTCTCACTCACCTTCAGCGCTACTCATCTCAGCAGCACGCCGCCATCCCCGGACGCCGGCCATCATCTAAGGGAAAGGAACGAAGTTAGAGAACTTTTCAAAAGACTCATTATACTTACCTGTCGGACTCTTGTCAGTGAAGTAACTAGGCAGCAACGAGCCCGCATCAATCAACGCACCCCTGAGCTGAAAGCAGGATGGAGAGCACACTATCCAAGAAAACAAGGTGATCTGTGGATCAAAGGGGAAGAAGGAGTTCAAGCATACAGAGACAATAGGGAGTTAAACTCTACCAATCCTGTGTTTCAGGCCCAGTCTCCAGTCAAATAGCCTCCAGGGAAGGGTTCGAGGTCATAAGAGGTCAGAACAGGCTGAGTGACGTCCCCGTGGATACCAGGTGAGCGTTACAGATGTGGACCCTCCCAGAAAAACAAGAAGATAAAGGGAGGGCGGGTGCAAGACAGATGCTGATGAAGGAGGGATACACACACATTCCTGAAACACAGATACTGGAATTACAGGCAGCAGCACCCATGGCAGAAAAGGAGCTATGGGTCAAAAGAGGGTGCACAATGTCCCCCACAGATGCATTATGGCGTCAGAATAATACAGGCAAGGTAGCGATGCCCCTAACCCTATTGAAAACAGCCCTGGCTCAGCTACACCATCCAACACACACAGGAAAGGAAGTGATTGCAGCACGAATAAAGGAGGCCTGGTTCTGTCCCGAGTTAAATTCACATGTTGCAAACTTTATCAGCAAATGCCTAACATGTAAACAGTTCACAGCTGGCCACACGCTGCAAGTGATAAAAGGTACTATACCCCGGCCAGAAGAACCCTTCCTGCACCTACACATTGACTGCGTTGACATGATCAATGTATGTCAAGGACACAGATACATGATTGTAATAGTATGACCATTTTCAAGGTGGATAGAGGCTGGGCGCTGCTCTCATGCAGACGCCTTCAGAGCAGCAAGATTCCTAGTGAGGGAGGTCTTCCCGAGGTGGGGAGTTTGCGAAGTGCTGCGGTCAGACAATGGCCCGCACTTTGCAAACGAAATGTTTGAACACATAACTGCACTACTTGGCATCAAACACAAGTTTGCATGTGCATATCAACCACAGGCTAACGGTATGTTGTGAACACCTGAACGGCCTCCTGAAAGAAGAAATTGCAAAGATCCAGCAGACAACTAAGAAAAGCTGGTTGTACTGCCTCCCCTTGGCCCTGTTTGAGTTAAGGAATAGGCCAGGGTCAGATCACCACCTCACACTCCACGAGGTGGTGACTGGACGTCAGCTGCGCCTTCCACTAACGCCACCATCAAGGGCCTTGACCGACTATGACAGCTCTGCAAATGTTTTTGGTGATGAAATGTATCAATATGTGTCTTCTTTGATTACTAGTGTTGCCTTTATCTCTCAACAGCTCGAGCGCACGCGCGGTGGGTGGAAAACCAATGCACAAGAAGAAACAAACAAGGAACAAGGACAACAAACAAACTGGACTATTGTGGAAGGGGACCACGTTCTCCTCTGCAACTTCAACCGCCGGTGGAACAGCCCCAGGTTCACTGGGCCCCACCAGGTGAAAGAAGTAGCTCCTCAAGCTGTAAAGCTCTGTGATAAGAAAGTGTGGAACCACGTACATAACGTCAAGCCCTACAAAGACCAGACCCGCCCTTGCATTGACGACAGGACCAACACAGCAACAACAATAACAAAGGACAACAAAGCAGCATCTGCAACAAAAGATAATTGCGACACTGCCCCTGAACCCTCCCCATCCACAGACTATAAAAACTTTGGACATTCGCCCACAGCCCACCCCATGGTCATGAGATCACAGATCAAACAAAACCCTGCCCCGGCCAGCCCGCCCCTGCCACTACACAAATAAAGGACATTGCCTAACAAATTGTCACGTTGCACCACACTTGTTGACAGGTGCATGTTCTCTTTCTCTTTTTGTCTCGCACATGCAGGTACTGCGCACAACTGTTTCTGTAGAAGGAAAAGTGAAGAAACTAACATTGCGTTTTGCTCAGGGGTAAATTCTACCCAGAGACGATAACACCCCTGAACTCGGTCACACCAATTTGTATACGCTGTAAAAAGACCAAAATATCTAAAAAGGAGAATGGTACGTGTGTATTACAAAACGTTAATTTTGGCAATAGAACAATCATTTCCACATCTCCACGAGCACTTACCAGCTCTGAGAGATAGGTCACTGAGATTAGCGTGGGAACAGCTTTTCACCTGGGCATTAAATGACTACCTGATAGGGAGAGCTTGACAACTAACACCTTAACGCATATTTTTAGAAATGTTTAGACGGGCATCTTTAACATCACAAAGAATAAGCTGCAGGACCGCAGCAAAGGAAAGAGCAAAATGCCGGTGATATTAGCTATTGTAATAAAGATTGTAGGAGTGTTGGTCATCACTGGTCTACTTGCTGCCTCTGTCTGGCAGACACACTATGCTTCTCGAATTATGGCTGCACCTAAAATTAATGTACCCCCTTCCACAGCTGCAACAGGTACGATGTCAGGTGGTGCAAGTAACACAAGAGGTAATGGGAATAGGGTTAAACGTAGCACATATGGAGATAATAATGGGATTGACACATATCTCACAGATTCAGCACACGTCACGACAACATGTGGTATCAGCACATGTCCAAAATTGGTAAGCAGACAACTAAGGACAACTGCTATGCGTGCTCGTTGATCCCATACGCCATGAGCGCATCAAGGACGTTTGTAGCTACTGAAGTGCCAGCAAGAACAGTAGAATGCCTGATATATATGCCACTGTTCCAAACAAAAGGACGATTTAAAGGGACAGTGGTATCATTGCAATGGAAGACAAAAGAATCATACCCATATGAAAATAACTTCATCAAAGCAAAACAGCAAAACAGCTACCGCCTACACACTCAAGGGTTCAGATACGTAACGGATACCCCTGAAAAAGGAGAGCCAAAGAAAGTAACGTTAGAATACCTGCTGTGTGATTGGTATGCAAGTGAAGTTGCTGGTGAATGAGGTTGTTGGGAAAGAGCTCTCATTGTAATATATGGGAAGATATACACAAATGAAGGATGGACAGAGGGAGTGGTGGGGAGCAATATGGTAACAAACAAAAATGTAAATTCAATAAATGAAACAAACCACAAATGTTGGATGGAGTGGGTAAAAAGTGTGCCACTGTTAACATGACTGGAGAAAGACGAAGACCCAAAAACCATACTACCGCTAACTGCACCCACACTGTGCCATCAACACAACGGCGATGTTGATGTTGGAAATAACAACAACTGTAAAAGTACAATAGTGATACCTGAGGGAGGTGCTGGCACAGCAGTTCTAATGGACCACTATTGGGCTTGCGGCGATAAGGCATACCACACATTGCCTCCATCATGGAATGGAATATGCACTATGGTACACATCAACGTACCATCTCTGGTTGTGCCTCAGAAACATGTCAACATGGCCAACTTCCCAAAGATGGACGAAGGAGCCAAAAGGAGGAAAAGATCTGTGACGTTTGGTGAAGGTGACGAATTCAACGACACAAACATTCTGTCGAGAGTGAAAAGACAAGGAGAACCACTGACGGGAAACTACCTGTGGGGAAGATCGGAAACAGTGCTCACTGCCATTCCACCAGAACACAGACTATTTAGCAGAGCAGCAATGTTCTTCTCATCAATAATACATCCAGGATTGCAGGCATATGCAAATGCAAAATGGCTCCAGATAACACGATGGGAGCTAATGATGACAATTAATTCCACCGTCAATGGATTCAATGCAATAAAAGAAGAACTGAGGGCGGTACGAATGGTAGCACTACAAAACAGATATGTGCTGGACCTCCTCACGGCAATGGAAGGAGGAGTGTGTGCAAAAATTGGACAATCATGTTGCACATTCAACCCTGCTAATGACGCAGACAATGGAACACTTACTGAAGCAGTATCACAACTTTCCCTGATGCACTCGAAAATGGTTGAAGAAAGTAAAGGAGTAAAGAAAGACGGCAGCGGGTTTTCCTTTTTATGGTCATGGATGCCCTCATGGCTGTCAGATGGACTAAAATTGATAGCTGGCTGTTTAATAGTAGGAATGGCTGTGTTAATAGGAATAAGGTTTTGGAAAGCAAGAAAAGCACGTACAACGGATGAGATGATGGAAATGGTCGGCATGCACGCCCTGCTACTAGCCGAAGATGACAAGCACACAGACATTATTATACAAGAAAGAGAAAGGTTGCGCAAACAGATACTTGAAAATCACCTAGACCCGCCATCTGTGAAGGTGGAGAACCCAAGGAACCCGAGGAGCTACGTTGGAAGATGGGTATGCTGTAAACCCGGCGGCGGCTGCGTTTATATGTATTGGTCATTTGAAGATCATGTCAACCACTATGGACACCTGGCTGGAATAACGAAAGTATGGAAAGTAAAAGGAGATAAGGAAAAGGATGATTTTGTGGTCAACAAGTCGACCAGAGGGGGGACTGAAGTGGGAGAATGGGATAACACCCTCCCCCAATCTCATCCAGACCATGGCCTAGGGGATCACGGCCCAGGCACCCCCCACGAGAGGAGTTTACTTACTTACCAGATGACAAACTATCCTGCTTCAAAAGCATACACATACGAGGAGTATGCCCACTAGCACGCCCGGGTCAGGCCGATGCCATGGACCAGCTCGATTAGACACCAACAACGGAAATCATCATCGTTAGAGATGCCATGACGACATAGCCAACAGACAAGAACACACGTGCCACCATGCACACTGATCACTCACACACCAACCAACACGAAGAACATACTCAGTGCTATGACGTAGCGGTCTGACATACCCACCGACATGCATCATTGTTATTTTTCACATAGGCCTTCTACAGCACCGCAGAAACGCAAGACGCCTGAGGAGCTTGTGTATATGCTTGTCGATGCTTTCTCGCTACCTATCACTATGAAGATGCCACCATGTATATCTAATTCTGCGTATAACACTCTGTCACCCTGCGACCCCCATAGTATGGATTATGTACCGCCACCCACGAACTAGGCCCAAGTAGGCCGCAAGCAAGAGTCCCCAGGCAGGAGCCTGGCAAACGAAAATCCTCCCAGAACGAAAATGCAAGTGCTGACCATGCAGAACGAGCCCCCAACGAGAGCCCACAGCCAAGGCCACGATGTTGCAACCCGCATGCCGCGCGTCGCGCGCCAAGGTTATAACTGCAGGTGCCAAGCCCTCAGAGACAGAATGCAAAATATAATGCTCTTAATTCTACTCCAGCTATGGGCTCCCCACACGTGACCAAGCCGAACTGACAAGATGCCAAGCTCACAAGACAGAAAGTCGCCAGGGTCCCACGTCTGGGACACAGGTTGCAACAACGAAGCGGCAAGTTGGACACCTACAGCGATGGGAAAGACCTGCACACCAGCCCATAAGCAGACCTGTCCATTGTCTGCCACAAACACATAGTTGCACATTATTGCTAATGTCAGGTACACCGCGAGCTGGGAACGGCGAGGGTCCAGGGCTTGGGGGCTCGCGGGAGAACCAATCAGAATACAGGGGGCTCATCACTGACGCCATTACTCTTAGCCAATCACCAAGGGTCCCCTTGTAACAATTCCAATGTAGCAACTGTTAGGGACAGCCCAAGTGTACCACCTGACCCGTCCTTATCCACTAACATTTCTTCCCATAGGGTATCCATACTAACCCTACCACTCGGGGAACCAACCCGAAGTGGCGATAGGTTTTGTGATGATTTTCCCAGGTGATGCAAGTAGAGCATCATACTGCTGTAAAAAGGGCCTGCGAGCCCCACTAACGACGAGAGTCTTACCGGATGCATCGGAGCTGAGACCTATCCCTGCCGTTACTATAATAAAATCGCTAAAACTTTTTCCAGGTAAGCGTTCCCACGCTATCGGCTCGACACACTGGCTGCCCCACGCCTCTGTGTACTACCTTGCATTGACTCTGGTTTCTCCGTTTTTCCCCTCTCCTGATAGCTACCTTTCGCCATCAGGAATTGTAGACAGCCTATTCCATCCGGCACCTCACCAGCTCATCCGGACCCTGGGACAGCACCAGGGCCTGCGCTATTTATAGAGACATACCAGGTATTATGTTTGTCTACCTGTCTATTTTGCACTAACGGACTTGCGCCTTATATCAAGCGAGACCACAGGGCCTCATAAGAAGTAGAGGACATGTAATGGGGATTTTCACATTCCTCTTCTGTCTCTCTTTCTTTTTCCTGTCTTCTAGATTTCCATGCCTGGTGTTTTTTCATCCAGACTACAGTAGGACACACTATTTTCCACATGTAGATGCTTCTACAAGTGTTACCACACCTTTCAGTGACTTAAAGCTTTCCAGAACAAAATTGGAACTCTTCCCACTGCGGTGAAGTCCGGTGAACACACCCACAGGTGGGTCCTGCAGCAGCTCCAGTATTATATACAAATCAGATTCTTACTGATTTGGTTTATATTAACAGATCTATATTTCCCTTTTTTTAATGTTAGATTTATCAAGCCAGCAATTTGGTGCTCCCGTTTTTTTAAAATAGAGTATGATACCCAACTCTAGTCCTTTAATAAAAACCTCCTTTCACCCCGGGTTTTTTTACTTTATTTTTTACTTTATTTTCTTTCTCTTTTTTTTTTTTTTTTTTTTTCTCTCTTGCTATTATACAGAGATCTCCAAACCTGAGGCCCAGATGAAGGCGTTCCACACTCCAGCCGAAACGCCCAAAGGCCAAGCACATTTCGTGCACCTTTGACCTGTACAACCTAATAGGGGGCCCCTCCCCCTGGCGTAGACCGATGGTTTTGGTCCTCTGTTGCTTTAGTTGATGTATATGGACATTTATTGCTACTATGTCAAAGAATAATGCAATTATCATTTGTCTGTAACTCACCAAAAGACAAAATTGTATCTGTTTTTTGTTTAATATGCATTTGTTTTCTATTTCCTTTTCTTCATTTCACTACTAGATGACACTAATCCCATCTACTGTGTAAACAATTAATAGTGCTGTATTTATACCTTATTTTTCGGTTTAGGAATGAAACAATTTTGGAATATATATTTATTATTATTCTTTTTCATTGTTGGTGAAATCAAAAAAACCTAATAAATTGTATTTAAGTATTATTAAGCAGAAGTTATTTCTTAACCTTTTAGCTTTGCTTTGGTTTGTCGATTTAACAAAGTTACTTAAAGGGAATTGAGCTTACGTTTTGAAGCTCTGAATCCAAGTTGCTTTAAAATAATATGACTAAAACACTCCGACATTAGGAGAGTGTTATAAAAACCTGTGGTTGGAGCCTTCTCTTTGTTCCATGTTACTATAATAAACAGCAGTAATTACTTGCTCGTTGTGTGTGTCTCATACTCCTTGTGGGACGCGGGAGGAGTTGGGGCCTCCCCAGCCCGGAGGTCCGCAGACGGCTCTGCCAGCCCCCGGGAGAATCACCCCGACACGACGCAGAACGAGACTCAAGAAATAATGACAAACAGCTCGCAATTCAGACACCTTGTCGAAAGCGAAGAGCCTGATGCACTCCCGCCAGGCCGTGAACCAGAGACAAGAGAGCCCCGAGATGACCCGTGGGTCCCCCGCAGGGAATGCCAAAAACGCTGCCAGGCCTGCCCAGAGACCCGGAGTCTGCGGGACTGAGTGAAACAATGGCTTGCCCGCAATGCACCATGAGGAAGCCCATGCGCCTGGTGGAGGAATGCTGTGTCATGATCTCTGCTTCCAAAAGGTCAGGACTTACCCAACTCCCTTGGAAGCAGACCCATAACCCAGGTTCCGTGTGCCAACCAGTCCCAATTGGGACCTTTTGGACCCTGTCCTGGCGCCAGTGGCACCAGGCTCATAAATATGCCCAGTCCCAGCGCTGGAAGCGCCGGGCTCATAATGCTTGGGTGGACTTACCTGCATCAGACCATGCTGCTTACTTACCTGCCAGTTGAGCCTCTAATCCTCTTCTGTTTGGGACTACTCTTCCTGTTGGGTGGGGCAGGAGCCACTCCCTAGGTTCAGAACACTGGAACTCTTCTGGAAAGCAGGAACTCTTTTCTTACCTAGGCGTGGCTGTGGAAGGAGACACCTAAGCACCACAGGAGGCTATTTAAACCACACCGGATGGATGAATCTTGCTTTGTGTTATTCTGCATCCTCTGCAGCAGAACGCTCATTGTGTCTTCTGCATCTAATCCTGGGCCTAAGGGAAAAAGGCTTACCATCCTGAATCCAGTCTTCAGCAACACCTATAAAGACAAGAAAGAACAGGTTAGCATTACGGTCTTCAGTGACAGCGCTTCTCTTACCTTGTCCATCGGCTGTCACCAACGCCTCGCACTGCATTCCGGCATCTGAAAGACAAAAGCTTACCAACTCTTCGCACGCTCCGGAGGCCTTCGGCGCTGCATCCCGCATCTGAAGACAAAAGAAGGTGCGTTTAAAGACATTGGGTAACTTTATTACTCACGTGCCATTACTCCTTCCCACGCCGAACCCAGTGGGTATTCCGGCACCCTTCAGCAGCTCCGAACTTGTACCTGCAAGATAAAAGGACAGTTAGTGCGCATCGTGAAGCAGGCAACAAGCGCTTACTTACGTGCTTCCAGGCGCTTCTATTCCTCACACGGGTTCCATCCTCAACTCACTTCAGCCCGTCATCCGCCATCGCCGGAACCCTGCAAAACAAGAGACATCATTACAAAAGACTTTTAAAGATATTTGAAATACTCGGAACTTACCGTTCGTGCAGTAAACGACGGACAGCAGTCCTCTGAGGTCAAGAGGCCTGCACCCTTATCCAGTGAAGAAACTGGTTACGGCACCCTGCCCCGAGGCAGATGGAGAGCTTGGCGTTCACTTACCTAAGGTGAGAGCGTTAACCTTTGGGGTTCTACAGGAGAAGAGAAGGGGAAGAAGAGAGAGACACCCAATAACCCCAGTTCATTAATCCCATATTTTCTATCTGCAGACATCTTACTCTTCGAGTCAGACATACAGTGCACAGAGGTCCAGCCCAAAGAGCCAATCGTGTGTTACACATCACCTTTGAAGATACGGTATTCGCCCAGTCAAGACCGGCTCCTCTGCGGGAATCAGGTGAGCGTTACAGAACACAAAGCCTACCGCAAAACTCCCGCCCAGGCGCTATGGAAACCTCGGATACCGATCAGCTAGCCCAGTTACTTGGGGAACTAAGAGCAGAAGTGCATGCAGCCCGTCAGGAAACGAACGCTCTAAGAAGGGAACTGATCATTTCCAAGGAGCGAACAGACGATCTCGCTAGACAATTGCTACAGTCACAAGCCGGACAGACCCCATTACCCGCATCAGGGGCAAATCTTCCTTCAACATCCTCTATGAATCCAGTGCAAATCAACCTACCTGGGAATGTACCTCTGGCTCCGCCCGAACGATTTTCTGGTGACCCAAAGAGGTTTGCAGTATTTATTAATCAGTGCCGGTTGCATTTCTTATGCCGGCCAGCAGCCTTTCCAACTGATCAAGCTAAAGTAGCTTTCGTGCTTTCGTACCTTAGTGGCAATGCGGCAGACTGGTCGATCCCTCTAGTTAATCAAGATGATCCGGTTCTCCATGATTTTCAAGCTTTTCAGCTCAGTATGGAAAAACTGTTCGCAAGACATTCACAGGGGCAGGCCTTGGACAATGAGCTTCTTTCGTTGCAACAGGGTAATCAAGACCTTTTGGCTTATATTGCGTCTTTCAACAGACTGATAGTGGAAACTCAATGGCCTGAGGACAAAAGGGTTACGCTGTTTTATAGAGGTCTACGTGGAGAGCTCAAAGATGTGTTAGCCCAAGAAGTGAATCCCCCGCAAGACTGTTCGGACTATATAGACTTAGTCGTTCAAATAGATCACAGACTGCAGAACAGGAAGGCCGATCGTTCCAAGTTTGATGCTCGAGTATTTTCCAAACCACCAACTCCTTCCAAAGGAGTAGACTCCGGGGAACCCATGCAAATAGGGGGCCTGAAAGGACCACTCACACAAAAGGAGCGGGAAAGGAGAAAACAGTTGCAATTATGCCTCTATTGCGGAAACTCAGGGCACTTTCTTTGAGACTGTCCGGTGAAACCAGCCAAGAAGGCAGTAGGAGCTGCAGTTACCAAGGTCACAAACTCTGAGCAGGGAAACAACCTCGCCCGATAAGAATAGAGGTCCTCTTGCCCAGCGTTAAAACCAGTTCCGTGACCTCGCATTTCGTGATACCAATGGTCCTCATTAGCCCTGATCATCCGGATCGATTACATGCGATTGAAGCTTACGTCGACAGCGGTGCCATCGGCAATTATGTGGATCATGAAATGGTTTTGAGGATGAATCTAACTCTTTGTCCCAAGGCTGTAAAGGACGTCATTACTACGGTGGATGGTACGGAGATAGCCTCCGGACCAGTAACGCATACCACTCAAGAAGTGACGCTAGTAAGTCAAGATGGACACCATGAGAAGATCGTGTTCGATGTGATCAAGGCCCCTCAGTTCCAGATTATTCTAGGAATACCTTGGTTAGAGAAACACAATCCTCAGATCGATTGGCGAGCAAGAACGGTTCAGTTTCCAGAATGTGTCTCTACTTGTCACCCTCCACCTGGTGTTGCACTGGCAGCAATTTCTTCGGAGACTCCCCAGTTACCTCCCGAATACCTAGAATTCCAAGATGTTTTCCAGAAGGATCAGGCTAACTCTCTACCTCCTCATAGGTCTTATGACTGCCAGATAGACCTGATACCTGGATCTACTCCTCCTTGTAGTAGAATTTATGCCCTCACCGAGCCTGAGAACCTTCACCTCCGACAATACCTGGATCAATACCTAGCGAATGGGTTTATTCGTCCTTCCAAGTCCCCTGCTTCTTCAGCTTTGTTCTTCGTTCCAAAAAAAGAAGGGGACCTTAGAACTTGTATAGATTATCGTGCCCTGAACCAGATCACCGTTAAGAATAGATATCCGTTACCTTTGATCCCTGAACTCCTGGACCAAGTCAGAAAAGCATGCATATATACAAAGCTGGATCTTAGAGGAGCCTACCAATTGGTACGAGTAAAAGAGGGCGATGAATGGAAGACGGCCTTCCGCACCAAGTATGGGCTATTTGAATATCAGGTCATGCCCTTCGGACTTTGCAATGCCCCGGCCGCCTTTCAATATTTTATGAACGATGCCCTCAGAGAGCTCATAGATGTGTGTGTTGTTGTTTACATTGATGACATCCTCGTTTATTCTTCATCGGAATCTGAACATCGGAAACACGTGAAAATGGTCCTCGAGAGATTGCGTCAACACAAACTTTTCGCCAAGTTGGAAAAATGTGTTTTCAACATGACTGAAGTTGAGTTCTTGGGATCCATATTATCACCTAGCGGAGTGCGTATGGATTCAAAGAAGGTCGATGCAATTCTCAAATGGCCATCACCATCCTCCGTAAAAGGTGTTCAAAGCATGTTAGGCTTCGCTAACTTTTACCGCAGGTTTATCCCCAAATTCTCTCGAATAGTCCAGCCCATCACCGCCTTGTTAAAGAAAAACAAACGTTTTGAATGGTCTACCGAGGCGGAGCAAGCTTTCCAGAATTTGAAGACTAAATTTATCTCTGCACCAATTTTAAAACATCCTCGCCCCGAACTCCCCTACATCGTGGAAACTGATGCTTCGAGCCTTGCCATGGGGGCAGTTCTATCACAAAAGGACCCAGTAACCAATCAGTTGCATCCCGTGGCATTTTGGTCCCGCAAATTCTCGCCTCCTGAAATCAATTACACTATTACTGATAAGGAACTTCTGGCTATCAAGCCTGCCTTTAAGGCTTGGCGGCATTATCTTCT
Organism: Ambystoma mexicanum; assembly: GCF_040938575.1. NCBI lineage: Eukaryota > Metazoa > Chordata > Amphibia > Caudata > Ambystomatidae > Ambystoma > Ambystoma mexicanum. The sequence goes on from NC_090921.1 coordinate 824,150,551, forward strand.
GGGGGCCCGACACACCGTTACTGTGATTACGGATCACCGAAACCTGCAATATATGAAAACCGCAAAAGCCCAATCCTCTAGACAACTCCGTTGGGCACTATTCTTTGCCGAGTTTGACTTCATAATTACCTATCGACCTGGTACAAAAAACGGTAAAGCTGATGCCCTTTCTCGGATGGGAGTGGAAGAACACTTGATCAACCCTAAACCTCTACCTATCATTCCCGAACAAAGAATTGTGGGTGTAATCGCCACACAATCCATAGAGGAAGTTAAGGATAAAGCCAGGCAACTTGTAACTCCAGCAGACATACAGAATTGGCATCTGCAGGGAAAGGACTTTGCAGTGAAGGACAACTTATTGTATTTCCAAGAACGATTATACCTGCCCAGCACAGATTTACAGAAAAAGGTAATCTCTTGTTATCACGATTCCTTAATGGAAGGACATCCCGGTATGGCCAAAACCTCAGAAAAGATCAAGCGCTACTTCTGGTGGCTGTCTTGGAAAAAAGATATCAGAGACTTTATAATGTCCTGTGGAGTATGCGCCCAAAACAAGAGTCAAAAGGAAAAACCAGCCAGCCTCTTACGCCCTATTGACATCCCACCTCGCCCTTGGCATATGCTTTCTATGGACTTCATCACCGATCTACCTCCATGCTCCGGATACAATACGATCCTAGTAATCGTGGACTTATTCTCCAAGATGGCGCATTTCATTCCACTCAAAGGCTTGCCAACAGCAACAACTCTGGCCCGAGAATTTCTCGAAAACATTGTCCGACTGCACGGTTTTCCTTCAGTTCTAATTTCGGATCGAGGTAGTCAATTCATTTCTCATTTTTGGCGAAGTTGCTGTCGGTCGGCTCAAATTGATGTGAGACTATCGACCAGTCACCACCCTCAAACCGACGGACAAACCGAGAGGACCAATCAAACTCTGGAACAGTATTTACGCTGCATGCTGCAACAAACTGAAAAAACTTGGAAAGATATCCTTTGGATAGCCGAATATGCCTACAATAACTCTGTCCACTCGGGAACTGGGAAAACCCCGTTTTTCCTTCTATACGGCAGTCACCCTCGAACCTCGGAGTTGGATCCACTCCAAGATCTTGGAACACCAGCAGTAGACTACCTGCATTCTACAATCACCCAAGCCTTTAAGGAAGCCGTTTCTCACCTTCAAAGGGCTAAGGAACAATACAAGAAAGGAGCAGATCAACATCGGAAGGAAGCCCCCCAATATCAAGTAGGAGATCAAGTCTGGTTATCCACCAAATATCTACCTCTAAAAGGACCACGCACATTCAACCCAAGATACCTTGGTCCCTATTCCATCACTACCATAGTAAACCCAGTAGCGGTCAAGTTGGACTTGCCCCCTCACATGAAGATACATCCGGTCTTCCACGTCTCTCTATTAAAACCCGTGCAACCTCAAACCCGACTAACTAAATCTCCAAAACCTATCCTAGTTGATGGAGAACTCGAGTTTGAAGTCAAAAGCATCCTGGACTCCAAGATCTCCAAATCTAAACTATTTTACCTAATTGACTGGAAAGGCTACGGCCCCCAAGAAAGATCCTGGGAACCTGCAGAATATGTCCACGCTCCTCGTCTAATCAAAAGATTCCATCGAACATTTCCTGACAAGCCCAAACCCCCGGAGAAGTCCGGTTTGGGAGGGACCTTGAGGGGGGGGTGCTGTCATGATCTCTGCTTCCAAAAGGTCAGGACTTACCCAACTCCCTTGGAAGCAGACCCATAACCCAGGTTCCGAGTGCCAACCAGTCCCAATTGGGACCTTTTGGACCCTGTCCTGGCGCCAGTGGCACCAGGCTCATAAATATGCCCAGTCCCAGCGCTGGAAGCGCCGGGCTCATAATGCTTGGGTGGACGTACCTGCAGCAGACCATGCTGCTTACTTACCTGCCACTTGAGCCTCTAATCCTCTTCTGTTTGGGACTACTTTTCCTGTTGGGTGGGGCAGGAGCCACTCCCTAGGTTCAGAACACTGGAACTCTTCTGGAAAGCAGGAACTCTTTTCTTACCTAGGCGTGGCTGTGGAAGGAGACACCTAAGCACCACAGGAGGCTATTTAAACCACACCCGATGGATGAATCTTGCTTTGTGTTATTCTGCATCCTCTGCAGCAGAACGCTCATCGTGTCTTCTGCATCTGATCCTGGGCCTAAGGGAAAAAGGCTTACCATCCTGAATCCAGTCTTCAGCAACACCCATAAAGACAAGAAAGAACAGGTTAGCATTACGGTCTTCAGTGACAGCGCTTCTCTTACCTTGTCCATCGGCTGTCACCAACGCCTCACGCTGCATTCCGGCATCTGAAAGACAAAGGCTTACCTACTCTTCGCGTGCTCCGGGGGTCTTCGCACTGCATTCCGGCATCTGAAAGACAAAAGCTTACCAACTCTTCGCACGCTCCGGAGGCCTTCGGCGCTGCATCCCGCATCTGAAGACAAAAGAAGGTGCGTTTAAAGACATTGGGTAACTTTATTACTCACGTGCCATTACTCCTTCCCACGCCGAACCCAGTGGGTATTCCGGCACCCTTCAGCAGCTCCGAACTTGTACCTGCAAGATAAAAGGACAGTTAGTGTGCATCGTGAAGCAGGCAACAAGCGCTTACTTACGTGCTTCCAGGCGCTTCTATTCCTCACACGGGTTCCATCCGCAACTCACTTCAGCCCGTCATCCGCCATCGCCGGAACCCTGCAAAACAAGAGACATCATTACAAAAGACTTTTAAAGACATTTGAAATACTCGGAACTTACCGTTCGTGCAGTAAACGACGGACAGCAGTCCTCTGAGGTCAAGAGGCCTGCACCCTTATCCAGTGAAGAAACTGGTTACGGCACCCTGCCCCGAGGCAGATGGAGAGCTCGGCGTTCACTTACCTAAGGTGAGAGCGTTAACCTTTGGAGTTCTACAGGAGAAGAGAAGGGGAAGAAGAGAGAGACACCCAATAACCCCAGTTCATTAATCCCATATTTTCTATCTGCAGACATCTTACTCTTCGAGTCAGACATACAGTGCACAGAGGTCCAGCCCAAAGAGCCAATCGTGTGTTACACATCACCTTTGAAGATACGGTATTCGCCCAGTCAAGACCGGCGCCTCTGCGGGAATCAGGTGAGCGTTACATGCTGAACCCGACCTCAGAACATTTGCCCCGGGGGTGATGTTACAAGCCTCTGTGCCTTTAAGGCACATCCGGGACACCAGGCGAGAAGCGGGAGGAGAAAGAGGAAGAGTCAAGGTTGGAACGGGCAGCTCCTGTATGTATGCACAATTTTTTAAAACGCTGGGACATATTAGAAAGCTATTGCATCATGCCAAGTGCAGTTTGGCATGTTAAAAGCACTAGGGCAAAAAAGATAAATTTTTACTGCATTTTTTCACCAGGGCAAAGTTTACGCTAGAGCTAATGCGGAATGGTATTAGCACTAGGACAAACTTGGCCCTGGTGCAGAAAAGCATCAAAAAGTTAGATTTTTTGCACTAGGGCCATTTTTGCCCTGGTGGTTATACCGTGCTAAACTGCACTTGTTATGACGCAATCGTTTTCTAATATATCCCAGTGATTTTAAAAATAGGGCAAACTTTTCCCTAGTGCTAATAACATGCAACTTTGCACTTGCACCGGTACAATGTTTCTGGCCCCAAGTGTTAGTCCACGGATACGTCCCACAAGCATCAAGATGAGTTCACAACCCGGAGAATGCGCTCTGCAGTAAGCCCCAGCTGAAATGAAAGGAGCAGTTCACCTGCTCTCACAGCCATTAGTGGATCCAGGACAATGGAAGTCTGCTCTCTTTAAGCCACCAGTCCGGCAATCAATGCTACTAAACCGTATTGTTGATTTTCAAATGGAAGTCTCATATTGAAGCAGACCAGGGCATTAGGACTTTGAATCTTTTCAATGAAATTAGCTTTTGCCTCCATGTTGGCAGTGTTATCACAAAGCACAATACTTCTTCAATCCATTCAATTAAATGCACGCTTTGTATTTTGCACGTTACAGGCTTCCTTTGCTGGTACCCTCAGGTTGTCCCCGCCCTCTTATATTATCCAACAACGGTCTTATTACCTTGCTGCCTTTTACTCCAGTTTGCTGACAAATAGCTTAGTAGCTAATCAGTGGACATTTACAGGGTAATTCATGGAATGGGGAACAACACGCGAAAATGTGGGCGTTACGGGGGAACCACCGAAGTAAAATCCTCGCAATGCCCACACGTACGCTACCAACACATATTCATGGAATCGAATAGGGCTCACCGCCGTGCGGCAAAAGACGCGCAAACCCGGAAACACGTACGGCAGGCGAAAGCAGGCGGAGGCACCCCCACACACCAAAGCCAATGCATAAACGTGCAAACAACAAACGCGCGTATACAGCTATGATGAATGTAGCATTCCTCGCAGCAGTTATCGTGGGACACCGTAGGAGGAGGAGGAGGATAGCCAGGCCCCACATTTTTGGGATGCCTGATGACCAGGTCTATGGCAGGTATAGGTTTCCACCCCATATCATCCTAGACCTGGTCATTGAGTGGGAGGATGACCTCACATCACCTACCCTGTGCTCCCAAGCACTGAGCTCCTTGTTGCTCAATGTCCTGCATTTTTTGGCCACTGGGTCATTTCAGTGGACAACTGCCATAGTTGGGGGCGTCTCACAGCCCACGCAGTCACGCTGCCTACACCAAGTGTTGGCAATCATGACTGCACGCCCCTCAGTCCGCAGGCACATATACATGCCCAGAACACCCGCAGAAAGGCATGCCGTGGTCCAGGACTTTTACAGGGTGGCACATTTCCCCAAAGTGCTTGGTGCCATTGATTGCACCCATGTGGCCCTAGGGCCACTCAGCACATCTATCGCAACTGCAAGCACTGGCATTCCATCAACGTGCAGGTTGTATGCGATGCCAAGGGAATCATCACCTCTGTCTATGCAAACTATCCAGGGTCCACCCATGATAGTTTCATATTCAGAATGTCACCCCTAAACCAGGACCTGGAAGCTAGGAGGCATGGCAACACATGGCTCATTGGTGAGTACAAATGCCTGTGCACATACATGCATGTCACACACCGACAAATAGACAAACCCAACGAATGACAACCATTATCACCTCCCCAGGGGACAGTGCCTACCCACTGAGCACCTACACGATGACGCCAATACAGAACCCCACCACACCACCCCAGGTAAGATACAATGCAGCCCATATTGCAACCAGGGCCGTAGTGGAGCGCACTTTCGGAGTGTTCAAGTCACGTTTCCGCTCCCTTGAGCACTCTGTTGGACAGCTACTATATGCACCCCCCAGTAGTGTGCAGGATCATTGTGGCAGCATGTGTCATGCACAATGTTGCAACAGGGCGGGGTGTACCGGTGGACATGGTGGTATCCCCAACCACATGCACGCCCGCTGTGCATGGGAGGAGAAAGGACACGTGGCGAAGCAGCCCGTATCCAGCTTGTGGCTCAATTTTTCACCTAAAATCCCACGCCTGCGGAGTGCACACAGGCCTGGCACATTCCAGGTGACAATCGATGATGACAAAGGGACAGTCAACTGTCACAACCTTACCACTCTGAGAATGTGTAGTTGGAAGTGCTACATTGTGTGCATCCCTAGCTACTTAAAGGCAATCCTGTGTGACCAAAAGTCACACATTCAAGGTGCATAATACAGTACCCCCTTGCCAAACAGCAGATCCAACTACTGGTATGTCACCTAAACCCTCCCAAACCTCATTTTACCCGCCCGACACACAATGCCATGGCATGCAATGTAAAAACAACAAAATAAATGCACAACACATGACACAACTGTCACAAAGTGCACCGTGACAAATGGAAACAGGCCAGAGACAATGCCCTCTGACACATCAAAATCAAACCGTACACATGAACATATATTTACCAGCATAACATATCATGAACACAGGACCCAACCGTGACAACGTCAGACAGTGACCAATCACAATAGCATAAGTGTCTGAATGTGACAAAGCCACCACATGGACCCCTCCCATCCTGAGTGTGTCGCTGCTAGCTAAATGTGGCAGGGTACCGCATACAGCATGAAGTGCATCAACAATGGAGACAGGCAAGGTAATACATGAGATGGAACACGTAAATATGCACAATTAGCAATATACAAATGAAAATGCATGTCAACCATGCACTGGAGAAACCATCATGAATCCCCACTAGGGGTGTATACACAGTTTGGCCACAGAACTGATGGAAGCCCAATGCCTCTTTGTAAGTTACTGGGCCTCATTACATGGTAGGCGGTAGGGGTTTACCGGTACCGGTATTTTACCGGTACCGGTAAACCCTTACCGCCTTACTACGAGGTCCCTTTGCGGGTTGGGGAATTTAATGCCTGCTTTTTGCCGGCGTTAAAAACCAACCCGCAAAGGGACCAGGTAGCTAATTACGGTACCGCAATTTGCGGTGCCGTAATTAGCACCTTCCCCATTCCCATTATGCCCTATGGGGCAAAAATGGGAATGGGGAAGGGCAATGGGGGCAGAGGGAATTACCGCCCCACCAACCTTGGAATAGGGCGGTAATTCCCCTTTCCACCAAGGCGGTGCCGGTATTTTACCGGCATGGACCAAGGTGCTAACAGCACCTTGGTCCACCGCCATCCGTGTAATGAGGCCCACTGTCACAAGGTGCCCTCCTTGCAAGCCTAAGGAAAGGGGAAGCAGGAGTGGCATATGTGTCTGGACCCCAAGCCTCAAACACAAACACGAGACAAGCCTGTATGGGCCCAGCCGGAACACACAGCGGATGGCTTCGGATGCCACACAAAGCAACACACTGTTACATGAATGCACAACAGACAAAGAGAAAGAAAAAAAAATGGCCATTGTTGACTGGGGGATGTGGGGGGACCACTCAGGAGGGAAAAGGTGCAGGGTGCACCTCCACACCCACATGCGTGAATGTTGAGAATAAAAAGAAAAAAACCTCCATGGACTCATGGCCTGCATGGCTAGCCTATAGTGGGAGTACTGTTGTCGCTGTCCTTACCCTCTGGTGCAATATAAGAAGGTGTGCATTGTACGGGAGGCTGACCATGCATAGCCCTGGCATGCTCCTCCATGGCAGCAAGCATACAGGTCTGAAAGGTGTGGTTCTGCAGGATGATGGTCCGGAGGTCCCCATGCAGCACCTCACGTGTAGCACGGAGTTCCGCCTGCAAGGCCTCACGTGTTGCACAGACTCCACCTGCAAACCATCACGTAACACATGGGTTTCCGCATGTCTTGCCTGGAGCTCAGCCGAGATGGTGTCTGTCAGCTGCTCCATCTGCTGTTCTGCCCGTCTACTGTGGGCCATCTCAAGTGCACACAGAGTAGCTCTGAGGGAGGTGTTCTGTTCCCTCAGGGCATCCCTGTGGGCCTGTGCCTCTGCAGCCATGGCTGTGCGCAGAACCCCCAGTTCAGCCCATCGGTCCCTGTTGGCGGCCAACATGTCCTGCCTGTGTGAGCGGCATGTGGACCGCGTTGCCTGCTGCTGCAGCTCCACCTGCCTTTCGGGGGGAGAATGGAATTGGCCACCCTTTCCATGCCCTGAGCCATCATCTCACATGATGCCCCCGGTTGCTGTGCAATGGCATACATGGAATTCTCCCACACAGTATTACCCGGTGGTGCACGGCCACTGCGTTTCCAGACACCACACCTGTCGGGCCCAAGGAGACCTGGTCCTTGCTGTGCTGGCGCTGCCTGTGGCTGCAGGACTGCATTCTTCCTTTGATCTGCTGCCTCAGGAACAGGAGCAAATAGTCTGGAGCGTGACCCTGCATCCGTAACCGCCACAGGTGGACATACCAACACTGAATGGCCCCTTGAGGGGTCTAGCCCCCACTGCAGGTGTGTCGGACAGAACAGCATCCATGCCAGAATCACTCACCTGCGACAGCACATATGGTTCAATACCCGATTCCGCACTAGAGGCACAGAGATCCTCAGAGGTGTACTCAGAGACACCCCTGGCCAGGATACTCTATAGCACCAATGGATTTTCGTGCGCTACCACCCCACGACCTCCACTGGTGCCTGGTTGGGGCTCTGAATACTCCACCCCCTCCGCCATCTCCTCCTCCTCCACTGCTTCCAGTGCCTCATCACCTGCACAAAATAAAAAAGAAGACATGACCACACATGTTAACAGCAAAGGCCACACATAGGTATTACAATGTTGACAGCCAACACATGAAGCAGCCATGTGACACATGACACAAGCTCAGGCATGCACGCAGTGCCAATGTAATGGAACGGGACCCTGAAAGCAAACATGGATGGCTGTCAAATGGCAAAATAAGAAATGTACTGCATGGTGCGTAGCACCTGCATCACACACAAGCTTGTGACTGGCATAGTCCTTCCACAAACATGACAGATGCCAACACACAGATGGCACGTAGCATAGCCATGGCAGAACTGTCAACCAGCCCAAGATGGAAGTTAAATACTACTGTCCATAATCCATTTAAAATGCATGTCATCAGACAGTACATGGAAATCACTACGACAAAACACACATGTGTCACAGGATGCAACAACGCTAGGGTGTTGAAATACAGTGAAGGGAGGCACATGGATACATTAATGCTAGGTCACTTTGACATCACACAAGTGAATAGGCATGTTGAAGGGTGAAACATGGCTCAGCAATGTGTGGGTGCAGTGCAGTACAAGTGTACGGCCTAAACTATCAATTAAAAGAAAAAAACAGTAATTTCAATGTCGTGTCATGATGGCAGTGTAAGGTCAAGTGCAGTCATCATGTGCAAAGTGTTGCCAGTGGGTTGTAGGGATACAGTGAACCCCAACCCCAAGGACGGGGGATGGCTTGTAGGCAGTGCATGGGTCAAAATGGTAACTCAGAGTACCCTGTTGTAGCAGACAGTGTGGGCAGGTGTCAATTGCATTCTCACAGTCATCTGGGACTACAGCAGGGGAGCGGAAGACAGAAAGCACAACACATGAGGAAGCATCAGTAGTGCTCCCAGACCTGGAGAACCCACAACTGCAGTTGGATAGAGGCAGGGAGGCTGTACCAGAGGGAGGCATCAGCTCAACACAGACGAGAACGACAAACTAATGGCCATGTGGAGCAACTGACCCTAAGGGAGCAGGAAAGGGATGATCAAATACCATGAGAAGGAGGAAATACCGGAGATGGAGTCGGGTGAGGGGCTTGCCCCGGACCCATAGGGGCTTGCTTGGAATGCACATGGTCCATGAATGAACACTCATGGCCACTGTGAGCCTGTGCCATCAGCACAGTCTGAGTGACAGACCCTGCATCAAGGCCAAAGGATGTTCAACACAGTACAGGTCTGGCAAAGTTGCAGAGGAAAGAGTGTATATTCAAAGAAAATCGGGAATAGGCCGTTGCAGTAGTCCACCATGGGAATGACCAGTCCCATGGAGACAGTGAGATGCTGGGGGATAGAGAGGCATAGAAGGGTGCTCCTGAGGAGAATAAGCTTGCAGGGTGACCTCACAGAGACGTCAGTCATGTGACGACAGAGGGCGAGTGTTGAGTGGAAGATCATCCCAGGCTATCCGCAAACATGTTTTGGAGCAAGAATATGGACAAGAGAGGCTGGCGAGTGATTGACATGGAAGGAGGTTACAGGTGTGTTGATGAGGATTGACTCTGTGTGCAGCACATGGCCTGTATGCAGTCTGCATCACAACAAGCATGTATCAATCAAGCATTGCATGGGTCACACATGGCAGTAAGAACTAAATAGCCTAAACTGGCAGTCAATCACAACACATCACCCAAGCAACATACACATGGCCTGGACACACACACATTAACACTCACCGGTCATCGTCTCATAATCCGGGAGGTCTCCCACGCCTTGGATCTGACCCTAAGCTCATGTTCAGTGAGTTCATCGTCCTCTGGTGGTGACCCACTGCCAGTCACCAGAGTAGAGGCGTAATTAGAAGGCTGCTTGTTTTTTCCCCCGCGTCAGAGGTCATTCCAACGCTTCGAGCAATCATCAGCTGTGCGCTTCTCACATCCCAAGGCACAAATACGTTCCATGATGCACTGCCAGTGGGCCCTACGCTGAGCAGGCGTATTTCTGCACCCTGCCATCACCAGCATGTCGCGGCCATGTACTGACATGTAGCTCACAAGTGCGTCCAGTTCCACTTGATTGAAACTCGGCTTTCTTGACGTGCTGGAGGCCTGAACCATGTCTGAGGTCCAAGCCTGTTCCACAAGAGCACACTTCTTCCTCTTGGGAGGTGGTGCGGACCCTAAGTGGCTTCTGCTACTCCAGTCAGTAGGGGCTGAAGCGCAGGTGGACCGGCCACTGGAAGCAGGCAATGGCATGATGGCACCAGGACCCAGCGCCACAGCTGCCTCGGTGTCAAGGGCCGGGAACAACACAGTCCTGGATGGGGTACTCAGAGCCGGGGTGGTATCAGCTGCAGCTGCCCCTGCAGCTTCCACACCCTGGCTGCTCGGGGCACCAGATGACATTGCTGCCCCAGATCCACGTGGCCTGGTGACAGCAACTTTCACCGCCACACGTGGCTTGGACCTCCTGACACGGAAGTCGGCCTGTGAGTCAGCCTGTGCCTGTTCTGTGACCAATCTGGGCCGGGCTAGCAGGCCCTGAGCTGGGGTGGTGTCAGCTGCATTTCCGTGACCCACTGGGGGGGGCACAGCTGTCCCTAAATGGGCCTGGACACACTGCCCTCATAGACCACCCTGCCCACGTTGACCACCGTGGCCATCTTGGCCACACTGGCACCCTGGCCACGTCCCCTACCGCGGCCACCTCTGGGAGGTCGCCCAGCTTTACCTCCCTTACCACTTGATGGCCTCCCAGTCATGGCACTGATGTACTAGTGTGAATGGGAGGTGCAGACAACAATTGTCCTGGGCAATTGGGGTGAAGGGGGCAGGGTACGTGTTGGAAAACGCACCCATGTGCTCCTGTCTGTGACCCCTGGGGAAATATTACGGGTCACGCAACACTCAGGCACCAAAAAACAATAAAATAATGAGCACACAACCCCTCAGTAGCCCACGTGCGTGGAATTAACGTCCCGCAGTATGCTGTGGCACCCAGAAACACAAAAAATGCATACAGGTGGAACATGCAGGCTACTATGACCTCGAAAATGGGGTATGTGGCACAAAGGGGCAACCACAGGTGGAAAAATATGTTCACGATTCACCGTCTGCCTGGAAAAATGAAGAAAAAAACAGGCGCGTGTGCACGCCTGCAACTCCCCTACCGAAACAAGAAGTAAGCACTGCCGGAGTAAACAAGAAGTATGCACTGCGACAGTAGTGAGCAAATCGTGTGTGAACCCACAAGTAGAAGAATCTCACACGTTGGTTCCCACGAAAAGCACGTACAGTATACTGGTGTCCTACACGGACCTTTAACCCATACTGAAAGGCAATGCCCAACGTCCCGCACGCATCACGTAATTTACGCTCTTAGGGCCTTTCCTCTGATTACATGCTGACGCGTTTCACTCTGCATCCGGTTGGCCATGCTAAAGCACACAGAAGATCCACGCTCCTGCCCACAAGGACATTTACCTGCCTCAGACGCCCTGAGCTGCCTCCTACGAGCCATCTGCTTCTGCCAGCCCACTCTGTGTGCCTGCTGCCCACGTGCCTTGCAATTTGGTGCCTGCACATCAGCCATTGCCAGAAATCCTGTTGCTGAGACCACCTCTGCTGACCCAGAAGACTACCGACTGCCATTCCATTGCTCCACAGCCCAGCCCCAGGATCCAGTTGGCCACCCACACCTGCCTCGGGGGTTGCCATGTTGGACCAGGCTACATCTGGGGCAGAGAGGCAGAGGGCTGCCAGCTTCTCTTGCAAAGAAGTTGGCATCCTGGTGGAGCAAGTCCTGGGGCATTATGATGCCCTCTTCCCTGGACCATCGCGACTCGACAAGGAAGGATGGAGCAAGATCTGGACGGACATCGTGGGTGCCATCAACGCGGAAGGGGTGGCACCCCATGACTACAAACATGTCCTGAAGCGCTGGGAAGACTTCAGGACCAAGACCCTGAACAAGGCCCGGCACCTCGTCGCGTCTGGTGATGGAGTGGGGCACCGGGGCTGGTTGATCAACAATGAGATGAGTGTCCATGTGTTCTTGTCCAGCGTAGTGCATGTTGAGGTGTGGATGGAGTGTGCACCTTGGCCTCATGTCTGGCATGCCTCATGTACGGATGTCTGTGTGCATGTCCATGACAGTGCTGTATGTGAGTCCAATCAAGTGTGTTCCACATCAATGGTGTTGGTGTTGCAATGCATGCTGTGCACCAGCATATGACGACGCACACAAATTTGCATGCCTGTGTCTGGGCTTGGCCATGCGAGAGGTGTGAGACATGTATGCTTATGTCACCATCATGAACATGTGTACATGTGCGTGTGTATGAGTGGTGAGTGTGTGACTGGCCAACCCCCTGGAGGCATGACACATGTGCATCTCAATGCGTGATTGACTCATGCAGCCCAGTTGTCCACAAGTGCGCTCTGACGGGAGGTCTACATGGCCTGATGCATGACTGTCAGGTGATGTGTGTGCATGGGATGTGCATGTTCCATGATACATGTGAGGTTCAGCCCCTCTTCTGATGTGCCCACAGTGCTTTGTACATGGATGCAAATGTTTGTTGCATGTGGCATGCATTTTGTGCATGTGTGTTGCTTGCACTGACCTGTATGTTGTGGAGGGTGATGATGGTTGTGACGTTTGACAGTGACAATCATGTGCATTTGCTTTGTGTCAAACAGGCATTTGTTTGCTACAATGATGCTTGTGTTCAATGTCTCCCTATCCACAGCGGCGATGGAGGAAGAGGACGGAGATGGCCCTGTGGAGCACTGCGGCGGGGATGCCTCCACCAGGCGGAGACGCAAGGCCCACTCATCCTCCCAGGTTACTACATCTTCCGGAAGCAAGGAGACTGGTGCAATCCAATGCGGAACACGGTTCGGAGTCATCCAGGTTGGTGGTGGTCGGTGAGGTGGAGGAGGAGGCCGCATCAGACCAGCACATGGGCCTGGCGGGGGTGATGAGGCAGGTGCAACTGGTGCAGTCCAGGGGCAGGAGGCAGTGCAGGTCACCGCGGAGGGGCCTGTGCCTAATCCTGTCCCTGAAGCTGTGCCTGCATCAGTATGCACCTGCGGGCATACCTCCGGCCAGACCCGTCCGCAGGTAGCGGATGAGTCCACGTCATCTGACGCAATTTCGCAGGGCTACGCAAGGGCCTTTTCATGCGAGTTGGCTGGCGCGAGCACGCAAGGGCCTTTTCATACGATTTGGTTGGCGCGAGCGGGGTACGTGATTTTGCGGGGTACGCAAGGGCCTTTTCATATGAGTTGGCTGGAGCGAGCATGCGGGGGCCTTTTCACACATTTCCCGAGTGGATGGGCCCCCCATCACACGTCACCATACCCGCAGGCAGCCCACACCATACGGGCCCCCATCACCCGTGACCATACCGCGCAAGCAGCCCACACCACAAGGCACCCCAAAACACCTGTGCCCGTACCCCGCAGGCAACCCACACCACAAGGGACCCCCAACACCTGTGTCTATACCCCGCAGGCAGCCCACACCTCAAGAGACCCCCCATCACCCTTGACCATACCCCGCAGGCAGCCCACATTATACCACACCCCGCAGGCAGCCCACACCACAAGGGAGCCCCCCATCACCCGTGAGCATATCCCACAGGCAGCCCACATGGGACCATACCCCGCAGGCAGCCCACACCACAAGGGACCCCCCAACACCTGTGACCATACCCCGCAGGCAGCCAACACCACAAGGAAGCCCCCATTACCCGTGACCATAACCGCAGGCATCTCACACAACAAGGGACCCCAACACCTGTGTCCATACCCCACAGGCAGCCCACGCCACAAGGGACCACCCATCACCAGTGACCATGCCCCGCAGGCAGCCCACACCAAAAGGGAGCCCCCATCACCTGTGACCATACCCTGCCACAGCCCACATGGAACCGTACCATGTAGGCAGCCCACCCCACAAGGGAGCCCCCCATCACCTGTGACCATATCCCACAGGCAGCTCAAACCACAAGGGACCCCCCAACACCCGTGACCATACCCTGCAGGCAGCACACACCACAAGGGAGACCCCCAACACCCGTGACAATACCCCGCAGGCAGCCCACATGGGACCATACCCCGCAGGCAGCTCACACCACATGGGACCCCCCCAACACCCGTCACCACACGCGCGGCCCTTTCCACGTGATTTGACTGGCACTAGTCGGGTACGTCATTTCGCGGGGTACGCAAGGCCCTTTTCATGCAATTTGACTGGCGTGAGCGGGGTACGCGATTTCACGGGGGTACGCAAGGCACTTTTCACGTGATTTAACTGGCGCAAGAGGGGTATGTGGTTTTTCGCGGGGGTACGCGTGCCCCTTCTCACACGATTTGACTGGCGCGAGCGGGGTACGGGATTTCGCGGGGGTAGGCGAGGCCATTTCCACGTGATTAGACTGCTGCAAGCAGGGTACACTCCGATTTTTCATGCGATTACGGGGGTTATGTGCTGGGCCAAGGATAGCGTGGGGCCTTGCACCATATTGGACATTTCACTGGCTTTTTCCTGCGCAAGGGGCGGTATTGGGGGCATTACTGGTGTAGTTGGATGTTTACTGCGCCACGGCTAGTTATGGCCTGCGAAATCCATGAATACACGTTGTGCACAATTGCTGCTTTGCGCCGCGGCTGGCGCACGTGTGGCGCACACTCCCCCTCGGAGCACGGCGCTTGCGCTGCTTCTGCGCTGGATTCTATGAATCGTGCCCTTAGTGTTTCAGCTCTCCACTGGCTGCCTCTTCTGTGACTATCTGCAACTATTAACCCCCTCAATGAAAACCTTTGTGTTTCTATTTTAAACTGTGTGCTGTGCAGGTTCCTCAGACTAATTTTCTAAGCTTTTGGAAAGGGGGGACCCCAAACATCATTTTGAAATGAGTTTCCATGACACTGACACATCCTCAGGCGGGCACCATGGTAGACTCAGGCATGGAGTTCTTTGCTGTTGCTAGAGGTGGGGGATCTAGAGCTGGCTCAAGCCTGGTTAGAGTTAAATGTCTGGCTCTGACTCGGCTCGAGTGCCTTTCTGAAAGGAGAGCCCAACTGTAGACTAGCCATGCATCCTCTGTTACATTCACTAAGTAAATTAACATGGCACTGCCACACAGTGAAAAGAATTGCATACAATTATCTATTTGCACAGATAACATTTTTTTATCTCTTGCCAGGAACTGGGTGTCCAAAACTAAAGAAGCAATGGTTGCAATGGTTGCAATGGTTGCCTGTGCGGCTTGAAACCTGCAAAATTGCAAACTGCGCAACCGGAACATCTGCTTTCCACACTTAACCAATGTATGCAATCCTGGGAAAAATGTTGTACTTAAATGGGCTATGTTTTCTTTGGCTGCCACAAATGGGATCACTTGCATGTGATTCTGTTAAATGTGTACTAAGCAAAAGTCTCCCTTATAAATAGTGTCTTCAACAACAGTGTTCGTTCCAAAGATAATACAAATATACACCGACTATATTTTGCATTCCAGAGGCTCAAGTATCCCATAACTTGCTCATTGCTGATCAAGCCCCCTACGCCACTCTTAATTCTAGGACACTACGCGCCTCTTCCTTTACCCAACTCAGAAGCCCACTCATACAACCCCATTCCTCCCAAACATTCTGCCTCTCTGAGATTCTAAAACAACCAGTCCTCCCATGCTTACGCCTGAAAGGGATCCTCTAGCTCCTTCTCTGCTGACCACTGTTACAAGCAGCGACAAAATCAGTCTACTTAACCTTATGACAGAAAGGAACCCCCAATCTTACACACTGCAGTTACCTACCTCATGCAATGACAAAACCAGCCTTCCTAAAGCTATGTGCCAGAGGACTGCTCGACAGCATTCTAAATTCTCATCTCTCCATGTTCAACCCTGTCTGAGTATGGAACGCCACCAGAGACTACGCTCTAGAACTCTCCTAACGCCCACCCCAGTGGATGGTCCCACTTACCCTTCCTAGGGATCTGCAGGAATTATCAGGCTCTCCTACTGCACCACCCCAACCATTTTCCCATTTCCTGCCCTGACTAAGAAACCCACTGCCCCCCTGCCCTGACCCCTCCATGCAAGCAGGTCAGCCATGATCTTGTCATTGAACTTGGCCTTGACATACTTGCCATCACGGAATCATGGCTCCACAATGCTTCATGCTGCTACTATCAATAGCCATCCCATCTAACTGCTCCATCTTTAAGACTGGCCGCATCAGCACCTTATGAGGTTGTGTTGTGCTCATTGCCAAATCCTCCCTCCTTTTCAGGATCATCAACCCCTCCCACAAGTACCAGGGCTCAAATCTCATCTCCTGCAATTTTCCATTAACCCGCAGACGACCTACAACTTCCTCCTCCTTTACCATCAGTGAAACTCAACAAGTCAACCAGAATCTGATATTCCCCTCCTGACCACTCCATTAGTCAAGCCCACCACCAAATCTACCCTCCCAGGTCACCACAATCTGGGCTATAATCATACAAGCAACAACGAAGCATCCCTGCTTGTGCAAGCTTACAGGAGATGAACTTTACACAACTAGTCAGCTCGTCCTCTCACAGTAAAGGATGCATTCTAGACTAGATTCTCACTGATAACGTCACCCTTGAAATCTTCACCATTTCCCCTCTAACGTGGTCTGAGCCCTTCCACATTGAATGTGTTATCTTGCACTCTATCCCCCATGGCTACTACTGCTCCTGCACCCAAACCAATTTTGGTCCACAAGACTCGCAAATGAACGCACAAGATGCTTAAGCCCACCCTCCCCTCCCTACTCACCAACACACTACCAGCTAACAAATGCCAGAAGCCTTAGACAACCTCTATCCTCCTCACGATGAACCAATAGGTTTCCCTCAAACCCAAAACTCCCAAACAACACAGACTCAACCTTTTGTTCTCTGATGAACTTGTCTCACTTCGTAGAAATAAGAGAGCCCATGAGCACCTTCACAAAAAAAACCTCCACAGTTAACAATGCAAACATTGCAAAAGCCGCTAAGGTCTACAAGAAAGCTGTCTTCTCCAATAAGCTAACTCGTACAACACCAGAATTTCTAATGCCAGCTCTAATTCCAAAGAATTGTTCTCCATCTTGCGAGAGTTTGAAAAGTCCCAACATTCACACTTTGGCTGACAAAGAATGGTGTACTGCCATCCAGGATGCCCTCATCAACAAAATGAAATGACTGCCAAAAAAATCCAGCTAGCCTACAAAGCTTCCTCACCTGCCACCTTACCATGATCAAATCACTCCAACCTCACAGAGATAATCCCTTTCTCATCATTCTCACAAGTCTCCAAAGTGTCTGTCCTCGAAACCATCCTAGCCCACAAACCCTCAAACTGCAAGGGTGACCCCTGTCCACCTCACATTGTCAAGCGGTGTGTGCCCACAGAGTCACCAATCATCACTGAGTTTGTGAATGACTCCTTTAAGTCTTGCACTGTTCCCAAGAGCATCAAATCTGCATGGATCACCCCACTCATTAAAAAACCATCTCTCGATCCTTCTTTACCCACCAACTACAGACCCATTACCACTGTCCCCTTTCTGCTCAAAATACTTGACCGCATTGACCTATTCACAAGTCCAACTCTTCCTAGAACCCCATCATCTCGTTGGAGCACGACAATCCGTATTCCGACACAAACACACAGACATCATTGTTGGACCTTAAAATGCAGCTGGTCAGCATCTGGGATTCAGGGAATCTTGCCATCATGCTCCATTTTGACCTATTCACAGCGTTTGACTTGGTTGACCATGACACTCTATGCCAACACCTCGGCTCTCACTTCCTATTCTTCTCAGATGTTATTTCCTGGGTTAAATCCTTTCTGTGAGATCACACCTCAAGAATCTGCATTGGGAATTCTGCAGCTGACCCCATCCCAGCTCCTCTGGGTGTCCCCCGAGGTTCATGTCTGTCTCCCACCCTTTACAACACCTAAACTAAGACATTATTCGACCTCCTTGACTCTCTCAATATCACATATACTAACTTTGATGATGATACGGCCTTACGAGAAGGAATTATGTTACTGAGGGACATAAATCCCTTCATTGGCTCCTCATTAAACATTGAATCACCCATAAGGTTATGCTACTTACCCATATATCTCTCATTGACAAAGTGCCAGTTTATCTGAAGGAAAGGATCAAGCACTATTGCATCTCCCCATCCCTTCACTCTAGAAACTCGAATATATTCGAGCAGCTCCGTTACAATTGACTCATTTCGTCGGTACTAGCTTTGACTATATTGCACCGCGCCTGTGGTACTCACTTCCCACTGGTCTTCGGCTCTGCTCTGGAGCTCTTTCTTTTAGGACATCTCTTAAAACTTTAATGATTAGGTTTTTATCTTTTGAATACTGGCATCTCCCCGGGATTCTGACTCTATCCGACTTGCTGTGCACTGAGGACCCTGGACGAGTTGTGCCATAAAAAAGTTATTTAACATTAACATACACAAACCCTCATCCCCATCTCTGGTAACCATACTGAGGACACTATCATCAACAACAAGATCTATTGCACTATCCAAAGTAGGATGGCCACTCGCATTCTCTGTTTAAAATATGATAAAATTGAGTTACTGATTGTGGGATCCCTTTTCGCCTCAGCACGCTGGTCACAGCCTACTGCTCTTTCTCCATTGATAGCATCTCTATCCCAGTTCTCAAAAAGGTCAAAAACCTGGGACTCTACTTATGATATGATTGGTTATTTGTAACATGCTTAATACCCAGAGGTTTCTAAGCGCGGACCCAGGGATCGAACCTGTGATGCTGCGTGTTGTCTTGCTTCCAAGGTGAGCATGTTGCCCCTGAGCTATCCTCCCAAGACATTAGTTGCATAGATGCTGAACTGAACATGGCTAAGCACATCAAGGCCTTGGCATCCTCTACAGCTTACACTGCGAAACTCACCTCCTTGAGTAGACAATTCCTGTCATCAACCAACTGTCTCACGCTTGCAAGAGCCATCATTATCAGTAAACTTGACCATTGCAACGCTCTCCTCATGGGCACCTCTGGCAGTCTCGGGCTGGTTTATAGGGCAATAGGCCCATGGCTGAACCAAAAATGCAAAATGCTTGTGTGGGCCATTTTTTTGGGGTCAAAATGGGCAATATTTTTGGCCAATGTGGGCCGGTTTGATGAGTTACTTGACTATGCGGCTAATAGTTTTGACCAGTGTTGCTGAATAAATATTCTTTAAAATGTACAATTTGCATCACATTTTATCAAAAACCTCCCCCTTGGGTACTATTCAAACAGCGTTACAAAAGGAATGAATTCCCGTTTGCAACCTTGGGCCACTTTTTCGTTGGTGCCCGAGACAATTTTGTGCCCAGTCTGACCCTGACCTCTGCATCCAATTTGGCCAAGCTCAGTGCTTTAAGTGGGGTAAGAAATTGAGGGGGGGGCTCGTTTGGGGCGTGGCTTCCACTGTGGACGTGGCCTAAAAGTGCACAAATCATAGTAAGGTGCGCAAACAAATATATAAATGTAATTGAGCATTTATATATTTGTTTGCGTACTACTATGGTTTGTGATTTTTCAAGCCTTCTTTTATATACATAGCAATGTTACATATTTCTATGTTTATAAAAGGTGGCTTGTAAGTGCACAAACCATAGTAAGTTACACTTGTGTGCTTACCTTACTATGGTTTGTGTACTTTTCAAGCTGCCTTTTATAAACATAGACATTTGTAACATATGTCTATGTTTATAAAAGACGGCTTGAAACGTAGGCATCTTTTATAAAGTGTTGAGGACGGACAAAACCCAAGGTGGCTTTGTCAGTCGACAAAGCTTTATAAAAGATGCCTTGAATTGTGTACGAAATATTTCTACGTTTATAAAAGATGGCGTAAACGTACACAGTTGAAGGCATCTTTTATAAAGCCTTGCCATCAGAGCAGATAGATCACAGAGCCCGAGGCGTCTTTCACCCTCTGCGAACCCGCGGGCTCCGTGATCTAATCTGCATATTAGATCATGGAGCCCGCAGGTTCGCTGAGGGTCAGTGACCTTGCGAGGGAAAACTAAGGGACTCTAGCTTCCTCGGGTGGCCCCTCAGATGAGGGGTCATCAGAGAAAGTTACAGTGACTGACGAAAGTGAAAGCCAGCCTGGCTGGCACTTCTGTCAGCTTGCCTGACGTTAAAGCAGAGGGATAATGCGTCCTGATATGGCGTGGTGGGGCTCCGGGGCCCTGGCAGGGCCCCGGCTCTGCCACATTTTTTGGACTTAAAGCACTGGCCCAAGCTGCACCTCCTCCAAACTAAAGCTCTTTGTGCAGCCCTGGGCCTGTGCCGGTCGAACCACATCTCAGTCTCCGGGCATGAAACCCACTGGCTACATATTAAAGCGGGCATCGAGTTTCAAATTCTGACACTGGCACATCGCTGCATTTACAATGATGCCCCCAAGTACTTGAACAAAAGCATCTCTCAGAAACACCATTTGCGTGCTCTGCATTCTTCCAACAGTCATTCCACGCTTCATAAAGTCGAGAGCTGGAGGTGTAAGTTCCGCTGTCACTGCCCCCTCACGTTACAAAAAGGTTATAAAAAAATCAATAAAAATTGCTCTGTCACTTATGAGCCATATTTCTCTCATAAAGGAAAAATGAAATACATGATGTGCTAGACTGTTTGGTGGGCAAGAGAGTTTGCCGGGGCATTTTCCTTTACTGTTAAGGAGGCTGTCGAGCTATGGGCAGTGGCCATGGGATCTACACGTACAAGGGAGTTTGTGAATGAGGCAGTGGGAGGTCACACTGGTCTTGGGTAAGGGGCATACTTGTCTAGATATGAGGCTTTCCACCATTCACACAGACGTCTAGTTTTTGTCCTCCACCTCCCACCATCCAGGACATGGATACGGGTGCTGCCTGTTTCTCACACCTTGCCTGCTGAAAGACTCAGGATTGCTTCCCTGGGGTTGAAGCCCACTAAAAGCTGTACACGAGAGCCAGATCCATGTTTATGTGAAATAACAACAAGTAGCCATTTTCTTGTTTATCTAAGTCTTCAAAGTATAGTTGCGAAACGCAGGGGTTTGTCTAGGCAGACATTAGTTTACATTCCGGTACCTGTCGAGTTCCATTCGGGATGGTGAAAATAAAACTATCATCTCTCGCTTTGCTTATTTAAAGGGTTTATATATTTATCAGGTTGCTTTATATTGTGATTTGTGTACTTTTCAGTCAGCATTAGTTTAGGTACTTACAACGGTACATAAACACATTTATATCAGCTAGAGATGAGGGCAAGTATCTGAAGTGCTGACCGGTACCAAATTCAATTTTACAGAAAGTGTGTGACACTGTACACATCATTTCATTTCACTGTGGCACATCTTCTTAAATTGGGATGCCAGGCAAAGGATTCCTCTTAAGGGGGCAGGAAGGTAGGACGCCATGCATGAGATTGTTTTGTGGTAAGCAGAGAGGAGGATGCCAAGTACAGGAGGCAGGGTGACAGGTATGGGTTTTGTGTTCGAGAGAGCTCACAGGATACTGTATATTGCTGCTCGTCTGAGCCTCCTGGTGCTTGCTATCTTTGTGGCAGTGCAGGTTTTTAACAGCTTATATGTGTCTGCTGCCTGGGAAAATATTGTCTCCAAATAGACATTAACACCCTGCCAGATGCACCCACATATAGCAAAAACAAAGAGGTGATGGCTGGAAGGTTTAGAATGAATCTTACCCTCTGGCATTGATCTGGGCAACCCTCCAGACCATCGTTCTTCGCCTGACAAGCCATTATAGAAGGGGGGAAGACCATATGCAAATCAGGCTTGGCCCCACCCGAAAAGGGGCAGTCCAGCCCGAACTGCTAGGTCACCTCCCTTCTGCACTAGACCACAAGCATCCCCAAACATGTTTCGGCCTTGTTGGGCCTCATCAGTGAGGAGTAGCTTGGGTCTCTAGGCCCAGCAGGCACGGGACCCACATCTGGACATACCCGTCCCACTCAGGGTGACATAGCAAAAACAAAGAGGTGATGGCTTGAAGGTTTAGAATGAATCTTACTCTCTGGCATTGATCTGGGCAACCCTCCAGACCATCGTTCTTCGCCTGACAAGCCATTACAGAAGGGGAAAGATCATATGCAAATCAGGCTCGGCCCCACCCGAAAAGGGGCAGTCCAGCCAGAACTGCTAGGTCACCTCCCTTCTGCACGAGACCACAAGTATCCCCAAACATGTTTCGGCCTTGTTGGGCCTCATCAGTGAGGAGTAGCTTGGGTCTCTAGGCCCAGCAGGCACGGGACCCACGTCTGGGCATACCCGTCCCACTCAGGGTGACATAGCGAAAACAAACAGGTGATGGCTGGAAGGTTTAGAATGAATCATAACCTCTGGCATTGCTCTGGACAACCCTCCAGACCATCTTTCTTCGCCTGCCAAGCCATTACAGTGGTTAAGATTTAGTCTAAACCTTCCAGCCATCACCTCTTTGTTTTTGCACCCACATATAGGTCAGGACACTCCTGAAGATGCCACAGCACCACAAAACAGTACACACAAGGGACCTCCTGTGGCAGCTGAGGAGACCACATTGAATGGGCATGAAGTCTGAGTTTCCTCTTCACTCCTTTACGAGTTTATGGGGTACACTCTGTGAGCAGTGCGATGCACTGGTGCACCAGTGAGGATTACGGTCGCCAGTGCCATGGACCCAACACGGTTTAATGAGCAGTAAATACACACTGCAAATTCTGTACGGTGCTTCGAAGCCAATCAGTTTCCAGTGTGCGCTGAAGAAGGCAATTCAGTCACCAGTAAGAGTGGCGGGGGTGGTCTGCACTGAAGTGGACGCAGCTTTTAGGAACTCGAAGGAACTCGGAAGAGCTCCTGATCTCATCGTTGTGGAGAATGCTCACGGCCGCCCAGCGTCTGAACGCAACCAAGAGTTCTCTCATTCAAGATGAAAAGTAGTTTGGATAAACCTCCTTTCATCAAACCTTGCTTCTCGGGAGTCAGGGCACGGAATGGTTGGCAGCTGAGCTCTGAAAGCCGAATTGCCACTTTCGCATGATCTCCGATAGCAGGCCCGTTAGACAAACATCAAAAGAAATCATTATGTCTTTAAGTGCATGGCAGCCGCTGGCGCTTGTTGTTGGGTTGAAAGATGATGTTTTCCTCTCTCGGGAGAAGGAGACGTATAAGAACGGAAAAACACCTTTAACAGTGCGGCACAATCCGGGCCGGGCGCGGTACTGGGGGATATGGAGAGTGAGCTAGGGGTGTGCAAAGACAAATACTCCTAAACATTAAGGCTGCAATGATGCACAAGGGCAGCGCAGCCTGGACTCATCCTGAGAGGTTATCAGTTTCCTATTTTGGGTAACGTACCGCCGGACCCCCACCCAGTTGTCTGCTACCAGGAGTCTGCAAGACTGCAAGTCACTGAAGGCTCCTGTTGCCTTACAGAAGCGTGGCGAGTGCACATAGCGTGGGAACCCCAGTGCCTTGTCCTCCCCCCTCCTCCATGCCCTGGCCCCATGGCCCCACTCCCCCCCCCTCCGACCCCCCACGCAACTCGGCATATGTCATACATTACATGTTGGAAAGAACAACTCGGACGCCTTGTACAGTTGGAAGAGTGAAATGCCTCAGCAGCTTTATTTTGCATAAAGTCTTGGAGTTATCTTACAGGCGATCCGTAATTCACCACCACAGGTATTCTACTCTGTGTGCGGCTACCTAGGTATCCCTTGCCCTTCCCCCCCCTCTCCCTTACCGTCCTCGTCCGGTGGACGCCTCAGGTTGAGCCCGGCCCTTGCTATTAACCTCTCTCTACCCCTGGCCTTTTGTAGGTTTCCCATGACTGACTTCTTGACATACGCCCCCCCCTTTGATCTAAGGTCCTTGTTGGGAATCCCCTGCCCCCCCTGACACTTGCCACCGTGTCCTGTGTCTGGGTCTAGGTAAAACAGGCAGCCACGCGGTGCCTCGCTATTGTTCAGGTTCCTATACCGGCACCACCACAAGTGCCCCAACGCTACACATATACCACATCCAAACGTTAAGGACGACATCGTCCTCTGGTGCCGAGCCACACCTTTCTGCCTGCCTATATGGTGATCGCTTTGCGATGCCCGTCTAATTATAGTCCTTTCTACTCTACTCTGTCCCCCCCTGACCCCCAAGTGCCGCTTGTGCCGGAAGCACTACCCTATCTAGGCTGCCCCCGTGTCTCCCTTCCGTCTTGCCAAGCCCCTAAAACCTCCCAGTTCCCTCTCACCCCAGGCCTCCCTGTGGAGTCTAGCCCAGTGCCCCCCGCCAGCGTAATACCCTTGCCCTTCTCCTTCCTTCCTTTCCCTAGCTTGCTCCTCCACTCTCCAGGTCCCCAGTTTTTTAGGGTGCCACCAAACCCCCCCTGCCTGCCGTTTCTGCCCCTCCATATCCTAGCTCCTTTTCACCCCAGGGGCAGACTTCCCAGCCCCTTAGCCCCTGCCCCCGCCCCTTTGGCCTGTACCCTATCACGTGCATCCAGCGTTTTTTAGTGCTGTCCTCCATTCTAAGGACATTAGAGCGGTGCCCACTTCGGACAGGTGTGTTTTGTCCTTATCGAAATAACCAGGTACCTTTAAGGTAATCAGCGGGTGCCGAACCCATACCATCCCTCTACTTTTTAGGAAACCCCCATACGACCATTAGTTTTCCTCCTCCCCTCCTCTATCGCCCCGTGGCGTAGCGCCCCCCTCCATTCCTGCCTTGGAATTATCTCAGACCACATCACCTCGCACTCCCTGAACACCCTCCCAATTCTGGTTAGTAAATTTCTTAATAGCTCTGTCAAATCCTTCCTCCCTTTTGTCACCAGGTCATTGCCCCCAATGTGTATTAACAAAATGTCGGGAGAAGGGTGGTGTTGAGCTGCTTGTTCCAATGTATCCCATAAGAGCGTGCTTTTTAAGCCTCCCTTGGCGATCCAACTGATCTGTGTATTCCGGAGGCCCAGGTTCCCGTCCCAAAACGCCGTCCGCGCTCTGGCAGCTGCCCTGGCCACAAAGGAGTGTCCCACGTCCCACGACCCATACCCTGGTGGCTTCTGTGGAGACATGAGAGGTCATATTAGATCTTTGGCACCTCACAGGACCCTCCCCCCCCCAGTGCCGCATTGGCCTGTTTAATGTACATATAATTTGTATTTGTCGGATCCCCATCTCCCTATCTTTTTGACCCTGTCCTCCCCCAGGCCCTCCCTGCTTGCCGTCGTGGCTGCGCCTATGCGGAACGAGTGGGTTGAATATTGGACCGGGTTCACGCCGGATCCCGCCAGGGCTCCCTCCAAGACTCGCCTGAATTGGAACTGGGTAAGTGGGGCTCCATCCTCGTGTCTGAACAAGTATCCCGGCTCTCCCCCCCTAATCGCAAAATATGCTGTCATATTTTCTACTGGGCAGAACGCTTCTTGTCCCAGTTTGGCCAGCACTAGCTCGCATCCTTTTGCCTGCTGGTCTGTTTTGGATAGCCTGATGGTGACCGATAGCCACTCTCCCTTATGCAATACGTCGCCTCATAACAGGGCTCTGTGGCTCTGGTCATTTTTTGCTTTTGCCACTAGCTCACTGATCCGTAGGGCCTCAAAAAAGGCCAATGCGAAGCATGCTTTAAACATGGTGGTTTCGTATTGAGAGTAGCACACCCCCACGGTTGCTGTCATGACCTTCTGTAATAGTTCAAAATCAATAGGCCTCCTCACTGAAGTTGGTTGCGTGGCTCCTCTGTCCCTGTCCCAACCTTTCAGCGCAGCTCTTACCAGCAAGCCCTTAGTTGGGTCGTGCCGGCCCGCGAGCTGGCTGTGGAATGCCACTGCGCTGAGGTGTCCTGCCAGCCATGATCTTGATTTGCCCGCCCCCTTGGCCCAGAGCACGAAACTGTCTACCCTCTCTTCCACGCTAGCTCCCCCCAGTTGTTTGGTGTTCTCAAGGAAAGTATCAACGTTAGCCTTGTATCGAGTCCATGTGCTCCCAGCCAATGCTCTGGAAGCTAGCTGCCTCATTCCTTGGCCCAACTCACTAGCTGCCACAGTTCTTTGTCGAACAGAGTCATGATGGGCTGTGCTTGTATGTGCGCTTTCCTGAATCGTGTCATCTGCGAACGAGAAAGTGCATCGGCCGCTGTGTTATCAACCCCAGGTACGTGACGCGCTTTGACCGCTGCATTCCTGCTTAGGCATTTACGAACCATGTGGCGCAGTAGGCACAACATGGCAGGGCATCGTGCTGAATGAGTGTTCACCGCCTGCACCACTGCCATATTGTCGGACCAGACCACTAGTCGTTTGTTACTTAGTTCGTGCGTCCAAATGTGTATTGCTGCCACCACCAGGAATAGTTCCAGCACGGTGATGTTTTTACACAGCCCCTTCCTGTTCCAATCCTTTGGCCAGTCAGCCCTACACCATTCCTTCCCTAATATGGCCCCAAATCCCACCCGACATGCCGCGTCGGTGAACAGCTGTAACTGCGCGCACGCTGTCCATGGTGACTGGCAGAGGCATACCCCATTAAACTCCCTTAAAAAAGTGCTCCATACTCTGAGGTCCTCTCTCAAACCCGCCCCAAGGCGTATCTTGTGCCACCCTTTGTCATGCCTTCCTGTTGCCGCCACCAGACGTCTCACAAAAACTCTCCCAGCCGGTATGACCCTGGCAGAGAAATTGAATTTACCCACTAAGGATTGGATGGTCTTTATGGTGGTCTTGTCCCCGGACAATGCCATATTGATGTCCCCAATGAATTCCTCAATCTTCTCTATCGGTAATCTGCATGCCCCTTCCACCGTGTCTATTTCGATCCCCAGGTAGGTTAATTTGGTGCAGGGCCCCTGCGTCTTGTCCCCTGCTAGTGGTACCCCCAGTTCTTCTGCTGATGACATGAAATTTTTGAGGAGTGATGCGCAAATATTCGTGTCCCCCATGCCCACGAACAGGAAATCGTCCAGGTAATGTGTTTTCCCTCCCCTGCTCTCCCGTTTATTAAGTGCCCATTCGAGGAAGGAGCTGAATGCTTCGAAGTAAGCGCACGAGATGCTGCACCCCATTGGCATGCATTTATCCACATAACCTGTCCCTCAAACTGGAAACCAAGGAGGAAAAAACTGTCCGGGTGGACTGGAAGCAGCCTGAATGCTGCCTCTATGTCTACTTTCGCCAGGAGTGCCCCTTTCCCCGCTGCTCGTGCTAGGCTTATGGCTTGTTCGAAAGAAGCGTATGTTACGGAACAGTCCTCCACGTCTAACCCGTCATTCACCGACCCTCCTTTTGGGTGTGACAAGTTATGGATGAGGCGAAACTTCCCAGTTTCCTTTTCTGGTACTATCCCCAATGGTGAGATGATAAGGTTACTCAATGGGGTGCCCTGGTAAGGGCCTGCTATCCTGCCCAACTCAAGTTCCTTGGCAATCTTCGCCCTAGCCACGTTAGCCCATTCGTTGATTGATTTAGAATTGGTCGCTGTTCTGGCTCCCACAGGACCCTTGTAGGGGATGTGAAACCCCTGCACAAACCCCTGTGCTAGCACGTTCCTACCCAGAGCCACCGAATACTGTGATAACCATGTGAGCAGGCTATCAACCTTGATGGGGGAAAAACCTTTATCATTGAGGCCATTCCCCGCCCTCTCCCGCCCCGCCCCACCCCTGATCCCCCCACCCCCATCATTACCATTATTGCCTCACCTGCCTGCAACCGCCAGCGTGAATGCCCTTGTCCCTTCACTCCTTCTTGTACCAAATATCGAGAAACCTTAAGGAAATAAACGTTTATTTAGTATACAGCATTATTTGGACACAATGGAAATATATGTTGACACAAATTTGCGTACTAGCACCTGATGCCCCCTGTTGGAGCCGTCCTAGTGGTGCCTATTTTGGTTGTTCGATTGCCGCTGGCCGGCCCCTGCACCCTCGTGCTGGATGTCCGTGGGCCCCACACATAGAGCAAGCATGTCTAAATTTGCAGGTCATGCCCCAATTGCATACCCCATCATTGTAAAATCTGCAGTATAGCGGTGCCCTCCCGTTGGCAATGTTTGGTCACCCTCCCCCCGCCACCCTTGTCATAGCTTCCGTGGGGGCCGGCTGTGCTGGTCCTGTGGCTCCGTGGCCCGGTTGTGGCACCATGCTGTTGCCCCATGCGTCCAGCTCTGTCTTCCCCTCCCTAGGTGCCCCTGGTTTGGGTGCCATAGCTGCCATGGTTAGACCTGTCCCAGCTGCCGAGAGCCCTTCCCCTGTTTCTGCCCTGGGATTGGTGCGTCCTCCCGCCAGGATTATGGTCCCATCTGCCTGCTCAATAGTCCCGCTGGAAGACTCCAGCCAGTCCTCTACTGACTTATGGTGCCATTTAAGGTTGGGATCATGTTCCATACGCAGACGGAAACGCTGGTCCCTCAATAACCATTAATTGCCGCCCTGTTGGTTATATTCATGAATGATGCATGCCCTGTATCCCATCAAAGACAGGCCCAAGTTTGGGTCCTTTTGATTGAGGGTTTGGACTAATATCTTGAATGCCGCGAGCCAGTTTGCCAGTGTTTCTGCGAGCTTCACTCTTTTCGTGGCTTTGACTATTTCCCTCCCCCCCGTTTCACGCAAGGTGTCGTGACCCTTCGTTTCGTGTTCCAAGAGAGATAATATGTCTATGAATTTGCCCTCCCAAATTTCCTTTTCTACCCATTCCGGTAAGAGCCACGCTGAGTAATTGCCGCCCGTCGCAGCCGGTAATTTGGTGCTGTTGCCTTGACCGGGCTGCCGCCGAAGTTCCTTATTGGAACAACAAAAATGAACCTGGGCGAAATGAGATCAGAACATCTGTACACATTTAAACAATACCAAGTCTTGTCAAAAAAATATATATTTATTTATAAGCAATTTACACAAATATTTATTGTTCTCAACATCCACATTTAAACACCACCATTCATTCCATCATTCATTCACAATCTCACTATACATGTCAATATTCCACACTTGTGGTACTAAGACCACCTTGAACCAATATATTAACATACATTTCCACACCTCTTGGTGATTACAGTAAGTGTTAATACAAAAACAAATAGCATATTGCTTATTTGCTGTAACTCAACATATGTTTCGGTCGTCACAGTAGGCCCCTAATTCAAGCTGGTAAATATAAGCGACCTTCTTAAGGAGACAGATGGTTCTGTTGCAACCACTCCGAAATGTCAAAAGGTGGAGGATGTCATCAAATCTCAATCTCCACGTGAAATAATGGAGACGCGTGCCAACGATGGACTAAATCCTGCAGTGGTGCTAGATAACTCTGCGCCTATACTGATCAAAAATTCAGGTATGGGGGTGTCTTGCGTCTTTAGTCAATAAATCCAAAGAGGAAAAATCCCTGTTCTCGCCTCATGCGGCCGAGTCCATATATGTTCTTATTCTGGTACCCGCTCCCACATGCCTGTGACACAAATGGAACCATTAAAATGCATCTAAGGAAGCGGCCCCTGCCGCAAACCGATGTTACACAGAAGAATCGCTCCAATGGCCCCCCCGCTCTCCGCCGAGACCACCCACCACAAACGGCATTACAGTGAACGCTAGGTAACGTGTTCCATAGTACTCCTACTGCCATGTCCCTATGCTATCCCTTCAATAAAAGTAAACATGCTCTTGACCCCCAAGCTTTCTCTACAGAAGTTTTGTTCGCCCTCTCAACGGGACCACCGAGCGTTCCCTGGGAGCCCATCCGTCTTGGTGCGTCTCCCTGAGCCGTCCCCTTTCCCTCCCCCCGACATCCTCCAACACCCCCCCCAATGACCACGCTGCACACAAAGCTACACTTGCGTTCGGCGGCCGCCAAGACGCTCACCGCGGGCCATCCAGCAATCGAACCACTCAACTATTAGACGTACCTTTCTTTGCCCGGCTGGAACCGAAACCCGCTGCGGCCGGGACTCCCGAAATCAGCAGGTCTCCAACTCCTGGACCGCGCTTGGAACCGCGACACCGACTAAGCCCGGGAACCAGGATGCAAGAGGGTTCTCCGCGTGAGGCAGGATACGAAACAAAATTCATGATCCGGCGAGGCAGGAAACCGAGGGATAATGTGCTGGTACCTGGAAACCCGTGCCTTTATGGGGCCTGACTCTCCCTCGGTTCCCTGCCCCGCCCCTCATGTTTCGCGCACTCCCGCCTGCTTCCGGGGACGGGCTATCGTGTTCCTCCACATCCCCGCCCCCCTGACCTATTTGAGGAGGGGGGGAGGAGGTCGGCTAGGCAACCCCAACTAAGGGGCGGCGCCCGCCAGGCCACCTTCGCTGGCACGTTCGCCCGCCAGAGTGAGTGGCTTCCTAGAATCACGAACGGCAGGGTTGTTTATAAATGCCGTGCTGTGTATCCTGTGCACACATCCCATGGGATGCATGGCCGTTAGAGCCACCAGCACCCACATCCCCAGTGCCATGTTTTGGCGTTGTATGACTAATTTGGATGGGTGCATATTTTGCTAAGTCTCTGCTGTGAGCCCGCTTCATCTTATGTCAACTGCGGAAAGGCAGTCTGCCTATCAGTGCGCATGCACGAACAAGCCTGCATGTGTACATACCAAGATGGGCTCACCCTGCAACAGCGAGCACCATGCCAGTGTCCATCTGGAGCCCAGGACACCCCAGCAAACGCTCACTTCCCACAGTAATCCAAGCTCATCAACTCCTGGTGCATGGCAAGGAGCTAAAAGCAATGGACCATGACCTAGAAGCCCCTGGTTGATACAGTACGGTGTCCGTGGTAAGACGGGTCGATAGGAATTGACCTTCCCATCTCATTCCTGGCTTTGTCCTAGCACAAAGCGTGGTAGGCGATAAAGGGAAAGAAATGCTCCACCATGAGGAGAACTAAGAGTCACGCCGTGAGAGCTAGCGCCCCACCCGCCTTCCCCCCACACGCTAGCGCAGGCCGCCCTCTTGCGGATTCTGTGTCAAGACCAGAGGCTCTGATTATGCTTTCTTCCTTTACTCAAAACTCGAGCAGCACATAACAGTATAACAGTTTCAACTCATAAAAGAATAATGCATCCAAAAACTACATTTCCCAGTAAGAAGTCTTTTGTGTGTAGTTTGTTCTTTTTATGTCCATGGAACAACAGACCACGTGACCTTTTCCACCAGTCACAAACCCACAATGTCCTTTATCTTCCTGAACATCTCTGTGTCCTTCCTCTTTCTTTGCTGCTCTGGCAGCCAGATAAGTACTTTAAAATTATTATGGCAGAGATTTATGAGTAAATATATTTATTGAAGAAGAAGAAGTTTGGCTGTGTTGAACGGTGCGAATGGGAAATGGTTGGCGAAGCATATCCGCATTAGATAGGAGTATTATTTATTAGATTTTAGACCCGGTAAGGGGCCTCAAGCTCCGGCGACGCAACGCCTTAGAATACACAGGGGGCACTATTGCATGCGACTACAACAGAGCGCGATGGGACCCCGTGAGGTTCCGGCGCTCAGTGGTCACGGTGCAGGCTAGAGAATAAGAGTAAGAAGGTTAAAGCCCCACGATTAGGTCAAGAAACGGCATCAAAGTCAGCAAAATCACAAGGAACGCGCGGCAGCGCAGCAGGATACAGATACTAACAGCTGACAGGAAAGATCAGCGGAGTGCTTCATGGACCCGCCACCTGGTGGCCAAACATAATAAACGATACAGAAAGTGTCAAGTTGAGAGACATTTTCCTCTAAATATCCTTAAAGAGGCAGCAGCCTAATTAAAGAATGTGCTAAGCACTGACCAACGGGCACAGACCCAAGCCAAACTGTTATACTGATAACCAAGACTGATTTAGCTGCATTTCTACGATGGGAGCAGGCCTAAGACTCCTGCAAACAACACGCCAGCATTAAGATGCATAGCTCCAGCGAAGAGGCTGAAGAACCCCGTACCAGCAGGCAGTGAACACCGTCCAACAAAGTCATAGCAGTACAATGTGTACTAGGATCAGGTTTGGGGGGCATGGCACATGGTAGGAGCTTGGTGGAAGATCTCATTACGCTTTCCCAGGGGATGGAAGCCCTGAGGGGTGAAGTCCTAGAGAGGTTCTGAGAGGGGCAAGAGGGAAGAAAGAAGGTCCGAAAGGTCAGCAGCAACTGAACTCCCCCAGGCACGCCACGCAAGAGTAAAGGTGGTAAAAGGAGAGTGAGGTCTTGGGAGAGGAGAGGCACGACATATACTGATGACGAGTCCTATTCAGAGGACGTTGAGGAGGAAGAATGGGACAACATTTCCGAAGGATGCTCGGAAGAGCGTCATAGATCCTCCCCAAGCCCTCGGGACAGGCGTAAGGCTGCCAAGAAAAGGAAAAGTAGGGAGGATGAGGAGATGGGCGAGGTATTCGACCCAGACCCAATCATACATCAAAGGTTGGCGGAGTTGGAGCCCACGGCCAAGATCAGAAACTACATAAGGAAAAGAACACGTAGCTCCCTGTCTAAGGAAGCCAAGAGCAAGTTATGGGCAGAATGCCCCCGCCCCCAAGTCCCAGATAACATGGCGGAAATGCCAGAAAAAATGATGTCTTTCATGGGACGCTATGGCAGGGACATCAGGAAAGGAATTGATAGATCCCGGAGGTCCTGCCAGGATAAGCTGCTAGATGTCCTGGGCCCTTTGACTAAGATTTGGCAGATGGCCGAGGAGGCCAAACAACTGGAGCAAAGAGTGGACCCGGAGATCTTAGCAGGCTGGGCGCACAGAGCAATATGCCTGCTCGGCAACGCTAATAATGCCGTAACAACAGAGCAAAAAAGGTCCATCCTTGTAAAGATCGACCCTAAGATGAGCGAGCTAGTGACGGCTGAGTTGACCACCAGCAGTAAAGGAAAACTGTTTGGAGACACATTCATCAAGGAAATGGCGAAATTTGCTAATACCTACGCCACAATAGATAAGGCACAGGCCTCGCTCAAGAGGGTCTTTGGCAACAAGGTTTTCGGCAGGGCTGGCAGAGGAAGGGGCCGCTCAGCCAGCCGATTCTCCTCTTACAGGCCCTATGCCAACAACAGAAATTATTGGAGAAACCAGGAGGGGCGCTGGCCCAACCCCTTCTTCCAGTCGGGGGGAAGGGGCAGGGGCAGAGGCTGGAGAGGAAGCAGCAGAAGCCAGCAGGCCCATACAGGTGAGGCAAGATGCAGACTGACACAAGCACATAGAGGTGACAGGGTCCCCAGTGGTAGGGGGGAGAACAGCACAATTCTTAGAAAGATGGAGAGAGTTGTCAGGAGATACATGGGTCGAGGTACATGGGTCGAGGAAACGGTACAGGGTTTGCACTGGGAATTCTGGTGAAAGCCGATTCAAGCAGAGGAACCGAGGCCCATAAGGTTCACGCGAGGAGACAAAGAGTAGCTAGACAAGGAGATAGCACAGCTGGAAAAGAAAGGGACTCTTGCAAGTGTAGCAGAGCCTTGGAAGGGATTTGTGAGCAATATGTTCCTGGTCAAGGGCAAAAAGAAGCACAGACCGGTGATACATTTGAAAAACCTACACACATTTTTGGTATACAGACACTTTAAGATGGAGAGCTACCATTTGCTAAGGGATGTATTATGGAGGGAGGACTGGTTAGTCAGGATAGACCTCAAAGATGCATATCTGACGATCGCCGTAGCACACGAGGATCAGAAATACCTACGATTCTGGTGGAGAGACCAGAAATGGCAGTTCAAATGCTTCCCATCCGGTCTTGCATCAGCCCCCTGGGCATTTACGACGTTGATGTGGATGGTAGTGGTTCATCTCAGGGAGCAAGGCATCAGACTGATAATTTATTTAGATGACTTTTGTCTGATGGGGCAAGACAAAAGAAGACTTATAGAACAGACAGAGAAGACAACCCAATTATTACAGGAACTAATCTCCACAGAGGCGAGAACGGAGCAATGGTGATGGTTCGACCACATGAAGGCATGGAACGGGGGGGCGATATTTGGCTTATTTGGCTTATTTGGCTTATCCCCAGACCTAGTTATAAAATCAGATGCCATCCGCTGGAGCTGGGGGGCTCGGTGCAGAGATCTCACAATGGGAGGCAGGTGGTCAGGAGAGGAACTAGAGCTCCACATCAATTGCCTGGAGCTGCTGGCGGGGTCCTTTGCAGTAAGATGCTCAGACCCAGGACAAGGTGAACTGTTGCGTACTACTGAAGATGGGCAACATCTCAGCAGTACGATACTTAAACAGGCTTGGAGGGATGAAGTCCAGGTTGTTAGTGGAACTGTCAAAGGATTTCTGGCACATGTGACTAGAGAACAAGGTCAGCGTCACAGCAGAATATCTTCCAGGCCTGCAGAATGTAATAGTAGACTGGAACCCGAAACATCAGAGGGACTGGCAACTGGATAGGACAGTTTCTGAGTCCTTGATGGTACTGAGAAGCCCTTGCAGAACAGATCTGTTTGCATCCAGACTGAACAGGCAGCTGGAGCGATTTTTCAGCTGGAGGCCCAAATAAAGCTGCAGTGGCAATTGACTTGTTTTTTTTAAACGTGGGGACCAGACAAGGAATATGCCTTTCCCCCATTCGTTATGATCCCGAGAATGATAGCCCAGGTCAGGAGACAGCAGGTGACGGTAATATTGATAACGTCGGACTGGACGAGTCAGGTGTGGTTCCCAAACCTTCTGGAAGTGTCATTCGAGAACCCACTGGTGTTACCACAGTTCAGGGAACTGATTCCGAATCCAGTGGAGAAGTGTCACCCACTGAATCAGGTAGGAGAGTTGAGACTGATCGCATGGGTGATTTCCAGGACGCCTGGCAGAAGCCAGGTCTTTCGGGAGACACTGCAAGATTTATTGAGGAAGTGTGGGGCCAGGTACCAGAAAGGCCTCTAGACTGGCCTGGGCAAGGTGGACTAGCTGGTGTGTGGTATGAAGCATACATAACTATAGAGCAGATGTCATGCAGATTGCAAATGTTTTAGCAGCCTTGGTGGTGCAAGGCAAGGCATACAGAACTGTAAATACGTGTAGATCAGCCATATCAGCCGGCCACCGAAAATAGAGTACATGGCAGTGGGAGAACACCCACACATATGTAGACTTCTCAGAGGGGTGAGGCTGTTGAAACCTCCATTACCCAAATACACTTAGACATGGGATGAGAGTTTTGTCCTGAATATGTTAAACAACTGGCCAGATAACGACAGATTGACTAGGAAGGCAATATCGGCAAAGCTCACCACACTGCTCTGCCTTATATCCTGCAAGAGAGTTTCAGGTGTTAGAGCACTAGCGTTAGACAAGAAGTTGTTTAACTCCAACGGGTCACATTTCAGGTTAGCAGGAGAACTAAGACGGGTATTAAAACAGTGGCACACTTGGCCTTTCCGGACCAGCCTAACTTATGTCCAGTCAGATGTCTAAAGAAATATGAGCAAATGACGAATATGCTTAGGCCCGCAGGTGTGTTACAGTTGTTCATAGCACTGAGGAAACCATTCAAGGGGGTTGCAGGACCAATATTAGCCAGATGGGTTAGATGGTGCATGTTACAAGCAGGCATTGCCACTGGCTCGTATGGGGTGCATTCTATTAGAGGGGCCATGGCATGTAAGGCCTTTAATGCAGGAGCTAGATTGGACAACATCCTAAAGGCAGCAGACTGGTCTAAGGAGTCGACATTTAAGTAATTTTATTTCAAGCCCGTAGAGGGGATGTCTGTTTTGAGCAAGCATAATCCGAGCCTCCTGTAGGATGTATTGACCCACTTTTGCACTGCTATGCTGCATCACTCTTTTATTATGGTGCCAGAAACAGCAAAATGGCTGCAAAACCTGTGTGCGCACTAAAACCCCTGAAAATCGCGCTTTTCCACGCACAAAAAGATGGCTGCCCAATCTGCCACGCATGTTGTCAGTGGTGGAACAGAGCTCTCACTACTGAAATGTGTCACTGGGTTCCACAACAATTGAAAGTGGAGTGCAGAAGGAAAAAGCAGTGCTTTGCTAAATGAAACTCCAAGATTGCTTTAAATCTCTTTTTCTTTGCTGCTGAAACTTCAGAATGCCGGTACAAAACACCTTTCAAAAAATTCAAAATTCTTACTGGGTGCTACAATTCACTTAGTTATAAAATCATTCTGAACTTACAAGGTCCTGAAAGGCTGAAAGCATAGAGAGATTTTCACAGCAAAAGTGGCCTGCCTGTGGATCTGTCAAAAATTACTGTGCAGCAGAGGGCTACTGGGATGACAGCTGTCAGGGGCCTGCCTGATTAAACTTTAACATGTATAAACTGAAAATGAAATGTCTGCAATTTAAGAGGCCTGTTACTGATAGTAACCCATATTGTAATTG
The DNA here is from genome assembly GCF_040938575.1 of Ambystoma mexicanum. Classification (NCBI taxonomy): domain Eukaryota; kingdom Metazoa; phylum Chordata; class Amphibia; order Caudata; family Ambystomatidae; genus Ambystoma; species Ambystoma mexicanum. The sequence continues at coordinate 824,187,107 of NC_090921.1, forward strand.
TTTGATCCCATGGTTTAAAATCTTGAATGAGAATTATAGCTGTATTTGATACAAGTTTGTTTTGTGCTAAGGAAAAGGCCACCGCATTTAACAATTAATTTAAACCTGACTGAAGCTGCAGAACTTGAATAACAGGTTTTTCTCAGGGAAGGAAGGGCTTTCCCCCCAGCAGGAAATCACGGAGAAGTGTTAATTACAGGGTAGGAGAGAACCTGGTCTACAGAGGCAAAAGGAACAATGACAAGCTGCAGCTCAGGAAATTCGAAGTGTGAAGACAGTCGTAAATGGCCTCTGCAAGGAACAAACATGGGGGATGGCTCCTAGGCTTCCAGGGAGGGACCAAGGGGTGGAGCAAAAACAACAATTTGTTGCTTAACATGGACAAAGAACATATTTTAAAAAAAGAATGATAACTTACTAGCCAAAATTGTGAAAAATATAAAAATAACAGAGTTGTTAATGTAATTACTGGCTGCACGGGTGAAGAGGCACCTAAGAACTGTGTGACATGTTCTGGACAGCAATGGCAAGAAATGTGATTTTACGCAAAATGTATTTACGCTGGAATTGTGAAACTTTATACACTTATTCCCATGTTAAACACGCACACTTGTAGAAAATTGCTTAAAAATTGGACATTGTGTTCCTAGTGAAAAGGGCAACATTCTGCGAAAAGCGGAGACAAGAACCCACAGCTACGGGGTTTTGAGAAATAGCTATGTAAAATATGTAATCTGTATATGTGATTTTTATAGAGGGTGCACATGTGGAAATATGTATTTTGCCAAAAGTAGATTTTGTGTTCCAGGGGCTAGGGGTGGATTCTCAGCCTCATAATATTGCACCATAAAGATGACACTCTGTTTCCCTCCTCCTATCAAGGCAGAAAATAGACTCTGACCCAATCACCTTTGAAAGGTGCAAGCTTAGGCTAAACCGGCCCACACACCCTTTTATGATGTCATTTCATAGCATAAATAGAGACAGCTCACACTCATAAGGACAGACAGATTCACTTACTATCCTGATGCTGGCGGAACACCCTGCTGCTAAACTCTACATCTTCCTTGCTCCAGACTCCAGAAACTTGGCCTATTGCATAGCTGAACCATTCTCAGCTAGGCCCCAAATTCCAAAACAGAACCCCACAAGCCTAAGGGGAGGCATCATAATACAGCTGGGCTGTGCTGTTACTGCTTGCCTGCTGAAAAGAAATAACCTCAGAACCAAGAAGGGCAGATCCAGTCCAGTCCTGTGCCGTGCTGTGACCATAGTGCCTTGCTGACCCTGTCCAGTCCTGTGCCGTGCGGTGGCCAGAACGCCTTGCTGACCTTGTCCCGTCCGATGTGCCAAGCCGTCTTTCCTAAACCAGATCCAGTTCCCTGACCAGAACTGACGGTCCCATTTAAAAACTTATCCAGTGAGTATAAATAGGAAGGATTTTGTCACTAGCATATGTACTTTGCATAGTCTTATCCGTATCTTAGACCCATCCTATCTCGTATTCAGAATCTGTATTGTTCGGAGTATCTTTGCATTGTCTGAACCCTCTCTCCAAACAATCCTGTCGTCCCTCTAGAAGTTGTATTGTTAAAAATATCTCTGCGCTGATCCTTTCTCATCTGAAGAAGGCGAGTTTCCTTACTGACTGTGTTCCTGTGTGGTATTTGTCTTGTTCATAGTCATCTTCTAGTGTAAGAAACCCTTTTGTCAATTTTAAAAGCGCATCCCTGTTTTCCCTTCTTGCACCTATCTCGAAAAACAACCTCTACTAAAACGTCTGTAACTCCCTCAGTGTTTGTGATAGAAACAAAATTTCAACTTCTGCTTGTAGCTAACATCCACAGCTTTCCATCGCACCCAGCATTACAAATCAATGCGATTCTCCCGTTATCGCGAATATCGCGCAGTGAAAAGTTTGCCGCAAATTTTCATTTTGGGACATTTTTACACGTGTAAAACAGCTTTTAATTGCTTCCGACTTGAATTTTAAGATTTCAAATGTTTTCTTGGGATTAAATCATTGATTGTGTTTGTGTGCAACTATCCAAAGAGGCTCCTATAAAAATGTATAACAATTTCAGCAATTCTGACCATATTTGGTGTTTTTCCCCAGTCCATTCTGAAGATAACTTTAAAAGCCATTCTGACAGCTTGACAGTCAATTCCGTTTCTCTTGTGTTTGAAAGGGGGAGAGTAGGATTGATATTCTGTTTGAATTCTGCCATTCCTGAATACTTGCTCTCTCCTCCTATCTCTTTACATTACCTATTGGGGTTGCGGGGTGTGCAGAGGGAACCTCTAACCACAGTGATATTTGATCCAAACCAACACAAAAGTATTATTTTCTGTGCTGAATTGTTCTGCTCACTACTACTCCTCGTGTATTAAAGAGATTACTCAGTGTTGCCTCACCCATTGGTGATTGTTGTGTACCTCTTAAGACATATTGTGATTAAATTTGAAATACATAATTAAATATTTACCTTTTCAAACCAGCCTGTTTCCTGGTTCAGTGTGACCGGGGGGGTTCCAGGAGAAGGGCGTGATATGAGTGGTATATTGTTCAGAATAAAGAACTTTTAGACATATATAAATAGGGATTTCAGTTGTGCACTACATGCTAGGCGTTGATTTGGGTGTGTGCCGGATTGATTCACTTACACTCCGGTCTTGACATAGAATACTGATTTTCCATACCAACGTTATAGAAAGTCAAGATTCTATTAAAGACACAGAGGCAAAGGATTGTCCCACCCGAGTAATCGTTATGTTAAAATTTAACAGGATTATTCCACCCGAGTAATCGTTATATTAAAATGTAACATTGTTAACTATTTGTGTTAAGATGGTGACAAAATGATAACTCTTATGATATAAAATATATGTTAGTGATGCAGATTAAGGTGTTATGACGATTACCCACCCTACTTCAGCTAGGCTCAGACTGGGTTTTTTACGGATTGCTTTTCAGGAACAGATGTAAAGAATGCGGGCACATGAGGAAGAAGAGAAGGTTGAAGATTAACAGCGTTTACCGGTTAGGGTGCAAGGTTAAAGTTAAAGTGGGACACAGACAAAGAAAGAGGAAGGACACAGAGATGTTTAGGAAGATAAAGGACAGTGTGGGTTGTGACTGGTGGAAAAGGTCACGTGGTCTGTTGTTTCATGGACATAAAATGAATGAACTACACACAAAAGACTTCTTACTGGCAAATGTAGTTTTTGGATGTATTATTCTTTTAGTTGTAACTGTTATACTGTTATATGTCACAGGTTTCCCCTTTTCTCACCTGTTTTCTCTGTTTTGCGGAGTCCTTTGTCAGGGTTTTCTTTCGAGCAGTTTGGGTCTTGTACAAGCCTGCTCGGCCGTCTTCGTATTCCAGGATTCGATCAGCTTCTTCGTCCGGGATCTAGGAAACTCCAGGAAGCTTGGAATGGAGACAGCACACGGAGGCGGTCTTCGCGGAACGCGGAAGAGACAGGATCAAGGAAGGTAGTAGGAAAGGAGAAGGAGGAAGGTCCGGGGACCAGGAAGCAACACAGTTCAGGAGTATGAACTACGGAACACGTCAGGCCACAGCTATCGGTAGCGTTGAGACGCGCGGAACTGCAGGGGAGGGGCTAATTTATAGAACGTGCTGCATAGGACGTAAAGGTCGATAGACCGCGTTCCGTGTATACGGTCATGTTGGGTGTACTACAGCAAGTAACCCCCGACGTGCCAGGGACCAGGAAGACCAGAAGGGGCGTGATCGATGGATCATGACATTATATGCTTCTCGAGTTTTGAGTAAAGGAAGAAAGCATAATCCTTTCACTCTGAGTCTTTAATAGAATGTTGACTTTCTGTAACGTTAAAATGGAAAATCAGTATTCAGTGGCCATGTTTCTCCATTGTTGCTGCTCTCCATCAGGATCTATTCCATACCCACTTTTGGGGATACATGCCTACTGGTCTCTTTGCAAAATAATGAGGAGTCTACTATATAAGAACCCATATCTGACATTGGAGTTAACACCTCATCTACCCTCAGTCACAATGTGACCATTGACAATACCATAGATGTATTTTCTTCTGCGGTGAGCAAGCATTTTGCACAATTGGACCCCAGACTTAGTGCAGAGAGTAAGCATAGCAAGCAATGGCAATGTAATCGAACACGGCATGAACTGGTGAAGGACAACACACTAATTCTAAAGGAGGCACATAAGTGAACAAATCTGGCTTTCATGATCCACTCACAGATTCGAACAGCAAGCGTATGAACTACTAACCCACAATCCCACCCGCAAACTGTAACAGCATCTACATGATAAGATCAGTAACATGAACAAGAGTGTCCGGCCCAGGCAAAAGAACCCTGATACCTTGTAGTATCACATCCAAGAGTCACGAATATGATGTCCCATAATGCCACACCAACATTGCTAGTATAGACTCTTTCAGTGGACATTTATCTAAAAATATTGATCACTTTCTAGCCCCAATGCCATTTGAACTCCCATCTCACACCGGGTTCACAAAAGAAATACTTAGACAACTGCTTGGTGTCACTTGACAATAAGGCAGCCTGTTGGTAAGTATGAACATGGGGGCTTTGGAGAAATGCATCACCCCTACACTACTCAACCTATAGTGTAAGGAAAAAACAATGGATAATCAGAATGTTTATAATTAATTCATAGAGGTTTATGCTAACATTTATATAACTATTCTTTATTAAATAAATGTAAACATGTATTGATTTTGCATTAGATCAATTAAAACATTACAAAATATTACAATAAAGTGTATAAATGTGCCTCCTGGTAGACTCGGTCCACCAAAACAAAAGCCATTAGTTACTACTAATGACATTTTTCATCACCACATGTTTATTCTTCATCAGATGAATTACTCATTACTTAATAGTAATATGTATTGACTATTACACACCACATATATAACACACACACACACACACACACACACACACACAAACACACACGTGGAAAGCATTGGCAACATGTTTCTGTCCTTTATTCAGAAACATGACTGGACATTATTCAGAGCAGAATTGTTTAAGCCTATAAATGACTACTGGTGAATGGAAGCATAGCGAATGGAAGCCTGTCTTCAATAACTTATGTTGTGAATGTTCATGACAAATCTTCGCATCTCCATTACTAAGCTTATAATTCCATAATGACTGTGGGATATACCATTTAATTCTGACATCTTTCTTAATGTTCGCCGGAGTATTTCCTATGTTGATTTTCTTTGACGCCTTTCCTATAGTAAATACCAATTGCTTCCTTGATTCACCATTGTAAAAGTCACTTGTATTTCTCTGATTCTTCTGGCGTTCAACTATCATGTCTAGATGATTGTCCTCATGTATAACTTTAACACAGATGTAATCACTTAAACTTGGATCAATCTGAAACCTAGTTACTTTCAGAATGGAAAATCACAGAAGCATCTGAGATTCACTCTAGAAAATCTGTCAAAGCAATTCAAGAGAGGAAATACTCCGGCTAGTGTAAGGAACTCATGGTGGCAACGCTAAGGACAGACACAAGTGATCACAGTTCAAGGGTGTTTATTAAACTGTATAGTTAGGTGGGAAAAATGCCTAATCTAAACCTAAATCTAAGATGGGAGCAAGGTACAACCATCAAATAATAAGGCAGTCCTAGTGGCGTCTTTTCAAATAAAAGTACCTATACAAAGAAATATAGCCAATCCTTACAACTAAAGACAAAAAGAGTGTGGGATAGGGTTCCCAAGAAAGAAAGACGTGTTCACAAATGATAAGTCAGGATGTGGTAACCGGGGGTCTCCCTTCCCCAAGGCGGGACTCCGGAGCACAGCACACGCTCGAGATTTCCCAGCATGAGACTACAGTTCCATTCTCAGGTATCAGGACCTTCAGTGGTTAAGTCTATTTTCTACAAAATGTCTCTTGCCTATGAGGACCTGATACATTCAAAATAATAAACAAAACGTTCCTTTCCGTATCTACGTTGGGTGATGACTTTTTACCCCTGTGTCTCCCTCTTAAGGGCTCAGACCTCTCTCGAATTTCAGCCTCCCTCCGTCAGGTTCTCTATGGTTTGTATTCAAACAATTTCATCCGTTACATTCATGTGTCAGTGGGTGATGGCTTTTCACCCCTGAATCCCCCTCTTTCCGGGCTCAGACCCTTCTCGAATCTTTGCCTTCCTCTGTCGGGTTCGATATGGCTTTTCTCTGATCAATTTCACTTGTGGCATTTACAAGTCTTAATATCTTTTTTAACAGTTTTCTGTGGACATCCCACTAACGGGTTCACTCTTTATCAACACAATGTTTATCAAGGCATCAGGTTTTGCCCCTTTATATTGGTTTCCCTCAGTCGGGTTCACTCTTGCCAACCACACAGTTCTTTCTCTTTTCTCACTATGCAGGATTCATCTCCCTTAGCTTTCCAATTACATGCCGGTCAAAGACTTTCAACTGTACAGGGGATTTTGCTAGACCCCTGTGCGAACACTTTGACCTCTTCTTTACGGCTCTCCTAAGGCCTTCTGACATTGGTAGTTTCAACAAAAACGGGGTATCAACAAGAGTCTATTGATGAGCACCCATGTGGTGCCAGTCCCTTATGCAGCTGGTTTTCCCCTAAAACATGAACAATTCCTTGAACTTTCCTTAACTTGTATAATGCAACTTTCGTTCAAAACAGATCAGTTTCTTATCGGTTCTCCCCTCGACTCCCCGGCTGTGATGAATCGCTTGGTTTTCTTTGTATCTGGAGTCAAGGACGGTACCATGGTAGCACGCGTCTCTTTCTGTCCCACTTATCAGCCTAGGCGTGCTCTGTGTACCGTTGACATCTGCTACAACACATGTTGGCTATTGTTCATGGTCTTATGATTCCTTCCACAGAGGGTTTGTGGATCTGGGTCAGAAAGTACAAGGTCGCTTCTCTCCTTGTTACCCCCTTGGTTCTCGTCGCCTTTCTCCTCCTCTTGAACTGCCGCCCAGGGATAGCTGTCTCGCCGTGTGGTCTGCCTTGTTAGTCTTGTTTTCTCGTGCACCACCTTTTATCCCTGTGCGGAAGGGAAAGGGCCGTCAGGTGAGTGTGATTCTGGTCAATTGCCTGTCTTTGCCTGACCCTTGTATTGGGACATGTCGGGTAAACAGCTCTGGTGTTAGTCCGTTGTCTTTTGTGGTGTGCGAGAGTGTTAGTGTCGGAAAAGGGGGGTAGAGTATGCTGCGTGGTAGGATGGGGAAAAGCTGTTAGAAGAAGAGGGCTATTGCGTCTCACCTGTCGGTGTCCCACTTTCACTCCGTAAGGACCCCCCATCCAAGTGATCCCCCCTCAATGGTCCACCCCCAGGAGCTGGATCCAATAGCGATGGCCGTGTCCTGGGCACCTGGATGACAGATCCCTGGGGACTAGTTGGGGAGACACCTTTGGGTTTCTCACACTAGCATGACATGTTTTTAGAATAAGAAGCGCCTACCATGAAACACTAATTGGCATTCCAAAAACTGCAAATAAACAGGATTATCATCCTTACCAGTGACTTTGTTTTGAAGGAATACTTTGTCACATCTGAGGTTGTGTGTGAAATTCTAGCAAGTATGGTTTTTCCTGCGAGTGATCAAAAACATGGGTCATGCTCTCTCCTCTCCACTGTGTGGTATATTCCGGTGTATAAGTCTCAGATATGTGTATCCCAATGCACACATCTCTGCCCTTTACCCATTTCATTATGGCAAATCGGATCTGATCTTGTGAGCAACCAGTGAAACAGGGCCTTTATGGGGTGTTCTTGGGTTGTTGGTCTCTTGAAGCCTGTTGCAGATGTATCCCACCTACGCTGGTTACTGTAATCAGAATCTGTTCATGAATCTGGGGAACATACCCCTAATACTGGCATGCACCTTGTGGACCCTGCCATGCTCCACACACACACACACAGTGTGGGGCTATGCAAAACAATCCTGTGCCTGCCTGCCACTTACTCCTTTTCAAGAGCCAGCGACTACTTCTAGTGTGGCTTGCATCACAAGAGAACTGGAGGCTGCAGCAGAGATGGGCAGCACTGTCCGTGATTATCAGTGCACAAGTAAACGAGTGCTGCCCGAGTAAGATTGCATTCTTACAAAGTGTTTTTTAGTTTGAGCTATTAGGTGGTGCTTAGGTTTCACCAATAAGCCAAAACTATGGCATTGGCATATAGATAAGAGGGATATAGCACATGAGAAGAGGCAGTTTCTGGGTGTTGTTTAGTTATTTATTAATCCATTGACTACCCATGGCCATAGTAGTCCCTATACTCGTTCCCACCCACAACACCATCTCTCCCCTCTTGCCCAAAACACATCCTCCTGGGGTACCTTTGAGCTAACTCTATCAAGTAGTAACATCACACAGTGTGCTGTGATGGGGCTGCCATTGTGGATCTATGTGATTATTGCGACGGCTGAAAATGCCGACTTTTTTTTAAACCCCTTTACACCACATATATATGTGGGGGCGGGACCCCTGCAATCCCCCATACTAATATTATATTCTATACCCCCCCACATATATATGTGGTGTAAGGGGGGTAAAAAAAAAGTCACCATTTTCGGCCTTCGTAATTGTGAGGGTGACATTTTGGTACAGTTCCGCCAGTGTTATCTCAAGGCAGTATTCTGAATGTTAATGGCTTAACAGCACAGGTAAATGCTTTACTGGTTTGATAAAATGTCTTAATCAAGTATCACTTGAGGAATGTGATTTATCAGCAGCATGGTGTCCTCACATCTGTTCCTTGCACTGAAGTCCTGTTAAAATCAAGACTAGCAAAGCCATCCGTTTTGGCTTTTGTATAGGTATTGCATTACCAGGCACTGCTATCATATGCCCAGCGGCTCACACAATTTTCAAGCTTTAGAATTGTATGGCTGGGTAGCACCATTATGGGAGGGCCTGGAAAATGCCTATTCCATGCCTTCACAAAAACCAAAACGGTGGCTTTGTCACAGCGTGTTACACGTGGACCAAGCTGTTGATTTGCTGCAGAATGTTGTATGTACCTATGGCAACACACCCAACTGCTTCCATGTGGTTCACGTGACTAAAAACCTGCCATGGAAAATTCTACGTAAAACAGGGGCCAAAACTCGTAGATCCCCCATACTGTGGCCCCGCTGGATTAAGTTATTTGCGGAAGTGCCCGTTGCATGAATTCAATGCTTAGTTATAATCATGATTTTCATGTACTCTTTACATTTCCTTCTGTAAAAAGCTTTTACCTGTTTGATTTGATTACATTTTTCTAACGCGCTAAATCGCCCATAGCACTCAGAGCACACGATAAACCGACACAGGAGGACACACAACACTGTGTAACAGACAGTAGATGGGCGGAATTTGTCATGTTCAGTGGAGAAAGGGGTCGTACACCACACCAGTAATTTATTAATGAGGCAGATTAGTCAGGGTCAAGATTAAACAATTGGGTCTTAACTCCCTTCTTGAACTCTGTGATGGATTTAGCCTGCCTCAGATGGGTGGAGAGTTTATTCCATGTCAGGGGTTTGACATTTACGTTGAAAATGTATAGGTACATTCAAACTATATCACGAACATAAAGCAGGTTTTGCTTTTGGATTGACTAAAATCTGTTTGATGTTACATAGGCCTACACACAAAATACTTCTCATAAAGTTTGGTGCGTCAGACTTGCTTGTTAATGTCACCCATGATTTCTGGGTGGGTGACACCAGTGACACAAGCAAGAAAGAAGCCCAATTTGAGCCTTAGGTGTTCATTAGTCCTTGTCTGTATTCCTCCCCTGGTGGTGCATCACTTCCTCCCCTGGCCATGTAGAGTTGGGTACTGAGAGCAAATACCTCGTGGCTCTGTGCCAGGGCAATCCTCGGAGTGCAGGCCCACAATTCTAGTGTTGGACTAGTGTTTTGCCCAAAGAGGGCCAGTATTTGGTTATTTACTGTGCAGCTAATCGTTTTGACCTGTGTTACTGAACACATATTATTTAAAATGCTCTATTTACAACAAATTGTACCACAAAAACTCCGCCTTTGGTGCTGCTCAAACAGTCTGTCATGAAAGGAATGACTCAGCATTTGCAACTGTGGGCCACTGTTTCATTGGTGCCAGCGGAAATGTTGTGCCCCAGTCCAACGCTGCCCTCTGCTACAGAACCCAATTGCCACTAACCCCCAGTGCAGTGCTGGGCCAGACCCCAGCATGCTATGTTGGTGTCACTGAGGTCCTGCGGATTGGAACATTTCAGCCTACCATAATTTGTACAGAAAATGAATGTACTATCCACGTAGTCCTAACAAAACTTAAAGTTAAATCATAGTGATTGATGGAAAAGAACACTCCCTGTTGGGACATGTAGTTCAATGTCCTCTAATTAGAACAGTGCTGGGGAAGCTTCCCTCAAACCAGAGAAATCAGAGAATCAACGAGAAATAGAGAGTGTGTGTGTGAGAGAGAGGGAGACCGACCCGAATCCTTATAATACCTGCGAAACCCAAGCCAAGTCATTAAATCATTGTGTGAATAGCTGTGTACAGGCTCGAACTGCCCTATGGGGCAATAGGGCCATGCCAGAAACAAAAACGCATTGGCCCATGTGGGCCAGTTACTTCAACATGCGGCTAATTGTTTTGACCAGTGTTACTGAACGAATAGTCTTTAAAATACACAATTAGCATCACATTTTATCAAAAACCACCCCCTTGGGTACTACTACTCAAACAGTCTGTCACAAAAAGAATGATTTGCCATTTTCAACGGTGGGCCACTTTTTTATTGGTGCCCGAGACAATTCTATGCCCCAGTCCGTCCCTGGTTGTGTGAACTGATGCATGTTGGGACGTTTAGTCCAGTGCCCACAAAAAGAAGCTTCAACCATATCACTGGAAAAGATAGTCCAAGTCATAAAATATTGGAAGAATGGTCTGGTGCTTGTTGGGATTTGTAGTCATGATTCCATGAAGAGAGATGTGAAAGGATGAGTCAGTCAGATAATCCCTGAGGAGAGAAAACGATATGAAACTGTCATGCACTATTGCTGCAAAAGCCTGTAAGGAAGGATGGGACTCTGTTTAAGATGGAATGTTTAACCACATCATTTGCTTACCTGATCCTACCCAGTCCACAAAGGCCAGGAACGCTTACTGGGATGTTCCGATGGTTGTAAACTGCCTGTGCTTGCTGACTCGGTCTCAGACTACTTGATACTTTTGTCAGAAACGTTCTTGAGCATATTTGCTCAGAATTAGGAGATGCCTAGGGCAACAAACATCGAACCTGTGCTCATGGGGGTCACAGATTTCGCCTGCTGCGGTATAGATGTAGCACATTATTTTTAAAGGGTTGCAGTGCTTCCGGCAAGGTGCACGTCTCTCGGAAATGTCAAATCTTGGTGTGGGTGTACTCAATGGCTACTTAAAATCATGCTAATTCCCGGGAGTGATTTTCTGGTGATATCAATCTTCTCTTACTGAAATATTCTCGGGAGGATAGCTCAGGGGCAACATGCTCGCCTTGGAGGCAAGATGACAGGGAGCAACACAGGTTCGATCCCCGGGTCCGCATGCATTATAAATAACCAATCAAATCATATCATTCAACCACCTCTCACTGTGAAGCAGGCCCAATAAAGGGGTCCATGCACAAGGTACGGCTGAGACATGTTGCAATGCATATCAAGCACACAGCGTGATCCATTCCACAGTTTGACTAGACCACCTCAAGCTCCATGGAGATGTCATTGCAGAGCACATCATTGGGGCTGCTGAGGCTGCCCAGTGTCTAAGCCTGGTCCAGCTCATTGGAAAGCAAATGGAAGAGGTCTTCCTTGCCTGTGAACTAGAGGAATCTCAATATCAACATTGTCTCTCTCTCTTGAATCATGCACCCAGCATCGCAAGGTCGGCGCTGCTCCTCACAGATGCCAAGTATTTCACCAAACTGTGCATAAAGAAAGCTTACCAGAGGTGCAGCTTCACCCAGAGTCCAGGTCAATAATGATGTTTGTTACTCCAGATGGAGTATTTCAATACCCCAGCATTCCGTCTGGACTGCTCTCTGCCGCCTCTGTCTTGCAAAGCCTGATCGTTCACCTTCGTTAAGGTATTCTGAAGGTTATCTACTTCTGGCATGACCTCCTTGTCTACAGCAGGTCCATGGATTTCCATAACCTCGGGTATTGTGTGCGATTCAAGACAGTTGCACGACGCTATCCAGAGGCAAGTGTTGATTCCTCGAATGCAGATCCAATGCATGGGGCGCACAATCACTCAGGCTTAGGTGAAGCCCAATGCCTCTCTAGTAGACACCATTCAGGGAGCTCCTCTGGGAAAAACTGAAGAGGATCTGAGATCCTTTATGGTGGCAAGTTTCTGGACAGACTCCGCAGTTTGCTGTGGAGGGGAGTTGTCTTTAGTGGGACGAGCATTGTCAGGCTGCATTTGAATCCATGTAACAGGGAATTCTATGCACACCCTGTCTCTGTTCATTTCAGCTCCATGCCAGGACGATCATCGCAAGAGATATCAGCTTCTGTGGCCTGGGCACAGTCATGCTGCAGAAGGAACATCTGGTGGTGTTTTCCTCTAGCTCATTAATGGAGCTGGAAAGCAACTACTCTGTGGTCAAGCTGGAGATGCCTGCATGCTCCGGGGCGACATAGCATTTATGGACCTATATCTGGTGCAGGACATTTCTCCTCTGCACAGGCCATAAGCTGTTGATTCATTCCCTGGTCCTGGAAGACAGCAGGAGGATCACATCAAGCCCGGCCCGCCTACATTGAAGCATAGTTTGTGCCTGGGTGGTGCTGTTTGTATGCCGATTGCCTTTCCAGGCTATTTTTCAAGGCACAATCGGCATGTACTGAAACAAGCAACACCACTTTGTGGCCACCAAGAGGAATGCTGCACTCAACACAGATGGCTGAACCCGATGGTGCTATGCCTGAAATCATGCATCACTCATGGATCATGCACAATGACAAGCTCATCCTCCTGAGGAGTCTTCATACTCAGCTGATAGCAATAACCCAGGATCAGCCCCTAGGCATCACACACTCGAATCGCCAAGGATCTGGTGGCAGGCTATGAACAGTGATATGGTGAACCATATCAAATCCTGTGCAATCCACTTTTAGGGCGAAAAGTGCCTAGTCACCCATAAACCCCCAATGACCAGTTCAGAATGTACTGGTGTGGTTTTGGAGAAGATCAGCAGTGGCTTTAGAGACGTCATGGATGACTTCCTGTGGACCAGAGGTGTGCAGTAGCACTTACTGATTACATGTCCCAATGGACCGTAGATACTTTTCTCCTGGAGAACAAAACTTTGCCATCCTGAAGGCCACTTTTCAGCAGGAATGGTGTCCACAGTTGCTAGTTTCGAAGCTATGGAGATCAATTTACATCCAGTCTCTTCTCTCCTATGCTCCTCTTCCGAACTCCTCCTGCTAGGGGATCTTAACATCCATCTGGAATCTATTGACTCTTCATGACCTTTCCGCAACCTGTGTGACTCGCTTTCTCTCTCCGTCCTACCATCTGGTTCGATGCACACTGCTGGCCACACCGTAGATGCTATCATCTCCACAGACATCCCACTCTCTATTCCACTCACAACCTCACTCTTGTGAACTGATCTCTTCTCTCTTCTCACGTAAAGCTCTGTTCTCTTTTAACATTGGCACAGCCAGCACCAACTCCTGCGTTCAAGTTCATCCGACCCATAAAGAGAGTGTCAGTGGCTGCCTTTGCCTCTAACTACTCTCCTCCCTCTACTCCTGCAGCTGACTCCCACCCTGGTACAGCCCTCTCTAACTTTCACCGCTCCATCTCCAACATTCTTGACATTCTTGCCCCTGTCATGAGGGTCCGACTGAAGCCTGCCAAAAAGTGCAAATCTTGGTACGACTCTGATCTGTCTGCCCTTAAACGCAAGTGCAGAGCAGCGGAACGGAAATGGGGATCTTCAGGTGACCCTCTGACAAGCTGGACTGCCACCTTCTTTAAAGGCAATATAGACTCAGCATCTTCTCCAAGAAAAGTCTATATTCAAGTCTGTATCTCCGTGGCATCCAATAACACGGCCAACCTTTTCAAAGTCTGCAAGGAACTGTCCAACCCTACTGCAGCCGCATCCTCTACTGCACCCACCCAGGCCCTTTACTCGGCCCTGGCCACACATTTTACCACCAAAAACAGGACATCTTGTCTTCTCTCTCTTCTGCAACCCCTCCTGTATCAACATCTCTTGGGCCCCCTGAACACCCCGCCCCTCACCTTCTTCTCCCTCTCCCCTGTCACACCTGATGAGGTCTCTAGACAAGTCCCGTCTATGAAAGCCTCTTCCAAACAGGTGGACCTCTGCCCCTCCCAAACCATCAAGGACAATATTGACACTCTCGCTTCAGCCTTGGCCAACCTCTGCAACCACTCTTTCGCCACTGGAGTTTTCCCCCCTCCCCTCAAACACTCTCTTATGCACCCCCTGCTCAAAAACCCCTCCACCTTCTCCTCTATTCTAGCAAACTATCACCCAATCTTCGTCACCCCTTTCCTCGGAAAACACCTAGATAAGATAGCTATCAATCAAGTTACCCTTAACACTGAATCTGTTGGTTGTCTCCATGAGCATCAGTCTGGCTTTAGAGCATCCAAAGGCATGGAAACTGCTCTTCTGAACACCTGTGAAGACCTGCTCTCAAATCCTGACTCTAACTCTCCTTCTCTCCTCATTCTTCTCAACCTCTCTTCTGCTTTTGATAAGGTAAACCACAACATCCTGATCTCTCGTCTCTGTGATACACTGGGCATCACAGATCTGGCACTGGCGTAGCTTGCCTCCTTTCTCTCTGACCGGCCTTCCGAGGTGGAACTTGGGTCCTTTCTCTACTCTACCACTCTCTCTACTTGTGGTGTCCCCAAGGGATAAAACCTATCCCCCTGGTTCTTCAATATCTACATGGCCCCATGGCCCCCAGGATCTCTACCTTCAACTACAACTTTCAGTATTATGTCAATGACACACAGCTCTCTTTCAGGCTACCCTCTGCCTTCTCCTCCTCCTCTCTCATCCCTAACTGTCTGTCCGCAATTCAGTCTTATTGTGCTGCAAACAATCTCTGCCTGAGCCCCAGTAAGACAGAGATCATCCTCATTAGGACCCCTGCTTCCGCTTTCCCATTTTCACACTGGCCGGCCTCCTTGGGCCCCGGGCCTCAGCAACCAATGAGGCAAAAATCTTAGGGGTTATCTTCGACTCCACTTTCTCCTTCTCTGCTCACATCTCTGACATCTCCAAAAAGTCTCACTACCAATTGAACCTCTTCAGAGGTATTCTACCTTTTCTCACTTTTCTCCAGAGGCTCACCATCTCGAGAGCCCTGGTCCTCTCTAGGCTGAACTACTGCAACAGCCTCTTTCTTAATCTTCCTTCTTCTGCTCTCCTTCCTCCACAATTCATCCAGAACAGAACCGCGAGACTTATCCTTGGCCTCAAGCCCAGGGACTGCATCTCTCAGGTGCTGAAATCCCTCCACTAACTCCCAATGGCTGCAAGAACCAAGTTCAAGACCCTCTGCATAATCCAGAAGGCCTTCTGGGGCCAGGGCCCACTCTATCTACAACGCTCTCTTCCTAAAAACTCTCCCTCCAGAGTCCTCACTCGTCCTCCTCCAACTCTATGCGGGTGAGCTGTTTTTCCAACTTTATCTTTATCCTCCGCAGAAGCCTCCCATTGGAACAGCCTCCCTGCCTCACTCTGTCTTCAGCCAGAGCACCTTAAGTTCTGGAAACTCCTCAAGAGTTTTCTATTCTCTTCCTCCTCTCTCTCTGTCCCCTGTTAACCTCTGTCTTTTTGTCTCTCCTCTCCACCCTCCTTCCACCTCCTCCTCCCTACTCTTCTCAGTTGTAGTTGTTTGCTGACTGGTTGCCTGGTTTACCTCCAGAGTCTTACAGGTCCCAGGCTCCCCACCAGTCGTTTGCACTTGCCTCGGGACCGCTGCACTATGTTCAGCATTACTGCACTTTCAGCTTACGCTCCATGTGTGGGGCAAGCTCTCTGCACTTAACGTAGAGCCCTACTGGACTGGATGCGCTTGTTCCTACACCCCCGTCCCTCAACAACATTGTACGCAGGCATGACCTGAATGTACTTATGATTTGTAAGTTTGTTTGTTCTTTGCCCCCCACCCAGCTTGGCTGCGACTGTAATACTTCATGCACTTGTACTAGGAGAAACGCCGTCAGGCCTAGTATGTTATTTTTTTTGTTGGATCATTCAGAAACTTCAAGGCCTAAGAATGATTATTGTATTCCCTTGTTCCCTACCACCTTAAAGCCTTTGAAGCACTCCACCTGTGTGTAAGCGCTGAATAAATAAACAATTACAATGACAATTACTGGGTAATTCTTTGCAGGAATCATTACGAATTGGATGGATTTTTTGTGTGAAGTACCACTGGAGGAAGTTACCACCTCCACCCGTGGTATTTCTGAAAATATGATCAATTCAGAGGTTACCACTGGCGGAGGTGGTATTTCTTCAGTATAATAAGTAACACCTCTGCCAGTGATAATCATAAAAGATACTTTGTATTTGCACCCGGGAAAGGCGGTCTGACCAATCACAATCCACCTTTCCTGGGCGTGATTCTGCATTCACCACCCGCAGCGGTGAAAAAGAAAGAAAGTCACTAAAAATGTCCACCGCCATAAAAATCAAATAGGGACTAGGTCCCTTTTCAGATGTTGGCGTCCATTTTTTAACATGTTTCCAATGACCGCCGTTATCCAAAACAAGCTGAGGCCCTTGCTTTGCTCGGGCCTACCAAAGCTCAGGCTGACAGGCTGTTAAGCTCCATGTCCCCCCCGGTGGCAGGGTGTGAAAGCTATAATCCCTTTCCTTCCATTCCAATTTCAGTCTGAAGGGGCAAATGAAATGTACAGTAGTGGTTCAGACCAATACTTTATGTGTTAAAGCAGAAAAGGATAATGACTTTCCCCTTTATGCATTCATTGGGTAATGTGGTGAGAGGGGGCATCAGGGAGACCTTCCTTTTCACCCCCTTACCATGGTCCATTGTAAACAATTTTGCGAGGTGGAGGTAGCGATAGGTAGATTTTTGGCATAAATCCACCTGGAATACGGCTTTTGGTATTACTAGGGAATGCCGCTGGTGGTATTTGACCAAACCCTGAAATGGTAAAATCAGAAATATTTGACTGCATTTACTAATTTTACCTTTACGGCTCAGAATGACCCCCTCAGTTTCTTCTAAGGAAAGGATTCTGGCATTGCATGGTTGCCCTTTAACATCCCAGGGATTATGGCCAAGCTTAGCTGGTCAATCATGTAATAAAAAAACTCTACAAATTGCAGGCTCTACCAAATTGGATGGCCATCCAACCATACAGAAGGAGCTTGCAACGCACAGGGTAAACTTTAACTCTATGAAAGTTGGCACCCGTTTTCAAATGGTACACGGTAATCCAGTACAAAACAGGTTGAATCTGCCCTGGGCAAACTGAAATACACCAACCAGCCATTTGGAGGTGGTTGACATGAAACAGAAAGTATGCAAACATCAAGACAAATGAGTGTCAATTACTACATATGACATTCAGCGAGGCAGTTTCTAGTTTATGTATCTGGCTGAATGAATGTTAAGCATCAGGGCAAGAATAAGGAGACCTCCTTGAAATTCAGTGAGCCACTATAAATGCTAAATAGGCTGCTCAACACTGTGCTGGTTGATTGAGTGGAGATGCGGAACATGAGCAGAACTATATTGTCTGAGGAATTGCCATTTGGTAAGGGTGTAGAAACCCTGGATTTTTTATTGTTATTAATAATAAAATGATGCGGGTGATTACATCTCAGAAAGTGCGGCCTGCTAACTAGACCCCTCTTTCAGCAACTCCATGTCAAAAGGACAATGTACCCTTATGCCTTGGTGCATCAGTATCCTAATCTGCAACGCCTGCTCTCCATTGGCACAGAGCACATTCAGAGGTCACTGGTGCCCTCTTGACAGCTGCAGTGACAGCCAGGTCACTTCAGCACCAGGGCTGCATTTGAAATATGCACCTATGTTCCCAAACTACATAATTACAAGAATTCACCATCCTGGTGGCAGTTATAATCTATACACATAAACCATAACTGAGTTAGGGGTATGGGGCTGGTATTTCATATATATTAAAGCTATACCTAAATCTGCATCATACAAGTGTCAAGATTGTGACACTGCAACCAGCAGGTCAGGTGTTAGTGGCAGGTGCCTCCCTTTTCATATTTTGTGAGGTCAGGTAACACCTCTCTCCAGCAAGACAGCCTCGCACCATGACCTCTTCTGGTAAACATGAATCAAAGGGAATACCGTATACAAAAGGGCTTGCCTTACACTCGGGGGTTGCATACCAAATTACCTTTAATGCTATGGGTGTGAGAAGGAGCAGGGTTAATAAAGACACAGGGAGCTCAGCACCAGTGGGGAAAGGTTCCACCGTCTTGTTTCTCTCTGTACCCCTCTTTCCTTCCTTTCTCCTTCAATTCCTTTAGCACAAAGCACTTTGTGTATGATGCAAGCAGACTACACCCATTTGTCACAAGAACAGGTATTGGTCCCCTTAATGCAGTTGGGTGTTGTCCGATCACCTCTGGATGTTTCCCTGTAAAATGCAGGGTCTACCACTCCTACTTTGATTCACTTTTGGACCATCAAAGACATAAGGAAGCATTCCTTTGTACCTCATTTGGGGGAGTTGACCATTCCAAAGCCCTCCGTCATTGAGGTGAAGAAGGAAGACTCCAAGGAATGGGAAAGCTCTGCTCCCTATCCACTCCCACAGCGCATTGGGTGACTCTTGCTGAGGACCAGGACCTTTGATTCTGCATATAAGCCTCCCTACGCTGGTAAAGCAGAACCTGAAAGGGTGGCACCTGGCAGTGGGTTTCAAACAGCAACCGGAGAGCCAGGACATTCCCGTTTTCCTCATCAAACCACTTGAAGCAAACTTCAAACATCCTTAAATGCTGTTAAGCCTACGGGTACCGCCAGCGCTGCCTTTGGCACTTGCTTGACTTGGAACCACCATGCTTACATCATCAAACCGTCCCATCTACGTAGCGCTCCAGCAGAGTCTCATCACCTGCCCGGCTTGTGCATCAGCACACTGAGCACTCGATTCTGAATTGCTGCGTGGGGCACAGCGTCGAACCACCAGGACTTCTCATCACAGCTCTACTCAAACATGCGACAAACTTAGCTCCCACAATCCCTTATTCTCTGTTTTTCCTCCTCCCTTGTGAAATCATGATGCTTGTTCAGATGCTGGCTTTGTCACTCGATACCACTTCTGGTGACTTAAATAGGACGGAAAATGAAATTGGGAAAGGGACTCTTTATCCTCTTCGGCAACACGCTGGAAGGATGTATGAGGACCAGCCTCACGTACATAGGCCTGGCATGCATTTCTGCAAGGAGAATCCAAAAACAGTAATCTGCAGCTGGAGGATCTATGCTTTGTCTCCTCTTTCTGTTTTCTGGCATGTGGCACAGCCATTTGCTATCACAAGTCTTCCACTTTAACAGCAGGAGCAGCCCTTAGCAACTTAGCTGTTGCTATAAATATATTGCCACAGTACATCCTGAACTATCCTCTGCCATATGTCTGACTTTGTATTCCCTTCGGAAAGGATCGTACATTAAATATGAAATTGCACAAACTACAGGTGGCACAATGCATCTGCTGGTGGCTTTGGGAATCTGTGAGATTCTCTACAACATCCAGAAAACTACAAATCTCATAAGTCAGAGGGGCCACCTTCTTTTTCACTTTGCAGCTTAGAGAGGGAACATAATTATCTTGTGGAGATTCGGGTGCAGCCGGTGATCCTGTTTCATCAGTAATGAATAAGCAGGATTCAGGAATTGCTTGTTTTTGCGGTGGGCAGGATTCCAGAACCTCTTAACTTGAATCCTGGTTTCCTGATGAGCCCCTTTTCCTCTGTGTGCTGTTGCTAGAACCTGCTCCAATTTGAGTACTCTTTGCTCCCTTTGCTTCACCCTTTTGCTCTTTGGTCCCTTTGCTCACTGCTAAACAGTTCCTTGTTCTCTGTCTGCAGTTTCCTTGATTGCAGACCATAATTTCTGCCCTAGTTCCTTGGTTCCAGGGCATAGTTTCCTTGATTCACCTATAGTTTCAGTCCATCGTTTTCCTTGATTCTAGTTGTAATTTCTGCTTGTAGTTTTCCTGATCCCAGTTCACATTTTTTGTCTTTTATTTTCGAGATTGTTGTCTATAGTTCAGTCTGCAGTTCCTAGATTACAATTCAGTTTCCAGTCCACACTAAACGTATTATTAGTTTATATGTAGTACTCTTGCTAATGATTTTGCTCACCATTGTATTGTTTGCCCTGATTTCTCGAGCCGGAGCCCTCTATTGCCTCGGATTCCCTCATTATAGCCTGTTCTTAACCTTTGACGCTATTCTCCATTTTGAACCAATATTTGCTTATAGCCTTCATGGGTATTCCTGAGACGTTTTGTTTTTTCGGTTCTTCTCTGCTCTTGTACTTCTATAAGTCCTTTGTCCAGAGTTTAGCTGCTGGGTTCCCAGCAGTCAATCACTTCCCCTTTCATTTCTCGCATCTCTGTGCTGTCCATGCTGCCATATTAGCAGTGTTCTGGTTCCTGTACCAGGAGGCAGTCAGTGATTTGTTCATGCTGGAACTGTATTGTTTCCTCTCCTGCAGCTTCTTTCAATGAGCAGCCAGAGTGAGACAGGGATGTCATTAGGGGGTCGGCAGGGGTCGCAGCCGTGACCCCTGGGGCCTCTCTTGCTACCCCTGCAGTCTCCCTTGCTACCCTTGTATAAAATATATATATAATATATACATATTCAGTGAAAAAACTTTTTTAAAGGGATGTTATTGTTAAGTTGCACTAATAAAAACCTATGAAATTCATTGTAAAAATGTTGTTAAAGGGATGTTATGGTTACAAGTAAAGCTGAAAAACCTCAGAAATTCACCAGTTATGGTAAGTTAAGCAACCAAAGCTCACGCCACCACCGTGCACTGCTAAGCCTAACACCCAGCACATCAAAGAAGACATCACAAATGACATCACACATTCCCTGCACTCAGCCCCTGGGTCCCTTCTAAAACCAAACCAACACACTTTGCTGTCCCTTGGCTATAATCATTGTGAATATATAGAAATGCTAGCCTTAAAGCTCTATATTAATAACACGTCATTACTGTCATTACAAGCTAATGCTTTTACCACACGGCCAGGGGTGGCGCATTTATTTTATGCTAATTCCAACTGTGTTCTTTTTATGTTGCTAGTCCCAATAGTGCATAGTTACTAAAGTATGGCATTTATCAATTGCTGCGTCTTTAAACAAATGTTATTGAAAATACTTATTTCTCACAGATTCAACAGTGTTTATGCTTTTGTCTACATTTGCGCATGTGCACTTGGCGTGCTCTAGTCTAATTTCTGCTGACTTTCGCCCATAACACCAGTCCCTAACCCAGCCTTCAAGTCTCAAGTATTGCTGAACACTGCGCATTTGGCCCACGTTGTGTTTCCCTGCAAATTGCCTGTAATAATGTTGACAAAACACTGATTATATGATAGTCAATTATTACCACCGCATAGGTCTAAATTAAGGCTTCATTCTGGCATAATAGACTGCTCACTGTGCCCCAGCAGTGGCGTTCCCCGTCTTCCCACCGCAAATCTAAAGGTCACCCACAATAGGGCACAGGACTGCCCGCTCCCTCACATTAGCAGGCAGCATTTACCCATGACACTGTGGGCCCGATTCATGGAATAATCTGTGGGGGAAATCGGGGATTTGCACGCAAAAAATCGTGCGCAAAGCCCAGCTCATCGATTCATGGAAAGCAATGCGGGGCCCTTATCTGGGACTTGCGAGGAATTCGCGCCAGTCCGCCACATCACTGCGACTCTAAGAAGAGACTGGGACGGGCTTGCGCAGCCACCTAAATAGGGGGCGAACATGTGTAATGAGGAAGAATAAGGGAAAATGTGGGCGTTACAAGGGAAGTTTCACCATCAAGCAATCGCACCGCCCATATGCGCGCAAAATGAACGTATTCATGGAATTGAACTGAGGACGTCAGGTCACGAAAAAGCATGCGCAAATCCTGGCACACCAACGCCACGCGATAGTAGGCGTGAACATCAATGCGCACCCTAACAAATGCCTAAAAAAAAGAACGTGAGACACCAAACAAACGCATACAGCCATGATTAATTCACCATTTGTTCCAGCAATCATCCTGGGACACCGCAGGAGGAGGAGGATGGCCACGGCCTGGATCTTCCACCCACAGACCAGCCTTTTTGGGATGCTTGATGACCAGGTCTATGGCAGGTATAGGTCAGGGAGTGGGAAGATGACCTCACATCACCCACCATATGCTCCCAAGCACTGAGCCCCTTGCAAAAGGTGCTCACTGCTCTGCATTTTTTGGCCACTGTGTCATTCCAGCAGACCATCGCCATTGTAGGTGGTATATTCCAGGCCACGCAGCCTCGCTGCCTACACCAGGTGTTTTCATGCATAACTGCACAACCCTCTGTTTGCCGTCATATCTATATGCCCAGAACACTGGCAGAAAGGCAAGCAGTGGTCCAGGATTTTTATGGGGTAGGGTGGTGCCCATTCCCCGAGTGCTAGGTGCTATTGATTGCACCCATGTTGCTCTACGTCCACCTAGAGCAACACAGAACATCTACCGCAACCAGAAATATTGGCACTCCATCAATGTTCTGGTTGTGTGTGATGTCAAGGGCTTCATTTCTGAAGTGTATGCCAACTATCCTGGTAGCACACATGATAGTTAAATTTTCAGGATGTCCTAGCTACACCAGGCTCTGGAAGCTGGGAAGCATGGCAGCACATGCTTCATTGTTGAGTATGAATGGCCATGCACATGCATTCACATTGCACACAGACCAATAGACACTGCTAACAAATTCCAATGACAACCATTCTCACCTCTACAGGGGACAGTGCCTACCCTCTGAGCACATACATGATGACACCCATACGCAACCCCTCCATACGTGCTGAGGTAAGGTACAACAATCCCCATATTGCGACTCAGGGAATAGTGGAGCACACATTCGGAGTGCTCAATTCACGTTGCCACTCCCTTGACCACTCTGGTGGTGTGCCGCTATATGCACCACCAGTAGTCTGCAGGATCATTGTGGCAGCATGTGTCCTGCACAATGTCGCAACACAGCGTGGCATCACGGTGGACATTGTGGTGGTCCACCATCCACATCCACAGGCACCCCCCTTGCGTATGGCTGGGCAATGGGCACATGAAGAAGCTGCACGTAACCCAGGTTATGCAATCTTCTTTCACCTAAAATCCTTCCCATGTGGAGTGCACTCGATCCGGCCAAATCCCTGTGCCATTCAATGATGAGAATGGGCCAATCCAATCTGCCCACCAAACCACCCTGAGAATGTGCCCTTGGAAGTGCAATTTTGTGTGCATCCATTAGAACTAAAAAGACATGCATTTGGTGTTTCCAAAAGAAACACATTGAAAAGGGAGTACACCACTACCACCATGGCATCCATTGAATTAAATCACCCCTTAGGCACAAAAAACATCCCATATGACTAATGAACATACCCGTCAAATGCGTAACTACCGATAATTCCATAAACTCAACAACCATTATATCTGAGCTGCGAGCCATACATGGCCTCCAAAAGTAACATGTCCCCAAAATCCCAAAAGCACAATGGCACATTGTTGCACACCTGTTCGAGAATGTGCATAATGTGCACAAACATGTCCCTATCTATTGTGATGTGGAGGAAAAGTACTGCAGTAAGGATCCACATGTGACATAGATTCTGGCAACATGACCACAATGCACCCCATCCCAAATAAACCACTGAACATGAGGTAATTGACAATTGTGACAAAGAGGGCGACACACCAGAATGGCCACAACCACAGATGCAGCAACTAATGTAGCCATTCCATATGGTTCAAGATAAATGCACATCTTAGTTGTACCCTGGGCATGCAGTCGACAGTCAAAATTCATCCCATGAAATAGCCATCATTCCCTGATGAAAGGATCTGCAGATTCAAACTGAGTGCAGCCAACACATCCATGCATCCAAAAAGTGTGAAAACACCAACACTGCACAACGTAGTATGCCTGTTCACAACATAGCAGCCCAAAAATGTGTATCAATGGTGCCATATTTGTGGATCGTAACTGGGGCTGCACAACATCAATGGGGAACCCTGAGCAAGAGAGGCCAAATGTGCCGTTAAACCATTACCCCACAAACATTGCATGGGATACGAAGTGTCACTTGTACACATGTGCAAAGTGCAATAAATCACACACCAGCCCATTCATCAACACCTGTCACAGGCCACAAACAGCTGGCCCTGCCACCCACTCACAACCCCCAACAAAGGCCCACACAGCTGGAACACCCACAATTTGGAATCTGCCACCTGTTGCCCCATGAATCCATAGAAACCACACCATGCCCAGACATATAACCACAACGACACCATGTGACACGTGAACCCATGAAGTAGTATCTGTGCCCCAAAGACAAGTCAGGGACAGCTGAGTTGACTGAGGGAGGAAGACAGTGACATGAATACCACTTGAAAAACCATCCTGCCTTGGTAGCATGCAAAGCACATATAAGGAAACTGCCACATGCATCAAACACGGGGAACAATGACACATGCTCAACATGTAAGACAATGCTCATGCATATCTGCTGACTGAGCCGGCATGATGTGAATCCCACATCACCTCCACCGGGAACTGTACTTCCAAATGAGTGAGAGGGGGGACAGTGCCTGGTGGAGGGCATGGGGATCATGGACCCCAAAGGGTGCAGTGTGTCTCCCCCAGGGCTGCAGTCACTGCCTCATTACGGATTACTGAAACAACATGGGACAAGACATTACAACAGGCATAGTACAATACCATTCAAACAGCACACATGTGGCAGTATACAGTGAACCTATAGTTACCTGCACATGCCATCCTGAGCACCACCATGCAAACATGCAAGTTGACCTCACTCTGCATGCCTGCATGTCCACCACTGCATACGTCATGGCCTTGAGAGGGCAACTGTACAACTCAAGTTTAAAAGTTAAATAGCAAAAAAAGAATAACAAAAACAAAAGAAACCTGGAAAGGCCAACTCAAAAATAACATGTCAACATCCGGGCCTGGGGTCTACAAAAGGGACCAAAAAAAACCTGTACAACATGGAGAGGGGCTGGGGGGACTCCCTGGAAGGTTGGAGGGTTAGGGTGCATGTCAACGTCCACATGAGTGACATCCAATAAAAAAATAAAAATAGAGAAAATATAAATAATCCCCTCCATGGGCTCATGGACCTCACTGCAACAGCAGACCAGGAGGCATGTCTGTGCTGGCACCCCCATCCTGCGTTGAATCTGCAGGCGGAAGTGGTGCTGGAGGCTGACCATGCAGTGCCCTGACCTGGTCCTCAGTGGCAGCCGCCAGGCGTGACACTGCTGAATGCATCAGCAGACTGAGGGCTGTGAGGTCACTATGCAGAACCTCACGGGTGGCACGCAGTTACTCAGAGATTGTCGACCTCAATGCAAGCACCTCCTGGTGGAACAGTCTTCTAGTGGCTGCTTGTTCCTCATGGACTGCAGTCCTGTGGGCCAACATCTTACGCCTCAGGAAATCCCTGTGTGTCCGACCCTCTGCAAGCAGGGATACCTGCAGACACTGCAGATCTGCCCGTCGGCCCCTGATGTTGGCCTCCATGTGCAGTCTGTGGGAGCGGCATGTGGACCGCATGACTTGCAGCTGTTGTCACCTGTGTTGCTTGGGGGTCATGGAAGTGGCCACCCTATCCATGCCCTCAGCTAACCTCTAAAACAGATCACCTTGTTGGTGTGCGGAACGCAACATCTTCTGCTCCCACTCTGTCTGCCCAGCCTGCACACGTTCCCCATGCCATGCACGCAGGGCCCATGTCTGCCTGATGCAAGGGAGTATGGCCCTTACTATGATGCCCTGTCCTTGGCTGCTGGTCTGCAACCCTCCCTTGGACATCTGTTCAAGGACCAAAAACCAATACATGGGAGGGTGGCCTTGCAGCCATAACCACTGAAGACGGGGGAAGCGGGTGTGGGGGCACCACTGACTGACCTTGTGAACGCACCTGACCCCCTGCAGACCCACAGGCCCCAACTGCTCCACCCATTGGTGCACTCACCTCCGCCAGCATTGAGGACTTCACATTCGGTTCAGCATCAGAGTCAGCTGAGTCCAAAGAGTCTGAAGGGTGTGCAGCATGGCTGAGGATGGTCTGGAGCACCAGTGGGTTCTCACAGCCTGCCATGCCACATCCTGCACTGGTGGTCTGATGCACCACACACTCTTCTTCATCCTCCTCCTCCTCTGCATCTGGTGCATTCTCACCTGCATATGGACAAACAAAGATGTGGAGTCATGTACAACATGTCTACAGTAAACATGTGTATCATATTGCTGTCATGCAACAAAATGCAGGGCTTGTAGTCATAAGAAATATAGCATCCACACACTATGGCCAACAAGCAATGGGAGCATGGCATATGCAGACTAGCCACCAAATCCCCTGGTCAGGGCCATGCTGGCCGTGGACACATTGCCAACCAACAGGGTCGTTGCGAAACTAATTACGGGCCATGGTACCGCCCACTGTTGACTAATACCAATGAAAAGGTCATGGACATGTGTCTCAGTGATGTTCAATTACATTACATGGCAACAGGCAGCCACACATATTCACATTCAAGGCCAAAGCCATCACATGCCACACCAGAGTTGTGTTGGTACAGGGACTGGAGATAATGAGAACATGCCGTAAATTTTTAAAACAGGAAATAGTCCCATGTGATGTATGGCTGTAAAAGGACCACCTAGTCAAGGTCTGTAAAGTGGAGAGAACAAGTTAATGGAGTTGTAGATTGGAACAAGGTACAGTGACCCACAAGATGTAGAGGGGCGTGGGCCCACGGAGTGTGGGCTGAGTGTGGAAGGGTAACAGGGAGCAGGCGTCACAACAATCTGCCTCTGGAGTCATTGCCATCGGGGCAGCGGGGATGTGTACAGTTTGAACATATGCACACTCACTCAGGGCATGCCATAAGGCATTTTGTGTGTCAGCTTGTATGGGCTATGTGGCATGGCAGCACATACGTAAATGTGAGCATGGAGATTCAATACCCTGCATGGCATGAAGTGTAACTTGGATTTAGGACACATACACATGTCTAGCTGAGCAGAGTCACTCACATCAATGATGCAGCAAACAACTGTGCATGTTGTGGTATCATGTTGCAGATGCTGGGGGGGTATGCTTGTGGGGGATGAGTAGTGTCACACGGACATGTTCCACTGATGTACACCACATGGTTTGTATCCACTATTGTGTCCACTGGACAGAAGTCAATCCACCACATGACATGTTTCAACCAGGGCAGTAATTCCAATGCAGCTTGGTGATGCATTACTTCACATATTCAGGATGCACAATGTTGGTCACTCACCGGACGTGTCCTCGTAATTTCCCAGGCCTCCCATGCCTTGCACCTGCTCCAGTAGTATGAATTGGCTCATAGCCTCTTCATGCTGTGTCAGCCCCTCCTCCTCTGGTGATCCCCCTAAAGTTGTCATGGCAGAGGCCAGGTTGACACCGAGCTTGTGCTTGGTGTGACGGGTGAGATTATTCCAGCGTGTCACTACCTATGCAGTAGTGTGCTTCTAAAACCCTAAGGCGTTGATCTTGCCCTTGACATGTTGCCAATGCACGATACTCTGAGCAGTTGTATGGGCGCTCCCCAGATGCAGGCACATGTCACAGTGGTGAATCGTCATGTAGTTCATGAGGATCTGGAATTCCTCATTATGGAAGCTCTTCTTTCTCAATGTGCCAGTGTCCTGTGCCGTGTTATGGGGTTGAGCCTGTTCCTGTTGTGCAGGCTTTGCCTTCTTGCCACAAGGTGTTGGTGCCACCCCTGTGCAGCTGGGAGCATGTTGGGGTCGAGGTGCTGGACCACAAGAGGCCTGGGGCATGGCATGGCCCCCTGGGTCTCCGCAACACGTCCCTTACCCTTTTGTGCAGATGCAGCTGCTTCCACAGCACGTCCATTACCCTTTTGGGCTGGGGCTAGTTGCTTCTACAGCACATGCCTGATCCCTGGGGCTGGGGCAGCTGCATCCATAGCACGCCCCTGCGACTGGGGCAGCTACTTCCACAGCACGTTCCTGACCCCAGCCCTGTCTGCCCACATTCCCTCTTGGGGCCTTTCCACTCATGTGACAAGTGTAGCTGAAATATGTATAGCACACCAAGTTATTGTCCTGGGCAATATGAGTGAGGGGGCAGTCTACGTGATGTGAGATGTAGTTCTGTGGTCCAGCAAGGCTCAAATGTACCTCAGACGTGGATAGTATGGTACACGTAATGCACAGGCACCCACAAACACAAAAAATGCGTACATGAAACCCAGAAAGCAACAAGAAATGTAATAATAGTGGAACGCGATACACAGGGGCACCCAGAGATGAAACAAATGTGTACATGACTCACTGTTAGCATCGCAAAAATCAAAAGTAAATGCGTGTATGCACGCAGGTAAAGTCCCACCCCCAGAATAACACGTATGTACGGTCCCTGAAGTGAACAGAATGCGTGGCACCCCAAAATACATGTGTACTACACTCCTCCGTCTCCTCCCCTTTGCACGCCCATTTGGAGTTTCTTTTCCACGTTCTGATGTATTCACGACTATGGTGTGGTCAACGCATGCATGCAGCGGGTGTCACGTAAGTGATGCGCTGAGGGCCTTTCCTCTGTTTTCACATGTACATGCTTTTCAAGTCCCTTCACTCAGTTTTCGGCTGCCTTTGTTGCGAGACACAGAAAACCCACGCTCCTACCTCTGTACCATTTTACCTACCTCCTCCCGCCCTGTGCTGCCTCCAACTTTGCCATCTGCTACTGCCTGTATGGTGTGTGTGCCTGATGCCCACCTGAACTGTGTTTGTAGTGCCTGCTGTCCAGCCATTGCCTATGATCCTGTCTCCGGCCCTGTGACCACCACAGCTGCTTTGTTGGACTCTCACCGTGCCATTCCACCACCACCGCTCCACAGCCCATCTCCAGGACCACTTTGCGCACCCACACCTGCCTCGGGGGTTGCCATGTCAGGACCTTGAAACACTTGTCTGTGTATAGACGCTTCATAAATAGCTTTATATATAAACAGTACCATACCATGCCACCATTTTCATCTGACCAGAGCACCAACCCAATGGCAGCGAGGCAGAGGGCTATCAACTTCAGCACCACTGAAGATGACATCATGGTGGTGAAGGCCCTAGAGAATTATGACACTCTCTTCAACCCAGTGATGCAACGCGGCAAGGAAGGAGGTAATCAGATTTCAGAGCAGATCACAGATGCCATCAACACAGAGGGGGTGGCAGTCTGCACATTCAAAACCGTCCATAAGCGCTGGGAGGATCTGTAATCTAGGACCCACTGCAAGGCCCTATGCTATATCAATCCCAGTGCTACAGCAGAGGGGCACCGTGCATGCAGGTGCAGGGTGTCGAGCAACAACATGCAGGTCCTGGAAAGGTTCTGCCCGGCATTGCATTCCCAGGTCTGTGAATTACAACAATGTCTGTAGTCGACTGGTGAGTAGGCATGTGGTGCACTGCTGTACGGTGCATGTGTGTTGTGTATGTGCCTGCATGTTGGCAGTGGCCCCTTAGGCTTGCAGCAAGTATGTTCCTGAGACGGATGTCTGCAAGCATGCCACAGACATTGCTTCCCATGTGTGCATTCAGACATCTGCGGTTTTGAAATGGGCTCTTACTTGCATTGTGTGTTGTAGTGCTTTCTTGAAGACCATGAACATGCAATGTTACTTGTGTCTGAGATGTGCCAGGATGACAAGTGTGCCAATTGAGATATTGTTGCCCAAGTCATGTGCATACACATGATTCTCATGTGTATGTGCTTGGTGCTGTGGCATGTTCACCTGTGCATGTGCAATTGATGCATGTGTGTATGCCATACGCAACTGATTGGTTGTGACAGTGGCATGTAGTTTGATGTGATTGTGTGGAGTGATGGCCAGGCAGGTGTCTGCATGGATCTGGATTGCATGTCCATGTGTGTGGGTGTGGAGGTTGATGGTTGTTGATCGCATCACGGAACACCGTTCCTGTATTAGATGCAAAGCTATCAAATCTCCCTTGGTAAGCCATTTCATAGAATATGGCCACTCTACAGAAGACCTCAGTTGGTGGGTTATTGACGTGGCCAAGAACGCTACCAATCCCCACAAAGCACTGGCCAATAAGGAAGCACAATGGATTTTCCTTTTGGATACCATTGAGCATGGTTTAAATGAAGCATTTCCACTTTGGTAGGGCCCCCCACTGGTGACGTCCTTTGAACAATTGCCCCATAGGTACATACAGTTTTGTGCTTCATTATCCTACTGCCACATTTATTCTTAATTTTTTTTGTATTATTGGTGTTCTTCCATTTGATCTAGGCACTTGCAGTCCACTTCATTATTTTTTACATATTCATTTTTCGTTTTTCTTAACCTCTTAAGGGTTTTTGTTCGACCTGTTATAGGTCAGAACATTGCTCCCCTCATTTGATGGTGTGCCCAGAGATAGCATTTCATAGTACTTTATTTCTTTAATGCTTTGGAAGGAGATATCTTGCATCGGTTAACGCTACATCCCTTCCCCTCATGTTCCTCTTCCTGTATTCGTTCACCCTAAGTCCTCTTTTTCTTTCCATGAATTCAATCACTCACCTGGAACCACGCTTCCCGTACGTATCATAGCTATGTTTTCTCTCTCGTGGCAGACTCGCAAATACGTCCAGCTGCAGAACGACGGCACACTTATCGCGCAGCCAGACAATTGCTGGCCACAGGTTAGTCAAAAACAGATAGCAATTTCTGTTAGGCTATTCCCGATCAAGATAAGCTTGCATTCTCACCCGCACTTCTTTGTTCCATAGGCTTGTTTACCCTTTTGTTTCGTCATCGGCACTTCGCCGCCATGCAGGGACCACCTGGAGCCATGCTATCACTCACAGGCTTTTCCTAAACATATGACATTGTTCACCACAAGCCTGCAGCATTAAACGCAGGTATGTGTTACCCACTCAGGTGCCTGCCGTTATTTACAATGTTTCCCTGACTATTAAAGCAGGGTACACATGGAAATGCAACAAACTAATACTACCCTGGTCCAATTTACTTTCACTAGATCTAATTGAACTTCAGTTGATATATCTTGCCATTTCTGAGTTACCAAATGGAGGAATGACCTTTTAAAATATGGCAGCATTATGAGTTTATGCCTGAGATTGAAGAAATCAGTCTGGTAGGTAGAAATGCCCCACCTTTACCAGCTCTTTGTCTACCTGCTATATACCTACTTGGCACCTTTTCTCTTTTGGCTTGTGAAATGTTTTTACCCATGCATCCAAGCCCTACTATAAAACTGTGCAGTACTGGCATGGAAAACATCATGATGGCCAGAACTCCCGAGAGTGCACAGGGAAAACATGAAGAATAGGCTGCCACCCATTTTTGCCTATGTTGTGAGCACAGGAGGGCACTGCCTAAAACCACCAGTGGGCTACACACACAGTAGCCCGAAACCATTGGGAATGGCAATGCTGATTGTAAAAAAAAAAAGCAACTCAGAACTGTGGGGAATTCATTTTCTTAATCCCAAAAATGGTTGCATTACCAGTACTCACCACTATCAGAAAGCCGGCGTTTTAAAACCACCAGACTTTTGTGTAAAACTGAACAAATTAAACCAAACCATACCAAGGAAAGACTTGCTAAGAGGTGGATACAATGTAAAACTATATTCGGAAATGACTTGAAGGAAGTAATTATTTAATGTATATGTAGAAATTGTCAGTTTGATTTGAATGTAGAAAACTGGGAACAAAAAGTGACATTTAGCTGAAACCTGGCTTAATGAAACTGGATTCTGCCTGACAACTACCCCCGACAGGAGTTGAAACCTGCTCAGCCACTCCCCTTGCCAAAAGGAGTTGTCACCTCTCTGATTAGATTAGGGGTGGAGCAGCTGGGGACTACAGGGAGTTGAACAAAGGCCTGTCCTGGAATCAGGCAAATGTTATATTGGGGGGCCGTAAAGTGGCTTCCTCTTAGGGGAAACTGGGAGGGGCAGTGCCTCTGCTAGCAGCTGAGCTTGGGGGAAGTAGATAAACCAGTTATTTCACCCTGTGATGTGGGAAGCCACACCCCTTTTTGACCACGGCATAATTTTAAAAAGATAGATAACTCATAGTGCAGACTTGTCAGAATTATATAAGTAATATCATTATTTTTGTGATTTTTCTGTGAACATTTTGAGAGGTGTTAGGACCCTGTGGTCTATTCTGGGGGGTTGCTAGCGGAAAATAGGGTCTCACTCCAAATGTCTGCATGTTAAAAATCTGACACTTCATCAATTAATGTCCATACTCCTTGCGCACATGTGTGTAATTTTGGGTAAATGTCCGATATTGCAAAACCAGTTAAAAAGCACAAAATGTTGTCATTTTTTAATGCAAGCCCCCAGGAAGATCAGAGGCGGACAAGCATGGACCATAAGGAATATATAATGTGCACATGTAATTTCAACAAATTGCATATCTGGGAAGGATGTATTTGAATCAAATATAGATTTGTGGGCAAACTGACCATGGGAGGATCCTCTGACCCATAAACAGACTTCATCATGCTGACAATCCATTTCCTTCCCCCAATCACGGGAGAGGGGAGAATTGGGCCAATGACAAGTAGAGAGGGGCAGGCTTAGCTAGGCCCAGGCACACACCCATTTTCAAAACACATAAAAAGAGACTGCTGGGACAGGTAGAGACATTCAATTCCATTTGCTGCGGAGCATGCTGACCGACGACTTCACATCCAGAGATCCTACACTTAGACTTCCAAGCTAAACAGAGACTACAGAACTTTGAACCAAGAAGGCCCACTGCAAGCAAAAGTATTTGTCAGCAGGCCTCAAAATCATTTGCGAACTATTCCACAGCTGGGCGAGCTGTCTGAATTATTTTGCCAAGAACTCTTGCCAGTACCCAGAAAGCAGTGTTACATCCAGAATCCACTTGATCCGGACCGGAAAGCAGAGCAGTGTCCAGAACCAGAGGCCAGAGATCCAGAGTGACCCAGACCGCTGTGAGCAGAACCAGAGAGCTGACCCAGATCACTGTGAAGTGCCGAGACCAGAACCGGAGTCCAGTCCAAAACCTGCCAGATCCGTGGCGAGGCCTATTTCAAATTTATATTGTGAGTACCTAGCAGAACTGTGCAGAACCAATCTCTTAGTTAAAATAATCTAATCCAAACTATTTTAACCTAAGTAGAACTGCCTCCTAGAAATCGTGTCATCTGTCATTTTTAAAGCTGCACAACTGTCACCTGTCAATTCTGCAGCTGCAAGCTGTTACCTGTCATTTTGAGTTTTACTTTAAATCCGAAAAACGACCTTTACAAAATCGTTCATATCTCTGGAACCGTTTGTCCTAGGAACTTGGTTTAACTTTCCTCTGAAAGCTTTCCAACGAACCTAGAACCGACTTGCTACTCCTTATACTTTTGCCGCAATCACGATTCACGCACTCGCGAATTTTGCCGCGATTTGCGATTTGGCCTGATTTCTTTACCTGTAAAAAGATAGCAGCTTTTTGCTTTCCTTTGCTAAAAATTTGTTTGCCTCTTAATAACCATCCCTGAATCATTGCTAAAGTGAGCCTGAGCTCATCCCAAGTATCTCTCACTCACCCTGAACCTCCTAAAGGGAATTAAAAGCATTTTCAGCATATTTATCACTTCATTGCCACCACATTCAAAGCACTTGGGCCTGTGTTTTAAAACTCATACCTGTTTTCTCTAAGCTTGCTGGGGTGGGAATTGAATTTCGTATTGTCTTTGATTGCATTCCTGAGAACTGTGTGCTCCTCTTTCCATCTCCTTCCATTTCTTACATTGCATAGGGGAGGGGGGTGAATTGCCAGAGAAAAAGTGATTATCTTATCTTTTGCTAAAATCATATCAAGTATTTCTGTACTGCATTTTATTCCTCATTGCTTTTCCCTTGAAATCATAAAAGTATTTTCGCTGCCTTATCCATCCTACACCAACTCCTCATTGATTATAAAGAAGTGTGCTAGTGTCAGATTACCCATTGTTGATTAACATTATATTTATAAGGGCGATATTGATTATTAATTATGATAAAAGCGTGGTATCTATATTTTGTTTTATTTCTCAAATAAACCTTTTAAACTTGCAAAACAGAACTACTTCTTGGCTCAGTGGAGTCAGGGGGATTATAAGAGAGGGGTGTTATATAGGGGTAGTCATCCAGAACTCATGAACTGGACATAAAGATATATCAATAAGGGTTTCCATTCAGTATCCCAGACTAGGCATTGACTTAGCTTAGTGTTGAATTGAATCCTCTTACAAATTGGGGGCTCGTCCGGGATTCCGGATTAGATCTATCACTTGTGCAGATTAATACAGTGTGCTAACTGACAAGATACATACATCCGGTCGGATCACCACGCTGTGTTACGCTGTAAAGCACTCCTCAGAGGAACGCTCTAAGGAAACGGTCTGTTTTGCAAAAATAAAATACAAACTTCTGTAAATCAGGAAGGAACTCAAATTCCAGAATGACGACACTGGTAGACATCAAAATAGCCAGAGAGCACTTCTTACATAAGCTATTTGTGAGAGGTGAGTGGACTCATCAGGACCAAACGGTCTGGTTGCAGGCAATCGCGCAACAGGTCACTGAAACAGGGTCAGATATATGGAGAGATCACGGTCCCCTACATGTGGCCCTGAGCGAACTATATATGGCCCCTAAAGCCAAAGATGAACATAATAAGATTGCCAGGATAGCGGCATATTTGTATCTATATATGGGAGCCATGCAGGACAAATGTGCTGAAGGCCAAGATCTGGCAAATAGGCAACAGATGGCGTTAGAGAAGGCCCAATCTGATCTGGACTCTTCTGAGCAGAGGCTGCTCAGGAGCCAGGAGTCAGAAAATCATAGCAGACAGTACATCACTAAAATAAAGGAGGATATGGATGTGCTGCAACAGGAAAAGGCTGACCAGGATACCAGATTTCTGGCCTTGCAGAAGGAGTACCAAGAAGGTTTGGACTCCCTACTGCAGAGCCAGAAAAAGCTGGAGCAACAATTAGATTTCAATAGGGCATGTGCCGAGCAGGTAGTCACCCTGCAAAGCCACCTAGATAGGGAGAAGGCAGAGAGCAATAAACTGATTTTGAAAGACCTGGATACTCAGGCAGAGTTTGACCAGTAGCGCCAGAAAGCTGGTGCCTTCCAAAGGCAAAGGGACGACCTGGCGGCACAGATGCAGGCTCTTAGTCAGGAAAGGGATACCTTAGGCCAGGAAGTCTGCCACTTAAAAAGGAAAATGGAAGAAAATCACCTAGCCCTCCAGGGACTGGGTGACCTCCAAAAAGAACACCAGAACTTGTTAGAGCACACCAGGAGGGTGGAGGAGGCTCTGGCACGAAAGGAGCAGGCCAGTAGGGATGGGACTGAGGAGGTAACCCTCCTGCAGCAGAGACTGGCTCAGTACTCCAGGACCAATCAGGAGGCACAGAGAGAAAATGAGGCTCTCTGCCAGCACAATGATAGGCTCCAGCAACAGGTAGCCATGCAGGAGAGACTGATAGAGTCTAGTAAGGCCTTAACTGAGGAACTGAAAGCGCAGGCTCTTGCATTGCAACAGGAAGCAGGGGCGAGTAGAGATGAGGTTCGCTGGGAAAGAAAAACTCCTGAGCATAACCTCAGGAGCCCTAGTACCAGAGGCCTTCATCTCTCCCAGGCCCTGGACTCTGCCACCCCCATGTCCCCTCGCACACATGAGCCCAGGGCCACGGGGATGGCAGATTACTATCGAACTAGAAGTATGGGGCTCATAGGCCAGTACCTCCCAGGAATGGATGGGCGGGCATCCGGGTATGGGCACCCAAGCACAGTGCAATTTAGTGGGGAACCCCAGGAGAGTAGGCCCATTAAGGGCATCCTGAAAACCTTGGCCCAGTTAGGTCAGTGGGGGGGTACCCATCAAATCCTGGCAGCAAGGAGGGGTCTGAAGACTCCTCTGAGCAGTACAGGACACAGGAGACCAGGTCCCCACATTCTGCCAGCCATTCCCAGGCTCGCAGAATCTGGGAAAACCTGGAAGATCAGACGGGCACCTCTGGGAGCAGTGCTTCTGAGTCAGAGGATGAATGGACCAGGGTTACCCGAACCAAAAAGGCCAATAAGGCAAAAAGGGCCTTGCTTAAGGACCCATTGAAACAAATAAAGGCAATCAGGAGTGTCATCACTCCTTATCATAAGAACGCCAAGTATTCCGTTTGGGAACACCTGGAGCTCTATGAGCAAATGATGGAGACTTTCCATTTGAAGGACAGCAGTAGCTGCATCCAGTACGTCAAATGGACATTCTCCCCAGAATACTCCAGTTTCTTTGCGGGGCTGGAGGACCAAAATCATTTAAGATGGTCCACCTATAAGGCGGCCATCTTGAAACATTTTTCTGTTCACAGAAATCCTCAAGAGGCTTGCAAGGCAGCCTACAATTTGCAATGTGGGGAGGATCAGGCCCCACAAGAGTTTGTGCAAGAATTAAAGCGTGCTTTTGCGCAGACCACCAGAAGGGTGCGCACGGATAGCAGAGAATTTATCAATACGTTTTTCCATGCCTTACCCAAATACATAATGACCCAGTTCGTGAGAGATTTTCATGAGAAAAGATCTTTAGACTGGGTCATTGAACAGGCTACCCGGATCTATGAGGTGCAGAAGCCGATCAAAAATAAAAATAATGCGCCAAAAAACCCCAAAACCAACAGCACCCCTGCTGCTGCCAAGGTGGCAGAGGTAAAGGTTGCCCCCGTTTTAGATTTGGAGATGGGGGGCCTAAAAACCTGCCTGCACCAAATAATTCACAGCCCAGAAGGCCCTCAGGCCAGTCACAGACAGGGAGTCGAGGAGGTAGTCCCACAAATGGGGTCCCCCGCTCCCCTGACTATGTAAGTCCCCGCTACAAGGGAAACCGACCAATCCTGGGTTATGTGTGGACTCCTCCAGCCCAGGGGGGGGGGGATCCAGCCAAGCACCTAACCCAGGGAACTTCCCTCCCAACTTCCCACAGGAGGGCAGAAATTCTCCAAATCCTGAGCAGAACTTTTTTCCCAGGTATCCACCCAATTTCCAACCCCAAAACCATCCATCCTTCTTTCCCCAATTCCCTGAGCCCAGGCAACCTAATCCGGAAGAGGGGAGGCCAAGGGTGGAGGGATACCCAAATCTTCCCAATCAGGGGTACTACCAGAGAAGGGATAGCTACCCTTCCCGGGATCAGCCCAGGGGAGAAAATAGAGCCCCGTATCAGCCTGAGCGGGTTTTCACAACTTGAGCGCCAGGTCCAAAATATGGCACGGGATCTGGGTCACATACTGAGGGCTCAACAGAACCCTCAGATGAGCATGCCACCGCAGAATGCCCCAAACTCTGGACCTGGTGCTCCAGAACAATGACAGGGGCAGCACCCCGATAACCCACCGGTTCCCAGGGAGGAGGCACAAGGGGAAGGGGGGTGTTAAGCCTTGGAGGAAGCTTCCTTCCCAACTTGTAAACAGCCCCTGGAAAACTAGGAACCGGAAACAAAATCTCCTACCCCTGAAAGTCTGCCACCCAAGGAGCAGAGAGGAGGTAGGAGAAACAAAGGACCCAAACAGACCCACTTTGTGGAGGAGGTACAGGTCTTCGAATTTGAGGGAGAGGGATCCTCAGAAGATCCTGGGAAAAGGATCTTCTCCTTCAGAGATGGGGGAACTCCTCCCAAGGAAAAATGGGTCCCAAGGGATTCCAATCCAGACTGGGGAGATGTGGAGACTGAGCTACCGCCGCCCATCATCTCATCCCAGAACCGACAATACCAAAATCCCAAGGGTCAAACCCATCCTGATGACTTCCTCCAAAAAGGGCGGGGCGGCCCAGAACCGGAACCAGGGGAACCCACAATGGCTCTGATCTCCAGTTGCCAACTTTTTCTTTCAGATTCCCAAGGCTCTCCACAGAATTCTGCCCAAATCTCTTTGCTAGCAATGTCCAAACCCAGAAAGTTAGCCCACCAGTTGTCCAAAAATGTGCATTATCTGTGCCCCCTTGAGGAGAAGGAGGGAAGATATTATGCCCCGGTACAAGTACAGGGGCAGGGTACAATTTTGGCACTGGTGGACACTGGATCCCAAGCTACCCTTCTGTCCAAAAGGGCCTTTGAGGAACTAAATGCAGGAAGGGGGGAGAATTACCAAATTCCTCTCACCTCTCTTCCTAGACAACTGCAGAACTTTGACGGGAAGGAAATTCCTGTTGAGGGGACTGCAGATTTGGACATCAAAATTGGGCGACACAAGGTGAAACACCCGGACATAGTAGTGACTCCAGAGGGCACCCCTTGTTTACTAGGGAATGACCTCCTGAGAAGGTTGTCACCCCTAATAGATTGTGTAAACAAGGTCCTCTGGACCCAGACTAGCCGACCAATAAAATTAAAACAGAGTGTCAACCATGTTAGTTTAAACGGCACCTGCCACATGGTTGAACAAAAATCTGACCAAGTAGAATTTCACTTCCAGAACAACCAAACTCCAGACGTGACAGTAATAGCAGTAGGACAACAGACTGGTGATGGGGGGTCCTCTCTATTTCTGAAAATCAACCTTCCTTCCAGTTTAAGGTGGTATTCCAGACTGGAAGGAAACACTCTGAAATTCTTCACCAATCCACAATCAGAAACTCCCACTCCTATAGTCCAGAAAGATGTGAAATCAGCTCAGAGCCTGGCTGATATTCAGCAAATTGGAGAGCAGTTGTTCATCCCTGTTCAGTTAAATGATGGGAAGGACTCTGTTCTCGCTCGAGTGTGTGTGAACAACGGTAAGAGCTTCATCAGCGAAGCCATGTTCCGCCAACTCCCAAAAGATCCAGCCATTCCCACATTCAAACTGATAGACAAATGGGAAATGGACCTGGAAGCATCTAATTCCAAACATCTCCTGCCAAGCAGGTGTATGCTCAAAATCTCCATTGGCAACAAGAGCATAGTCCATAATTGTTGGGTCGTGCGAGACGACACTGCCACCTTTTACTTAGGCAGTGACATTCTCAATCGCTTTGCCATTAGTTTGGACCTAATAAACTTCAAAGCTTGGTCCCGATTAGCGGATAATCACATGGGCTTTGATGATCCAGAAAAAGCATTTAGGTCAGCTCAATTGCTACCTTATGCAGTTGAAATTCAGATCAAAGAGGAAGTCACCATCCCAGAAAGGACCCGACAATTCTCCCTGGAAGTGAAAGTTAAAAGAGGACAAAAATTGCAAAACCCTGATGCTTATATACATCTAAATGCTTCTCTCCAACAGCAAGGGTTGGGGGTAAACCCAACGCCATTAGTCAATATAGAACATGACACCATTCCAATAGAGGTGGATAACAGCGACTTAAAGAGTATTACTCTAGCCGCAGGCACCATTATTGGAATGGCGGTTGATGACCGACATTTCTCCATTGATTTAGGAAATGAACTGACTGTTAGGACCAATCCCCAAGGACTGTTTTGACAGTGACAGTGAGGACAATACAACACCAGACAGGATTTTCACCCGGCATGGGGGGAACTTCCTGGTGTACACGTCTTGCCCTTATGGTAAGGAAGATGTGACTTGTGACTTCAGGAGGGATGAGGTGATTTTCCAGGTCCATG
This sequence comes from Ambystoma mexicanum, assembly GCF_040938575.1. Taxonomy (NCBI): domain Eukaryota; kingdom Metazoa; phylum Chordata; class Amphibia; order Caudata; family Ambystomatidae; genus Ambystoma; species Ambystoma mexicanum. The sequence goes on from NC_090921.1 coordinate 824,227,135, forward strand.
AGGGCTGCCTTTCCCACCTGAAGCCTCCAGTCCAAATCAGCACTCTGACCAGGGACTTCTCCACCCAGCTGGAGGAGGCCGCTGAGATAGCCAAACCAGAAGTCTTTCCAGGCTTCAGGCAGATGGTGGAAGAGAGAGTCAACCTAGCTGATGCCTGTGTGACTCTGGAACAGAAGCAAAAGTTGAAACAAGTTTTCTTGGATTTCCAAGATCTCTTTGCGGTAGACTCATATGACTGTGGTCGCACCGACATCCACGCCACAACAATTCCCACGGACCCTGGAATGACTCCAGTGTTTGTGAAGCAATATCGCTTGCCTCTTGCATCCATGGAGTCCCTTACTGAAATAATTAAGAACCTTGAGTCCCGGGGAATAATCCGTCCAGTCCACAGCACTTTCAATAATCCGGTGCTGGGAATATTGAAGCCAAACGGCCAGTGGAGACTCTGCGCCGACCTTAGGGAGCTCAACAAACGGGTCCATACTTCCCGATGGCCTCTGCCCTACATTGACCAAGGGCTGGCCCAGATTCAGGGGTCACAGGTATTCACAGCAATAGACCTGACCAATGGATACTGGACCGTGCCTGTCAGTAGGGAGGACCAATACAAACTGGCTTTTACCTTTGGGGGCCAGCAGTACACATGGACCCGGACTCCCTTCGGATACCTCAACTCTGGCAATGAATTCAACATTTTCCTACATAAGGCCATGCCCGACCTGGGTGCGAGGGGTAACCTGGCTTATGTAGATGATGTCCTCATCAAAAGTTCATCTGTGGAGGAACACATAGCGGAGATCCGTTATGTTCTGACGCAGTTGAGGGCCGCCGGAGCAAAACTTTCCTTTCAGAAAGCACAGTGGTGTAGAACCCGTGTTAATTTCTTAGGGCATGAGATTACTCCTCAGGGTCTCTGTCCCCAAGAAAAGATAGTGGAAGCACTCCAGAAACTGAAAGACCCCACAACTCTGCGGGAACTAAGGAGCCTCCTTGGACTGACTAATTAGAGCAGAAAGTTCATTGAAGGCTAAGCAGAGATCACTAGACCCTTGATTCATCTCTTGAAGGGGGGGTCAAGTGGGAATGGGGTCCAGAACAATCCGAGGCGGTAAGACAACTCAAAAGAAGCCTCTCACAAGTGCCTTGCCTAGCTTACCCTGTCAGAAACAAGGAGTTCTTCCTGGAGACGGGGTTCTCTAATACGTGCTTGACAGCAGTATTATACCAAAAGCATGACAAGGTCAATAATGTAATCTCCTATGCGAGCAAAACTTTATCCTCTGTGGAGGAAAAATTCAACGATTGTGAGAAGGCACTCCTGGCCACGGTGTGGGCATTGAAGAATTACCGCCCGTTTATCCAGGGGGAACACATCATAGTGGAGACTCCACACCAGCCTCTGCAATATCTCCAAAGTGACAGAATCCAGGCCGGAAATGTGAGTAATTCCCAAATTACTTCCTGGATTCTGTCAATGCAAGGCTTTCCTGTGGAGGTCAGATATGGCCAAAACAAGAAGAGTCCCCTCGCGCAAGGTCTGGCTGACTTGCATGATTGTGCCAGAGAAAACTGTCTCGAGGACGAAAGTCTAAAAATCAAGGACAACATGGAGGCATACCTTAATTCCCCACACAAAGTCTTTGAAGAAGACAAGTGTGAGGGAATGCCCACTGTCTATGTGGATGGATGCTCTTACCATGTTGACAACGACGGGGAGAAAGAACTGGTGGCTGGCGTAGGGAATGCATGGGTGAAGGAGTTCCCAGAACCCTCCGCTGGATACAAAATTGGTCCCCGAAGTAGTCAGGTGGCAGATTTGATGGCTGTTCATCAGGCCATCCTCACTGCTGTCCAGCATCAACTCCACGAACTGGTCATAATCACAGATTCGGATTATGTACGGAATGGGTTCGTGGAGCACCTGGTCAACTGGAAAACCAGAGGCATGTTATGCTCTAATAACAAACCCCTGAAACATGGGAAGTTAATCCAAAACATTGATGATCTGGTCACCTCGAATGGGATGACCATCTACTGGAAGAAGATCAAGGGTCATTCCAAAGTAGAGGGACCAGACAAAACTGGAAATGACTTAGCTGATCAGCTGGCCAAAACCGGGGCCATTCAAGGGGATCTAATCGAAATAGAGTCCCTGTTGGGGGAAATCCAGGTCACCGCTATCACTAGGTCCTAGACAAATGCTCACAATGATCTTTCAACTGCACAATGGAGTAAGGAGACCCCTGATGCTGATTTAATTACAGCTCAGAAGGGGGATCCAATTATTGGTAAGTTTTACCAACACCTTGAGGACCCTGAGAACTTTCCCCTGACGGATACCGATTACATTGGGAAAGAGGACCTAAGAGTGTTGATGAAATGTCCAAAAATGTTCCGAATCCAAGACGGTTTGTTGGTAAGGAAATCCCAAGCTGGCCATGATCAGTGGGTGGTTCGTACCTCATTCCGAAGCCTGATGTTAAGTCACGCCCATGATGCGGCCACCGCCGGTCATAGGGGGTTTCACACAACACTGGAAATCTTAAGAGAGGTTGCATACTGGCCACACATGGGGCAGGACCTCGACCAATACTTGAAGGGGTGTCTTGTGTGTGCACAATTTCAGCCATCATCCCTCACACACCGTGCGCCTCTCCAAAAGAGGGGGATGACACTGCCATGGTCAGATTTGCAAATCGACTTTGTGGGCCCTGTGATTCGCTCGTCTAGAGGAAACAAGTACATGTTGACCGTTACATGCTTGTTTACCAAGTGGGTGGAATGTCTCCCAGCCCCAAACTGCAAGGCAGAAACAGCAGCTGCCCTGATGATTAACCACATCTTTTCCCGTTTTGGTCTACCTCAAAGGATTGAGTCAGACAGAGGTAGCCACTTCACCAGTGAAGTAATGACAAAGATGTGGGAGATACTGGGGGTCAAAAGAAAGCTACATATTGCTTACCGGCCCGCTTCTTCTGGGGCAGTAGAGAGATACAACCGAACCATTGTGAGCATCTTAAAAAAGTTTGTGGCAGATTCTGGGCCAAGTTGGGATATCCGACAACCTCTGGTCCTAATGGCCATCAGATTTACCCCTTTATCTGCAACTAAAATGTCACCATTTGAGTTGATGACGGGACGCAAGATGGTGCTTCCCCAGCATTTGCTCTACAGAACCCAAGAGCAAACGTTGATAAATGCCTCCACAACTCATGAGTATGTGGAGAATTTAAGGAAACACCTTCAGCATGCTTTTGCCTATGCTCAGCGGAATCTAGAAAGATCAGCCGAGAGCATGAAGACCCACTATCATTTAAAAACTACCCGAAAGGAATTTAAGGTGGGTGATCGGGTCTATCTATACAATTTCCAAAGGAACCAGGCCAAACAGCGAAAATTCTTGCCTACATGGAAGGGACCGTTTGAAATTATAGACAAGATCTCCCCTGTTGCCTATAAGATCTGCATCCCCAAAGGCAGTCTGGCTGAAGGGGAAGACAAGTGGGTCCATATTAACCAGCTAAAGTGTTGCCATCCCAGGCACACTTTGCAGCAACTGGAGGAGTCCTCTGCAATACCAGAGGGGACCGCTCCAGATTAATTCAGTTCCAACCCTAAAATATCCCACATATAGTCTCTAAAATATTATACTCTTGTAAGCCACTGTCTTTGAATGATAACTTGTATCTCAAAAGTAAAATGTTAGGTATGTTAAAGTATAAAATGTATATGTCTGCCACACATTAGTAGTGATGGAAAAATGTCTACAAATAGGTATTGCCGCTTTTCCTTTGTCGTCCTAGGAGAAAGAAAACCTGGAGACTGGCCAAGGAGGACGATCCGGAGACCGGGAGCAGAGACCCAAGGGGCCCGGGGTACCGCCCAATCCTCCCATCAGGACCAGCAAGGAGAACTGATTGATCGACTGGAGGGAGGAAAAGATGCTGAACTGTGCCACCTATGGAATTGGAAGAAGAGGAGGCGAACATCCCAGATCTTGCGAGTTCCATCCATGAAAGGACAGAATGGCCATCGCAAGAGGGGGGGCTTGTGGGATGTTTTTACCCATGCATCCAAGCCCTACAATAAAACTGTGCAGTACTGGCATGGAAAACATCATGATGGCCAGAACTCCCCAGAGAGTGCACAGGGAAAACATGAAAAATAGGCTGCCACCCATTTTTGCCTATGTTGTGAGCACAGGAGGGCACTGCCTAAAACCCCCAGTGGGCTACACACACAGTAGCCTGAAACCATTAGGAATGGCAATGCTGATTGCAACAAAAAAAAAAGCAACTCAGAACTGTGGGGAATTCATTTTCTTAATCCCAAAAATGGTTGCATTACCAGTACTCACCACTATCAGAAAGCCGGCGTTTTAAAACCACCAGACTTTTGTGTAAAACTGAACAAATGAAACAAAACCAGACCAAGGAAAGACTTGCTGAGAGGTGGATACAATGTAAAACTATATTCGGAAATGACTTGAAGGAAGTAATTATTTAATGTATATGTAGAAATTGTCAGTTTGATTTGAATGTAGAAAACTGGGAACAAAAAGTGACATTTAGCTGAAACCTGGCTTAATGAAACTGGATTCTGCCTGACAACTACCCCCGACAGGAGTTGAAACCTGCTCAGCCACTCCCCTTGCCAAAAGGAGTTGTCACCTCTCTGATTAGATTAGGGGTGGAGCAGCTGGGGACTACAGGGAGTTGAACAAAGGCCTGTCCTGGACTCAGGCAAATGTTATATTGGGGGGGCCGTAAAGTGGCTTCCTCTTAGGGGAAACTGGGAGGGGCAGTGCCTCTGCTAGCAGCTGAGCTTGGGGGAAGTGGATAAACCAGTTATTTCACCCTGTGATGTGGGAAGCCACACCCCTTTTTGACCAGGGCATAATTTTAAAAAGATAGATAACTCATAGTGCGGACTTGTCAGAATTATATAAGTAATATCATTATTTTTGTGATTTTTCTGTGAACATTTTGAGAGGCGTTAGGACCCTGTGGTGTATTCTGGGGGGTTGCTAGCGGAAAATAGGGTCTCACTCCAAATGTCTGCATGTTAAAAATCTGACACTTCATCAATTAATGTCCATACTCCTTGCACACATGTGTGTAATTTTGGGTAAATGTCCGATATTGCAAAACCAGTTAAAAAGCGCAAAATGTTGTCATTTTTGAATGCAAGCCCCCAGGAAGATCAGAGGCGGACAAGCATGGACCATGAGGAATATATAATGTGCACATGTAATTTCAACAAATTGTATATCTGGGAAGGATGTATTTGAATCAAATATAGATTTGTGGGCAAACTGACCAGGGGAGGATCCTCTGACCCATAAACAGACTTCATCATGCTGACAATCCATTTCCTTCCCCCAATCATGGGAGAGAGGAGAATTGGGCCAATGACAAGTAGAGAGGGGCAGGCTTAGCTAGGCCCAGGCCACACCCATTTTCAAAACACATAAAAAGAGACTGCTGGGACAGGTAGAGACATTCAATTCCATTTGCTGCGGAGCATGCTGACCGACGACTTCACATCCAGAGATCCTACACTTAGACTTCCAAGCTAAACAGAGACTACAGAACTTTGAACCAAGAAGGCCCACTGCAAGCAAAAGTATTTGTCAGCAGGCCTCAAAATCATTTGCGAACTATTCCACAGCTGGGCGAGCTGTCTGAATTCTTTTGCCAAGAACTCTTGCCAGTACCCAGAAAGCAGTGTTACATCCAGAATCCACTTGATCCGGACCGGAAAGCAGAGCAGTATCCAGAACCAGAGGCCAGAGATCCAGAGTGACCCAGACCGCTGTGAGCAGAACCAGAGAGCTGACCCAGATCACTGTGAAGTGCCAAGACCAGAACCAGAGTCCAGTCCAAAACCTGACTAGATCCGTGGCGAGGCCTATTTCAAATTTATATTCTGAGTACCTAGCAGAACTGTGCAGAACCAATCTCTTAGTTAAAATAATCTAATCCAAACTATTTTAACCTAAGTAGAACTGCCTCCTAGAAATCGTGTCATCTGTCATTTTTAAAGCTGCACAACTGTCACCTGTCAATTCTGCAGCTGCAAGTTGTCACCTGTCATTTTGAGTTTTACTTTAAATCCGAAAAACGACCTTTACAAAATCGTTCATATCTCTGGAACCGTTTGTCCTAGGAACTTAGTTTAACTTTCCTCTGAAAGCTTAGAATCTCAGCTTTCCAACAAACCGACTTTCTGTAATCACGATTCACGCACTCGCGAATTTTGCCGCGATTTGCGATTTGGCCTGATTTCTTTACCTGTAAAAAGATAGCAGCTTTTTGCTTTCCTTTGCTATAAATTTGTTTGCCTCTTAATAACCATCCCTGAACCATTGCTAAAGTGAGCCTGAGCTCATCCCAAGTATCTCTCACTCACCCTGAACCTCCTAAAGGGAATTAAAAGCATTTTCAGCATATTTCTCACTTCATTGCCACCACATTCAAAGCACTTGGGCCTGTGTTTTAAAACTCATACCTGTTTTCTCTAAGCTTGCTGGGGTGGGAATTGAATTTCGTATTGTCTTTGATTGCATTCCTGAGAACTGTGTGCTCCTCTTTCCATCTCCTTCCATTTCTTACATTGCATAGGGGAGGGGGGTGAATTGCCAGAGAAAAAGTGATTATCTTATCTTTTGCTAAAATCATATCAAGTATTTCTGTACTGCATTTTATTCCTCATTGCTTTTCACTTGAAATCAAAAAAATATTTTCGCTGCCTTATCCATCCTACACCAACTCCTCATTGATTATAAAGAAGTGTGCTAGTGTCAGATTATCCATTGTTGATTAACATTATATTTATAAGGGCGATATCGATTATTAATTATTATAAAAGCGTGGTATCTATATTTTGTTTTATTTCTCAAATAAACCTTTTAAACTTGCAAAACAGAACTACTTCTTGGCTCAGTGGGGTCAGGGGGATTCTAAGAGAGGGGTGTTATATAGGGGTAGTCATCCAGAACTCATGAACTGGACATAAAGATATATCAATAAGGGTTTCCATTCAGTATCCCAGACTAGGCATTGACTTAGCTGTAGTGTTGAATTGAATCCTCTTACAGTATACGCATTGCATAAATATCATAACAGGCATGTAACCAGAGTAATCTATTTTATTTTGCATGCGTTTGATAGCTGATCTTTTCTTGAGATCTCCTTGGATGCACTTGGTGTTTCTCTTTTGACACACTGATTTTGTGGTGTACGGTGAACTCCTTGGTTTAACCTCTCAGGAGTGGGCAATGTCCGGTTGTGCATGGTCCACATAGTGTTCCTCTGCTTTTTGAATACCATTCATGCTTAAGCTTGTATGTATTACAATATAGGTACGGTTGACTTATCAATTTCATTTGGTTGTATTTTAGGGGCTGAACAAACAATCTACTATCCTGACGAAGGTGGTTTATCTTGTTCTCTTCACCACCGAAACGCCAGTTGTGCCACTGTTCACACACAAGGGTTGTAATTACACTTGTGACCAATGATGGTGGCTAACCACACTTTTTATCACTCATAGTAGCGTATGGCGTAGTACAACACTACAATTTTTAAGCCTCGTCCCTCTTTTTCTGCATTAAGCCTTGTAACTAACATCTATGCAGTATCAAACCAAAAAATAGCTTCTTGGTTGTCTACCTGTCACTACAGTCTGAAATAACTAGCTTCAATTAAGTTAGGGACAGTTAGTAATTTTTGGAAAACTCCTCCAGACAAATACAGTCTGGTACAATATATGTATTTCATTGAGCCGGATTGGCTAAATTTATTTCACCTTTCTTATTTGGAAAAGTCCTCCAGGCAAATACAGTCTGGTACAATATATGTATTTCATTGAGCCGGATTGGCTAAATCTATTTAAACTTCCTTAAACTACATTCTTGCATTTTGTCAATTATTGTATGTTGTATTTTGTCAATTGTTGTGTGTTGTTTATCTGGAACAAACCAGCTCTGGTCAACATTCTGTGTATTAATACAGTGGCCATATCTGTTTCTTGATTTCTTATATTTACTTTCTGATTGTTGTTTCCAATACTTTTAATGTACCATTGATATGTTATTAATAAACTGTATGTATATGGTTTTGATTTGTCTATTTTGTTATATTTCTGCCAATAAGCATGCAAAATACTACACAAGCAGAGCATGATAGCTACGATATGTTTCTTTAAATTATGTGATTAATTCATTACAGCAACCAGCTTAGTAACTACTGGTAGTTTTTAAACTATTTGACTAACTGTGCAAACACGGGAACACTTCACTGTTTATCTTTTGTTCCTTTGACAAGTCATGTTGTTGTGAATGTTGTTGATGCCACACCGGCTTTGGTGCAGTACACTAATGTTGCCGTTCTGTGTCTCCTTTTCCACAGTTGCATCTGATGAAGAGGGTGGAAGCAGTGCTGTAGTGAATGGATGCAGGGATGCCTCCACCAAACAGAGGCATAGGCCCCAGCCACACCCCAGTGATGGCTCATCTTCGGGGTGCGATGTGGCTGTGGGGGTGAGTCCAAGAAAGGGAAGATGGGAAGGGACTCCTCAGCAGCAGTGGGGCCAGGTGATGCCACACAGGGGCCATCCATGGCAGAAGATGCCTTAGAGTCACACAGGTTAACGGAGGTGGAGGTGGAGGTGGAGGAGATGGCTGTTTCAGCCCAGCCCATGGGGTCAGGGAGGGTGTTGAGGTGGACGTGCCTGCTCCAGTTCTGTCCCAAGGGCATGTGCCTGTGCAGGCCACCGTGGAGGTGCTTGTTCAAAATCCAGTCCCTGGGCCATCAAATGCAGCAGTGTGAGCCTGCCAGGATGCCTCCACCCAGACCGACACACCCTTGTCGGCTGGTGTGTCCACCCAGACCGACACCCCCTTACCATCTGGTGTGTCCATCCAAGATCATGTGCTGCCCTTGTTGGCCGGATTGAAGAGGTGGACAGGTGTCATTCATGATGATGGGCAGCTATTCGTAGTCTGCTTGCCCATCATCACAATGAGCCATACCACCTTGCGGCCTTGCTTGCAGCAGTCCTGTTCCCTGGTGGACGCCATGGGCTGTTTACTGCTGCAACCACCTTCTCGTCTTCCTCCTCTGTGCACCAGTCATCCTCCAAGGTGCCTTCCAGTCAACATACCAGTAGGGCCCACTGTGCACCAGTCCCACCCACAACACTCCGTCTGGGGGACTGGGGAAGCTCACAGGTGGGAGTGCCAGGCACAGCAGCTGAGGTGGTCACTGTGCCTGTCCAGGCAACGACAGGGTCACAGGCAATGGAGGGAGAGCAAGCACCTAGGAGCAGTGCAGATGCGGTACGCCCCCCACCATCATCATCATGTCAGAGGGCGTACCAATGCAGCATGCAACGTGCACAGCGGCAGCAGGTGGCACAAGGAGGAGACATTAATTCAGAGGGAATACAACACCAGGGAGGCAGGCTGCATCTTTGGGGCAGGAGGAACACGTGGCTGCCACGCAGGCTATGTCTTCTGTGTTCAGAGGTTATGAGAGGCGGCTGATGGCAGAGAGGCAGCGTGCACGGGAAGCAAGGTCGATGGTGGCCAGGGCTGAGGTTACGCTGTGTCTTGCAAGGGGGTGGGATACCGTCCTGGAGGACACTTGCAGGGTGGTGCAGGAGGCTGAACAACCAATGCTTTCCACCCTGCAAGTCTATGGTTGCCCACCTGATGTAGGAGGACGCAGCATGCGACTCAGCCCTGGTGGACAGCTTAGCTGGTATTGGTGATGAGAACTAGCCTGCTGCCTTTGTATATAGTTTTGTAGGTGTGGGTTTCCTTTTTTTATTTATTATTTTCCCCAGACTTTGCAGACTTACCTTCCCTGTTTTTCCTGTATATTTTACATAGTTTCCCCCGGACTGCTTGGACCTTCATTCTCTGTTTTACTTGTACATATTTTTATTCAATACATCTTTCATTCAGTTACATTCCACGCTTCATGCAGTTCATTTGTGTGTATGCAACTTTGAACAAGGGCTTTGGTTTTGTCCCTACAACCGGCTGTGATAAATTTAAAGCACAAATTGAGATTCAACAGCTGTTCAGGACAATTTGAAACTTTTATTTTCTAAATAACGTGTATGAAACATAAGAACATCCAAGTGGCCTACATAACCATTCCACTTTCTGTCCATCAATAGCAAGTCATACACCAGAGGCGGTGGTATTTGAAAAAAGGATGTTACATGATTTGGAACAATTGGAAATGTCAGAAAGACACATACGATTCCAGAACCTAACTAGACCTGAACGTTTGGCAGTTAAAAGTCTAGCCAACAATGATAAAATCGTATTACGTAAAGCAGATAAAGGAGGAGCCATTGTGATATTGGAACGGCAGGCATTTATAGATTAATGTAATCGTCAATTGAATGACATTTCATTCTACAAGGAAATTAAGGAAGATCCTACCCTACAATTACAGGTGTTAATTAGCACAAAAGTTGAAAAGGCATACACTCGGGGTTGGATCTGTAAACAAGAACAAGAGTTTTTAATGGCTAAATCCCCTAGTATGCCGAAATTGTATATATTACCAACAATACACACGTCTCTTGTGAATCCTCTAGGTCGGCCAATTCTTTCTGGGACAGGGTCCATACTTGAACCTTTATTTAAGTTTCCTGACAAACATTTAAAATCTTTTGTCTTGGAGGTGGATTTGTTTGTGCAAGACACTACTGAGATAATTAACATAATTGAAGAATATCCTTTTGACAGTAAGACTCAATTGATGATTAGTTTAGATATAGTGTCGCTTTATGCTTGTATTCCACAAATAACTACTCTAGCAGTGATTGAGGAATTTTTATTTTCCAAACGAAAAGATGGAGCTACCCCAAATAGCATTACACTATGATGCACCAGAATGGCATTAACAGAGAAACATTTTTGTTTTAATAACAAAATGTTCCACCAAAAATATGGAACTGCAATGGGCTCGTCGTGGCCCCCTCTGTGGCCAACCTTTATGTTGAATCGTTTGATATATTGAAAATCTATAGTGAATTGAACCCTTTCTTACTAAACAACGAATTGTGGAGAACATATATTGATGACATCATGGTAGTTTGGAGTGGTGATGTCACAATGATTGAACAATTCATGGTGTGGATCAATGATCAGAATAAGTTTTTTAAATTCACGCCTGTATATAGCTCATCTGAAATAAAAAAAATTGATATTACAATTTGGGCGGATGAAACCGACAACACATTGAAAGTGAAACCATTTCATGAGGCCACTGATAGGAATTCTTTACTATGGCAATAAGCCACGAGACGGCGGGCCAATACCGCCCCAGGTAATGCCACTGGGGCGGTAGTTACAGTTCCGAGCGTAGCGAGGTCCTTAACAAAGCCCCGGGGGCATTACGACAGGCGGTATTGGCCCACCGTCGATGGGCTTATTGCCATTAGTACCCCGGCCCGTTAGAGCAGGGTACTAATTGCTTTTTTTCTGTTCCGAAATGCATTTCAGGACAGAAAAAGAAAGTCAAACAAAATGGCCACCGGGAAAGGGAAAACATAGTCCTTTTTCCCTTTCCATGGCGGCCATCGGGAACGGACGCGCTGGGAACACTGTTCCCAGCGCGTCCACTCCCGAGAAAAGAAGAAAATAGAAGGAAAGTGGGGTTGGGGGGGGTAGTTTGCAGGGGAGCGGAGGAAAAAAACTTACCTGAGGCCCTGGTGGGGGACAAAGGCAGCCTCCAGCCATGGGGAGGTTTGGAGGGGGGATTGCCCTGTTTTGAGCCTCCTCATTGGCTAAGGGTCCGCCATGCCCCCGCCGGGAACCAAAGGCACGTACAGCGTGCATGGGATTCCCTACCGGGTAATGCCCCGACGAGGGCCAATCGGAATGCATGTTATATTCTGGTTGACCCTCGCCATGTACTAATTCTATTTAGTAGTTGCCATCCACGCCATACTAGGGAAAACCTCCCCATAGGAAAATTCCTGAGACTCAGACATAATAGTTCGAATAAAAGAACTTTTGAATCTGAAGCAACTACACTTTATTCCAAATTGAGAACAACAGGGTATCCCAAGTCAATTGTTAAAGAGGCATGTAAAAGAGCAGTTAATAACAACCTAGAGGCTCTACCAAAATACAAGGACAAACCCAATAACAATGATAAAATAGACTTTGTGAGCATGTTAAATCATCTTTCCAACAAGATTAATAATACATTAAGATGGACTGTCGTGTTATGGATTCCACAGAATGGTGATGCAGCTAATGATAAGAAGAGACTATATGAAAAGGAACAACAGCTCATATTTTTGAGTAATAGTGTTGAATGTGAGCTCACCGAGCAGGTTGACTAGCACAATATACTTTGAATTATAATCCTTGAGTTATAAGAAATGTAGTACTTTAGAAACTAATGTCAATTGATGATGTATAATATAATTACAAAATCAATTTATTAAAAGAAATGTGTTTAACCTTGTTATATCAGCATTAACCACAGTTAGGTATCTATTATTGAACTAATCGATGCGGCTGTGAGTATGAGACCCAATGACTGCTACTGAGTAAAGCAGTATTAGCTTTTATATACTAATACACTACTCTCTATATGATGGCCGACACATTAGGAGCCGACAACCATAGAGATATGAGTAAATGACGGACAAGAGAAAAAGGAATTCTGAATAGCAAGTCTCTGCAATCTCATTTAAAAGTGTTGCCCACATGTGAAGTACTCGAATATGAGGAACTGGACTTGCTCGATCCACGGACCGACACCTTATGGGATAACGCTGAGATAGACAATAGTAAGTTTGAGTCTTGTCTCTGAAAGAAAATGAGTATTAACAGACAAGGGACAGGTGTATTAAATAGAGCTTGCCGTTGTTTTTGTACCATTCCACAGCTTGGTATTGACGTTACATGAAAAGCCTCCAAATGCAACACAAACTGGTGTAACTTTGCGAAGAAAGGGCGGCCACACGTTGATTTAATCATTACGCCTGAGTAATCTCATGATGTTTTCTTGTTTCCAGCTTGGCATGTTGCTGACATACGAACCATAAAACGAAACTGAATTTGTCAGTTGGTGAAATATCGTCATAGCAGCAGAACAACAATATAGCATCTCATATGGACGAATAGATTTGACACATGCTGACCAGGCAACCTATGATTTGTATACTGGAAGAGATAGTTATTTGTATTAAAGAACGATTGATGTTGCTAGGCTCTAAATGAGCATAAGGGACACCTACTAATAGTCGGATGATAGTTTTGTAGAGGAGCAGCTGCATGTCTCTGCAGGGAAACCCACCCCCCCTATCTCCCATATGTTGGAGGCCTGAGATCATGTCGTCTTTGACACCAGAAGTTGTGCCAATGCCGCAACGTGTGTTCAAAAGAAGATGCCCATTGAGACAACCCTACCAAATGTATCCCTGAAGGAATGAAAATTTGAGGGAGGAACTCCCTGAAGGAATTTGAGAAGGACCATAGAAAAGAAGCCAGTGACATCTCAAAAGAGTGTGAACGATGTCCCGACATACTGGCTGAAGAGGATGACAGAAACTAATGTTGAAGTAGGGAATCAAGTGCACTAGTAAATTGGAAAAAGAAGATTACAAGTGAACAAAGTGCTGCAGAGAATCAACCGTTCAATTATTCAATAACAGATGCTGAAATGCAAGTAGACTAAGTCATCATAGAAGCTGGCTATACTTAGTGAATAGAATGCAGGCAAAGCCGCCATTGTATAGAAGCTGGACATTGGTATCATGAATTTAGTAAAACAGGACTCTTGAAGAGGAAAGGGAAAACTGTGCCACAGCAAGAATAAGCTACATCGTGGAGCTGTATGGCGAGGTTGTCTGGCCTGGAGTCAAGACCGAAGCAGCCAGAGTCAGCTATCTATTTTGGAAAGGAGCGAACGTGCAAAGGATGAATCATCCTGTGTTAAGGTGCAAAGAACACCAAGAGTGCCATGTTTAATTCATTTAAGGCATTTAAAACCTGCAAAATGGACCAATTCGTGGTCCCAGGTCACGTGAGCCAAGAATGAAAATAGAGTTTGGACTTGGAGTCCCAGAACACGGAAGTGAGTGCTCGCACACCCATGTATTCTGAAGACAGGGCTGCTTTGGCAAGGCCAAGTTCAATGAAAATCTTCATGGCAAGACATGGCACAAGCATGGCAACCAATTGTAGTGGTCCATATAACAAAGGATTATGAACAAAAATGGTACCAGGAGAACAAGAGAGACTGAAGAAGGTGGGCAGACAGATATGAAGCTCAAATCGGTATATTCATTTTATTAAGATTTGTCTAAAAAAACACATAGACGCATATTAATTTAATTCATTCTAAAAAGCATTGTACTAATCATACATTCATACATTCACTCTTTAATGCAATATTTAAATAATATATTGACATGCTAAGAAATTACAAAAGCTGATCATTTCATTAGACCACTTCTTTTCCATTGTGCTGTAAATCATTCACAATGTTATTAATCACAGTTCATTCCCAATATAATATCGACTATTGGTGCCTAAGACTATTGGTGCCTAACAATATCAATCTTCTTTACAATAAAAGGCTTCCCAGTTGGTTAATAGTTTCGACTCGACAAGTTATGTGTGTCTTCATCAGGATTGGATGAACAATAGCAACGTTCTGCGAACCTCATTAGGTTCGCCTAATAGCTTGTGTCCCAGTAGCTTCTGGTGTAAGTCCAGTAAGGCTGGGTTTTCACAAAAAACAAGATCTAAACTGATCCGTTCCAAACACAGATCAGAAACTGGAGACTAGGTTACTTCTTGCTCCAGCCGAACGGGAAGAAAAATAACTCTTCTCAAGTTTTCAAAAAACCGTCTTCGTTATAGTAACGCTATCCCAATGGAGTAGCACTAGTCTCCCTTCTGTCCCGCAGCACAGTTTGTACGCTAACGGGCGTATACGCTGATGCGTGAATCTTGTTTGCAGCAGTCGGAGCCCGCAGTCTAACGCCGTGTGTCTCTGAAAGCACATGACCTATAACAAAGGACCTTATAGTTTGAAAACCAATGAGAAACCATGTATCTAATGTTCCCTGAAGATGGCCTGTTTTAGAGGTAGGCATATATTGTCCACCTGACAGTGGGCAGCCAATCACAATCCTAGTTTGTATAGATGATATACTTAGATGTTCCACTTAAGCCAATCCCGACCCTTAGTAGGTTTTTCATTATTTGCCATGTAGTATGACGTCACCTCTGATGTTTTGTTATATATAAACTGTGTTTTGTGAAAAGATTGCTGAGAGAACCTAAGCATACGACTGTTGATGTCTGTTGTAAACTTCCCGTTTTAGATGATTGTTAGTAAAACAGTACTTTGCCATCTTCCTGAGTTGGTTCGGTTATTTGGACCCCACCATTACATATGCACGTTCCCAAAGGGCCCTAAGCACAGTTGTTTTAACCCATGGAGAATAACATAGACCACCTGATGATGGGGGTAGGTTTATGAATATGTTGAACTCTCTGTGGAATGGAAGAGGGAGGAATTTGCTCACCACACCTTTGTTCATGATTACAGCTATACGCCTAATAACAAGGACCCCGAAATTAATGAAAAGTTTTTTTATTTAAACAATTTTTCTTTATTTTTAACATAAACACTTTACATGTTGCTAGTAACAACCAACATACATTTAATAACATAACAGCTCTCCCAACTCCTTTTCTGTCTAGGCCCACATTGCACCCTTTATTCCTAGACTATTCCTCACCCACAATTGATGTATCTATGGTAGCTTCTTGTGCAGGGATCACCGCCTCCTCCTGTGTCTTGCGCTCCGAGGCTGTCAAACTTGCTCTGAGCAATCTCCATGACTCGACCCCACTCCCTCCCTGTTCCCCTTCTTTGCTAGAGGCTTCTTGCCACACCGTGGTCTCTGCATTAGCCCATTTCAATAAGTCCCTCCACCACACTTGTGCCACAGGTCTTGCTTGAGCCTTCCAGCCCATCGCTATTCATCGTTTTGCTAGGATGTGCGCCAAGTGCCTAAGATTGTTTACATGCAGGGCCCGTTTAGGCCTCGGGAACCCTCTCAATAGACAAGCCGTGGGAGACTCCAAATCCAGAGCGATTTCCATCTTCTCTAACATTTGTGCCACCTCTCTCCAAAACCTACCAATTTCCACACATGCCCAAAACATATATAAAGGTCCACCTCCACCTCCCCGCATTTCGGGCATTTTTGTACCTCTGCTTGGCCAAACTTGACTATCTTTTTCGGAGTTAGGTATGCTCTGTGTCACATAAAACTAAATCTGCTGCAGTCTTGTGTTCCTTTAGACCATTTTGTGGTACAGTTTTGCTCTACTCCACCCCTCCGAAAATGGTTCCCCCAGGTCTGCTTCCCATGTTCGTCTAATCTGATCTATCTCTCCACCTACCTTAGACATTAACAACTCATATGTATGTGACACTTCGTGTCCTCCTTCAGACACATCATAGAATGATTCAGTTACTTCATCTGGCTGCAAGGGCATGACGGAGTCCGGCCATCTCTGTTTCAGGCTTCTCAGAATTCTGGCGTCTGTAATGTATTGCCCACTATGTATCCCAGTGTTCACTACCAACTCCTCGAATCTTTGGGGTAACCTTTCCTTAATTATATCCCCTACTGTAGCTACACCCATGGGTTCCCATCTCTTATGTACATTCCTCCTGGTCTGTTCATCCATCCCTCCTAATGCAACCAGTGGTATCGTGTGGGAATATTGTGCTGCACCATCTAGCAGTTGTCTTGCTTTGTGCCACATAACACACCCAATGCGCAACAGTAGGTTTTCGTCGGTCCTATACGAATCTGGTATCCATATAATTTCCTTCAGGAAGTACGGCGCGCTACCCATACCTAGCAGCTTGATTCTGATGTTTGGTTGTCTGACAGCCATTTGGCCACATATTGTAGTTGACTAGCCATGAAATATGTCTCGAAGCTGGGCTACCTTATACCTACCTGTTCATATGAGTTCTGGAGTTTCCACAACGCCACTCTATTTCTGGAGTTATGCCCTATGAAGCTCCTGCTATGTAGTCTATCAATAAAACCTTTCAGGATTGTGAAAGGGATGTTGGCAAAGTAATGTAAGAGTCTAGGCAGTACCACCATCTTCAGAAATGCTGTACGCCCCATCATGGACAATGGTAGCCTCGCCCAGAAGGACATACTTTTCTCAATTTTGTCCACCGCTTTAACCGTGTTCTGCCTGTGTTCCACCTTGGGATCATGGTATATGTCCACTCCCAAGTACCTAAATGTTACTAGCTCCCACTTAATCGGGAGCACCGCCAATCTCTGTATGGGTCTCCCTCTGTACCATCCTAGAGGATACTGTCAGACAGCACCAAAGTATTAACTGAAAAGGATACGGTACTCAAAAGGATACAGGTGGTAGGGTCTTCCGGATCCCTGTTCACGCGTTTTGATAGTTGTGAAGTCAAGTTAAGACCTTCCAAATGATACAAGTCTCTGACCGGTAAAACAGGCAGAGCGATGGATCACTGGAAAGGGCGTGGGTAAGGTATAGGAAGTCAGCCTAGAACAAAATAAAGTATCATGAATAACTGCCCCAACCTGGGTATGATGGAATAGAAAATGTCATGAATGCACACACTGACCTTGAGTCTAGGGCAGACGAATCCAGCAGAGTCTCTTGAGGAATCCAAGGTAGAACAAACGACAAGGAAGGGAAGATTAGTAAGGGAGACTTATCCCGAACGGAACGAGGCTCACGCTAGATACCGGGTTGATGCACCACAGGATAGCGTCCAAAGTACTGTTCACTGTCACCTTCCAATTATCCTTGAAAAGCTTCCTTCCCACGTAGAGTAAAGTATAGAAATGAATCAATCCCCCTGTTAATGTCACAGGTGCAGGAGTTGGAAATAGCGCTCCTTTTGAGGTATAAACAAAGTTCACGCGGTTCTGTACAGCCGCGAAGAAAAGAGCGTGTGCGTGTGGATTTACACGCGATTAGGATTCACGCAGTCCAGGCCAGCAGCGCTCGAAGACAATATATGCGTGTGGATTTTACACGCGAGCAGGATTCACGCAGTCCAGGCCAGCAGCGCTTGAAGATAGCGTGCGCGTGTGGATTTACACGCGAGCAATATATGCGTGTGGATTTTACACGCGAGCAGGATTCACGCAGTCCAGGCCAGCAGCGCTTGAAGATAGCGTGCGCATGTGGATTTACACGCGAGCAGGATTCACGCAGTCCAGTCCAGCAGCGCTTGAAGATAGCGTGCGCGTGTGGATTGACACGCGAGCAGGATTCACGCAGTCCAGACCAGCAGCGCTTGAAGATAGCGTGCGCGTGTGGATTTACACGCGAGCAGGATTCACGCAGTCCAGTCCAGCAGCGCTTGAAGATAGCGTGCGCGTGTGGATTTACACGCGAGCAGGATTCACGCAGTCCAGACCAGCAGCGCTTGAAGATAGCGTGTGCGTGTGGATTTACACGCGAGCAGGATTCACGCAGTCCAGTCCAGCAGCGCTTGAAGATAGCGTGCGCGTGTGGAGTTACACGCAACCAAACAGCTCCAGGAATCAGCGTGTGACGGAAAACACGCTATAGAAGGCCCAAAAAGTAGCTGTAGTAACCTGCAAGGATGCAGACCGGAGGGTCAGCTACACAACGCCAAATGATTCGATCAGAAGCAGCGAGTGAAGTTTCCACGCTGCTTAAATACGTAATGCCGTAGTTCACGTGACGAAGCAGAATACACGTGAAGTTAGCGACGTGAAAAGTGCAAACGTCGTTTTCCCGGCAACGTATCGAACAACCGCCATTTGGAATAGAACGGTCTAGCTGTTCTACGAGCGTAGGAGGTAGGACCACGTCCAGCATGCATGACAGTGCCATCCCCCAAAGGGGCAACCTCTCCCCTTCTCGTGTGAAAACGCTTCAATAAAGCAGGAGCATGAATATTAGAAAAAGGTTCCCAGGACCTATCTTCGGGACCATAGCCCTTCCAGTCCACCAGATAAAACGGCCTACCAGAACGTAGTCTCATATCCAGTATGTCCTGTACTTCGTATTCATCCGAACTCCGCACAGAAATAGCAACAGGCCGGACAGGCAATCTAGTAGCTTCAGAACATGGCTTAATGAGTGACACGTGGAATACGGGATGCACTCGCCATCGTTGTGGCAAAGCCAGACGGACAGCAGCCGGATTAATTACTTGGAGCACTACATACGGACCAATGTATTTAGGCAATAATTTCTTTTTGCCTGGAATTCTCAAATTCTTAGTGGACAGCCATACTTTCATACCAGCCTTGTAGACGGGTGCGGGTATTCTATGAGCATCGGCATAGAACTTGTCGCGTCTTTTAGCCTGCTCTAATTGCTGCCTCACTTTCCTCTGTAATATCTTCAGATCACGAAAGGTACGGCCTGCGGCAGGAGTATCCAAAGACAAGCTGGAATCCAAAGGTATTGATCGGGGGTGCTGTCCATAAAGCGCATAGAACGGTGAAGTGCCTATGGCACTATGATAGGAGTTGTTATAGGCGAATTCAGCTGCCGGCAGGACCGTGAGCCAATCCGATTGGTACTGCAGACACAGACACCGCAGATATTGTTCCATAGTGCAGTTGACTCTTTCGGTCTGTCCATCAGTTTGAGGGTGATAAGCACTGGACATTCTATCATCAATCAGTAATGCAGAGGTTAGTGCTCTCCAAAAGCGTGACGCAAACTGTGAGCCCCTGTCCGTAATGATTACTGACGGTAGACCAAAGAAACGAAATACATGTCGGATGAATAGGTCAGCCAGAACAGCAGCGGTTGGTAAACCAATACAGGGAATATAAAGAGCCAATTTAGTGAAATAATCCACTACAACCCATATGGTATCGTATTCCTGGTTTGGTGGGAGTTCTACCACAAAGTCCATAGATATCATGTCCCATGGTTTGTTAGGGACAGGTAGGGACTGGAGTAAGCCCACTGGTTTACCAGGAGTGCTTTTACATTGGATGCATACAGAACAAGTCGATACGTGATCTATGACATCTTTTGACATGGACGGCCACCAGCACCATCTTTTGAGTAGTTCTAGTGTTTTCTTCCGTCCAGGATGGGCTGCGATCAAGGAATCATGATTTCACTTGAGGGCTTTATTCCGCGTTGAAGACGTCGGTAGGTAGAGCACTCCTTGTGTGAACGGTAAACCGTTATGTACGTCCAGATTCATATCCTGGATAACTTGTGGATGATCTTTTACCCACTCTTGTACTTCAGTTTTTAAGGATGGTTGAACAGAACAACTACATATTACATGATCTGCCAACAACTGATTCTGTACTTGTGCTTCTTCCTTCGCCTCTTCACCCATACGGGACAACGCGTCCGACTTAACGTGTTCTCGGGCAGGACGATATGTGACCTGGAAATCGTATTGGGCAAAAAAGACATGCCATCTGGCCTGTCGGGCCGTAAGGCATTTCATGGATTTGAATGCTTGAAGATTTCTATGGTCAGAGTACACTAACACCTGATGCTTGGCCCCAAGAAGATGATGACGCCATTCTCGGAAGGCATCCTTGATAGCCAGCAGTTCCCGCTCAGTGACAGTGTAGTTTCGTTCATATGGGGTAAGTTTGCGAGAGAAGAAAGCCACTGGGTGCTCCTCCTTGGTTTCTGTGCAAACTTGTGAGAGTACCGCTCCAGTAGCGACACTGGATGCATCCGCTTCAACGATAAACTGGCGATCTGGATCTGGATGTTGAAGCACGGGTGCAGTGGTAAATGCTTCTTTCAATTTTTCGAATGATGCTTGGGCATTAGGGTTCCAACAGAAAGGAACTTTAGAACTAGTTAAGGCCGTCAAAGGAGCTACTGTTTTGGAGAAGGAATGAATAAATCTGCGATAAAAATTCGCAAAGCCTAAGAAAGACTGTAATGACTTGACATTGTGCGGAACCGGCCAATTCAATATGGCCTTCACCTTGGAACGGCTCATTCGAGCCCCTAGATTGGTAATGTCATAGCCCAGGAATTCCACTTCCTGTGAATGAAAGACGCATTTCTCGGCTTTCACATAAAGAAGGTTCTCCCTGAGTCTTTGTAGGACTGTAGAAACGTGTTTGACGTGTTCCGAAAAAGAAGACGAATAGATCAGAATGTCATCCAGATAAATCACCACAAACTGGTCCATTATGTCCCTGAATATATCATTCATGAAGAATTGAAAAGTGGCGGGAGCGTTGCACAGACCAAAAGGCATCACCAAATACTCGTAAAGACCATACCGTGTCTTGAAAGCGGTCTTCCATTCGTCGCCTTCACGAATGCGAACTAAATTGTATGCTCCTCGCAAGTCCAATTTGGTGAAGTGACTGGAAGTACCTAATTGATCCAATAGAACGTTTATCAGTGGTAAAGGATATTGGTTTTTTATGGTGATGTCGTTAAGTGCCCTGTAATCAATACAAGGCCTTAGATCTCCCTCTTTCTTCGGAACAAAGAATAGAGGAGACGCAGCAGGTGATTGTGATGGCCGTATGAAACCCATCGCTAAAGCTTTGTCAATGTATTCTTTCAACACAACGTCTTCTTTTGGGGTCAGTGAATATAAACGACCTGTAGGGATTTTGGCACCAGGAATCAATTCAATAGGACAGTCGTACTGTCGATGGGGAGGCAATTGTTCTGCCTGGCCCTTGTCAAAGACATCAGCATACTCAGCGTATTCGCATGGTATGGTAGTGTCGCGTTGATGAACCACGCTGATAGTTGAAGCTCCCACCATAGAGGCTAATATGTGTTGCTTGTTTGACACCTCCTGACTGGTAAAGCAATGTTCATTGCAATGAATCGAAGGATACTGGAGCAATCCCGAAACCCAGTCAACGGCGGGATTATGAAGGGTTAACCATGCAAGACCAAGTATGATCTCGTACTGCGGAGCAGCTATAACATCGAAGATGATTTCTTCCGAATGATTATTCGATAATGTCATCTGAACAGATACCGTCTCCTGGGTTACCATACCAGAAGTCAAAACAGATCCGTCCACGGTATTAACCGTTTCAGGTTTGTTCTTGTTTACAAGGGGTATGGAACAATTCTTGGCATATGTGATGTCTATGTAATTGTTGGTGGCTCCGGAATCAACCATGGCCTTGGAAACCAATTCTCGTTCACCACAACGTAACGTCACCTCAACAATTACGGGTGCGTGTTTAGGAATGGTACTGGAGTCCGATGAAACACTCGACATAGGGACTCCTGCTATTGTCGAGTTTTGGCGTTTCCCGAACGCTTGATGGGTTTTTTAGGACATGTCGCCAATAAATGCTCAGATGAACCGCAATACATACATAAATGGTTCTTTCTTCGGTTCTCTCGTTCTGTATTGGACAACCGGCCTCTCACGACGCCAATCTGCATGGGTTCGGGGTCGTTAGAGAGGACTGACGGTGTCTCTGAACGCCCCGAGGCTTGCATGAAAGGCTTTTTCTCTCCTTTCCGAGCATTCCTTCGGGCATCGATTTGTAAAACCAAATCGAGCAACTCTGTGAATCCCGTAGGAACCACCGGAACTGTAGATAAGGCATCTTTCAGTTCTTCTGAAAGACCCTTGTAGAAAACAGCCGTTTTCTTGCCGTCAGGCCATTGAGTTTCGTCTGTTAGTTGATTGAACCGGGCAATGTAAGGCAAAAGAGGCTGATTGCCTTGTTGTAGATTAAGCAACTCCAGATCCATGGCTTGAGTAGCATAACGCATGTCAAAGACTTTACTCATAGCAGCCAAGAGATCGTCACAGTCGTACAACAAAGGGCTATTTGTTTCCAACAAAGGGTTAGCCCAAGCAGCAGCTGTGCCCCCTAAATGGGAAAGCACGAATGCTGCTTTTGTGGTTAGGTCAGGAAAAGATGTAGGACGGCAAAGAAAATGGAGTCGGCACTGATTAACGAAGGTTCTATAGGTTTTGGGGTCACCAGTGAACCGTTCCGGAGGGGCCAAGGGAAACTGAGTGGGCATAACCAAATTAATAGTTTCCTGTGGGGGTGTCATAGTCCCCGATCCAGATGCAGTGGCCATTGGAACCTGTGCTCCCTGAGGACTACCGTGCATGGCGTCTTGCATAACGTCCATACGGTGCCGTAACATGTCCTGTGCCGTAACCATTTCATTTCTCAAATCGCTGATCAACTGAGTCAAAACAGCTAAAGGATCCGTACCCTCCATGGCTTCTGATTCTGTCAGACAGCACCAAAGTATTAACTGAAAAGGATACGGTACTCAAAAGGATACAGGTGGTAGGGTCTTCCGGATCCCTGTTCACGCGTTTTGATAGTTGTGAAGTCAAGTTAAGACCTTCCAAATGATACAACTCTCTGACCGGTAAAACAGGCAGAGCGATGGATCACTGGAAAGGGCGTGGGTAAGGTATAGGAAGTCAGCCTAGAACAAAATAAAGTATCATGAATAACTGCCCCAACCTGGGTATGATGGAATAGAAAATGTCATGAATGCACACACTGACCTTGAGTCTAGGGCAGACGAATCCAGCAGAGTCTCTTGAGGAATCCAAGGTAGAACAAACGACAAGGAAGGGAAGATTAGTAAGGGAGACTTATCCCGAACGGAACGAGGCTCACGCTAGATACCGGGTTGATGCACCACAGGATAGCGTCCAAAGTACTGTTCACTGTCACCTTCCAATTATCCTTGAAAAGCTTCCTTCCCACGTAGAGTAAAGTATAGAAATGAATCAATCCCCCTGTTAATGTCACAGGTGCAGGAGTTGGAAATAGCGCTCCTTTTGAGGTATAAACAAAGTTCACGCGGTTCTGTACAGCCGCGAAGAAAAGAGCGTGTGCGTGTGGATTTACACGCGATTTGGATTCACGCAGTCCAGGCCAGCAGCGCTCAAAGACAATATATGCGTGTGGATTGACACGCGAGCAGGATTCACGCAGTCCAGACCAGCAGCGCTTGAAGATAGCGTGCGCGTGTGGATTTACACGCGAGCAGGATTCACGCAGTCCAGTCCAGCAGCGCTTGAAGATAGCGTGCGCGTGTGGATTTACACGCGAGCAGGATTCACGCAGTCCAGACCAGCAGCGCTTGAAGATAGCATGTGCGTGTGGATTTACACGCGAGCAGGATTCACGCAGTCCAGTCCAGCAGCGCTTGAAGATAGCATGCGCGTGTGGAGTTACACGCAACCAAACAGCTCCAGGAATCAGCGTGTGACGGAAAACACGCTATAGAAGGCCCAAAAAGTAGCTGTAGTAACCTGCAAGGATGCAGACCGGAGGGTCAGCTACACAACGCCAAATGATTCGATCAGAAGCAGCGAGTGAAGTTTCCACGCTGCTTAAATACGTAATGCCGTAGTTCACGTGACGAAGCAGAATACACGTGAAGTTAGCAACGTGAAAAGTGCAAACGTCGTTTTCCCGGCAACGTATCGAACAACCGCCATTTGGAATAGAACGGTCTAGCTGTTCTACGAGCGTAGGAGGTAGGACCACGTCCAGCATGCATGACAGATACAGACACGATTTCTGGGGGTTCACCATTATTCCTGACACTAGGGCATATCGTGCCATCATATCTAGGACATATTGTAGGTTCTCCTCTGGGTATTGTAGGTATACGAGCATGTCATCTCCATACAACGAAATCAAATGCCTCCCACCTGATGTGTTTATACCTACCTCCCCATACTCCATCCTCAAATAGACCGCAAATGGTTCTAACGCTAGTATAAAAAGCATCGGGAACCATAGACACCCTTGCCTCGTGCCTTTACTTAGTTGCCATTGCTCTGAGAAGGTGGAGCCCGCCTTGACTCTCGCTACTGGTACATTATATAATAACTCCACCCACCATATGTATATGGGCCCCATACCAAAGCTCTTCAGAACTGCCAGCAACCAGGGCCATTTAACTGAGTCAAAGGCTTTCGCTGCATCGATTGAGACCATGCCATTTCTTGTGTCTCCTTATTTGTGTGGTCTATAATATGGTGTAACCTTCTCAGATTGTTGGTAATGTCCTGTGTGGGACATACCCTGTCTGATCCGATTGGATAAGTTTGCCTATCACAGGCCTCAGTCGCATTGCCATCACTGCTGTAAGGATCTTACCATCTTGGTTCACCAAGGAAAGAGGTTTGTATGACCCACATTGTCAGATCCTCACTCCTCTTGACAGGTGCAGAAGCAGCACAAACGCCTCCCTTCCCATTGGGTTTTGGCACCTGGGAAATAGACACCACAGGCCTCCGCAACCCTCTGGGGAAAGAGGGTTAGGGTCCGTTGAGTGGATAGGTAGAGGGAGTTCAGGATGACCGGAAAGAGGTTCAGGAAATAACAGTGGATGGGTAGGGGGAAAATAGGGTAACGTACTCCTCGACTCCTGTGCCGATCTTGAAGGTACACCGCTCTCTCATACATTCACATCCTGGTACCACACATTCAGCTCAGAAATTATTCCTTGGAAGGCTTTTGTATTGGAGCCTCTAACCAATAATCACCATTTGCTCTGGTGTCACGTTTGGTTTCACATTGCTTGCCCAATATATCATGAATGATATGCAAATCACAAGTATCCCACATTTACCCATGTCTTGGCAACAAACAATAACATGCAAACAAAGTGCTAAACACTTAGCTCTGGCTTCTGCGTGAGTTCGAGGTCCTTTGGCCTTTCCGAGTTGACGGGCTGTGATACGTCTCACCGGATCCGATTCAACTACAGGCTGTGAATAGTAAAACAAAGTCAATGCACGTGCGTGCGAAAAGTCGTTCCTTTAGAACGTTCCCTGCGGGGTTTAAGTTTGTTTAGTAGTGCGGTTACTTCACCGCCTAGCCCACTCCAACTTGGGGTTAGTATTCATGCTCTGCATGCAACTAGCAATCAAGTTTCCCGTGCTTCGATTCAGCCTTGAAACTTAGATCTTGCAGCGCGTAGCGCGTCTCCCTCCAACAGAATAATACTGCTTGCTCTAGGTTAAACGTGTACTTAGCTTTTCATGTACGCGGGGCCGGGGGTGTAGCAGGCGGGCGGTGCCCCGCGTAGGCGTGCCTCCTGGAGCTCGGGAAGAACACGTCCTCTCATGCCGGTGACCAGGATTGCGAGCGGTGCTTCTTGGGCGCGGCTCGCGCATGCGCAGTAGCGCGCGTGTGGTCCTGTTGCTCCCAGCAGGTCTGTGAAGCACACGGCCTGCTGGGAGATGTAGTTTCCGGGCGGTTCTCCATCCTCGGGCCTTCTTCCTGAAAAAAGGATGGAGAACACGCCTGGACAAACTGCTGGCACCACCCAAAGCCTCCTTAACTCCTCCCAGGCCCCCTACAACACTGCCAATGACTCCAGCCCTGACAGTACTCCCCCTCCCTCCAGCAGGCCCTGGTTTAGCGGGATTTAACAGATGAAACTGGCGGAGGAGTCGAGGAGCATGAATGTTACCTGCGGGCTCCCAAGAGCGATCTTCTGGGCCGTGCACTTTCCAGTCCACCAAATACCATAGGGACCCCTGTCTCCGGCGTGAATCCAGGATATCGTGCACTTCGTATTCTGGGACGCCATCTATTAGGATAGGTGAGGGTCTTTTGGATCTTATGGAGGCTGGGGCTGGTTTTATCAAAGAGATGTGAAACACTGGGTGTATCTTCATGGATGAGGGTAGGATTAGTTTCACTGCCACAGGACCCACCAAAGCCTCAATTGGGAATGGACCAATGTAACGGGGGCAGAACTTGCGAGACCCTTGTAAATGCAAATTGCGTGTTGAAAGCCACTCCCGATCCCCCACCTGATATTGTGGACCTGGTCTTCTTTTCTTGTCTGCATGATGTTTATAAGCTGCTTTGGCGAGATTTAGGTTGTGCTGTGCAATTCGCCAGACGTTCTCCAACTGCTTCTGCCTGTCACAGACTGCGGGTACCTCGGATATTGATTCCTGAGGCACAGGTTGAAATCGGGGATGATAGCCGTAGGCACAATAAAACGGGGTAACCTTGGTTGATGCGTGTACTGCGTTGTTGTAAGCTAATTCGGCCAGCCAAATCACTTCTGCCCATTCGTTTTCTTTTCCTTGTGTTAGGCACCGCAAATACTGTTCCAAAGTTTGGTTTAATCTCTCGGTTTGACCGTCGGTTTCAGGGTGGTAGCTGGTAGATAACCGAATCTCAATTCCTACAGTTTTGCAAAACGCTTTCCAGAATCGTGAAGTGAACTGGGGTCCCAGATCTGAAACTATCCCATAAGGTAGGCCGTGGAGTCGTACCACATGTTGTAGAAATAAGTTCGCTATTGAGCTGGCAGTTGGAGTGCCCTTACATGGTATAAAATGAGCCATCTTGGGTAAATAGTCCACCACAACCAGGATAGCTGAAAATCCTTGACTGGGTGGCAGATCAACAATTAAATCCAAAGACACTGTATGCCACGGTGCTGGAGGGGTAGGAAGGGGTTGCAAGGTACCCGCAGGTTTCCTGTGTTCGGTCTTATTTCTCAAACAAGTTTCACATCCTGATATGTATTGGTGCACGTCCTTTTGTAAACTAGGCCACCAGAAATGGCGTTTGAGTAGCTCCTTGGTTTTCAATGCTCCAGGATGACCCACGAAAGGGGAGTCATGGCACCACTTAATAGCTTGTTGTCGGAGCGGTATAGTAGGCAAGTACAGTGCAGACTTGTCAAATGGTAATCCTTCCTTGATGGTCTGTTCTTGACTTCCACTAGCCCATCGTACCAGATCCTGTGCAGACATTGCTTTCCGAATCTTTTCAAATATGATGTCCACCACCACACTTCCCACTACGCGGATTGGGTCCACAATCGGTTTTGGCTCTTCCAAGTCTTTTGACAGAAGTGAATTTGACTCTGGATACCGAGATAGTATATCCGCCTTCCGATTTTCCACTCCAGGTCGATATGTGACGACGAAGTCATATTCTGAGAACTGCATAGCCCATCTAAGTTGTCTCGGACTAAGGGCTCTGGCGGATTTCAAGAATTGTAAATTTCGATGATCTGTATAGATGGTGATTGGATGGCGAGCTCCCATGAGGTAATGACGCCACTCGTCAAAGGCTACTTTAATAGCTAACAACTCCTTATCTGCTATCACGTAATTTTGTTCAGCTGGTAGTAATGTTCGTGAATAATAAGCAACTGGATGTAATTGTCCAGTATTGTCTCGCTGCGACAGGATAGCACCCACCGCATAACTGGATGCGTCAGTTTCTATGATGTAAGGCTTAGCAAGGTCTGGATGCTGCAGGACAGGCGCTGTCACAAATGCTTCTTTCAAGGCTTGGAAACTTGCTTCGGCCTTTTCGTTCCACTGGAAAGGAACACCTTTTCGCAACAACTGAGTGATGGGTTGTACCTTTTTAGCGAACCCTTCGATAAACCGGCGATAGAAATTGGCAAATCCCAATACTGTTTGCACATCTTTCACGGAACTTGGGGAGGGCCAGTTTGCAATGGCCTGCACTTTCTTTTGATCCATAGTGACTCCTTGAGGTGATAAGATAAATCCTAAAAACTCAACTGTGGTTTGGTGAAATTGCCATTTCTCAAGTTTCGCATACAGCTTATGTTCACGCAACCTCTGTAGAACAGCCTTCACATGACCCTGATGTTCCGCAGCGTTGTGAGAATAGATTAGGATGTCGTCGATGTATACGATGGCAAAAACATCTAGATAACCCCGTAACACCTCATCTAAGAAGTGTTGAAATGCTGCAGGGGCATTACAGAGCCCAAAGGGCATGACCTGGTATTCGTACAGGCCGAACTTGGTCCTAAAGGCCGTTTTCCATTCGTCGCCCTCTCTGACGCGCACTAAATGATACGCGCCCCGCAAATCCAACTTCGTGTATATAGTGGATCCCCGTACCTGGTCTAATAACACGGGAATCAAAGGCAGCGGGTAACGGTTCTTGATGGTGATGCGATTGATCGCCCTGTAATCGATACAAGTTCTTAGGTCTCCGTTTTTTTTTGGTATGAAGAACAAGGGAGAGGATACAGGGGATGTTGAAAGCCGTATGAAACCGTTTGCCAGGTTGGTTTCGATGTACTCCTTCAGGTGCTCGTTCTCGGCTTCGGTGAGCGCATAAATCCTACTACAAGGTAGCACCGCACCCGCTTCCAAGTCTATGCGACAATCAAAAGGCCTGTGTTGCGGTAGGGTCTCAGCGGCCACCTTACTGAAGACATCCCGATACTCCTCATATTCCTCTGGTAGAACTACATCAATACTGCCTCCTACGAAATGGGGACAACTTTCCTCCACGCTACAACTAGTCTGGCAATACTTCGAGGAGAACTGTAACGTTCCTGTGACCCAATCCACCACTGGGTTATGGAGTCGTAACCACGCTAAGCCCAAAATGAACCCAAATTGAGGTGCCGTGATCACATCGAAATCGATGATCTCTCGATGTCTTTTTCCGCACTCGAGCTCCATGGGTTGCGTGTGTTGGGTGATTGGGCCTGAAACCAATGGCGCTCCGTCCACTGACTTTACTGGTTCTGGTTGTTTCTTAGTTCTCAATGGAAGTCCTAATCTTCTCGCTACTTGGTCATCCACGAAGTTACCCGTGGCCCCGGAGTCGACCATCAGCGACACTGGTATACATTTTCCCTGCACATTTAGATGACCGGCCAGCATTATGTGAACAGACGGAGTATGATGTACGTTTGCTAGCATCTTTGGGGTATCTTCAGATTTGCTCGCCCTCACCCCCTTCATGGACGAGCTGCCGCGTTTCCCGACGAGATTCCTTTGATGGGCGGTTTAGTTGTACATTCTCGGACAAAGTGGCCCGATTTACCACAATAGAGACATAATTTGTCTCTTCTTCTTCTCTCCTTCTCCTCTTTAGTCAAAGGGCCTCGTACAGTTCTGATCTGCATCGGTTCTTCGTTTCTTTTTCCGACGCCTTGCTGGTCTTTTGTTGATCTAGCCGGACCATAGGTTTATTGTCCCATTTACGACGGTCTTGGCGACGTTCACTTTGTCTCTGGTCTAATCGTAGTGCCAAATCGATCATGGTAGAACAGTCTTCAGGCTGGGGGTCGACTTGTGCCACTAAATCCTTCAGCTCCTCTCTTAGACCCTGATAAAACAGGGCCATTCTTGTCTCCTACTGCCAACCGATTAAAGGCCGTCACATACGTCACCAAATCCTTGCTTCCTTGTCGAAGCTGCAGCAACTCCCGATCCTTAAGCAAGGTCGCCGCCCTGCGGTTGAATATTTTACCAAACTCTTCTAAGAATGTATCCAAACTGTACAACAAGGCATCGTCCTTGCGCACCAAAGCTGTCGCCCATGAAGCTGCATCTCCCGTCAGGTAGGATATCACAAATGCGGTACGAGATTGAGCAGTTCTGAACACTACGGGTTTGGTCAAAAAATGT
Source organism: Ambystoma mexicanum (assembly GCF_040938575.1). Taxonomy (NCBI): domain Eukaryota; kingdom Metazoa; phylum Chordata; class Amphibia; order Caudata; family Ambystomatidae; genus Ambystoma; species Ambystoma mexicanum. The sequence continues at coordinate 824,257,617 of NC_090921.1, forward strand.
AATTGGCACTGCATGATGAACTGGTCAAAGTTCTGTGGGTCCCCATGATACCTCTCAGGGGCAGCAAGTGGCAAAGTTGGCTCCGTGGCTACCTGTACTTGTACTGGAGTTGGTGGGGGTTGTCTAGGCAAAGGAGTTGCTTGGGCCTGGGTCTGGATAGTCAGAGTGTGAACTTGGCCTGCTAGATTCTGGTAATCCTGCCTGGTTGCCGCCAATTCGGCTTTCGAGTCTTGGAGAAGGGCTACTACGTCTGCCATGATTGTGCTGCCTGGGCGCCAGAAGATACGTGGGCTCGCAATTCTGTCAGATCCTCACTCCTCTTGACAGGCGCAGAAGCAGCACAAACGCCTCCCTTCCCATTGGGTTTTGGCACCTGGGAAATAGACACCACAGGCCTCCGCAACCCTCTGGGGAAAGAGGGTTAGGGTCCGTTGAGGGGATAGGTAGAGGGAGTTCAGGATGACCGGAAAGAGGTTCAGGAAATAACAGTGGATGGGTAGGGGGAAAATAGGGAAACATACTCCTCGACTCCTGTGCCGATCTTGAAGGTACACCGCCCTCTCATACATTCACATCCTGGTACCACACATTCAGCTCAGAAATTATTCCTTGGAAGGCTTTTGTATTGGAGCCTCTAACCAATAATCACCATTTGCTCTGGTGTCACGTTTGGTTTCACATTGCTTGCCCAATATATCATGAATGATATGCAAATCACAAGTATCCCACATTTACCCATGTGTTGGCAACAATTAATAACATACAAACAAAGTGCTAAACACTTAGCTCTGGCTTCTGAGTGAGTTCGAGGTCCTTTGGCCTTTCCGAGTTGACGGGCTGTGATACGTCTCACTGGATCCGATTCAACTACAGGCTGTGAATAGTAAAACAAAGTCAATGCACGTGCGTGCGAAAAGTCGTTCCTTTAGAACGTTCCCTGCAGGGTTTAAGTTTGTTTAGTAGTGCGGTTACTTCACCGCCTAGCCCACTCCAACTTGGGGTTAGTATTCATGCTCTGCATGCAACTAGCAATCAAGTTTCCCGTGCTTCGATTCAGCCTAGGAACTTAGATCTTGCAGCGCGTAGCGCGTCTCCCTCCAACAGAATAATACTGCTTGCTCTAGGTTAAACGTGTACTTAGCTTTTCATGTACGCGGGGCCGGGGGTGTAGCAGGCGGGCGGTGCCCCGCGTAGGCGTGCCTCCTGGAGCTCGGGAAGAACACGTCCTCTCATGCCGGTGACCAGGATTGCGAGCGGTGCTTCTTGGGCGCGGCTCGCGCATGCGCAGTAGCGCGCGTGTGGTCCTGTTGCTCCCAGCAGGTCTGTGAGGCACACGGCCTGCTGGGAGATGTAGTTTCCGGGCGGTTCTCCATCCTCGGGCCTTTTTCCTGAAAAAAGGATGGAGAACACGCCTGGACAAACTGCTGGCACCACCCAAAGCCTCCTTAACTCCTCCCAGGCCCCCCACAACACTGCCAATGACTCCAGCCCTGACACACATTATGTGTCTGCTTTGTTAGGTTTGAGGCGGGGGATGATTATTGACTTGCGCAATGACTCCGGCAACACACCTCGCTCCAAGGCTTCGTTTAACACCGCCAACAGAGGGGGAAGAATATCCATCTTATATTCTTTGTAAAATTCGCTGGGGAGCCCATCTGCCCCGGTGTCTTTGCTGGTAGGTACTTCGCTAAACATTTTCTCGAGTTCCTCGGCTGTGACGGGCATCTGTAGCCCATCCCTTTCCTCTACACTCAACATGGGGAGATTTATCTCTGTTAGCATTTCTTGTATATCCATTCCCTCCTCCCCAGTGGTTTCCTCATACAAGTTCTTATAGTACTCAAAAAAGCACTCATTCACTTCTTCTTGGGTTTCATGAAGCCTACCATCACTCCCTTGCACTGCTCGAATAGGTTGTCATGTGGTCCCACTTTTATAGAACCAAGCTAGCAATCTGCATGGTTTATCCCCTTCTGCATGTTGGCGCTCTATATATTTTTATAACTGAGTTTACCCATCCTGTCCCACAACTCTCTGCATTCTACCTGAAGGCGGGACACCTCCTTCGCTTCCTCTAGCGTCCCAACACCAGCCTGTGATATAGCTTCCAGTTTATTCTCTATCTTCTGTCCCGCAATATTAATTCTTATATTCCTTTAGATTTGGCTATCGCCTCTCCCCACACCACTACCTTAAAGGCTTCCCACATTGTACCAGCCGAATCTTCACTGCCAGTGTTGTGTTTAAAACATTTTTGCACTTCCATTCGTATATGTTCATGGAACCCAGCATCTTTCAGAGCTTCCACCCTGTGTCTCCAGGTTGGAATTCTGGCTCATGGAGGTAGTATTTGCCACATGGTAACCAAAGGGGCATGGTCGGATAGGACTCTCGCTTTATATGCGGCTTGTGTGAACTCATGTATTGACTTTTCTCCTACAAACACATGTGGCCTCATTACGAGTCCGGCGGTAACTGCGGCGGTAAAACCACCTGGTTACCGCCAGACTCGGATTACCATTCCACCTCTGTGATTCCCGGAATTACCGGGGCATTACAACCCCGGTTTTCCGGGAATCACGGAGGCGGAATGGTGTTAATCCCCATTCCCAATGAGTCCTATGGGACTCAATGGGAATGGGGATCATGGAAACACCGGCAGCATCTCGTAATGCTGCCGGTGTTTCCTCGTCCGCCTGCAGGTGGGCGGTGTTAAACCCGCCAGGTCAGACCTGGCGGGAACATCACCTCCCGCCTGCAGGAGTTGTGATCGCCCGGCATGGAAACAATGGTGGCGGTGGGTTTACCGCCACCGTTGTTTCCATACCGGGCGATTTGTAATGCGGCCAATAATCTAATGTCGTATGAGTGAATACCCTCAGTACTGCAGATATATTATTCTCCATACATCCACCAGTTTCAATGTGCGTAGCAATGCATTCAATGCTTTAGCAGCTGGGGTCGGGCAAGAAAATCTATCATCTGTTCTATCTTTCTTCGGGTCTAATGTACAATTAAAGTCCCCTCCCCATAGTACTGTGCAATCTCTGTGTGGACTAATTTTAGGATATAATGTTTTAAAAAAGGAAGAGGTCTCTTGGTTTGGGGCGTATGTGTTTATAACACATATTTCTCTACTTTCTACCAGGCCCCTAACCATAGTCATCCTGCCATCATTGTCCACTTCCGTCTGAAGGACCTTGAAGGGTACTTTCGGCGCAACCCAGATCAGAACCCCCCTGGCATATGCCGAATATGTTGAACCCTCTGTCTTCCGGGTCTATTTATGCGTCAGCATCTCTTGTTTTTCCTTGGTGAGGTGAGTCTCTTGTAGGAGCGCTATATCTATCTTTTGACATTTAAGGTATGTCATAATCCTGTTTCTTTTTATATAGCTGTTCATTGACATTCCAGGTCAGATATATTAGATCACCCATATTTGTCTATCTCTCTGCAATCCCGCTCCACTCCCATAATCTTCTTTCCATTCCTATGTGCATTAGTGTAGGCCTTACTCCTTTTAATCCCAACTCCCGTCCCTCCCTCTACCCCAACTGTTCCCAACTGTTGCCCAGCTCCATCCCTGGATCTCAGGCGACCCTGCATCTCGTTCTTTTCCCGGTGGCCGCCGGTACTCAAGGCGCAGCAGGAGGATACTGTACTACCAATATCCTAACTAAACTAACTACTGGGGGTGATCACGCGTTTCTTAGCGCTACTTATAATAAAGCAGCGTCAGTGACTCCTGCGTTTTGCTAACAGTATGCTGCACACTTAATCAAGTGCTTAAACTATGTGAACCCATTATACAATGCCTGGCTTGTTCTGGCTTGTGCTGTTGTTCCATAGTCATTGGGCCTCATTACGACCCAGGCGGTAAGTTACCGCCTGGGTCGTACCTTTACCACCATGGCGTAAACTACGTTTACGCCATGGTGGTTGGTGGACTTACCGCCCCATTCCGAGGTTGGTGGGGCGGTAAGTCCCCAATCCCCATTTACCCTTCCCCATTCCCATTTTTGCCCCATAGGGCATAATGGGAGTGGGGAAGGCGTTAATTACGCCACCGTAAATTACGGTGGCGTAATTAACATCAAGGTCCCTTAGCGCCATGGATTTTAACACCTGCTAAAAGCAGGTGTTAAAACCTCCATGGCGCTAAGGGACCTCGGAATCAGGCGGTAAGGGTCGGCGCTGTTTACGCCGCCGTAAACCCCTTACCGCCTGAGTCGTAATGAGGCCCATTGTCATTATACTAAACATTACATAACAGTAACTGCTTTGTTCAAAAGTATGTCATGGAGGAAATATGGATTCACTTATCCCTTCTGCTCTCTGTCTGGTCCTCCGCTCCAGCTGGGCAATACATCGAGTCTATCCATTTTGCCGCATCCTCCGGAGTCTCAAAATAAAGGGATTTGTCTTTGTGCAGGACCTTCAACTTCACTGGGTACAGCAACATATATTTCAGGCCGGACTCGCCCAATCTTATTTTAACCGACACATAGCTCAGACTTTGCTTTAGTACCAGGAAAGTGTAATCCGGGTATATCGTAATGGATGCTGATGCTCTGCTTATTATTCCTCCTTTGCGAAAGTGCTCCAGAAAATTCTCCCTATCCTATTAGTTCAATGTTTTGGTGATGATCGGCTGAGGTGGGGCACCTGGTGGCGGTTTTCTAGTCAGGGCTCTATGCGCTCTTTCCTCAGTGAACCCCTGTGTGCGCGTCCCAACAGCTATTTCTTGCAGCAGCATGTTTTCAATATAATTTGTCCGGTCCTGACTTTCTTCTCCTTCGGGAGCCCCACAATGCGTATATTGTTCCTGCGTGCTCTTCCTTCAGCCTCTTCTGCTCTGTTCTCCAGGTTGCGCACTCTTTGTTGCAATGTGGAGACTTCCTCATCATTAGCCGTGCAAGTATTCGTGTTGGCTTTTACTTCTTTTTCCAGTCCACCTGTGCATTCAGACAACACCCTTACGTCCTGTTTTAAGAGATTGACGTCCACGCTCACAGCATCAATCTTTATCTCTAAGGATGTTTTCTGTTCTGCGACAGCGGCGTCAATTTTGGCCTCCCACAATGACTTCAACTCCGCAATGGCTTTGAGGATCTGTTGATCTTCTTGTATTGGGGCTACTTCTCTCTGTGTGTCTTGCTCTGCCGTTTTTACACCTTCTCCAGCCTGAGTCGGTATGGTAATAATGTCTAATGATGACTGTTTCACTTTAGATTTAGCTGGTTTTGATGCCATTCTTGCTTTCCAGGTCGATCCTTCGTCTCCCACAACATAGCCTGTTTGGGTTCTGGGTGCTCCTGCGGTACACCCTACGAATTGCCCAGTGTGGTCGATGATCTCTCGATGTCTTTTTCAGCACTCGAGCTCCATGGGTTGCGTGTGTTGGGTGATTGGGCCTGAAACCAATGGCGCTCCGTCCACTGACTTTACTGGTTCTGGTTGTTTCTTAGTTCTCAATGGAAGTCCTAATCTTCTCGCTACTTGGTCATCCACGAAGTTACCCGTGGCCCCGGAGTCGACCATCAGCGACACTGGTATACGTTTTCCCTGCACATTTAGATGACCGGCCAGCATTATGTGAACAGACGGAGTATGATGTACGTTTGCTAGCATCTTTGGGGTATCTTCAGATTTGCTCGCCCTCACCCCCTTCATGGACGAGCTGCCGCGTTTCCCGACGAGATTCCTTTGATGGGCGGTTTAGTTGTACATTCTCGGACAAAGTGGCCCGATTTACCACAATAGAGACATAATTTGTCTCTTCTTCTTCTCTCCTTCTCCTCTTTAGTCAAAGGGCCTCGTACAGTTCTGATCTGCATCGGTTCTTCGTTTCTTTTTCCGACGCCTTGCTGGTCTTTTGTTGATCTAGCCGGACCATAGGTTTATTGTCCCATTTACGACGGTCTTGGCGACGTTCACTTTGTCTCTGGTCTAATCGTAGTGCCAAATCGATCATGGTAGAACAGTCTTCAGGCTGGGGGTCGACTTGTGCCACTAAATCCTTCAGCTCCTCTCTTAGACCCTGATAAAACAGGGCCATTCTTGTCTCCTGAGGCCAGTCGGTCTCTACTGCCAACCGATTAAAGGCTGTCACATACGTCACCAAATCCTTGCTTCCTTGTCGAAGCTGCAGCAACTCCCGATCCTTAAGCAAGGTCGCCGCCCTGCGGTTGAATATTTTACCAAACTCTTCTAAGAATGTATCCAAACTGTACAACAAGGCATCGTCCTTGCGCACCAAAGCTGTCGCCCATGAAGCTGCATCTCCCGTCAGGTAGGATATCACAAATGCGGTACGAGATTGAGCAGTTCTGAACACTACGGGTTTTGTCAAAAAATGTAATTGGCACTGCATGATGAACTGGTCAAAGTTCTGTGGGTCCCCATGATACCTCTCAGGGGCAGCAAGTGGCAAAGTTGGCTCCGTGGCTACCTGTACTTGTACTGGAGTTGGTGGGGGTTGTCTAGGCAAAGGCGTTGCTTGGGCCTGGGTCTGGATAGTCAGAGTGTGAACTTGGCCTGCTAGATTCTGGTAATCCTGCCTGGTTGCCGCCAATTCGGCTTTCGAGTCTTGGAGAAGGGCTACTACGTCTGCCATGATTGTGCTGCCTGGGCGCCAGAAGATACGTGGGCTCGCAATTCTGTCAGATCCTCACTCCTCTTGACAGGCGCAGAAGCAGCACAAACGCCTCCCTTCCCATTGGGTTTTGGCACCTGGGAAATAGACACCACAGGCCTCCGCAACCCTCTGGGGAAAGAGGGTTAGGGTCCGTTGAGGGGATAGGTAGAGGGAGTTCAGGATGACCGGAAAGAGGTTCAGGAAATAACAGTGGATGGGTAGGGGGAAAATAGGGTAACATACTCCTCGACTCCTGTGCCGATCTTGAAGGTACACCGCCCTCTCATACATTCACATCCTGGTACCACACATTCAGCTCAGAAATTATTCCTTGGAAGGCTTTTGTATTGGAGCCTCTAACCAATAATCACCATTTGCTCTGGTGTCACGTTTGGTTTCACATTGCTTGCCCAATATATCATGAATGATATGCAAATCACAAGTATCCCACATTTACCCATGTGTTGGCAACAATTAATAACATACAAACAAAGTGCTAAACACTTAGCTCTGGCTTCTGAGTGAGTTCGAGGTCCTTTGGCCTTTCCGAGTTGACGGGCTGTGATACGTCTCACCGGATCCGATTCAACTACAGGCTGTGAATAGTAAAACAAAGTCAATGCACGTGCGTGCGAAAAGTCGTTCCTTTAGAACGTTCCCTGCGGGGTTTAAGTTTGTTTAGTAGTGCGGTTACTTCACCGCCTAGCCCACTCCAACTTGGGGTTAGTATTCATGCTCTGCATGCAACTAGCAATCAAGTTTCCCGTGCTTCGATTCAGCCTAGGAACTTAGATCTTGCAGCGCGTAGCGCGTCTCCCTCCAACAGAATAATACTGCTTGCTCTAGGTTAAACGCGTACTTAGCTTTTCATGTACGTGGGGCCGGGGGTGTAGCAGGCGGGCGGTGCCCCGCGTAGGCGTGCCTCCTGGAGCTCGGGAAGAACACGTCCTCTCATGCCGGTGACCAGGATTGCGAGCGGTGCTTCTTGGGCGCGGCTCGCGCATGCGCAGTAGCGCGCGTGTGGTCCTGTTGCTCCCAGCAGGTCTGTGAAGCACACGGCCTGCTGGGAGATGTAGTTTCCGGGCGGTTCTCCATCCTCGGGCCTTTTTCCTGAAAAAAGGATGGAGAACACGCCTGGACAAACTGCTGGCACCACCCAAAGCCTCCTTAACTCCTCCCAGGCCCCCCACAACACTGCCAATGACTCCAGCCCTGACACACATTATGTGTCTGCTTTGTTAGGTTTGAGGCGGGGGATGATTATCGACTTGCGCAATGACTCCGGCAACACACCTCGCTCCAAGGCTTCGTTTAACACCGCCAACAGAGGGGGAAGAATATCCATCTTATATTCTTTGTAAAATTCGCTGGGGAGCCCATCTGCCCCGGTGTCTTTGCTGGTAGGTAGTTCGCTAAACATTTTCTCGAGTTCCTCGGCTGTGACGGGCATCTGTAGCCCATCCCTTTCCTCTACACTCAACATGGGGAGATTTATCTCTGTTAGCATTTCTTGTATATCCATTCCCTCCTCCCCAGTGGTTTCCTCATACAAGTTCTTATAGTACTCAAAAAAGCACTCATTCACTTCTTCTTGGGTTTCATGAAGCCTACCATCACTCCCTTGCACTGCTCGAATAGGTTGTCATGTGGTCCCACTTTTATAGAACCAAGCTAGCAATCTGCATGGTTTATCCCCTTCTGCATGTTGGCGCTCTATATATTTTTATAACTGAGTTTACCCATCCTGTCCCACAACTCTCTGCATTCTACCTGAAGGCGGGACACCTCCTTCGCTTCCTCTAGCGTCCCAACACCAGCCTGTGATATAGCTTCCAGTTTATTCTCTATCTTCTGTCCCGCAATATTAATTCTTATATTCCTTTAGATTTGGCTATCGCCTCTCCCCACACCACTACCTTAAAGGCTTCCCACATTGTACCAGCCGAATCTACACTGCCAGTGTTGTGTTTAAAACATTTTTGCACTTCCATTCGTATATGTTCATGGAACCCAGCATCTTTCAGAGCTTCCACCCTGTGTCTCCAGGTTGGAATTCTGGCTCATGGAGGTAGTATTTGCCACATGGTAACCAAAGGGGCATGGTCGGATAGGACTCTCGCTTTATATGCGGCTTGTGTGAACTCATGTATTGACTTTTCTCCTACAAACACATGTGGCCTCATTACGAGTCCGGCGGTAACTGCGGCGGTAAAACCACCTGGTTACCGCCAGACTCGGATTACCATTCCACCTCTGTGATTCCCGGAATTACCGGGGCATTACAACCCCGGTTTTCCGGGAATCACGGAGGCGGAATGGTGTTAATCCCCATTCCCAATGAGTCCTATGGGACTCAATGGGAATGGGGATCATGGAAACACCGGCAGCATCTCGTAATGCTGCCGGTGTTTCCTCGTCCGCCTGCAGGTGGGCGGTGTTAAACCCGCCAGGTCAGACCTGGCGGGAACATCACCTCCCGCCTGCAGGAGTTGTGATCGCCCGGCATGCAAACAATGGTGGCGGCGGGTTTACCGCCACCGTTGTTTCCATACCGGGCGATTTGTAATGCGGCCAATAATCTAATGTCGTATGAGTGAATACCCTCAGTACTGCAGATATATTATTCTCCATACATCCACCAGTTTCAATGTGCGTAGCAATGCATTCAATGCTTTAGCAGCTGGGGTCGGGCAAGAAAATCTATCATCTGTTCTATCTTTCTTCGGGTCTAATGTACAATTAAAGTCCCCTCCCCATAGTACTGTGCAATCTCTGTGTGGACTAATTTTAGGATATAATGTTTTAAAAAAGGAAGAGGTCTCTTGGTTTGGGGCGTATGTGTTTATAACACATATTTCTCTACTTTCTACCAGGCCCCTAACCATAGTCATCCTGCCATCATTGTCCACTTCCGTCTGAAGGACCTTGAAGGGTACTTTCGGCGCAACCCAGATCAGAACCCCCCTGGCATATGCCGAATATGTTGAACCCTCTGTCTTCCGGGTCTATTTATGCGTCAGCATCTCTTGTTTTTCCTTGGTGAGGTGAGTCTCTTGTAGGAGCGCTATATCTATCTTTTGACATTTAAGGTATGTCATAATCCTGTTTCTTTTTATATAGCTGTTCATTGACATTCCAGGTCAGAATTATTAGATCACCCATATTTGTCTATCTCTCTGCAATCCCGCTCCACTCCCATAATCTTCTTTCCATTCCTATGTGCATTAGTGTAGGCCTTACTCCTTTTAATCCCAACTCCCGTCCCTCCCTCTACCCCAACTGTTCCCAACTGTTGCCCAGCTCCATCCCTGGATCTCAGGCGACCCTGCATCTCGTTCTTTTCCCGGTGGCCGCCGGTACTCAAGGCGCAGCAGGAGGATACTGTACTACCAATATCCTAACTAAACTAACTACTGGGGGTGATCACGCGTTTCTTAGCGCTACTTATAATAAAGCAGCGTCAGTGACTCCTGCGTTTTGCTAACAGTATGCTGCACACTTAATCAAGTGCTTAAACTATGTGAACCCATTATACAATGCCTGGCTTGTTCTGGCTTGTGCTGTTGTTCCATAGTCATTGGGCCTCATTACGACCCAGGCGGTAAGTTACCGCCTGGGTCGTACCTTTACCACCATGGCGTAAACTACGTTTACGCCATGGTGGTTGGTGGACTTACCGCCCCATTCCGAGGTTGGTGGGGCGGTAAGTCCCCAATCCCCATTTACCCTTCCCCATTCCCATTTTTGCCCCATAGGGCATAATGGGAGTGGGGAAGGCGTTAATTACGCCACCGTAAATTACGGTGGCGTAATTAACATCAAGGTCCCTTAGCGCCATGGATTTTAACACCTGCTAAAAGCAGGTGTTAAAACCTCCATGGCGCTAAGGGACCTCGGAATCAGGCGGTAAGGGTCGGCGCTGTTTACGCCGCCGTAAACCCCTTACCGCCTGAGTCGTAATGAGGCCCATTGTCATTATACTAAACATTACATAACAGTAACTGCTTTGTTCAAAAGTATGTCATGGAGGAAATATGGATTCACTTATCCCTTCTGCTCTCTGTCTGGTCCTCCGCTCCAGCTGGGCAATACATCGAGTCTATCCATTTTGCCGCATCCTCCGGAGTCTCAAAATAAAGGGATTTGTCTTTGTGCAGGACCTTCAACTTCACTGGGTACAGCAACATATATTTCAGGCCGGACTCGCCCAATCTTATTTTAACCGACACATAGCTCAGACTTTGCTTTAGTACCAGGAAAGTGTAATCCGGGTATATCGTAATGGATGCTGATGCTCTGCTTATTATTCCTCCTTTGCGAAAGTGCTCCAGAAAATTCTCCCTATCCTATTAGTTCAATGTTTTGGTGATGATCGGCTGAGGTGGGGCACCTGGTGGCGGTTTTCTAGTCAGGGCTCTATGCGCTCTTTCCTCAGTGAACCCCTGTGTGCGCGTCCCAACAGCTATTTCTTGCAGCAGCATGTTTTCAATATAATTTGTCCGGTCCTGACTTTCTTCTCCTTCGGGAGCCCCACAATGCGTATATTGTTCCTGCGTGCTCTTCCTTCAGCCTCTTCTGCTCTGTTCTCCAGGTTGCGCACTCTTTGTTGCAATGTGGAGACTTCCTCATCATTAGCCGTGCAAGTATTCGTGTTGGCTTTTACTTCTTTTTCCAGTCCACCTGTGCATTCAGACAACACCCTTACGTCCTGTTTTAAGAGATTGACGTCCACGCTCACAGCATCAATCTTTATCTCTAAGGATGTTTTCTGTTCTGCGACAGCGGCGTCAATTTTGGCCTCCCACAATGACTTCAACTCCGCAATGGCTTTGAGGATCTGTTGATCTTCTTGTATTGGGGCTACTTCTCTCTGTGTGTCTTGCTCTGCCGTTTTTACACCTTCTCCAGCCTGAGTCGGTATGGTAATAATGTCTAATGATGACTGTTTCACTTTAGATTTAGCTGGTTTTGATGCCATTCTTGCTTTCCAGGTCGATCCTTCGTCTCCCACAACATAGCCTGTTTGGGTTCTGGGTGCTCCTGCGGTACACCCTACGAATTGCCCAGTGTGGTCGATGATCTCTCGATGTCTTTTTCAGCACTCGAGCTCCATGGGTTGCGTGTGTTGGGTGATTGGGCCTGAAACCAATGGCGCTCCGTCCACTGACTTTACTGGTTCTGGTTGTTTCTTAGTTCTCAATGGAAGTCCTAATCTTCTCGCTACTTGGTCATCCACGAAGTTACCCGTGGCCCCGGAGTCGACCATCAGCGACACTGGTATACGTTTTCCCTGCACATTTAGATGACCGGCCAGCATTATGTGAACAGACGGAGTATGATGTACGTTTGCTAGCATCTTTGGGGTATCTTCAGATTTGCTCGCCCTCACCCCCTTCATGGACGAGCTGCCGCGTTTCCCGACGAGATTCCTTTGATGGGCGGTTTAGTTGTACATTCTCGGACAAAGTGGCCCGATTTACCACAATAGAGACATAATTTGTCTCTTCTTCTTCTCTCCTTCTCCTCTTTAGTCAAAGGGCCTCGTACAGTTCTGATCTGCATCGGTTCTTCGTTTCTTTTTCCGACGCCTTGCTGGTCTTTTGTTGATCTAGCCGGACCATAGGTTTATTGTCCCATTTACGACGGTCTTGGCGACGTTCACTTTGTCTCTGGTCTAATCGTAGTGCCAAATCGATCATGGTAGAACAGTCTTCAGGCTGGGGGTCGACTTGTGCCACTAAATCCTTCAGCTCCTCTCTTAGACCCTGATAAAACAGGGCCATTCTTGTCTCCTGAGGCCAGTCGGTCTCTACTGCCAACCGATTAAAGGCTGTCACATACGTCACCAAATCCTTGCTTCCTTGTCGAAGCTGCAGCAACTCCCGATCCTTAAGCAAGGTCGCCGCCCTGCGGTTGAATATTTTACCAAACTCTTCTAAGAATGTATCCAAACTGTACAACAAGGCATCGTCCTTGCGCACCAAAGCTGTCGCCCATGAAGCTGCATCTCCCGTCAGGTAGGATATCACAAATGCGGTACGAGATTGAGCAGTTCTGAACACTACGGGTTTTGTCAAAAAATGTAATTGGCACTGCATGATGAACTGGTCAAAGTTCTGTGGGTCCCCATGATACCTCTCAGGGGCAGCAAGTGGCAAAGTTGGCTCCGTGGCTACCTGTACTTGTACTGGAGTTGGTGGGGGTTGTCTAGGCAAAGGCGTTGCTTGGGCCTGGGTCTGGATAGTCAGAGTGTGAACTTGGCCTGCTAGATTCTGGTAATCCTGCCTGGTTGCCGCCAATTCGGCTTTCGAGTCTTGGAGAAGGGCTACTACGTCTGCCATGATTGTGCTGCCTGGGCGCCAGAAGATACGTGGGCTCGCAATTCTGTCAGATCCTCACTCCTCTTGACAGGCGCAGAAGCAGCACAAACGCCTCCCTTCCCATTGGGTTTTGGCACCTGGGAAATAGACACCACAGGCCTCCGCAACCCTCTGGGGAAAGAGGGTTAGGGTCCGTTGAGGGGATAGGTAGAGGGAGTTCAGGATGACCGGAAAGAGGTTCAGGAAATAACAGTGGATGGGTAGGGGGAAAATAGGGTAACATACTCCTCGACTCCTGTGCCGATCTTGAAGGTACACCGCCCTCTCATACATTCACATCCTGGTACCACACATTCAGCTCAGAAATTATTCCTTGGAAGGCTTTTGTATTGGAGCCTCTAACCAATAATCACCATTTGCTCTGGTGTCACGTTTGGTTTCACATTGCTTGCCCAATATATCATGAATGATATGCAAATCACAAGTATCCCACATTTACCCATGTGTTGGCAACAATTAATAACATACAAACAAAGTGCTAAACACTTAGCTCTGGCTTCTGAGTGAGTTCGAGGTCCTTTGGCCTTTCCGAGTTGACGGGCTGTGATACGTCTCACCGGATCCGATTCAACTACAGGCTGTGAATAGTAAAACAAAGTCAATGCACGTGCGTGCGAAAAGTCGTTCCTTTAGAACGTTCCCTGCGGGGTTTAAGTTTGTTTAGTAGTGCGGTTACTTCACCGCCTAGCCCACTCCAACTTGGGGTTAGTATTCATGCTCTGCATGCAACTAGCAATCAAGTTTCCCGTGCTTCGATTCAGCCTAGGAACTTAGATCTTGCAGCGCGTAGCGCGTCTCCCTCCAACAGAATAATACTGCTTGCTCTAGGTTAAACGCGTACTTAGCTTTTCATGTACGTGGGGCCGGGGGTGTAGCAGGCGGGCGGTGCCCCGCGTAGGCGTGCCTCCTGGAGCTCGGGAAGAACACGTCCTCTCATGCCGGTGACCAGGATTGCGAGCGGTGCTTCTTGGGCGCGGCTCGCGCATGCGCAGTAGCGCGCGTGTGGTCCTGTTGCTCCCAGCAGGTCTGTGAAGCACACGGCCTGCTGGGAGATGTAGTTTCCGGGCGGTTCTCCATCCTCGGGCCTTTTTCCTGAAAAAAGGATGGAGAACACGCCTGGACAAACTGCTGGCACCACCCAAAGCCTCCTTAACTCCTCCCAGGCCCCCCACAACACTGCCAATGACTCCAGCCCTGACACACATTATGTGTCTGCTTTGTTAGGTTTGAGGCGGGGGATGATTATCGACTTGCGCAATGACTCCGGCAACACACCTCGCTCCAAGGCTTCGTTTAACACCGCCAACAGAGGGGGAAGAATATCCATCTTATATTCTTTGTAAAATTCGCTGGGGAGCCCATCTGCCCCGGTGTCTTTGCTGGTAGGTAGTTCGCTAAACATTTTCTCGAGTTCCTCGGCTGTGACGGGCATCTGTAGCCCATCCCTTTCCTCTACACTCAACATGGGGAGATTTATCTCTGTTAGCATTTCTTGTATATCCATTCCCTCCTCCCCAGTGGTTTCCTCATACAAGTTCTTATAGTACTCAAAAAAGCACTCATTCACTTCTTCTTGGGTTTCATGAAGCCTACCATCACTCCCTTGCACTGCTCGAATAGGTTGTCATGTGGTCCCACTTTTATAGAACCAAGCTAGCAATCTGCATGGTTTATCCCCTTCTGCATGTTGGCGCTCTATATATTTTTATAACTGAGTTTACCCATCCTGTCCCACAACTCTCTGCATTCTACCTGAAGGCGGGACACCTCCTTCGCTTCCTCTAGCGTCCCAACACCAGCCTGTGATATAGCTTCCAGTTTATTCTCTATCTTCTGTCCCGCAATATTAATTCTTATATTCCTTTAGATTTGGCTATCGCCTCTCCCCACACCACTACCTTAAAGGCTTCCCACATTGTACCAGCCGAATCTACACTGCCAGTGTTGTGTTTAAAACATTTTTGCACTTCCATTCGTATATGTTCATGGAACCCAGCATCTTTCAGAGCTTCCACCCTGTGTCTCCAGGTTGGAATTCTGGCTCATGGAGGTAGTATTTGCCACATGGTAACCAAAGGGGCATGGTCGGATAGGACTCTCGCTTTATATGCGGCTTGTGTGAACTCATGTATTGACTTTTCTCCTACAAACACATGTGGCCTCATTACGAGTCCGGCGGTAACTGCGGCGGTAAAACCACCTGGTTACCGCCAGACTCGGATTACCATTCCACCTCTGTGATTCCCGGAATTACCGGGGCATTACAACCCCGGTTTTCCGGGAATCACGGAGGCGGAATGGTGTTAATCCCCATTCCCAATGAGTCCTATGGGACTCAATGGGAATGGGGATCATGGAAACACCGGCAGCATCTCGTAATGCTGCCGGTGTTTCCTCGTCCGCCTGCAGGTGGGCGGTGTTAAACCCGCCAGGTCAGACCTGGCGGGAACATCACCTCCCGCCTGCAGGAGTTGTGATCGCCCGGCATGCAAACAATGGTGGCGGCGGGTTTACCGCCACCGTTGTTTCCATACCGGGCGATTTGTAATGCGGCCAATAATCTAATGTCGTATGAGTGAATACCCTCAGTACTGCAGATATATTATTCTCCATACATCCACCAGTTTCAATGTGCGTAGCAATGCATTCAATGCTTTAGCAGCTGGGGTCGGGCAAGAAAATCTATCATCTGTTCTATCTTTCTTCGGGTCTAATGTACAATTAAAGTCCCCTCCCCATAGTACTGTGCAATCTCTGTGTGGACTAATTTTAGGATATAATGTTTTAAAAAAGGAAGAGGTCTCTTGGTTTGGGGCGTATGTGTTTATAACACATATTTCTCTACTTTCTACCAGGCCCCTAACCATAGTCATCCTGCCATCATTGTCCACTTCCGTCTGAAGGACCTTGAAGGGTACTTTCGGCGCAACCCAGATCAGAACCCCCCTGGCATATGCCGAATATGTTGAACCCTCTGTCTTCCGGGTCTATTTATGCGTCAGCATCTCTTGTTTTTCCTTGGTGAGGTGAGTCTCTTGTAGGAGCGCTATATCTATCTTTTGACATTTAAGGTATGTCATAATCCTGTTTCTTTTTATATAGCTGTTCATTGACATTCCAGGTCAGAATTATTAGATCACCCATATTTGTCTATCTCTCTGCAATCCCGCTCCACTCCCATAATCTTCTTTCCATTCCTATGTGCATTAGTGTAGGCCTTACTCCTTTTAATCCCAACTCCCGTCCCTCCCTCTACCCCAACTGTTCCCAACTGTTGCCCAGCTCCATCCCTGGATCTCAGGCGACCCTGCATCTCGTTCTTTTCCCGGTGGCCGCCGGTACTCAAGGCGCAGCAGGAGGATACTGTACTACCAATATCCTAACTAAACTAACTACTGGGGGTGATCACGCGTTTCTTAGCGCTACTTATAATAAAGCAGCGTCAGTGACTCCTGCGTTTTGCTAACAGTATGCTGCACACTTAATCAAGTGCTTAAACTATGTGAACCCATTATACAATGCCTGGCTTGTTCTGGCTTGTGCTGTTGTTCCATAGTCATTGGGCCTCATTACGACCCAGGCGGTAAGTTACCGCCTGGGTCGTACCTTTACCACCATGGCGTAAACTACGTTTACGCCATGGTGGTTGGTGGACTTACCGCCCCATTCCGAGGTTGGTGGGGCGGTAAGTCCCCAATCCCCATTTACCCTTCCCCATTCCCATTTTTGCCCCATAGGGCATAATGGGAGTGGGGAAGGCGTTAATTACGCCACCGTAAATTACGGTGGCGTAATTAACATCAAGGTCCCTTAGCGCCATGGATTTTAACAAAAGCAGGTGTTAAAACCTCCATGGCGCTAAGGGACCTCGGAATCAGGCGGTAAGGGTCGGCGCTGTTTACGCCGCCGTAAACCCCTTACCGCCTGAGTCGTAATGAGGCCCATTGTCATTATACTAAACATTACATAACAGTAACTGCTTTGTTCAAAAGTATGTCATGGAGGAAATATGGATTCACTTATCCCTTCTGCTCTCTGTCTGGTCCTCCGCTCCAGCTGGGCAATACATCGAGTCTATCCATTTTGCTGCATCCTCCGGAGTCTCAAAATAAAGGGATTTGTCTTTGTGCAGGACCTTCAACTTCACTGGGTACAGCAACATATATTTCAGGCCGGACTCGCCCAATCTTATTTTAACCGACACATAGCTCAGACTTTGCTTTAGTACCAGGAAAGTGTAATCCGGGTATATCGTAATGGATGCTGATGCTCTGCTTATTATTCCTCCTTTGCGAAAGTGCTCCAGAAAATTCTCCCTATCCTATTAGTTCAATGTTTTGGTGATGATCGGCTGAGGTGGGGCACCTGGTGGCGGTTTTCTAGTCAGGGCTCTATGCGCTCTTTCCTCAGTGAACCCCTGTGTGCGCGTCCCAACAGCTATTTCTTGCAGCAGCATGTTTTCAATATAATTTGTCCGGTCCTGACTTTCTTCTCCTTCGGGAGCCCCACAATGCGTATATTGTTCCTGCGTGCTCTTCCTTCAGCCTCTTCTGCTCTGTTCTCCAGGTTGCGCACTCTTTGTTGCAATGTGGAGACTTCCTCATCATTAGCCGTGCAAGTATTCGTGTTGGCTTTTACTTCTTTTTCCAGTCCACCTGTGCATTCAGACAACACCCTTACGTCCTGTTTTAAGAGATTGACGTCCACGCTCACAGCATCAATCTTTATCTCTAAGGATGTTTTCTGTTCTGCGACAGCGGCGTCAATTTTGGCCTCCCACAAATGACTTCAACTCCGCAATGGCTTTGAGGATCTGTTGATCTTCTTGTATTGGGGCTACTTCTCTCTGTGTGTCTTGCTCTGCCGTTTTTACACCTTCTCCAGCCTGAGTCGGTATGGTAAAAATGTCTAATGATGACTGTTTCACTTTAGATTTAGCTGGTTTTGATGCCATTCTTGCTTTCCAGGTCGATCCTTCGTCTCCCACAACATAGCCTGTTTGGGTTCTGGGTGCTCCTGCGGTACACCCTACGAATTGCCCAGTGTGGTCTTCTACAGCCTCCCCAGGGTTGCTTCGCAAGCCCCAGTCCTTTTGTATCAGGGTAGCCTCATATTGCGATGGGAACTCGCCTTCTTGTAACCCTCTCCATTTTCACTCCGTCTTTACGATTTCAATTGTGAGGTTCCTCTATCCCTGCCTGTCTTCTTCAGACATATGTCTGTGTCGCTTGTGTTCACCTAACTGTCAGGGCCAATCGTTCCTCACAAGGCCGGCACAGTTCCAGTCATGGAACGGCAGTTATTGTGCCCTACTGTACTTCCAGATGTCGCTGGTGCTGGGTCTGGGTAACTATCTGATTTGCTCACTGTTGGGTTACTCACACAAGTAGCTTATCACCACCATTGCACATTCAGGCTATGAAGTCTAGGTTCAACTTCCTAATATTAACCTTTGTGTGTGTCCTCCGCGCCGTGTTTATGTCCGGCTGCATCCATCTGGTCGCTGCCAGGTCCCGTTGCCCTGCGCTGTCTCACGCCCCCAGAGACGTCCACGTGTTGTTTTCCGCTGCTGTGAAGATCGGGTGCAATTGTGTTATGAGCTTCACCGGCTCCGTTCTCTGCTTTGCCTCTCACAGCTGGAGACTTTTGTCTCCATTGGTGTCACTCTGCCACTAGCATCATTTTGTACGTTGGGTATTTGTCTTACATCTACTACAGGAAGGTGTGCTGTATGTCCTTGTACTTCCATTGATGCTACAACTTAGTATGAGGACAGACTTCTCATACTGGCTCCTATACCAAGGGGCTGTGGGTCATTCCTCTCTTTTGTTGTAGATGGGGACGAAATTCCACTTTCGTGGTGTGTGCGCCTTGCTAATGGAGCATGACCCACCGTATCCCACTGAGTCCACCGGTGGTACACCTGGGCCAATGATCTGCAAGATGTCGTTTATTCCCAGCAAGACTATGTAGAAGTTTGGGTCCCAGCAAGTCCAGGCAGATTCATGTGGTCAAATCAACCTTTCACTCCTTTAGATATACCACTGTGTGTAATCAGGCTGCAGCAGCTGCTTAGTTAATCCCCAGTCCTCTTGCATGGGATTGCTCACAGTCCTTGCCTGCTCCTCCTCTGAACCATCTTTGCTTTGTCTTTCGTTGGTCACGCTGTTCAGTACCTGCATTCGTTCGGGCAGCACTTAGCCTTACCAGCTATGTTCCTCGTCTCCGGCCGCATCAAGTCCGCCATGTATAAAGCTCTGTACATGTTGCCAAAGTCTGTGTGCCCCATTGTTAATGCCTATACCTATCTATGTGGCACAAAAGTCAGGGCGGCGTTTATTTATTATATTCAGCTATGATATTGTGTCGTCGCAACCCTATTGCACTGGCAGTGTCCGTAGAGTAGATTGTTTGGGCTCGCAGCAGTGACAATTATTGGCGTGTTTCTCGTTCTTCTCTCTTATCTGTAGTTACATTGTGACCACTGGATCTCGGGTGCGCTGGTATGCCGCTGGTTGCGTGTTTGCTTCATCAGCCTTCATGTTACTTCTTCAGCGCCACGGCGAGGGGAGCAGGTCCTTACAATGGCAGCTATTCATTACGAGCATAGCGCTCAGTGTTCGGATCGGTTTCCCTCGATCCTTTGTGTGCACGTCCCAGCTGCTGAGTGTTTTCGTTAGGTTGCCTGCTTTTAAAAAAAAAAATATCCACCAGGCACCCTTTACAGTTGCGCTGTGGAACCCCAGAGACACTCTGTTCCCTTCTGCTGCAACTGAGCTCTTCTCTTGGTTTCAGACCGCTCTGCTCGTAGCGGTATGCTAACAGATGTTTATCTTTGTCTTCCGTCCCTTTGTTCACCGAAGGTCACCATTTTGATTTCAACGCTCCCGAGCAGCAGCAATCTTATGTGGATCCAATGTACATGAATCACGGTGCCAAGGAACTCAATATAGAGCTCCAATCATGTTGTGCGGTTTCATACGTCTGCACTTGTAATTGTATCCGTCGTGCACATGTTCACGCATAACTTCTTTCTGGATCTCTTCAGGATTAGCAGGAGCCTTACTGGAAATGCATCCTCTTAAATGGCCCTGTAACCACGCCTCCCCGAAATGAATGAAATGTTAGCGGTAAGTGCTCCTCGAGTTATTGAACTTTCTTGTTGAGTACATTAGGTAATTGATAAACAGCACTAATAAAGGCTGTTTCCACTGTTTTTTAGGTGAACTAACACAATAGGAGTGAAGAATGTATCTCTACGTTTGGAAATGGGCATTTGCTCTACGAAAAGATGAATGTTGAGAACAATCCTTGACGTAAAAGAATTAAATCCCCCTAAAGAAGTTCTTTTATTTGTACAATAACATTTTAAAGAACAAAACATGTTGGGTTTTGGCCACTGCTATGCTTAGCAGTAAAAAGTAATCGGACATTCGTGTATACAAGAACCTAGAAACAGGTTGCTTTGTAAAAAAAATATTTTATTTTGTAATAGTAAAGTATAATTGCCATTTAGCCAGTACCTACTTTTAAATATTAACGTTTTGGTGAGGGGTGTAAGACCTACCAAAGTTCTAATTTTGAACCTTTTTTAAAAAAAAACATTTTATTGTATGTGTTAAGGTGATGTTATGATGCACTTGCACTTTGGTCACTTTACCTTTGCAATGAAATGTACCTTTTTACAAATGTGTATGCTGTAAATTTAATAAAATTATGTCTTATATTATGTTGTTTCCATTAGACTGAAAATGCCTGTATGTTTGGTCATTTGTTTACAATGGTGGTTTGATTAGAAAGAATAGATTCTAAAAACTAATTTGGTCAATCTTGTGAAATACTTTGTATTTTTTGGTCTTCAGGTTACATTAAGGGTATGATACCCTCATCCTTATTTACCCTAAGTCTCTTTTGAGTTGTATGTGCAACTTTGATAGTTCACTTTTCAGCCAGTGAATCTCTCCATTGCAAGTCATGTGTCTTGTGGTGTGCCTGTGTGTGTGCTGTTGTTGCTGTAATGGTTGTGGCTGGAAGGATGCACAGGTGCCGGACATGTGGGGGTGGGTGCATCAGACGCCTGGGTCTGAACTGTATGTTTTCATTTGCGTTTACATGTGCAGCATCACCACTGTGTGTTTGGCATCAGTTTGGCTGGGGTGGAGGGAGGTGGGCTCACTGTGGAGGTGTGCATGGTCACGTTACTTGCACATTTGTTTGTCATTGCTGCGGTCACACACTGCCTGCTCTTATGTCTTTCTCCACCTCTGCAACTGGAATGCATTTGTGAGCCATGTTTGCTCTTCCTGTGTGGCAGCACACATTTCCCATCTCAGTGAGTCATGCACTCTCTGGCTGCCCTCCCATTACACCATGGGCCTGTCATGTTGTGGCTCCTGACAGGGACTTTGACACCATTTCCACCCAGTTATTTTGTGCTCAGGCTGTGATGTGCTTGGTCATTATTTGTGGATCTGGACGATGTATGCATATCTCTACTTTTGTCCTTGGCACACAGTCATTTGGTGTGCTTTGATGCCTTTGCAATGACCCATGGCCAACAGTCATATGCCACTTTTGCATTGCATTCACTTGTCACATGTTGATTGGGTTGCCACAGTGTTGTTGATGCAATGTAGTGCTGTATGGCTGGGGGCTTCATATTCCAGTCTGCCTGGGAGTGACAGTGGATGCTCTGGTCCAGTATTGGTCTTCAGTGCTTCCTGTTGGTCGTGTTGGCAGTGGACATGTTGGTGGTGTGCTTCATGGTGGAGGCAGACCACAGAGGTGCAGGTGAGTTGCAGCCGTACATTGAACTGCATGCATGGGAGACTGTCAGGGTGCTGCCTGTGCTGATGTTGGAGGTGAGGGGAGATGGTGGGTGTTGTCCAGACTGGAGGGGGCTGCCTGGGGGTGGTGTCACAGGTGAAGGAGGAGTGGGGAGGAGAGTGTACTGTCTGGGGGCTGCCTGGGGTGATGTTGGAAGTGAGGGGGGCTGGTGGAGGGTGTCCAGACTGGAGGGGGCTGCCTGGGGTGATGTTGGAGGTGAGCGGGCCAGTGGGTGGTGCCAGGAATGGGGGGGGCTGCCTGTGGGTGGTGTCACAGGTGAGCGAGGTGTGGAGAGGTGAGTGTACTGTCAGGGGGCTGCCTGGGGTGATGTCAGAGTTGAGGGGGGCTGGTGGGTGGTGTCCAGACTGGAGGGGGCTGCATGGGGTGATGTTGGAGGTGGGGGGCTGGTGGGTGGTGTCCAGACTAGAGGGGCTGCCTGGGGGTGGTATCACATGTGAGGAAGGTGTGAGGAGGGGAGTGTACTGTCAGGGGGCTGCCTGGGGTGCTGTCAGAGGTGAGGGGGGCTGGTGGTTGGTGTCCAGACTGGAGGGGGCTGCTTTGGTGATGTTGGAGGTGAGGGGGCTGGTGGGTGCTGTCCAGACTGGAGGGGGCTGTCTCTGTTGGTGTCACAGGTGCAGGAGTTGTGGGGAGGGGAATGTACTGTCAGGGGGCTGCCTGTGGTGATGTCAGAGGTGAGGGGGCTGGTGGGTGGTGTCCAGACTGGAGGGTGCTGCTTGGGGTGATGTTGGAGGTGAGGGGAGCTAGTGGGTGGTGTCAAGACTGGAGGGGGATGCCTGGGGGTGGTGTCACAGGTGAGTGAGGTGTGGGGAGGAGAGTGTACTGTCAGAGGGCTGCCTGGGGTGATGTTGAAGGTGAGGGGGGCTACTGTGTGGTGTCTGGCCTAGAGTGGTTGAGGTGCAGTAGGGGTGTATGCTGGCAGAATGGGTGCCTAAGGTGTAGAGGGTCGGACTCACGTTTTCATACGGGGTGTAGCCTCCATTTACGAGTGAGGGCTGCATTTGCGCAGGGGTGCAGCCTGGCTTTGCGAGGGATGGCACCTGTTTTCACATGGGTGTAGCCTGGGCTTGCGAGGGAGGTCCCATGTTCTTGCAGGGGTGCAGCCTGGGCTTGCGAGGGAAGGCGCACCTTGTTTCAGGGGTACAGTCTAGGCTTGTGAGCGAAGGCACGCGTTTTCGCAGGGGTGCAGCCTTGGGCTTGCGAGAGAAGGGGCATGTTTTTGCAGGGGTGCAGCCTGGGCTAGCGTGGTGAGGCGTGCGATTTCGCTGGGGTGCTGCCTCCACTTGGGGGACGCACATGTTTTGACAGGGGTGCAGCCTGGGCTTGTGAGGGAGGACGCCTTCTCGCGAGGGTACTGGATGGTGGCTCAGTGGTGGACGTGGAGGGTAGCGCCTGGTTTGGGAATTTCCTTGCTTTTTGGTGTGTGTGGAGCCGTGATGTGGTTGTTCCTCACGCAGCTTGTTTTTACTTGCGCGACGGCTAGAAATGCACCTTTGGATCCATGAATAGGCGTAGTGCGCTTTTTTCTGCACCACGGTTGCGCAGGGTCGATCTCGCCGTGCAGGACTTGTGGGAAAAATTTGCTGATTTTCATTAATCGTGCCCTAAAATGATAACACAGCAACCGCCTGTTTACAGCAAAATAGTCCAATCGCTGCTGCAGAGCACTTACAATGTGTTCCAGAATCTCTGCTCGTACTATCCCATGATCAAAACACGCGCACTTTCAAATACACGGCCCCTGATTCACAGAAGCGTTTTTATAATGGCGCAATCCCATGGCTAAATGTTCTGTAAATCAGGCCCTGACCCTGATTCACAGAAGCGGTTTTTATAATGCTGCAAGCCCATGGCTAAACGCTCCGTGAATCAGGCCGTTAAGATATCAATTGTAGCACAGGTTAGTATAATGCGTTGGTGTAATGGCGAGGTAGGTCCAGGTATGGAAAAGGAGAGAGGAATTTCCATCCAGTACACTGTTGTGAAAGATACAGAATTAAAAACGGATTGGCTTTTTGTTGGACGGTTGGGTAGCATATGTAGTATGTTGGATCAACATTGTTATCTTTTTTCCTTTTTTAACCCAAAGATAAACAATAAATACTTTCTTCTTAAATACACTGCTAGTGCTGCGTTTTCAGATTAACATTTAGCTATGGAGGCGCTAGGGTACTGCTATGAACGGACTGCCCCTAGACAGATACTACTTTGAATACATAGAAGCCCACCCATAATCATTTTTGTTGATTTTTTTTGATTGATGCTCTATAGAATTGTTCTATTATGTGTCTCTACAGAACTACAACGATTCTCAGTTTCTCTTCACATCTACGCCATTTCTTTACATTCACTTGCACACACCATATGTACAGTTGTTTATACTAATGCAGCATTCATATTGCAATATTTCATATACTCAAGTGTTACAATTTACACACAACAATGTATCATAGTCCCAATAGTTGGCTTTCCATTTTCTAATTTGAAACAATTCATAGCATATGACAAGATCTTCATTCTGCCTTCAATATGAGGACCAGACTCACGTACATAGGCCTAGCATGCATATCTGCAGGGAGAATCCAAAAAACAGTAATCCGCAGCTGGAGGATCTATGCTTCCTCTTGACTCCCAACATGCTCTTCTTTCTGTTTTCTGGCATGTGGCACAGACATTTGCTATCACAGGTCTTCCACTTTAGCAGGGGAGCAGCCCTTTGAGACTTAGCTGGTGCTATAAATATATTGCCACAGTACATCCTGAACTATCATCTGCCATATGTCTGACTTTGTATTCCCTTTGGAAAGGATTGTAAATTAAATATTAAATTGCACAAACTACAGGTGGCACAACTCATCTGCTGGTGGCTTTGAGAATCTGGGAGATTCTCTAGAACATCCAGAAAACTACAAATGCCATATACCGAGGGACCGCCTTCTTTTTCACTTTGCAGCTTAGAGAGGGAACATAATTATCATGTGTGGAGATTCGGGTGCTGCCGGTGATCCTGTTTTATCAGTAATGAACAAGCAGGATTCAGGAATTCCTTGTTTTTGTGGTGGGCAGGATTCCAGAACCTCTTAACCTGAATCCTGGTTTCCTGATGAGCCCCTTTTCCTCTATGTGCTGTTGCTAGAACCGGCTCCAATGTGAGTACTCTTTGGTCCCTTTCCTTCACCCGTTTGCTCTTTGGTCCCTTTGCTCGCTGCTAAACAGTTCCTTGTTCTCTGTCTGCAGTTTCCTTGATTCCAGACCATCATTTCTGCCCGAGGCCAGTTCCTTGGTTCCAGGGCATAGTTTCCTTGATTCGCCTGGGGTTTCAGTCCATCATTTTCCTTGTTTCTAGCTGTAGTTTCTCTCTGTAGTTTTCTTGATCCCAGTTCACATTTTTTGTCTTTTATTTTCTAGATTGTTGTCTATAGTTCAGTCTGCAGTTCCTAGATTACAATTCAGTTTCCAGTCCACACTAAACGTATTATTAGTTTATATGTAGTACTCTTGCTAATGCTTTTGCTCACCATTGTATTGTTTCCCCTGATTTCTCGAGCTTGAGCCCTCTATTGCCTCGGATTCCCTCATTATAGCCTGTTCTTAACCTTTGACGCTATTCTCCATTTTGAACCAATATTTGCTTATAGCCTTCATGGGTATTCCTGAGATGTTTGTTTGTTCTCTGCTCTTCTACTTCTATAAGTCCTTTGTCCAGAGTTTAGCTGCTGGGTTCCCAGCAGTCAATCACTGCCCCTTTCATTTCTCGCATCTCTGTGCTGTCCATGCTGCCATATTAGCAGTGTCCTGGTTCCTGTACCAGGAGGCAGTGAGTGCTTTGTTCATGCCTGGAACCCTATTTTTTCCACTCCTAATGCTTCTTCCAATGAGCAGCCAGAGTGAGACAGAGGTGTCATTTGGGGGTCGCCAGAGGTCACATCCTTGACCCCTAGGGTCTCCCTTGCTACCCCTGCAGTCTTACTTGCTACCCTTGTATTAAAACAAAATATATTTATCTGTATTTATATATACACACACTCCCTGCTCTCATCCCCTGGTCCCCTTCTAAAACCAAACCCCAGACACACTTTGCTGTCGCTGGGCTTCATTTTTCTCCGGTCCTCTGTGTGAGATGGTATGATTTTACACACGTTTCTCTGCACTTTGTAATGTGATTTTGAGCTTGTGTGGAGGAATGAATGGACTGTGGTGATAGTCATACCTCTACGTGGTGGCACAGAGATCAACATAATATGCTGCACAAAGTTGTCTAATTTATTTGTGTATATATGTATATATATATATATATATTCACTGGCAAAAAACGTTATAAGGAACGCTATGGTTATAGGTAAAATCGAAAACCCACTGAATGAGATTTGTGATGGCATCTTAGATATCATGGGTGTTAGTCCTTGCAGTGCACACTGGTGGCGCGAGTTATGGTTGCTTAGCTTATCATAACTTGCGAATTTTGTTTTTTTTCCCGGTTTTACCTGTATCCATAACGTCCCTCTAACAACGTTTGTCCATTGAACTGCATACGTTTTTGCTAGTGCAACTTAACCATAAAGTTCCTTTAACAACTTATTTTGCCAGTGAATTTCATTGGTTTTTAGCAGGACATCCTTTGTTTGTAAAGAATAAGTCTCCAACATAGTGAAACTGCTGGCAGCATGGTAACGCAGACAGAACCTGCTCAGGAAGGCACCTGCTCTCTTACATAGTGGTGCCAATCACCAAACGCAAAAAATATATGAAAGCAGCAGCATGGCAAAGAATGGCAAGAGAAAATGGAGTAGGTGTAGAAATTGTGTACGTACAAATCAAACAGGAGAAAGTCATTGGGAAGACACCATAAGGGAATGCAGCAACAACAGAATTAACGTCTGCCTTAACCAATCGTACCGCACTGCTACTGTACATGGGAACAAAGAAGTAACGGGCAGAGTAACGACTGGCAAGAGCTTAGAGCAAAATGTTGGTACGATGTAGTAAGGAAGCAGAACTGGTGTTGCAGTATTCAATAGTACATATGTACAACTTTTTTTTTTTTTTTTGTAACGTGGCAATGCCAAGCACCTTCGAATTGCAGGAAAGAAATGTCCCTCATAACAGAATGACTTTCTACAGAAACCCCATTGGTACGCACTGTAGTATGAAGCGTACATTATGCACTATATAGTCCTGCATGTACAGCAAACACATTCTGTTTTCCGTAAGAAAACATATTGGAAAGGAAAGCAAGGCAGTAGAATCCGCAATCCTTGCACAACACCATTTGCGTATAGCAAAGGAAAGAAACTGTGCAAATAGCAAAACGGAGAGACTGGAAGGCAAAGTGAAAAAAATGGGGAACAATTGTGCCCCCTTACAAGTTGCGTAACTCAAAAGTGAATAGGTCAAAACAACTATTCCTTTCTCAATCCGCTCAATTAGAGGCCAACAGGTATGGCACTTACTCTATCTCAAACCACTTAAAATAGAAAGCATGGGTTCACCAATTTTTTCATGTGACATATTTTATTCATCAAATAATATAAAGATAGTTAAGAACAATAGTGTGCCTTCATAAGTTTAGCAGTCTAATTTAATTTCATATAAGCACTTAGTCCAATCTGTGAGGTTAGTACGTGACAAATCTGTTGTTGATATACAGATATTAGCTGGTTTATTAAGTTATTATAATATAAACCCTTAAGATAAGTTGCGTACAAGCACATTTTTTTGGACAAAATTAAATGGCTGTGGCACACCTCCACGTATACTCCTTCCCCATGTCGCAGGCCACCATCCCCTCAAAAATCATGTCATGGGAGACATGACGGTGACACAGCAATCTCTTCCTTCCCTAACAACCAGGTTCTGCAAATCCGCATTATCCCACAGTAAGTATGGAATTGTGCTACCCCTTCCCTTCCCTAATGGGTTGTAGGAATGTGCAAAAGTGAACATTAATAAGGATAGTGTTGCTAAGTGTTTGGGTGATATGCTTTTTTTCCTGAAATGGTGTTCAGACTCAGCAGCACACAGTCCTCCTTGCAATGCTTGCAATTAAGCAAAAGATAAGTGTTCTACGGAATGGCCACAATCACAATGGATGCATCCGTACAACAGCAGCAGGCTCTGCATTGCCACATGTTGTCCACCACCTAGCAATGCATGTGGGAACGGACGTTTCTGCATACTACAAGTACAGGCATGTGTATGTGTGCCTCTGTGTCCTGGTAAAATCAGCACTCTGCAGCATATGCAAAGGAACGTTAATGTGTTTGGGGCATGCACCCACGTCCTACAGATGGGTACGCAAATAAGCATCCCACCTGGTGCACCCTATAAGTATTTTCACAAAACAGGGGGGGTAAAAAGTAAAGTTAACAGGGTATTTCCCTTACTTTATACACATTATAAATAATACACAATATTATTATAAACAACTACAGTTGTATGCAGACTTGGAGTCGTTATTACCAGGCCCACTAATAATCTCTAGTCTCCGATTACCGTACGCGATAGTCATGCGGAGCAAAACGTACTGCTAACCACACCAGTATGCACAGGGACATCTTTGAAAAGGTTCCCTCCTAAACTGATCCAGCCTTAATGGCATCAGCGACTAGGTGGTAAAGTATTGATACTCCCATTTGTCGTAGCGTTGTTCCATCAATATGGTCAGTACTTTTTTGACTGAACCAATTGACTGAATTTGAAGACTGTGCTGATGAAAGTGGCTTCACCCATACTCATGCCACTGAAACCGGTCGACGGTGGTTGCTACACACAAGAGGCATAAGTTGGGCCTACCTTGTAGTTTGAGCATATCTTTTAGTCTAAATCCCACACCCCACCAACCAACATTATTGACAGACGGAGAGTGGGACTTTAGTGTCTTCTTGTTGAATGTTTATTTGTTAACATTGTTTGTTTTTGTGTCATTGTGTTTTCTTAAAAACCTTAGCTCCCCAGGGTCAATTAGACAATCTGTAGGTTAATAAAATATGAAATACCCTACCAGATGTCTATGTTTTCGACTCCTGGCGCGCTGTTTTAAATAACTTTTCTATTCCATACATGCACACACATAGTGGAAGAGAGTGGTGAAGGACCAACAAGGTTGAAAGTATTACAAGACCTAGAAATTGTTAGTTTATCTCTATTTCTATCTCTGTTAGATAAGCGGCACACCATCGCGACCTAGTTGAAGCGTGAGGTTGAGGTAGGGACAGTTAGACACTCGCTCTATCCTTTCTGTCCCTCGTCACAGCCTTGTCTTTCCCTCTTGGAGATTGAATATCGGGCCTCACCACTTAGGTTTTAGTATCTGGAGCCTAACTGGCTATATCGCAATTGACAGACAGTTGGTTTTTGCCTATTTTTTGTGTTATAAAAGCACCCTATAAGTAGCCTGCATCTTCCCAAAATGGTCGGCGCACGTGTTGCGCACTATTAGTCGGTAGAAAATTGGCAACAGTGTGCATAGTACACCCACGCACATGCGCACAACGCAGTGTGCCCAAAACGCGTCCAGCGGACACTCTTCCAAAAGCATAGATGCCAACATTCTGTGCCCAAAAATGTGTAGGGATGTTAACGTTTCAACAATCGTACCTACCATACTGATGACATAATGGGAAATGATGCCACATCAACTTCTTCAAATGAAATGACAGGACATAACATCACAGGAAATAATTTCACATTAACTTTCACCTTATGACATCACAGGAAATGACCTCAGTTGGCCTATGGCCTTCAAGAGATCACAGGAGCGGAGTGCCTGGTGTGCTCCATCCCATATACTCTGACCCATCATGATAAAGAGAAGTACCAAATGAGTGACGTGTACATAGTGTCACCAGTTTCTTCCTCAGCAGAACACAATTTCCTCTTGAAACATATCAATAACAACAATGTAATTCACCATTCACTTTGGATTTTTAGAACTCGATGAAACCTAGTGAAAAATGTATGAGTTCATGTACTACTTCTGTACGAATGAACCTTTTCAATAGGTCTTGGTAAACAACATGTCAGTGAGTAAAGACGAACAAGTAAATAAAGTGATAATAGTGTACTCAGTAGGTAAATGCAGTAACTTTTTAAATAGCAAAGAGTACCTTGACATCAAACAGATTTTGTTTTGTAGAGGCCTAACAAAGCCTACATTTTTAACAAACATCAAGTGTACTTGGTGATACAAACCCTAATGTTACACTGAAATAAGTAAGCATCAGAAAAATGGGGCCAAAGTATGAGCAAACATACAATACAGGGTTCCAAAATCAGGGGAGCTGGGCACAATGTAGATGCTACTTGTAGCAGAGAAGAGCCTGCCTAGCTTAACACCCAACAGTTAGCAGGAGCTACATTTGACTCCTACACCAACTACTGCCAAACAAGCACAACTATGTCAATCTGGGACAATCTGTAATTAAACATTATGGCACACCTACAGCAAAATCATTCCAGAAAATTATCCTTAGTTATTCAAGAAAAAGTCCTCTACACGTGTTTCACCACAGATTGTGGATCTTCAGGAGGTGAAAAGTACTCTTCTGTTGATTTATCCTATTTATGATTTGGCAGTTTGTGTTATAAGTTCACCAGACAATTTGTCAATGCTTTTCGTACTGGTTGAATGGAATGGGTTTCATAATGCAATGTTTCTTTGATGGAGAGGAAGAAGGAAATACTTCTTTCCTTGGTGGCCGTGAGCAGGAGTTTCTTTGTTAGGACAGGTTATGCTTTAAATGTGCTTTTATTTTGTACATTGATTGTATTCTTGTGTGTTCGGATTAGTTCAAGGACTGGATTGTGTGTAAGGTCTTTATAAGATTATATCACTGTAAGTAAGAGCCAAGTATCCTTATGTAGCTAACACAAGGTCATGTAACTAAGACAATGGGCCTCATTACGAGTCCGGCGGTTGCAGTGCCAGTAAAACCGGCAGGCTGCCGCCAGACTCGTGGGTATTTACTGAGTCTGGACTTGCCGGAATCACCGGGGCATTACAGCGTTAATTCCGGAGCCGGCATTCCTTTACTCCCTCATTCCATGCAGTAATGGTGCTGGTGTTTCCACGTCCATCTGCGGTGGGTGGCGTTACGCCTGCCAGGTCAGACCTGGGGGATGTAACACCACACGGCCACAAAACTCGTAGTTAGCCGGTCTGGAAAACAGTGCCGGTACAGTTTTACCAGGACCATTAAATCCAGACCGGCTAACTTGTAATGAGGCCCAATGTCATGCAACAGCGCCTCAGTGTCCTTGGGCTGCTAGTGCACTTTACAAATCCAAATAAATACATAAAACATCAAATAAAACATAATATATCACTCAGTTTCCTACACAGGCAATGTGATCACACAAGGAACAGATACGGTATTGGGGATTTGTGAAAAGTGCATAGAAGTTCAAAGAATACATCACTGACTTTCCTACACAGTCACTCAGACCTCACCAGATACACATACACTGGTGGGGGTCTGTGCAAAGTGAATTAGTGACTTTCATAAGATATCCATCAGTTTCCTACACCATCTGTCAGTCGCACATGGTACACAAACACTGTCAGGGCCTCTCAATGTTCTTGAGCAGTATGTCAAAAATGCATGTGACAGGCCTGGGTAGGCTGGGGTAAAAGAGTGTCTCTTGAAATGATTTCTAGAAGAAATTGGGTGTATTTCACTTTTCGCAATGGTGGAATGGCTAAAATTGGTGTCCTACAGTGCGTCTGCAACTACCAGCAACCATTTCACTCTGGCTGAAAACGCACAGTAGTGGAGAACATTTTGAACGTCACTTGCTGTCACCCACACCCGCAGCAGCGACAGTCCCCATTGTCCCAATGTCATAGGTAGCTTGCAGAAAAAGAGAGTATACGCACATGCGTTTACCCAAGGATGGCGACAGCCTTGTCCAGATGAAGCTGAAATATAACTTCTTCCCTTTGCAGTGTCTTCTTTGCAGCACAGTGACATTGTGTACTCATAAAAAAAGTAGCACAGGCTTCCACCAATGACATTGAAGAGCTCTCCATGTCACAGTATTAGTTGTGTACAACAGCCCTCTGTGTACACACCGCGGCAACAAACATAGTTGCGCAATCCCTGTTGCTGTACAGTCCCATTTCCATAGCCAGCATCCTCAAAGTCCCTGGATTTGCCTTTCGAGCTGCGTGATGACACCAGTGCCAACGTGACCAGCCAACCACACCAACGGTGCACGTGGGCCCTCATTTCGGGGACAGGAGCTGGACTCTACGACAGCGGAAAAGCATAGGGTTGAGCAATGTATGCAGTATTTTTTGGGAAGGGCAGGCTTACAAACACATCGCTATATCCCATTGCACATGGATACATGTTTGGGAACAATGTTAATTAATGTACGGCTGCTTTCCAGGTGAAAAATGTCCACAACAATCCACCCAAAAGGCACACCGTAGAAGTGCTGTGTAATGTGTTTGCGCCTTTTCTGAGCACCGGAGTACGACACATAGGTTTGCCCCGCAAGTAATGGTGCACCACATCTGCTCACCTACAGTGCGTCTGCAACTAGTACCAGCCATGTCACTGTGCCTAGGTATGCACAGTAGTGGCAAAAATTATGAATGGGCCTTGGTGGCACCCACACCCACCGCAGGAATAGTCCCCATTGTCGCAATATCATTGGTAACTTCCAGAAAAAGGGAGTATATGCACGTGCGTGTACCCAAAGACAGTGACGGCCTTGTCCAAATGAAGCACAAACATTCCTTCTTCCATTTGCAGTTTATTCTTTGCAGCACGCCGTCTTTGCGTACTGTTAAAAAGTTCCACACGCTTCCACCAATTACATTAAAGAGCTATGCATGTAACAGTATCAGTTCTGTACAACAGTCCTCTGCGTACACAGCCCGCCCAGAAATGTTATTGCGCAATCAATTCATAGTCCCATTTCCATCACTGCCATCCTGAAAATGCCCGGATGTGGCTTTCATGCTGCGTGCGAGCGTGGGGGCATAACATGCAACCAGGGTACGGGAAGTTTGTTATAAGGGGCGGCTCTAAAAAGAGCGTTGTTATTTTTTGTATTTTAAATGCTTCTACAAGAAGACCTTCTTTTAAAAAAATGTATTTGCTGTTTTCTTGTGCGGGCATTGTTAAAGTAAACTCTTCACCTCATCTTGTAGACAGGCAAACAAAACAACATTACCAATGGGCGACAAAGAAATGACATCTGGTTGGAAAAATTCTGCATTTCGACAACTAATGAGGTCATTGTTGCAGAAGAACATCCCAGCAGCGGACAAAAAGTATTCATGCTTCTGTTGATGAGACACCTTCCTGCGTCTGGCTCAGAACAACATCAATGAGCAGTGGCCCACACTCTTCGTGGTGTTATCGATGGGAACAGCACCTTGGCAATGGGAAAAGGCCTCTTCACTAGCTTTAGCAAACTCTTTAGTCGACAGAACAAGCCTAAACAAGACATGTAACCCATGTGCATGCCGCCGTAGTGGATGATGATAACGTCGCCTCTACCGAAACTTGCCAGGTCTTTGCAAAGTGCATCCATGTCGGCGAAACTGCACTCGTAGACACTGTTCCACAATGCGACCACTCCTTCCAACCTGAGATTGCCATCAAAATTTCTTTCCAGGGCATACTTGTGCAGATCTAGTAGAAAAGCATCACCTATAGGCAGCACAACAGGTTTTGCCATGTCAACCAGCCTCACTACGCAGAGAATAATGTACAGCAGTGTGAACGACCCTTCCTGTGAATCACACCCACAGTATCTGATTGGATAATCCCGAAAGTCCTATGTTCATTGGACAACAATGTAAAAAGCACAGATTGTCGAACGTGCGGTTCCCAAAGTACCGCGAGAGCCACACCCCAGGAAAGCAGTACCAATCCTTCTTCCATTTCCACTGCCTTTTATCCAGCACCACCTCAATGGGTACGGCCAAATGGGCACACACAATTCCACCATGCCATCCAAGACGTTACCATCTAACACTGTCTGTGCACAACACTTCATAGGTACTGTTAGAAAATCAGCATGCTACTGTACTGTCACTTGCCAGCACGTCCAGTACAAATTTCGGTAATAGACTGCAAAAGTATGCATCCACATTCATCCACTTGCGCACCCACTACCTCAAATTTAAGGTACTAGAAATGTTTCTGCACTATGCGTATTACTGTGTTATAAGTGCCTCTGTGCGCGGTATCTGCCACTGAGCGACCATTACGGTCTTTAGAAGCATACTGTTTTTTTCCCATCCGCTATCATGAAGTGGCACGTTAGTGATATGTGCATGCAATGTTCTCATTGACCCATAGCATACAGTGTACTATCGAAAGGAGCTCCCTGCTTTGCTTCTGACAATGCTACAAAATGTTTTACCCACTGACCCACCTCCTACATAAAGTGTACAAAAATAGCATCAATAGCAGCATTGAATATATTGTGCCCAGGGAAAGCAACTTTTTAAAAGATCATTGTCTACACAGCTGTACCTCTGGGTAGGTTGCACTATTAAAGCAGGCTCTTTTTAAATGTGCCCCCTTCTACTCTTCGCCCTCTGCAATGCATCTAGAAGAGGAGTGCGCGACTTGTGATGGAATCTCTCCTGCACTGAAATGTCACCAACAGCTCACACTGGCTGCAAGGAGTAAAGGGAGAAGACTATTGGCCTCATTACACGGATGGCGGTAACCATGGCGCTAGTAGTGCCATGGTTGCCGCCGGAGTCCGGCATGGTGAATGGCGGAATAACCGCCCCATTTCAAGGTTGGCGGGGGCGGTAATTCCCCATTCACCATGGTCCTTCCCCATTCCCATTTGAGCCCCCGTAGGGCTCAATGGGAATGGGGAAGGAGCAAATAACGGTACCGCAATTATCGGTACCGTTATTTGCTCTGAAGTCCCTCAGCAGGTCCCGTCCTTAACGTGTGGTCTGACTACACGTTAAGGACGGGACCCACTGAGGGACCTCGTAGTAGGGCGGTAAGGGATTACCGGCCCTAACTGCATGATGTAAACTTAATCTGCACTACTTACCTGACGACTCTGTGATGTCGGACCCATGTTACCTCCCCCTGCCAGGCGAACACCTACACTGGCTTTCTTGCACAACCCGGTATTGAGGACTGTTTTCTGTATGCCTAACAGTGTATCCACCACCTCGTGTGTGCACTTATCCGTACACTTGGCACAATTGTCTCATATTTTTACTTATTGTCATTTGTTCTTCCCATTTACTGTACCTTCCCCTCCCTACAACCATGCACTTGGGCGATCTAAGTCACACCTGGCCTAGTAGGTTCATTGTCTCTGTCTCCCCGCTGTTTGCCTTCCATTGCCTCGTTGTGCTTTGCTAGACGTGTGTGTAGGCGCATTACGAATGCCGTAGCATACAATCGCACATCATACACACAATGCATGCACAACAGTGAGATGCCTGCCACTTAATGTGTACACTGCAAAGTTGTTTTTTGTTTTCCGTCCTACCCCACTTACTGCACACGTGTCAAAAAATATTGGGCACATGCAGCACACCTTGCATGTTACTAACTCCAAAGAAATACATAGAGTTGATGCATACACCCAGGCTGCCTGCTCCTTACATTGTCCCCTTCCACCATAGATTTCTGCACTTCTTTGTGCAAATAAACCTTCTGGTACACTTTTTGAGTACACACCTGACCCACCAATCTTATAAACAATGGCCCTCATTACGACCCTGGCGGAAAGTGACTGACCGGACCGCCACAGCGTAAATAGCGTTTCCGCCATTGCATGATGGAGCAAAGTGCGGCCCATTCCGACCCATCGGGCACGAGCACCACGGCATGGCGGAAGTGCAAAGTCCGCGATGGCGGAAATGACCCCAAAACGGCCCACACCGCCGCCGTACGGCGCCCTAGGTGCAATACCGCCACCCATCACAGCGGACACCGCAGTGTGCGCCTACCGGAAAGTACGGTGACCGTAAATATACGGAAACGGAAGTAAAAACATGGGCCCGGAACGGGAAACATCCCGCCGTACACCTATAAAACCACAAAAACCACACAACCACTAAAAACACTACCCTGAGACACACCCCAACCCGTCATCCACCCTAGCGAAACCAAGAAAAATGGGAAAAGTAGCGAAGAAAGCGTGCGACCGCAAGCGGCAGGTCCACTTCTCCCGTGAGGAACTCACCGTGCTAACAGAGACCCTCCAGGAGAATGCTGCCGTCGTCTTCTCCACGCAAATGACCAGGACGGCACTTGCGAACAAGAAGGCCATATGGGCTCTGGTGGCACAGCGGGTAAGTGCGGTGGGGACCGCACCCCGCAACCCACAGCAATGCAGAAAGCGATGGGACGACCTGCGGATACGCGTCCGCAGCATACTCTCTGCCAACCGCAACATTGCCACAGCCACCGGGGGAGGTCCTGAATCACCCATCAAGTTGACCCCCTGGGAAGAAATCTGTGCCTCCACCATCGGAATGGAGAGCATAGAGGGAGTCGGAGGGATGGAGAAAGGAGTGCAGACATCCGAAGATTCAGGTAGGTGGGCCAGATAAAACAATGCTAAATCCACAATGTCCAATCATGTGAAGTACCATGTGTCCACATAGTGCAACAGAAACACATGTCCAGGAGAACGTCCACACACATCGGCCTGATAGCGCACTTTAAAACTCACAATAAATACATAAATAATTAAAAACCCCTAAAACACCCACTACACGTGCAGCAGGCACACCCTAACTGCAGGCTGCCAAACAACTGCACCCTCACTCCACACACAAATGAAAGCACCTCCAAGGCCCCGACCCAAATCACCCTCAGGTACCACCCCAATGCATGTGATACAATGCCATTCCAATACCCACAGACCCATTAATAACCCTCGCCCTCCTTTACTCCACCACAGGGTCCGATCCAAACGACGAGCATCAGGACACCCCTACCAGCACACCTGCAAAGAGGGCCAAGACCAACGGCCAAAGACCCTCCACCTCAGCTGCACGCATCAAGACACGGCAGCAGCACAAATCAGGTGGCAGCACAGAGGAGGGAACATCAACAGGCACCCCAGCAGCCAGCATGCCCACAACACCACCACCACAGGTCCCCCCAATGGATGCCACAGAAGGCACTGCCTCTGGTGGCAGCAGCACCATAGGTGACACCCCATTGATGGCAGCATGCTCCGACACAGAAGACGGGGATGTCGAAGTCACATCCATCCATGACCTGTCCCAATCCCCCTGTCTGTTCCATCCCGTACACCATGAGGATACCACGCAGGGGCACCCACAAGACGATGACTGGCCATCCCCCACAAGCCCTGTGGCAAGGCAACATGAGGTCAACAGCCCCTCTGTGACACCCCCGCAAATGGCCATGGCCCAGCAGAGGCAACAGTCCCTCGACCAGTTAATCGTGCAACAGCAGCAACTGGCCACGCTCCTCAAGGACCATGCCGATGAATGTGGGGGCACTAAGGCAGACATAGAAACATCAACTGAGACACTTAGGGCAGAAATGGAGAGAAGTACAGAGACACTAAGGGCACAAATGGAGAGTAGCACCGAGAGCCTGAGAGTACAAATGGAGAGTGGCACCGAGAGCCTGAGAGTCCAAATGGAGAGAAGCACCGAGAGCCTGAGGGGGGAACTGCATGCGACGTCCAAAGACGTATGTGCCGAACTTGCCGCAGTGCGCCGTGTGCTCACTGAGCTCTCACAAACCCTTAGGGACATGCATGGACGTGAGCAGGCAGAGACATCATCCGTTGCAAGTTCCGTCCAGGGCAGCCCCCAACGTAGATCTGGGAGGAACCTGCGCTCCACAGGCAGGGGTGCCCCTGATA
Source organism: Ambystoma mexicanum (assembly GCF_040938575.1). Lineage (NCBI taxonomy): Eukaryota > Metazoa > Chordata > Amphibia > Caudata > Ambystomatidae > Ambystoma > Ambystoma mexicanum. The sequence goes on from NC_090921.1 coordinate 824,295,333, forward strand.
CCCGCAGAGGGGGCTTGCAATAGCGACAGCCCACTGACAATGAGCATCTTTGGACACTGGTGTTCGGGGGGGAGGTAGGAGGGTGGAGGGGGTGTGTTGGGCTCACTTGGGTGGCGGGTCGATAGGGTGTTCAACATGATATCACATATGCCATAAACAGTGCACGATCAACCAATGAGATGTGTGGACAATGATCTTTGTGTACTAGGCCATCATAGGCGTACAGTCCATATTGTGCATGTACCAGACACACACAGTGCCACGAGTCCCGTGTCCATGTATCAGCCACCAGGCGTGAGTGCTAGAAGCATGCATCAATGAGATGCTGACGAATGTCACGGCCCTCCGGTGCCTCGCAGACTCCTTGAGGTGCTGCCACATCCCCACCCTCATCATGACCATCATCAGGTGCTTGCAGTTCTGCGTCAGGGGGCATGGGCACATTTCTACGTACGCACATGTTGTGGAGCATGACACATGCCATGACCATCTTTGCAACCTTCTCATGGCGGTACAGGAGTGCCCCGCCAGACCTGCTGAGGCAGCGGAAACGAGTCTTCAGTAGGCCGAATGCCTGTTCAATGACTACACGGGTACGTGAGTGGGCATGGTTGTAGTCCTCCTCATGCTGGTCCCTTGGGTTCCGGACTGGTGTGAGGAGCCATCTCTTCAGTGGATACCCAGCATCACCTGTATGTGGACGATAAACGTATGATGTGGAATGCCATTGCTACGTACGCACACCCCCCCCCCTTCCTGCCAGGTCATTGCCGAATCACATACCCCACATTATCATGCATGTAATGAGACTCACCGAGTAGCCAGGATCTGTTCCCTGCGTGTCGCTCCATGTAGCGTGGTATAGTAGAGTTCCTCAAGACCATAGAATCATGGGTTGATCCAGGGAATCTGGCACAACAATGTGTAATGATCCTGTTGGAGTCACACACCATTTGTACATTCAGGGAATGAAATTGTTTTCGGTTGCGGTACTGGGCCTCCATGGCATGTGGGACGACCAATTCCACATGGGTGCAGTCGATGGCACCAATGCAACCCGGTATGCCGGCAAGTGCATGGAATCCCACTTTTGTGTTGGTAATTTCCTGCTCCGAGCGTGGTAGAGAGATGTAGTCGTCTGCGTGCTGCAGGAGGGCATCGAGCACTTGCAATAGTGTCCGTGAGAACAGTGGCTGAGAAATGCCATGCAACTGTCCGACTGTGTGCTGGTAGGTGCCTGTGGCCAGGAAGTGGATTACAGACACCACCTTCAGTAGGGGTGGGATGGCGGTTGGGCTATCTATCATGCTGACAAGGTCAGCCTGTGTCATGTCCACAATGGCGGCTATGGTGTCCCGGTCCAAACGGTAGAGGGTGTGGATCTGCTCATCAGTGAGGTTGAACGGATGTGCTCGGAGGCGTGGGATTGCGGGCTGCCTGCGTGGTGGTAGTGGCTGTGCTGGCGGCCCTTGCTGGCCCTGCCTTGCCCTCCTCCTCCTCCTGCGTCTCCTCCGTGCGGCCGGTTGTAGTTGGTGTTCGTCTTCTTCTTGGAGTTGGAGTACTTGCAGTGCTATCAGGTCCCCCAGGGCCAACATCGCGAGTCCTGCCGGTAGCATTTCGGAGTGGGTGTGGTTGTGGGAGGAGACTGGGTGTGCAATTTATGTGTTTTCAGGCTGTATGGCCTCCACCTGTGGTGATTCATTCCACCTGTGCAAGCTGCTCTCCCCTTTGGCCGAGCACGTCCCGCACACAACGCTGCAATTCGAGGAATGGCATCTTGCTATTGCAATCATGTATTTGTACCCGATGGCCGTGTAACATTTGTTGATATGTACATTCGGCTATGGTCCCATTGTTTCACATACAATCTTTGCAGTCGCGAACAGACTTGTGATGGGTCAGTGGAACGTAGTACTCGAGTAACGGTGGGCCCTCATGCATCACTGTACCGAGTTGCACCGACGGGCGGGGCGTCCCATTTGTGGGTGAAGGCAGTTGCCATTTTCACACACAGCCGCACTAGATGGATTAATTTGTGATTTCAAACGGCCACAGATGCCTTTTCGACGTGATGTTGCAAATGAGGAATTCGGAGGGCGGCGCTTTCGGTTTTCAGCTAGCGGCGAGGAGATGCCCACAGGTCTGACTGCAAATATAACGTTCTATTGTTCAATGTCCTTGAGACAGGGGCCATGGCGAGGATGCAATGATTGATATGAATAGTTTGGGATGCGCAATAGCGACGTGGGCGATGAGGCCGGACGTTCCCAAATACATGTTACTTCACAACACTGGAATTACGGGCTGGGGCACTGTGGATTTTGCAGGCTGCATAACGCACAGACTCAATGGATATTTCTAATGTTATGTGAGTAAATATTCAGGCGTTTTTATACCGGGATGAGGGAATGATGAATGGATGCATGGGCAGGTGATTTGATACAGAGTTTGCCATGTACAGGGCTTCTTGGAATCTATCCGCCTCCCCTGCGCTATGTGATGCAGGGCTGCCATAGTGGGACCATCGTCTATCTGGCCTTGTTGAGCCCTCCCTGTCTCGACGCGCCTTCAGACACTTGTGTCCATGCACGTTACCAATCCCATCAGATGGATTCTGTTTTCACAGACGCATGCACAGGTACACTCGTTTGTGATGGTGTTTACACCTCGATATAGATAGTTATGAGTCGCAAGTGGTTTTGGGGTGGTGATGATCCTTTGGAGTGGGCTAGCATGCATATGGCTGTGGATTTAGTGTGATCATTGAAGTGAGTTGTTCGAATGTAGTTCTGATGGCCATTCTGTTCTTTTTCTTTTCTTTTGGTTGACAGGTATCTCCTCCCCTTTTGCCACTGCCATCTGTATGCCACTCCTGCAGATGGCTTTTACTCCCGACACCTGCTGCTTCGTGTTAATCAGTGGAGCAGCATTACGATCTTATGGGACGATCGCCAATGGGCCACATGCTCTTACGCAGTACTAGTGGCTCGGAGCAACATTTCGGCCTTTCAGCTGGACTAGTGCCTCCCCATTGGGACGGCCCTGCGGTTCTGTGCGCTTCCATGTTGCCTTTTCGTACGTGAATGTGGCTCTGTGTACCATGATGGAACAGGGCGTCACACAAGTAGTAGCTGGTCATTTCTTGCGGATGCAGCCCACAATGGTGAAATGTGTTTTGGAGTTCATGGCCTAATGGCTGTATGGGCTTGGTGATTTTGTTGTGCATTAAATTTCTATTCTGATATGGGCCGTGTAGCGTTCTTCTTTGCGAGTGATGTGGCATATTCCTATTTGGGGAGCGATGTATTGTGAGGAGATCTGCATTGGGTTCCAGCTTCGGAGTTTAGTTGCGTGGTACTGTGCTGGGCGCGTTTGCCTACGAAGCCCAGTGAGGTCAGGGATGGGGGCTGCCAATATGACTGTTTGAATGTTGTCATGCTCAGGGGCGGGGGATTGGGTTTTGTGTAACAGATGCCGGTCAGCCAGGTGGACTGGTGGAATGATGTGATTTTCGGAATATTGCTGGTCACAGGTGCCTGTGTTTGCGTGCGTTTCTGGGGGGGGGGACTGTGGTCATGTCCATTGGAATGGCTTCTGTATTCGTGCCATCTGTGCCCTGCAGCTCCCATTGGCCCCTCTTGTGATTCTTTTGTTCGTTGGCATGCATGGGTGACTTGTACATTTCACTGGTTGCATTGTGACTTCATTGCACCTACGGGGAGTTGTACTTTGTGGGCAGGGAGCGGTGTACAGGCACTCAGTGGGGCCGTTTACGGTTGATTCGCGATGCCGTACTTCTCACCATGGCGGAATGGTACTTTCCACCATGCTTGATGGCGTTAGGTACATGTCCGCTAGGGTCGGAATTCGCGTACCCTTGCACCATGGTGCTAATTACGGTTTGGCATGGCGCGCGCGCGCGTACTTGGTGCAGTTAGCGTTGGCGTTCACTACGGTGTCGCTAATGGCTTCGTACTTTGCGGTGACGGGTCATAGTCGCACCGAGCGCTATTCGATGGCGGTATTGCATTTCCGCCATCGTTTTTCGATTTCCGCCAGGGTCGTAATGAGGGCCAATGTCTTTCGGTCCACTGTTTCCTTTCCATGGCTCCCATCCAGAAAATAGCTGTGGTAGGGAGGGAGGTGGTGGGGAGTGGGTTGGGGGGGGGGTAAATGTAAAAAAGGATAAGGAGTTGGGTCTGTAGTATTGTCTCAGAAAAGAAATGGGTTTTGTACGTACTGAACGTCAACGCGTCTCTTACAGTTCTACAGGATTGTATGCAATGCTGCATGCAGAGTGGCAAACAAAACAGCATTGCCAAAGGAGGGCAAAAAAAAATCCATTTCCTTGCACCCACTGCAAATCTTGCTCCTTAATGCTGTCATAGTCGGTGATGAACATCCCAACACTGCACATAAAGGCACACATGCTTCTGTTTATAAAACACCTCCCGACCTGTAGCTGTGGGCAAATTACAGCCTAATGTGCAACATGTGCAATTACGTACACCATGTGCTTGCGAACGCATAGCACCTCACGTTGGTTGTTCTACCAAGAATAAAATGCTCTCCGCACCCATTATTCAAAGGTCACCATCCTCGGAGAGAAACAGAGTCAACTCTACATGGCTGCAGTATGGTATGCTTGCTGTAGTCAAGGGATAGGCTCTTCGGTGTATAACAAACGGCCTACAGCCCTTGGCCATGTACCCAATACTGTAGGCCTTACCTACACCCAGCACAACATAATGGCCTCATGAAAGAGAACATTTCCCACATACCACAATCCAGAAACATAACATGTGATGGGTGGTGCAAAGGGCAACTCATGTCAACCACAAGTAGCACCATGTGGCTCCCTAATGTCCAAGGTGGTGGCATAATGGGTACCATATGGTACCGGACGCATATCAGGTTACTTGTGCTGTTCAACCACGTCTACAAGGTCCTGCGCAAACAATTTTTTCAACGTCGACACCACCGCAGACATGCATACTTAAAAGTGCATATCGGCGTTATGGTGTAATGCTATTGAGCAGGCCCAGCCTCTTCGGTGAGTGGCCTACGGGCTACAGGCTTTTTGGCCACACCCAACAGTGTTGCCCTTGGTCACACCCAGCTCAACATAACAGACTTATGCATGTGAACAAGTGGCCAGGAACATGCAGGTCACCCCTAGCCACTTCTCAGCATCCACTACTTCAGCACTTCTCCCACAGGACACACTGGAGGAGTCGGCACGCCATCAGGTCCAACCATATACTACACAGTGTAAGAATTACAACCAATCCCCACAACCATAAAAGCAACTTTTTATGCAATGACCACAAACCGCACATCGAAGACAGCATTGTAAAACCTACTTAATCCCGCCCCAACACTTTTTTTGCCAGTGCAAGATAGCCACCCATTCATGGAAGGGTCTACAGGCTTAGCACATGCAACATACCGTACTGCAGTGTACGTTGCAAGTTTCATCGGTTCTCCATTGTTCTCCCCTTCTGCCATTGCTCTACCATCACAGACCGCTGGGCCTCACCACACACTACACACCCTAGTGAACCCTATGTTTTACTTCTCATGTCATGTGTAATGCAGGCCCCATCTGCAAATGGGCCTGCCAACTTTCACCCTGGCCACATCTGTACATTGCTTAATTACATTGTGTTGCCTGTGCATACCGGTATTTGAATGGCTGTGCACATTGTGCATTTTGCAACTTTCTGATGCTGATGACTTCCTTTCATGGCGCAATGTGGTAAAAGACTTTCTCAAGCAAGGGTCTTATAGGGGCCTACCGATAGCAAATGCAGATGGTGACATGTGGCTCCCTATTGTGCAACAGGGGCAATGATTTACACCATATGGTAATGTACGCAGAGCCGCTCACTTCTGCTGTTCCACCAAGTGCACAATGTCCTCCGCAACCATTGTGTGCTACTCACCAACTCCAAATGTATGCACAGTAACAACTGCATTGCTGCATTATATCGTGGAGGCTGTGATGAAGGCTTTGCTGTTGGGTGCAGGGCCTTCGGCCATGCACCCAACAGTCTAGACCTAGGCCACACGCACCACAACATAACAGAGCCATACAGGCGACCAGGTACGCGTGTGCCAGAAATCACAAAGGCAACATACGCACCAGCACTTCCACCCAACCGCCATACCATAAAGCAGGGACGCAAGGACATGTGTTCCACTTATCGTAATGCAGCAACGTACCAATGTGTTTGGCACTGCTACCCACTTCCAAACAGAAAGCATTATAAGCATGCCAACCAAACAAGACAATCTTCACAACATTCAGCCTGCTCCCACCACTCTAGTATGTGCATAGAACCAATTGTGCATACTGCGCTGCAACACTTACTAATCTGCACAATGGACACTACACAAGCACATACAAGAAACATTTGCACTGGGACCTCTTCCATATCTGTTCCTTTAATACACCCAGTGGACACACTGCACAACTGCTCACTGCACCATCTCTACCCATACACCGACAACTGTAGGTTGTTCTACCAATCACCACACACGTGCAACCAACATTGTGTGCACTGCAGCCAAATCTCACACAATAAACAACAATGTGGCACCTACTTTCAACCAGTGGATTTACCCTTTCAACCAATGGAAAATAAATTCTGTGGTAGGGCTGCAGGCATGCATCCAAGGGGCTACGAACTTACCTCACACAGCACACCATACTACACGCTATGTTTACATCGTCATGTGTCGTGGAATGCACTCCCTTTCTGCAAATGTGCCTGCCACCACTCATGACAGGAAGGCATTGACGCTGTAGCTCGCATGCCATAACGAAGGCTGCATACAATGACCACACAAGATAATTGCCTGTTGAGCTGTGCACGCATTTTCGGAGCATGCCCGGATACTGCTGTCAAACCACTGTCTTCTTGTATATTGATATATATCACATGAAGCTCTTCTCACTGCCGCACCCTTTCCATCCCTTCTTACCACCACCAGATGCCATACACTATGGGCCTCATTACACGGTAGGTTGTAAGGGTTTACCGTTACCGGTATTTTACCGGTACCGGTAAATCATTACCGCCTTACTACGAGGTCCCTTTGCGGGTTGTGGAATTTAACGCCTGCTTTTTGCAGGCGTTAAAAACCAACCCGCAAAAGGACCAGTGCAGCTAATTACGGTACCGCAATTTGCGGTCCCGTAATTAGCGCCTTCCCCATTCCCATAGAGCCCTGTGGGGCAAAAATGGGAATGGGGAAGGGCAATGGTGGAAGGGGGAATTACTGCCCCGCCAACCTTGGAATGGGGCGGAAATTCCCCTTTCCACCAAGGCGGTGCCAGTATTTTACCGGCATGAACCATGGCGCTAGTAGCGCCATGGTTCTCCGCCTACCGTGTAATGAGGCCCTATGTCTTTTATATCCTTTTCCCACCACATTGTCCTCCGATACAATGTACCGCCAGCATGGAACACTTTTCACACATCCCGTCACCGCACACTGCAGTGCAATGAAAGTTTTGAGCGCGGTGCGAACAGGGAAATAGGACAGCAGAGCGGATCCAGGAATGACGATTTTCAGTAAGCACACTGCTACATACAAAAGGCCCAGCCATGCACACAGTAGCATAGAACCTTGTCACACACACCGCAACACTGTCCTCTGATACACCATGGCAGCGTTTCCCAAAAACTTTGACACACAGCACGCTTCCCTCCAGCCAACCACCGGCCTCATCCACTGTTCGCTGACAGCACGGAATACCACAGGCCAATGAGACTTCAGTCCGCGCAGCGAACAGGGAAATGGGTCAGCGGAGCGGACGCAGATATCACTAATTTTTTGGGACATACATTTCAGTATTTTGCAAATTATTTACTAGTCCGATTTCCACCAAACACACAAAAGCACGCTTTCTGGCCCAAGCCCCCACTCCTACCGCAAATGTGGTGAAAATCCATCCACCCGTTTGGACTGTAGCTGTACGCAAAGTTTTTCCCCATTCAGTCTATAGAAGAAAAAAAAAATGGGGACCCCCTATAACTTTGCCCCCCTGCACAAAACCTCAGCCAACTTGGCGGAACAATTCAGAGCCAGCCATATCATTGTTTTGCAAAGTTTGGTGACAATCCCTCCAGGGGGAGCGAAGTTATAAGCCGCCGAAAAAGTGCTCTTCCTATGAGTGGTGTAATATATATATATGACCAAGCGCTCAGTTGAGCGTGAAACGCGTTGTTTGCAGGTCGTGCCCACGGGTGTCCTGCCTCTGTTGTTGTTGCTGCTGCTACTCCGGCCGTGTTATTTTTGTAAAACCAATAAATGTATTAACTTTCCCTTTTTTTTGTGAGTTGCGCAATTTTTTTTAATTTTGGTTTTGCTATTTGGTCCGCGGAGAGTGCGGTCCCCCTCTCCTCCTTTTTTTTGTTGATATATATATATATATATATATTTTTTATGGAACCTCCGGGGCGCCGCACACCAGGTCTGGGGGGCCCGACCCAGTCCTCATCCATCACGGTGAAGCTTGGCCCGGGGCTTCCAGCGCGACAAGGAAGCGCTCAATAGGGTGAGCTGACCATGACATGTGGCACTTGTCACATGCCATGTTAAGCTCCAAGCACTTCTCTGGCTTCCTCGCGGCTCATATACAGGAACCAGGAAGCGGTCCCAGATTCCCGTTTGTGAGCAGTACGGAGGAGCCGAGGGTGGCCTGGAATGATGGGCCGAAGCTGGAAAAACAGGTAAGAAGGCTTCTTTTTAAAAAAATGTGATGTGCATGTTGCATGTGTGAAGTGCGTGTCAGATGTATGTATGTGCTATGGGTCAGTAAGTGGTGGGTGAATGAGAAGATATGTGATAGTGTGTGTGTTTGAATGTTCTGGGTGGGTGTGTGCCTGTGTGGAGAATGCAGTGAGAGTGGACGTAAGAGAAGGTGTGAGTGACTGGTGGGTGAATGAGTATGGATGTGATCGTGCGTGTTTGAATGTTCTGTGTGGAAAGAAGGGTGTTAGACGCATCTGAAGGTTGTGCACCATCACTTCCAGTGATGTCACTTGAGGTCGGGATCAAATGACATCACATCCTATGATATCATCAGCAGTGAAGGGTCGCTGCTACCCCTGGCATTTTGTTGAAATGACGTCCGTGGAGTGAGAGACTGTAGTAGTAACTTGCTCCGAAGGATAGAGTTTCCCCTGACATTGTGTGGAAACCCTGCAACCATTCTGTGTGCACCCCAAGTAGGAACCAAAGGTGTTAGTGTTCGGCGTATTCCCTAGCCCTTTCTGCTCACTGCCTTGGTTATTACTCTGCATATATTACTTGTTCTTTTGTATCTGCAGCATTCTCCTTCACACTGTTGGTGTGCTGGTAAGATAGCTCAGTGGGTTGCGCACTCACTGCTGAGATCTGTGTGAAGGCTCTGCGGGATTCAGTCCTGGCACGGCCAACTCAGCCTTTCAGCCTTTCGAGGTGAGGCAGTAGTAGCAGCTTTGGTTGGGTAATAATGATTGTGCATATATAAAAATGCTCGATGTAAACCTCTATATTAATAACATGTCATTACTATTACAGCTATCTTATCTTTGACTTGGGGATACACAGCTGCCACCTGCACGTTTGTGGGTGGGTTCCTTTCTCCAGCTGTGGTTTTATAGGGAGAGCTAATGCTTTTACCACACGACCCTGGCGGAAGACCATGGTGCTATTAGCACCATGGTCCATGCCGGTAAGTTACCAACTCCGCCATGGAGAAAGGGGGAATTACAACCCCATTACAAGGTTGGCGGGGCGGTAATTCCCCCTTCCTCCATGGCCCTTCCCCATTCCCATTTTTGCCCCATAGGGCTCAATGGGAATGGGGAAGGCGCTAAGTACGGTGCCACAAATTGCGGCACCATACTTAGCACCAAGGTCCCTTTGTGGGTCCCTACTTTAACGGCTGGGAAAACCAACTGTTAAGGTCTGGTCCCGCAAAGGGATCTCGTAATTAGGTGCTAATAGGGTAACGGCGCCGCAGCCTTTTACGGCGCCGTTAACCCATTAGCGCCTGTGTCGTAATGAGGTCCATGGTCAGTGGTGGCGCATTTAGTTTACGCTAATTCCAACTGTGTTCTTATTATGTTGCTAGTCCCAATAGTGCACAGTTACTAAAGTGTGGCATTTATCAATTGCTGCGTCTTTAGGCCTCATTACACGGTAGGCGGTGGACCAAGGTGCTATTAGCACCTTGGTCCATGCCGGTAAAATACCGGCACCGCCTTGGCGGAAAGGGGATTTACCGCCCCATTCCAAGGTTGGAGGGGCGGTAAATCCCCTTTCCGCCATTGCCCTTCCCCATTCCCATTTCTGCCCCATAGGGCTCTATGGAAATGGGGAAGGCGCTAATTACGGCACCGCAATTTTGCGGTGCCGTAATTAGCTCTGAGGTCCCTTGGCGGGTTGGATATTAACGCCTGCAAGAAGCAGGCGTTAAATCCTCCAACCCGCAAAGGGACCTCGTAGTACGGCGGTAAGGGTTAACGGTCACCGTTGCCATTAACGGTGACCGTTAACCCTTACCGCCGTCAGTGTATTGGAAATACTGATTTCTCACAGTAGCAGCAGTGTTTATGCTTTCGTCTACATTTGCGCATGTGCACTTGGCGTGCTCTAGTCTCATTTCTGCTGACTTTCACCCTTAACACCAGTCTCTAACTCGGCCTTCAAGTCTCAAGTATTGCTGAACACTGCGCATTTGGGCCACGTTGTGTTTCCCCGCAAATTGCCCTTAACAATGTTGACAAAACACTGATGAAATGATAGTCAATTATTACCACATCACAGGTCTAAATTAAGGCTTCATTCTGGCATAACACACCACTCGCTGTGCCCCAGCAGTGGCGTTCCCCGTCTTCCCACAGCAAATCTAAAGGTCACCCACAATAGGGGGGCAGGAACGCCCGCTCCCTCGCATTAGCAGGCGACATTTACCCGCGACACTAAGATGATGACACACAACAACCGCCTGTTTACAGCAAAATAGTCCAATCGCTGCCGCAGAGCACACGCAATGTGTTCCAGAGCTCGAACTATCCCATGACCACACCACGCGCGCCTTCAAATAGACAGGCCCTGATTCACAGAAGCGTTTTTATAATGGCGCAATCCCATGGCTAAACGCTCCGTGAATCAAGGCCTTAAAATGGCAATTGCAGCAGGATGACTCTGCGTTAGTATAATGGTCAGGTAGGTGCAGACATGGAAAAGGAAAGAGGAATTTCCATCTAGTACACAGTTGCACAAGATACAGAATTAAAAACGGATTGGCTTTTTGTTGGACGGTTGGGTTGCATATGTGGTATGTTGCATCAACATTATAATTTTTCCCTTTTTTAACCTAATGGTAAACAATAAATACCTTCTTCTTACATACACTTTTAGTGCTGCGTTTTCAGATTAATATTTAGATATGGAGGCGCTAGGGTACTGCTATAAATGAACATCCCCCCCTAGACAGATACTTCTTTGAATACATAGCAGCCCACCCATAATCATTTTTGTTGATTTCTTTTTAATTGATGCTCTATAGAATTGTATTATGTGTCTCCAAAGAACTACAACGATTCTCATTTCCTTTTCCCACCTACACCATTTCTCTACATTCACTTGCACACAGCATATGTACAGTTATTTCAACTAATGCAGCATTCATAATGCAATATTTCATATACCCAAGAGTTCCAATTTACACACAACAATGTATCACAGTCCCAATAGTTGGCTTTTCATTTTCTAATTTGAAAGAATTCATAGCATATGACAAGATCTTCTTTCTGCCTTCAATATGTCAGGGCCGGCAACTGGATGGCGCTGGAGCATCGGGTCCAGACCCGGCCGTCACTGGCGCTGAGAGCCGCAGGGGCTAATCCGCAACGAGTAGGAGGGCCACTGCGGTGTGCCCGGAAGCCCGGGGCTAAAGTGTACCAAGTGTTGATCACTGTTAGAAACAAGTAAGGACGACCTTTGACCGCCTTGGAGGAAAGGGGAATTACCGCCCTATTCCAAGGTTGGTGGGGCGGTAATTCCCCCTTCCCCCATTGCCCTTCCCCATTCCCATTTTTGCCCCATAGGGCATAATGGGAATGGGGAAGGTGCTAATTACGGCACCGCAAATTGCGGTACCGTAATTAGCTCCCTGGTCCCTTTGCGGGTTGGTTTTTAACGCCTGCAAAAAGCAGGCGTTAAAGTCTCCAACCCGAAAAGGGACCTCGTAGTAAGGCGGTAAGGGTTGAGGGTCACCGGTACCATTAACGGTGACCGTTAACCCTTACCGACGTCCGTGTAATGAGGCCCCTTGTATCAAATTAGAAAATAAAAAGCTAACTACTGGGACTATGATTAATTGTGTGTAAATTGTAACTCTTGGGTATTTGAAATATTGCACGATGAACGCTGTATTAGTATAAAGAACTTCAAACGTTTGTGAATTTAAAGAAATGGTGTAGATGTGAGAAGGAAATGTGAAACTGTGTAGCTCTGTGGAGACACATAATTGAAAAATGTTATAGTGCATCATTTTCTTTTTTAAAGTCAACAAACATTATTAAATTAAATTGTTTTCCACAAATGGATCAAACTGTTGAACATAATTGTGGATGGGCTTCTATGTTTGCAACTACTTGGCCAGCTGCATTTATTTTCTCCTTACGTTGAACACTTACACTAACCCTCAATTCTGAGTATATGGTAGGGCAGAGGTTTCCCAGTCTGGTCCTTGACAACCTTTTAGGTAAGCACCGGCTTTGTAAAGGACTCCCATTTCAAATCCTTGTAGTCAAACATATTTTGTGTGGCTATGCTGCAAACATGGAGTGGATTTGGCTCTTGTGTGCAAACTGCATACCTAAGGCAAAGAAGACTGTTAGCCCATAGATTATATGAATCCGAGTGATTTGCCCGCGGTTGAAAGTACCGCGGGCATTTTTTTCACAAATTTTGAACAAAACAATGCTACTTCATGTGCTATTATCTCGTGTATAACTACCCCATTCACTAAGTCTTGATGACTTTAAGAACATGGGAATCACCTGAAATATGAAACCTGTGCATAACATTTAGCACCGCCTAAGTCAGGCGTAATCACTATGAGACCAACATACCAAGCCTCAAAAGGCATGCAGGCATAAAAAGCACATACATGCAAAAGGCAGCAGCAAGTAAAATTGCATGAACACATATTCTTATGTAAGGCTTACAGTCAATTGGGGAGGAGGAGGAGGACCTACAGCAAAGGAGATGGACCTATGGGGCTGAACCATTCCAGGCCTACGTGTAACATCTGACGAATGACATGGTTACAACTTCTACTTCTTAAAGGTACTGTGATGGGTCGGAAGAAGGAGTTGGACTCTTCAAGGACATTCTAATTCACTTTTGTTCAAATTATAAGAAACAGGCCCACCTTCCCATATTTCTAAAGGAAGTTGCCTACCTCTCTAAATGAACTAAAGGTGCATGTCTGTGGCTAGGACATACCAAAGAAAAATAAAAGTCCTCAGTTTGAAATCTAATTTCACCCCTACCCTACCACTAAAATAACTAACTTAAACAAATCCAGGAGATTGGCTTGATTCTCCTGGCATGCCGATATGTTCTGACAGTCTCTGTAAATCAACGTCTCTATTCCTTGAGCTGTTTGTCTAGCACGACCTTCTGTAATAGTCTCTCTTTATCCCTTGGATTAACTCTTGTAGTTCTTCAACAACAGTGTTTGGTTTTATTCTCTCTTTAGTGATGTATTTGTGACAACTTTCCTTGTGATACTTTCTCAGCTTCTTGTTGGAGGTTTTAGACATCTCATAATCTATTGATCCAGGCTTTCTCAGTTTGGCTGTGGTTTCCTCCCACTTGGTATTTCCCCTCTCTTAAGTTCTTTGTAACTATCTTGTTGACTCAATAGTCTTGTCTGTGCTTCTTTATTACAAGATTTTATGCCACAGTTTCTTCCCTTTTCATCTTGGGGTTTATATAGCAATGTCCTTGCTTGATCAGGTATGTGTTCAGTGTCTCCATAGACTTCCAATACTGGGTTTTTTAATCTCCTTTTTATCAGCTTTACATAGTTCCAATTGCACAAATGTATATTAGGTAATTCGTTGTGAGTGCTGGAATGAGTTTCTCTTCTTCCCTCGTTTATTTAGTCTTTGTTCAGAGTCTGCATATACTTCCCATACAGGGTCATTCACTCTCCTCTTTATCAACTTTACACAGTTCCAGATGTTGCCGGCCTCGGGCAAGTGTATTGAGTAGCTCATGGATACTGTGACGAGTTTCTCCTCTCGTTTTCTGTTGTCCCCGCAGCCTCCCGCTTCTCCCGTTCTCCCTGTTACCTCTGTCAGATAACGTTACAGGCCATGACATTTGCTCATGTGGTTGTCTTTCATACTGCCTTTCTGGGTCCTTGACTTTGCCGCTCTCTTGTTCTCGGTTTCCCTTCTGCTATATCTGGAGCTTGACATTGGGAAGGTGTTTGCGTTCCCAGTTGCCTTCTCGTTCTGTTTTCATTGGTTCCCATTCTCAGCTTCCCTTCTGCAGTAGACAGGGATTAACGTTATGATGCTTTTCATGCTCCACCTTGCCTTCTCATTCTGCATTTTCACTGGTCTATCATTCTCATCTTCCCCCCTGCCGTATGTGGAAGATGATTGTGTTTCCACTTGCCTTCTCTGATGGTCTTGGTGTGTTTCGTCGAGCATCCTGCCCACCACAATATTGATGTGGTCTCTGCACCACCTGACACAAGACTCTGCTTTCCTGTTTCACAATGGCTCCTCTGTTGTTTAGTACACCGGGCCTCCAGGGTCTTACTCTGGCATTCTGCAGCTCTTCAAAAATGGCAGGTTTCACAGCTTCTCTCAGTTCCACCTCTCCAAGGCGTGCTCACATCAGGAGGTATCCACGGCATCAGCTACTCTCTGCTTCTCCATGTTCCTCCATTCATCCCAGTTAAGTATGCGTCTTCACTTAAAGAGACATTCCACTTTTCTTCTACGGGCTGGTTGGTTCCAGCATTACCTTCAGCCAAATACGTTGATGCTACATGAGTCTTTGTAGAAGATTGTAGAAGATAGTCCCATGTATGCTACTATGCTGTGTGGCTTAGGGAGTTCCTCACAGGAACGGGCGTCCTTGTCCTCTAAATGTGAGGCTCCCCCTTGGGGAGAAGGGACAAATACCTTTGATTCATCACAGTACACTCTGGCAGGTGTTCTGCACAGCCCAGTCCCTACTGTTGAGGTGCAGGTGCTACATATGTTGCTTCTGGCATTTGTTTGCCTGTGTACATACCAGTTTGGATGCAGAAACATGCACACAAGTCATGTGCACATTTTTCATAAACACTCAGTGGTGGAAATGGAAACAATGTACTCTGGGAACCCTCTCCTCCTTGCCTGGCTATTTGCATAAAAACAAAGAGTATTTTGGGAATATAAGAATGCCCACAAATGTAAATTTGAAACATGTATGTGATAGGGATTCAGCAAGATACCCTTTTGAGTGACTAATGGAAGTTGGACTCTTCTGTTTTTATTTTTCACAATACTCATCCTAACAAAATAATGTCTGTAAATTGCAAGACATTTATCCCAATTTGGACAGCTGCTGAACAGGATGTGAGGTTTTGGCTTTCTCTGCATTCAGTTTCGCATGTCCAGCATTTCAGCAATACAAACTTTGCTGGATCCCCACTCCATCTAGTTCTAGCCCATTTCCTACATGTGCTTATTCTGCATGCACCACATTGTGCTTTATTTGATTATTTATTTTCTGCATCTTTTTGGGACTGGGCCCTAGGAAAAAAGGACACTATGATTCTCAAAACTCATTCCTCTTTCTAGATCAGACCCTTTGAATGCCCCTTCTCTATTTTGCATTCTATCTGCCAACTTTGAGTCTGTACACCTCAATCAAGTGTTCAAAGGAGGAACACACCCTTCAAGAAAAACTCCATGCAATCTTCTGCCGCAAAGACTTGGCCCCACCTCTACCACTGCCGGGAGTGGGCACCTCATCATCCCTTTCTGTATCCAGGCATGATAAGCACTCTTCCCAAATACAAGAAAGCAACATCAATTGCATCCCAATCATGGGAGGAGCTAAATGTGGATGAACCTAAAAAACATGCATGCAACATAACCTCTAGAGCCCTGGTCCTCTACATGAGGTATCCAGAAAGAGAACTGATGACATCACAACAATGGATTCTCAAATCGCTGGGCAAGATCATTATCAAAAAAGGTTTGGACCCTTGCAGAGCCATTATACAGCAAGAGGGTGCACACCCCAGCTAGAAGCTACTAAAGTTTCATAAAAAAACTTTAGGAAACTGGAATCCATATAGAGAGAAAACAGAACCAAACTCACCAAGATCTCCTCCCTCTAGAAAAAAGAAATCTGCCTGGCCAAACGCGAATCCTATAACAGCCGCATTTCTCAAGCCAATTCCAGTATGAAGGAATTATTTACTATCCTAAAAGAATTAGAGACCCCTACCGTGATGCCAGACACTTGTACCAAAGACAAAATCTGGTGCTCTGACATCTAGCTAGCGCTAAATAATAAAGTGACCACCCTTCAAAACAAAATTTCTCTAAAAAAAGCATCCCTAACCTCATTAACTACCTCATCACCCTGGAACAAAACTTCTCCTTCCTCTGACAGCCCACCCGCTCGCTTCAATTTCTCCAAAATCTCCATTCTTGAGGTGGAAAAAGTTATACTATCACTAAAATCCTCCAACTGCCAAGGTGACTGTTGTCCAGCCAGCTTATCAAGGATGCAGCTAGATATCTAGCTACCTTCATAACCAAGCTTATCAATGCCTCATTCATGACTGGCACCATTCCCAAGAACCTTAAAGAATTATGGGTGCTCCCTTTGTTAAAAAAACAAACCCTAGACCCACTGATACCTACCAACTACCGACTCATCACAACAGTTCCCTTTCTGCTAAATATTTTGGATAAGGTTGCATATTTACAAATTCAGAAATACCTGGAACTACACCACCTTCTAGGAGCTCGCCAATCAGTTTTACGTCCCCAACATGGAACAGAAACTGCCCTCATTGACTTGAAAGCCCAAGTCGATGAGTTTAGAGACAAAGGAAAATCCGCCCTCCTCCTCCTCGACCTTTCTGCTGCATTCGACCTTGTGGAGCATAAGGTCTTATGCAGCCATCTAGACTCGGCTGCACACTTCTCTAAGGAGTCTATAGTCTGGATTGAATCATTCTTAAGTGATAGAACCATGAGGGTCTTCTCCCCCTCTGCTGCCACAGACCCTATCCCTACTACCTGCGGAGTGCTCCAGGGCTCTTATGTCTCTCCTACTCTGCATAACATTCACTAAGCCCCTTTTCGATGATGTGGACCATCTTGGTATTACCTATACTAACTATGCAGATGATACTATGATTCTCCTCTCACTTTCTGGGGATAACGAAAAAGATTTGTCCTTGGTGAATAGAGTTTACCTCATCATCCAGGCATGGATGGCAACCCACGGCCTATGCCTGAATGATGACGAAACAGAGCTTGTTATCCTAGGCACCCCTAACAACTTGAAAAAGCTAGGCCCCGATTATACTTCCTTCTTAATTGATGGTAACCTTATCAAAGTCGCCACCTAGGTAAAAACCTTAGGTTTCTACCTCGACTCAACTTTCACCTTCACCAAACAAGTTAATGCCTTGGCCTCGGCCACTGCTCATACTTGCAAACTCATTAGAACAGGCAAACCATTTCCTCTGACAACAGCTGCATCATCCTGGCCAGAGCCCTCATCCTGTCCAGGCTGGACTATTGTAATGCCCTTTACATTGGCGCCAACAAATATATCATTAGAAGAATCCAAACTCTCCAAAATAATGCCCTCAGAGGAGCCCTCAGAATAGCCAGGAAAGAAGACATATCTGAGATCAGGCGCCAAAACAACTATCTCTCTACTAATGACAAAATCCAGCTGAAAACTGTCTCACTTACTCACAAATCTCTGAATAATGCTGTGCCTATCTCTGAGAGATTGCACAGAAGAATATTGTCTAGATCCTTTAGAATTATCAATACCAATTGCCTCATTATTCCGAGATTTAAACTATCTAAGGTTGGGGGCGGCAGCTTCCCTGTTAAAGCGGCTCAGCTTTGGAACTCCATGCCACCCCTACTCCGAGCTGATCAATCTTACCAGAACTTCAGACATAACTATATAGACTGGCTTATGACATCTGATTACTAAGGCTTATCACCTCATGACACTGTACACAGACTCTCCCTAGAGCCCTTCTTAGAGTACAGCAACAACGTTCTTGCTTGTTCCTATCCCTATCTCTCCCAATATGTATATTGTCTCCCGTGTTTGAACCTGCGCCACATCAGTTTTACGCATTTATTCCTGTTACCTAAGCTGCGAAATTTGTTCTTGTGCCCGCCTTGCTAATACCATGTTATGCATGAACCCTCTCCTGACCTTTGCTATGTGTACTATTTATGCCTGTAATTTAGCTCTGTACTTCTTTGTAACCTGTATACATGCGTGTAACTTAAGCTGTGAACTTCCTTGTAACCTCTGCGCCCTGATACATCCGGTTCTGGTGCGCAATACAAATAATAAACAAACAAACAAACAACTGAGTGTAAACCTATTTGATTGCGTTACATTTTATTGGTTATTATTAGTATGATTATTATTGTTGTATTTTTCAAGCGTAGACCTCGGGAAGCAACAGAGTGTTTTACAAGTCACATGGAGAAGGATACAGTGAGGGAAACAGAGGACAGGCAATTTGTCAGCAAGGAATCTATAAGCAATAAGAGGAGGAAACAGGTAGGAGCAGATCGCCCAGTCTCACGTTAGTTGGGTAGTGGAAGGGGCGTGGACCTAGGTGTTAGAGAGGAGCCATTCCCTGAAGAGGCGGGTTTTGAGCTACTTTCTGAAATAAAGAAGTGAGTGGGTGAGTCTGGTGTTGACTGAGAGGAGGTTTCAGAGTCTGTGGCGTAGACAGAAAAGGCCTGTCTTCGGGTTCTTTCCTTCCTGCACCGGTGGATTACAAGTCTGCACAACCTTACTTCTGGTGGATCGTTGGCCTCCAGAGATGTTGAGTTTCTCAGTGAGGTAGCTTGGGGACTTCAGGGTGAAAGCCTTGTAGATGATGTAGCAGCATTTGAGGATGATACATGCTTGCAGCAGGAGCCAGTGCAGTTTGACGAGGGTTGGAGTGATGTGGTCAAATTTGCGGATTCCTCTGATGAGTCATGCTGCTGCATGTATGACACATCTCAGGGATGCCGAGGTAGTTACCAGAAGCCCTTCCAGAAGGGCATTGCCACCATCCAGGTGTGAGCTTACAAATGCTTGGACAGTAGATCTGAAGTTGTTTTCTGGGTTGAAGGGCTTGATTTTTCTACATGAGAGAAAGTTGGTACCAAGCCGTTTGTGTCTTTCTAGCTTTGTGGTGCTTATAGGAGAGGTGTCTGTCGATGTCAAGCTCAAAGGACTTGGCACAGGTGCCAGGTGGGGCTTTAAACCCTCTTGCCAGGTCTGGATGTAAGGGTGTTCAGCAGTAGAAATTCGTTCTTGGAGGGGTTGGGATTCAGGTAAGCACTGGCCGTCCAGGACTAGATCAATGCAAGGCAGCCCAGAGCCTGTGGATGTCTTCGATTCAGGACATTTTGCGGCAGAACTACGTGTCATCTGCATATTGGAGGATGTGGATGTTGAGTGGAGCCAGGATGGTTCCTAGAGGTTTCCATGTAAAGGTTGAAGATCACAGAGGAGATGATGGATCCTTCTGGGACTCCCCAGGTGATGGGTAGAGTTAGTGATATGGAAGAATCCATTTTGAAGAATTGGTGGTGGCTAGCAAGGTGGGATTTGAACCAGATGACGATGATCTCACTGATACACACAATGTGGCAATGTAGAACATCAGTGTGTGTCTTGTCTACAGAAATGTAATGCAACCTGCCTGCTATCATCTCACTAATATTTACATTCACAATGTGCACACCCATTAATTCATATAAAAATAAGTCAGAATACCTATTCTAGACAAGACTATGTAATCTTCTTCAATATGATAAATCAAATTATCTCAGCTTGTCGCCATTACATTTCAAAGAAAGTGCACAGTATTTTTCAATGTATAATGCACTTAATTTTTCTATGACACCAACAACAAGTGTTGGCTCATGAAAAACATTGGACTCATGTAAAATGTTCTTATTCTAGGCTTGATTATACTCTGAATGTTGGGTATGGTTAGTTTCTATGGATAGACATAATTACTCAGAAGATATAGGACAGCACCCTACTTCAGCGTCACAAGAAAAATGTATTCATAAGTATAATGGTTACCACAATTATTCACTTTAATTTCTTACTTGCCATTTAATAATTCTATTGTATCTTGATTCAACAATTTGAAGTGATCCTTTAATAAAAATACCTAGTTGCCAACAAATATTTTGAGCCTACTGGTTCTTCATCAGCACAATGGAAATTCTCAGAAATTACTATAACATTATTTTGTGATGATATGATATGGCATTTATAACGCGCCTATACACAAGTGTTTCAAGGCGTGACGCGACAAGGGAGGGGGAACAAAGGGAAGACAGACAACAAACCTACTAGGCCAGGTGTCATTCAGATCGCGCAAGTGCATGGGAAGGGGGAGAGGGGAAAGTGCAGTACATGGGATAAAGAATAATAAACAATAAGTAAAGTACGGCCAGCTGGTGGCAAGTGCAAGGGTAAGTGCAGACATCAGGTGTCAAGTGCTGGTAGTGGAACACTGGTAGTAGGTATACAGAAACAGTCCCTAAGTGTGGGGTTTGCCAGGAAGGCAGTGCAGGTGTGCGACTGGCGGGGGGGTGTGGACCTGGGCCCGAGATCAGGGGGTGGCCAGGTAGCCAGTGCAGTTTCAGTTTCAGCCAGGAAGTCAGCAGGTGAGAGGAGGAGAAAAAGCAGAAGCAAAGAGAAAGATTTTGAGGTGCTTCAGGAACCAGAGCTGATTCTCCTCAAGTTTCAGGGAGGCAGGGAGGCTGTTCCAGAGGGAGGCCCCAGCGGATGAAAGATATCTACCACCAACTCATTGCTTGGAGAAGCAACTGACCCTGAGGGAGTTGGAGGTGGATTATTATCCACATGTAAAATCTATTCTGTAGTGATTGCACAAAGTCACTTGAACTGAAATAGCAAAAAATACAGAACAAATAGAAAAGGTATAAATGCTAGATAGATGAATCTAATAACCTTAACTATCATCAACAATGTCTATCATGAGTTCCTATCCTATTATTCTATCTTTTTACATTTGTTATGTATAGACTTAAATTGTTTTACTTACATTATATTTTCAATTATTATCTATGATATACCATTGCTATAGTATTAATTTCATCTTATTTAATAACATTTAATATTAGCAATCTGCTGGTAAATATAGCCTCAACATCCAATTCACATTTTTTGTAAGCTGCCTGTGGTTACACTTTCCAATGGCTGCCTGTATTACCTATCTCCTATTCTTTCTTCTGTGATCTGATACTGTAAAATAGTAGGCTGTAGTCGGATGTAGGTTTAGCAATTTTAAGATTTATTGCGGTGTTAATTTAAACAACAGCTCTCCTTGTGCACATCAAACAGTATTAGTTTCATGAGGTTTGTTTCCGTGAAAGGGTTAATGCAGTCCAGAGTTCAAAAGAAGCTCCACTTGGCTTCTCGCATCTTTAAAAGGGAAAATAAAGTCAACTTAATTCTTTTTCTCCACGGACTGACTCACCCTCTGTTCACTGGGTTAAGAAAACAAAAAGACAAAAATCCACATGGAAGGAACAGTCCTTGATTAATGGTTGACGGCTGGCGCTTCTCCTCAGCGAGTCCGCCTCTGATAGGGATCTCCCCTGTGCCTCTCACTGAGCCTTCTAGTACGCCCAGTCACAATCACCTTTCCATTCCTCTCTGGTCTCCGGCTCGGCTTGCAGCTGTAATCAGAAACACCTGGTGAGCTCTCTGTTGCTGCATTTAAGCCCCTCTCTGCTCCTCCCCTCCCTTCAGTCTCCAGCCAGTTTTCCCTCCCATTCCCCACACCTGCAGGGCGTTTTCTTTCCTCAGTCCACCCAGTTTCATACACTGTTTGACCCCACCCTGTATGTCTCTGGGGCCACCGATCTACATGCGGGCTGACTGCATTATACCAGTGCCAATCTCTGGTACACCTATTTCCATGCTGTATGATTGGGTTGTACCTATGCCGTTTTCCCTTTTTAATTCTGTCTCTGCCCCCTCCTTGGTTTCGTTTCTCGTGGTGGTTTCTGGGACATGTAGTTTTCTTTTGATTTGCTGTGTAAACCTTTTGTTGGCTGGGTCTCATTACTAGAATAGGATCCTCCCTTGATTCTGTTGCCTCTTTGACCACCTCACATACTCCCCCCCGGGAACTAGGCCGTTCGGGCATGTTCAAGGCCCTGGACAAGTAATCAGCTACTAGCTGATATTTTCCGGGTTTATGTACTGTAACAAACTGATAGGGTTGAAGGGTTAAAAACCACCTAAGGACCCTATGGTTTGAGTCTTTCTGGGTGGCTAGCCATCGAAGAGGGGCATGATCTGTAAAGATGGTAAACTTTCGACCTAGTAAATAATAACGAAGAGATTCAACGGCCCATTTTATCGCTAAACATTCTTTTTCTAAGGTGGAGTATGGTATCTCGTGTGGGAGGAGTTTTCTACTGATGAAGGCTATTGGGCAGAGGTCTTGTTCTGATCCTTGGGATAGCACGGCACCTAGACCACATCCTGATGCATCAGCCTGTAAATAGAAGGCTTTTGAGAAATCTGGGCAGTGTAGAACCGGTTGGGTTGATATTAGTTGAATTAAGTGGTGAAAAGCTTGCACAGCTTCTGGCTTGATTTGAAGTGGCCGGTTGGTTTTTAAGGCGTCTGTCAGTGGTGCTGCTATGGTAGAAAAATGCGGTATGAATCTTCTATAATACCCTACGAACCCTAGGAAGGCTCGGATCTCTTTCCGGGTTTCCGGTATCCGTAATTTTTTCAAAGCCTGTATTTTGTCCACCAACGGTGTGATTACTCCACCTCCTACAGAATAACCCAGATACTTGGTAGTTTTGGCTGCCAGCTTGGTTTTCTTGGGGTTGATATGCAGTCCTGCCTCTTGTAAGGACGTAATTACTTTGATTAGATGTTCTAAATGTTCCTTCCAGGTTTTACTAAAAATCACTATGTCATCCAAATAGGCAGCTGCGTATAGTTCATGAGGTTTTAGTACCTTATCCATTAAGGCCTGAAAAGTGGCAGGAGCCCCGTGCAACCCAAATGGTAACACCGTAAACTGAAATAGACCTTGAGGTGTTGCAAAGGCTGTTTTCTCCTGATACGCTGGGTTGAGCGGTATCTGCCAATATCCTTTGGTTAGGTCCAATGTACTCAAAAAGGATGCAGCCCCCAGTTTCTCTATTAGCTCATCTATTCGGGGCATAGGGTAGGCTTCACATCTGGAAATGGCGTTTAGTTGCCTAAAGTCCATACAGAATCGGGTGGTACCATCTGGTTTGGGTACTAGTACCACCGGTGAACACCATGCGCTCTTGGAGGGAATAATGGTACCTAGTTTTAGCATGCTCTCTATTTCTTGTGCTATTTCCCCTCTTTTTGCTTCAGGGATTCTATAGGGTCGGAGGCGTATAATCTTGCCTGCCTCGGTTGGGATTGAGTGAGTAGCCATATGAGTCCTTCCAGGTAGACTCGAGAATGTCTTTGCTACAGGGCCCAGGGTGTCAAATAATTCAATTCTTTGGGTGTCGCTTAATTGTTCCCCCAAGCCCACATCTCGTAGGTTACCAGCCGAATGTGTAACCATTTGTTCCGGGACCGACATCTCTACTAGAGACGTACACAATATTGCTGAGTCTCTTTCTTTCCACAACTTGAGTAAATTAATGTGATAGTTCTGATGTTTGTTTTGTCTATCTGGTTGCTCCACCTCATAATTAACTGGACCCAACACCTTTGTTATACTATATGGGCCTTTCCATTGGGCGAGCATTTTGTTCGTGTGAGTGGGTAATAACATCAGCACTTTGTCTCCTATTTTAAGCGTCCTAGGTCTGCTTCCTTTGTCGTAATACTTCTCTTGCGTTTCTTGAGCTCGCCCCAGGTTTTCCTGAGCATAGTCTCTGAGTTTTCCCAGGTGATCCCTTAGTTCATTCACATATTCCGTTATGGTTGTTTCTTCCTGCTGTTCCCAAGTGTCCTTTAGTAATCCCAAGATAGATTTTGGCTGTCTCCCAAATAATAATTCAAATGGGGAATACCCTGTTGAGGATTGAGGTGTATCACGTAAAACCATCAATACCCATGGCAGTACTTTCTCCCACCCCAGACCAGTGGGGCTGGTTGCTCTTTTTATCATTTGTTTGATGGTTTTGTTATATCTTTCCACCAGCCCATCAGTCTGTGGATGGTACACCGAGGTCCTTAAATGGTTGATGCCAAGGGTCTTGCATACTTCTTTCATAACGTTTGACATAAAATTACGTCCTTGGTCTGCTACAATCTCCAGGGGAATCCCCACTCTAGCGAAATAGGGTATAAGTACATCACATACTTGTTTGGCAGACATTTCTTTTAATGGAAATGCTTCTGGATATCTAGTGGCATAGTCCACTACCACTAGTATGAACCGGTATCCTCGGCCGGTAGGCTCCATTGGACCCACAATGTCTAGCCCTATCCTCTGAAATGGCTCTTTGATCAATGGCATTCTTTGTAAAGGTGCTCGTGCTGGAATATGGGGGCTTGTTTTCTGACATATATCACACTCTTGGCAATATTTGGTTATCTCAGCGTAAACTCCGGGCCAATAGAAATTTTGCAACACCCTTTTTATGGTCTTGTTCTCAGCTAGATGTCCCCCTGTGGTGTGGTCATGTGCCAGCTGAATCAGCCCTTTCCTGTAGGACTGGGGAACCAACAATTGCTCCTTCATTATGTTATCAGATCCTTGGGTTACTCGATAGATTAACCCCTGTTTCTCTTTAAAGTAGGGAGTAGGAGGTTGGACCCCACTAGTGTCTAGCGCTTGTTCCCTGGCCCTTTTTAATGTTTCATCCAGCCCTGTTTCTGTTCGAAATGAAGGCATATGGTCCCCCACCTTCCAGTCTATAATGGAAATGTCTTTATACGCTTCCTGATTCACTCGGTTTCTCCTTTTCTGGGCCTTAGATAATTTTTCCCGACTACATGCCCCCAATAGTTCTGTTTTTGAAAACGGGGCTTCTCTCAACCATCTATCGAATTCAGGTAGATCTGTTCCTATTAGCACCGGAGCGGGCAAGGTAGGAATAACGGCGGCTTTGATTGGCATCTCCTGCCCCTGTATTCCCAACACAATGTCTTTAGATGGATACCCTTTTACATCCCCATGCACGCACTTTATGTCAATGGTTCTCACCTGTTCGCTATCTTGCTCGCTCACATGGGGCTGTATGGCCGTCTGTCGGCTTCCGCTGTCCATCATTGCTTGACGGGGATGTCCATCGACTGTGACCTCTATCACGTAAGGCAGTCGTTTCCTTCGGTATTCCTGCGCTTGTATGGATCCGATTTCCATTGGTTCAATTTTTGGTTTTTTGGAACAGAAACGCGCAATATGCCCCCACTCTCCACACTCAAAACATTGGGGTGTCTGTCCTTTGCTTAAGCCAGCCCCATTAGTGGGTCGGGTTTCGGCCTTGTTCCTGGGTTCGGTTCCTGGTCCTTTATAGGTTCCGATACGTACTTGGGAAGCTTCCACACTTGGTCTCAATTGGGTGGCCGGGAAAGGTCAGGTGCTCCCTGCCTTCTGATATGCTGTTGCCACGTCTATTGCCTCGGCCAGTGATAGATGGTGATGTTGCCTCATCCACCTCTGAATTGGTCCTGGTAAGGCATCAATGAACTGTTGCATCATTACTTTATCCTTAATCTGTCCTTTTGTGGCTGTGCCTGTTTGCAGCCATTTTTCCGCCAAATCTTGTACTCTGTAGAACAATTGTCTTGGACTTTCACCTGGTTTCAATCGGGTTTCTCGAAACTTGAGCCTGTAGGATTCTTCATCCATGCCGAGTCTTTCCATAACAGTTTTTTTAATCTCGGTATAAGGAGTGTCTCCGGTGGGATTAGCCGCTTGGTATGCCCCCTGCATTACCCCTGTGAGCAAGGGAGCCAGATAGAAACCCCATCTGTCCTGTGGCCATTGGGCTGCTCTAGCTATTCTCTCAAAATTTACGAAGAAAAAACTGGGGTCTTCTCCTACTTGGTATTTTTGTAATACCGTAGGCGGTATTACTGGATGCGTCCGGTTCGTGGCCACTGCTTCCCCCAGTATTCTTAAAGCTTCCCGTCCTTGCTCTTGGGCAGCACTTTGCACTTGTATGGCCTGTTGGAGAGCTTGTCTGTCCGCCTGCGCCTGGTGACTTTGCACTTGTAAAAGTTGTTGCAGCTGCTGTTGCCCTTCTGCGAGTGCCTTTACCACAGCTTCCATGTCTTCTGCTTGGGCGTTCTCTTGAATCCCACCGCTGCCACCACTGTAAAATAGTAGGCTGTAGTCGGATGTAGGTTTAGCAATTTTAAGATTTATTGCGGTGTTAATTTAAACAACAGCTCTCCTTGTGCACATCAAACAGTATTAGTTTCATGAGGTTTGTTTCCGTGAAAGGGTTAATGCAGTCCAGAGTTCAAAAGAAGCTCCACTTGGCTTCTCGCATCTTTAAAAGGGAAAATAAAGTCAACTTAATTCTTTTTCTCCACGGACTGACTCACCCTCTGTTCACTGGGTTAAGAAAACAAAAAGACAAAAATCCACATGGAAGGAACAGTCCTTGATTAATGGTTGACGGCTGGCGCTTCTCCTCAGCGAGTCCGCCTCTGATAGGGATCTCCCCTGTGCCTCTCACTGAGCCTTCTAGTACGCCCAGTCACAATCACCTTTCCATTCCTCTCTGGTCTCCGGCTCGGCTTGCAGCTGTAATCAGAAACACCTGGTGAGCTCTCTGTTGCTGCATTTAAGCCCCTCTCTGCTCCTCCCCTCCCTTCAGTCTCCAGCCAGTTTTCCCTCCCATTCCCCACACCTGCAGGGCGTTTTCTTTCCTCAGTCCACCCAGTTTCATGCACTGTTTGACCCCACCCTGTATGTCTCTGGGGCCACCGATCTACATGCGGGCTGACTGCATTATACCAGTGCCAATCTCTGGTACACCTATTTCCATGCTGTATGATTGGGTTGTACCTATGCCGTTTTCCCTTTTTAATTCTGTCTCTGCCCCCTCCTTGGTTTCGTTTCTCGTGGTGGTTTCTGGGACATGTAGTTTTCTTTTGATTTGCTGTGTAAACCTTTTGTTGGCTGGGTCTCATTACTAGAATAGGATCCTCCCTTGATTCTGTTGCCTCTTTGACCACCTCACAGATACATTTGGAAAATAATAATTTCATTGCTATTTTAAAAGTGTTTTTTCAATACTTCATCCTATTATTTTAATGATGTATCTTTTCATGATGATGTGCTAACCGTTCACTGTTGCTAATTCGTAAGACTTTTAATTTTCTTATTCATCTAAAATCTTATCTTCCACTCATTTTGTTTCCTTAATCATTTGGATGAAATTACAGATTTCATGCTAAATAAATCACAACATGTCCAAATTACCCCCTACCATAATTATTTCTCCATCTAACCCATTCTAAACCATCTGGTTTTACTTCTATTGGATTGTTGCTTACCTGATTTGGTTGTTCCCTGCACCCTTATAAAGGTGTCCTTCGCTGCAGTTTCGCCATCATTTTGGCATTAATATATGCATTAATTGTTATAAACATAGGACTGTCCATTGTTAATTTTTCAGTTACCATTTTGACATTTGTGTGCGTCCAAAACATAAAGGAAGTAGTATTTATCTACTGTGCCCGTGTGCAGGCATCCTCCACTATTTGGCCACCATTTCATCATTTGTATATGCCTTTAAGAACTTGAAAATAAAATTGTCCATTAATCATTGTTCATCTTTCATGTTGACGTTTGTGTATACGTCCAAAACTTAAAGGAAGGACTATCTACATGTGTTGTATTTGGTGGCAGCCATATTAACATCGCAGTGTGCATACAGACATAAAGAAAAGACTATTTATTATTCATTTAAATAACAGAGGCCATCTTGCAATGCATTCCTTCACATTAAAATGTTTTCCTAAATCTCATTGTTGGTACCTTTTCTGTGCATATTAAAATGGCAGAATTAACAGTTGTATCTGAAAGCCAATTGTTATTGTTCAAGAATTATTTCACAATATTTGTAACACTATTTCCATACTTATAATTACCTCAAGTTGTTAATTCATGATCTTTAATGTCTGACCTGGTTATAAAAAACTAATTATCTGAAATCAGTATAGTTCCATCAATTGGATAAAGCTCTGTATGTACTAGTAGTTGCCCGCCAGAAATGTCACTAATTAGACTTCTATCTTGCATATTAATTCCATCATTCTTAAATTTGGTCCAAAAATAACTTCATAGAAGATACTCAAAAACCCTACAGTGCCCACACAATCAATAAAGACGTGTTATACGATTCATAATTAATTTACCTTTTATTAAATATATCAAAAAATCTCTTTTTCAGGTGCAAGATGGTACACAAGAATCCCAGAGGAGGCAACAAAGAAAATGAACTGAGGAAATGGAAAGCTAAATTGATTTTTGATTTTAGAAGTATGAAAGATGGATCAAATAAGGAACATGAATTAAGTGTATTTCTTGAAGAATTAATTGGTACAACGTCCTTTCATCAACACCCATTTTTACGGCGTGTGTATTTACAAAGATTTTTTGCCAAAAAATCTCTTCGAAATTTCTTTGGCGGTTGGCAAAGGGCATATAAAAGGTTGGGGGGGAATATAAAAAAATAGGTGGAGAGGAGAGCTGAGGGCTTGTCGTAAAAACAGGTGTCGATTAAATGACATTGAACAAATTCATTATGCATCGTATCACATGTAAGGACTAGAATTTCTTGTATTTTGTAAAATTGGAACCCACAGGTATCTATTCAATTTAGCAAACGGATTAGTGACTGATTAAAGGTGTTCCTGTCCTACCATAACACTTGCCTCTTGTCTTAAAAGTGGATCTTTGAATAAATACAGACCACATTTACAAGATCCCAGCCGCAGTGTCCATTTAAAGTGACATGCAATTAGAAAACAATGTTCACGTTATAATATCACTTATAAAAACATTAAAGTGTATTTCTTACCAGTAAATTATTTTTTTATTTTTTATTTTATTGTTAAGTACTTTGGCATACAAGGCTAATTTCAAACATATGGAAATCAATTCAACATAAATATCTCATAGTGAAAGCAACATTTTCAGGTGTGGATTGATTATATAGTAAAGGCCTAGCATGCAGAACTAAACAAGATAAGTCTTAATGCACAAATGAAACATTTATGCATTATTTTCAAGATAAACTAACAGATGTATACTATATATATTGTGAAAGTTAAGAACATGAAGTACAAACTAGACAGACAAGACAAAACGGGACAGACAGGAAGGAGGGGGAGGGAAGGGATATTGTTGACTTACTATTTCAGTTTGAGAGCCAGCCAATTCATTTGAATCACCACAACATATACTACTTCGACTTTTCATATTCTAGAAGAATATTAGAATATACTTTATGGGTTAATTAATTCAGATGGCTGCACAAATAAACACTGTTCACTCCAGACATTTGCTGTCAAATACTTTGTTTTTTGTCATTTTAACTTCATAGGGATAATAAATCTTGCACAATGCATCTTGTTTAGTGACATATGTTTCATTTTTATTAAATAAACTTGACATAAAGGATTTCAAGGCAGCTTGCATCAAGCCCCCCCAAGAAGACACCAAGGGAATCCAAGGAGATCAAACAAATGACCCCATGTGTGAACATCATCCACACTGTCAGAACACTTGAAATGACACTCTAAGAGCAGCTCCTCAAGCACATAGAAACAGATGATAGACAGGGAAGATTCAGACCACTCAGAGAAACAGAGAAACAGAATCAGCCCTCTTGCCAATCTGGGAGGACCTAATGAAAAATGTGGAAACGTTGCCAGCAAAAACATTGCCCGCTTGTCAATGTGTTTACCCATACTCTTAAAAAGCCAACCCAACATTTTCTCAAACTGGTTTTATTATCTATTCTAAACTCCAATCCTAGAATATTGGGGGAATGTGCGTGATAGTAGTTAGGGTGCATGTTTGAAAAAATATGTCCTCGTGGGGATATCTTCACTGGCTACATTATTCCTGGACACCAAGGAAAACACAAATGCAGACAATCCTTGCACCCTCATCCTATAGGACACATTGTGGCATTGGAAAAAACAACAGCACAATTCTTCAGGAAAGATTGCAAGAAGCGTGCCTGTTCAGCACAGCACGTCAGTGGATGTTATCCTTCCACACTAACATGTCAGAAACCACATATCTTGCATCTTTTCAATTGCCCCCACACACGGCCACCTGCAGTGTACCATAAGGATCACAGGCTATAAACAACACAAAGAGGACACCAAATAATGTTCGTGCTCAAAGCATATAATCCGGACATGGAAAGGGACTTCATAACTCTCTTCCAGAAGTGGACAGATTTGATGCAGCAACGCACAACCCTCCAACCCATATCACAACAATCCCATGGACAGATGAAATGGGTACCTGCTCTCAGGCGTTAAAAATAGTGAAGAACCTTCGAAATCTTGTTGGATGATCACCTCACACTGGAACCACAAATCAAGAACTTGGTGCAAAAATGCTTTTTCTACCTCATAGACTAGAAGCCTGTGTGGCCCAAAGAGGAAATCAGAGCACAGTACTCTGAACAGACTATTTAAAACATACAAAACAACCAAATGGACAGTCGCTTGAGAAGTAGCTGCAAGAAATATAATAGATTAACAGCAGAAGAGTAAAAAGTTATAACCTTCTAACAGCACCTACATAGCCATACGGTTAAACACAATGGTATAGATGTGAAATATGTGTGTCTAGATCTGGTATTCTGTATTTGTATTTGTTTTGATTTTTATTGCGCTTTACGCAAAAGCGCTGTACACAAAGTTAGAAAATGGAACAAATCAAAATGAAAAAGGTTGAAAGAATTAAAGAGAGAACAAAGTCCTTTAGACGGGAACAAACCATAGAATAAGATGAAATAGAGCGAAGAGAGGGAGGAAGAGCGTCCCAATGAGAGGGAGCAAGCACATAAAAAGAGCCGAAAAGGGAGGAGGCGCAAGGAGGACGAGGGACATTAAGAAGGAACTGGGGCTCAGAACGTGAAGAGCGAGTTGGAGGATAAAAAGTTACACGAGCAGAGAGCTTGGGCTGGGACAAGTTATGAAGAGATTTGAAGAATAAACAGAGGAAGTTAAAACACAGACGGAAGTGGAAAGGAAGCCAGCAGAGAGAGGCGAGAGCAGGAGATAAAGAATCACGAGCAGAGGGAGAAACAGTAGGCAAATAGAGGAATTATAGACAGAATGCAGTGAAGAGAGATGGGAAATAGGGAGTACAAGGAGAAGGGAAGAGCAATAGAAGAGACGAGAGCTGATAAGCGAAGATACAAGAAGCTTAGGGGGATGGAAAGAAAGAAAAGGTCTAGTTTGTGAACATTAAAAAGGGGAAAACGACAGGAATGAGCAAGGAAGGAAAAACTAGAGGAGAAATTAAAAGAAGAGTCAAAGTGCACACAAGGAGTGCGTGCAGATGAGGAAATAGAGAGGGAATTAGGTGTAAAAGACAGGGAATGGGGTAATATAGAGGAGCAAATAGTAGTAGCATGGAAGAAAGGGACCTCAGTCTTGGAGGGATTCAGATGAAGGTAATGGTTGATCATCCAAGACTGGATAGCAAGCAGTCAGGAAGATATGGTATCTTGAATAACAGGAGTGAAAACAGAGAAGGATAAGAATAGTTGAGTGTCGTACTGTACCGATTCATTTTGTGCTAGGCTGTGTCAAGATCTGCAAGAAGCCCTGCAACGTACGGCTAATCATTTCCTGCCCCGTGATGCACAGTGATGCACAATGCTATGTTAAGGTGCAATGAACAGAAGTACTGTGGACACAAGAACCAACTCAAAATTGGTGATTGATGAAGTGACCTCTGCTGTATCAAGTAATATTAACTCTCAACCTGCTGCCCTAACCGACACTAATCAAATTCACAATGGCACTCTCCTCCTGCCAGCCTGTTTCCGGACAAAAGGTATCACACATATCAAGCACTTGCTAAACTTCAATAATATAATGTTATGTTTGTACGCATTTATACTGTGCCAAATCACCACCATAGTAGCATTGGAGTGCCGAGGCTTGTCAGTGGAGTGGCATGCTCTGCCCATCAGTAATAGGTCTTACCTCCTCTGTCCTGCGATGGGTGGGTTGGTTGTGGTTAGGCCTATCCCTCCCGGTAGCCACCTTGGCAGGAGTGGAAGTGAGACAACCTCCTATGAGCAATAGCCAAACAGAAAGATAGGATCCTGAAGAATGAGTCCAAATGAAGAGGATACAAACTGAACTGGGCTGAAGAAGGGAGGAGTAGAGCTGGGAGCAGGAAGAATAAATAGGGCAGAAGGCACAAGGCAGTAAAGGGAGAGACAGGATCAGGAATGACTAAAGAACTTGCAGCAAAGGGAGCTTCCACTCAGGAAAAACGCAGAGCTTTGCAATGCATCAGACCGCTCCTCTGGATACCCTTAACTTCCGGGTCCGATGCATAGAATCCACCATCGATGTATCACGCCTATGTCCAGTGTGTGGCACATATGCGGTAGCCATCTTGAATGGGCCATGTATATCTCCACTGTTTTAGAGGCTCCACGAACCCGGAGCGGGAACCCTGACAGTGCCCCTGCCTCCAGACCATAATCTGCTGGAAGAAAAGATGAGCGAGATGGAAATAAGAGGATGGGAAAGTGGGACACATATGCTACAAACACATGGAGGGAGGGATACAGTGGGAGCACTGGCGTAAGTGGTGCCCCTGCACCCCCTGCGGTGCAGGGGGCGCTGCCATGTACTGAGAGGGGCCCCTCAGGCAAAACAAAAAAGAAATGTTTCTTTTTGAAGTCACTCTGCCTTCATAAAAAATGTTCTTACAGAAATAATTTCTTTATGAAGGCAGAGTGACTAAAAAAATATTCTATTTCTTGCTGAATTCAGAGGGCTCCCCCTCCTCATGACGTGGAAGCCTAAAGGCTAGTGGCCTTCAAGGCATGGGGCGGTCAGCCCTATGACTTCAAAAAGAAACAGAGCCTCATTTAAAGGAAGGCGGTAACCCGCCAGTGCGACCGGTGGATTGCCGCCGACCTCCTAACACCATTTCCGACACCTAGCTTCCAGGTGCTAACAGGACATTACAAGTCCTGGTGGACCGGGAAGCTAGGTGCCGGAAAATGTTAGTCCCCATGGGTTCACGGAAGCACCGGTACCGTCATTGTCACCGACGGTGCTGGTGCTTCCGTGTTGAGTCTGCCTACTGTGGCTGTTGGACCCGCCAGGGTCAGACCTGTGTTGGCGCAGTGGCCCCAGCAGGCAGACTCTTGAGTGTGCCGGTCCAGAAACAAGGGTGCCGGTATGCTTACTGGTACCCTTGTTTCCGGACCGCCACACTCATAATAATGCCCATAATTTTAGTTTGAAGTCCCTCTGCCTTCATAAAAACATTATTTCTGTATGGTTTGGTCCTTTAACGGAAATCATTTCTTTATGAAGTCAGAGTCACTTCAAAAAGAAACCATTTATTTTTGAAGTAATGGGACTCCCCTCCACCCCATGACACGGGGGCTCCCCGATCCTCTGCAGATGATGGGAACAAGCATTCCTGGCTACTGCAGGGAGCTGATGGTCTTGTTCCCTGCACCAACAGATTAAAGGTAAGAAAATGTATTTTCTTTAACTGTGTGTGTGTGCATGTAAGTGTGTTTATATGATTAGGACGTGATGTACCTTTGTTAATATAAATATTTCTAAAGGGGAACAAGACATCTGCATATGACTCACAATTGTTCATATTCTGCCTTCGTACAATAGCCTCATTCAAAGCTGAAAGTGAATTGCCTGGCCATCTGAAGCGTGTTTTCGCGTTATTAATTGACAGTATCTGATTGGACCACTGTTGTGTATTTCCAGGAGGCCTATGGTACCCCTGCCAATAGAGTGTGAGAAGATGATGATCACTGACTGATTGCTGTATAATTTCAAACTTTGTGACCTTCCGGAATAAGGTTTCAGTCATATATATGTAATCTATGATGGATTTCGACAGACCCCTTTCCCACGTATGATGTGGAGGAATGTCTCCCACTATGGAGCCATTTACCATGTGAAAATTGCGATCTGCAACAAGCTTAACCCACCTCTCCTTGCCATGTGCATGTGCAAGTTTTCTTAGCCCAAGGCAATCAAGATAAAGGTCTCCTACCAATACTGTGGTGAAAATGTTCTGAACTTGTGTTGCCAATTCCAATACAATAGATAAATCTTTATAAAAGGTATCCTCTGAAATGTCAACCAGATTGCGATACAAATTAATTAATGCCAAGGAGTGAGTGGAGTTAGATATCTCAACCAATTGAATGAAGTTTTTCGGTGAGGCCCACTCAGTTATGGTCAACGCTCGGCTTGTTTTTACCGCAACCAAGAGGCCCGAGGTGGGCCTCCCCCTTTGGGCAGACATTGCTGGCAATAAAATATCATGGTCATCCCACACTGGTGGTACCAACATCCAGGTCTCCTGGAGTGCCACTATGTCATGTTGGTTTATGGGATGATCTACGTCCCATTGCAGGTGAGTGTGACCCCTGGTATCCCAACTCACTAATGAAGATGTATTTACAATATCTTCCGTTAGTGGTTATGCTTTCATTGTGTTCACTTTCTCTCGCTGCTGTGTTGAAGTTGGGCCACAATATGGACATAAACAAATAGAGTTGTATTGTGATTCTGGAATTAGGGTCTCCTTATTCGCATTAGCTGTTTTACTTTCTTGTACCAGGCGTTCCGGATCTTGCGCGACCAGGAATCCCATTTTAAATAGTTCAATTTTTGCTTTCCAAATCGTATTCAGGAGCAAGCCTGATTTGATCCAGAGTCGCAAAATGGACAGATTTTGATCACAAACAAATTCGACTTGATCAATGTCGCCTGTGGATATGTCTTCCAAGTTATCTACATCTCCAAAGATGTTCAATATACTTGAACGGCATAGGTCATATCATTCAAATGGAGCATCACAACATTTTATAATAAGTGAGTGACAATTGTTGAAAGTATTTTTATGCTCTTGGTGACTTGATCTGATGATCGAATTATTATTCGAGCTTTTAGTTTGCGCTGCTATAAAAGCAGACTCAACTCGTGAACATTTTGAGGCCGTGAGCTTTCATTTAGTTGTTTAGATAGGGGTCAGCTATTCACTACTTCTTTGATTACGGATTGATTTGCATTCATCGGAGTGGGAGCTGCCTCGCCCATTGCAAGCGTAGGGGGTTTGACTACCATGGCTCGTGTGACACGTTGTAGTAAATATGCATCAAATGCTGCTTTAATTGAAGTTATGCGATTTTGTAAGGCATTATCCTCTGTTACTTTGATTTGTTCAGCCCTGGATTAATTTCCAGTCCTGAAATCACTTGTATCTCTTGTGCATTATGTTGGTTGTCTTGCACCATTATATGCAACTCATTTGAAGATTTCCCAATGAAATCTACTATTTCAGTGAAGGGCGCATAATTGGGGGTTGTGGCCGAAATGGGTAATCTACAGCAGCCAGTTTATGACTGTGCACGGAAAGTATTACAATTGGGTTTGCCAATAATGCTATAGGAGCCTGTGGGCGCTTTATCGGCTGTGGTTGATCCTTTGATTGATTTATGGGAGGCACGAAAGGCGCTGGCTTGTCTGGATGGACTTTCCTATTCGACTTCTGTGTGACCACTTTTGCTTTTGTCACAATCCGTTTAACACGATTTTTATTACTCGGATTATGGGAAAAAAGCATCAGGGGGGTCACCACTTACTTTGGGCCGTGTGTCTTTGGCACTCATGTCTATGCTAATCCAGGAATCATTTAGATTGATGGTTTCTGGTTTATCATGTTCAATGGGACATTTTATATTCTTGAACAAGGGTAAAACCGAAGTGATGGAGGTTGTATGTATACAATGTAATCTGCATTAATGAGTGAGTGAGTGCATATGCGGCCTGGGTATGCCTGTGTGAGTGTATGGTGAAAAGGTCCACACTTAAATGTATGGGTGACTGGTTGTGAGTGTATGTGTGTGTGTATGTGTATGGTGAATGGTGTGTGTGCTTGTGTTCAGGGGCTCAACAAAACCTACATTTTGGGAGACCGCTAACTCTTCAAATGTTGGGAGAGGCGCTAACTTCATGAGCGGTGGGGGAGGGGCAAACTTATTTGTGTGGGGGCATCCAACTTCTTTACGCATTGTAATGAGTCTATTCTAGTGCAGCTTCAATGTTACAAGCAGTTAACTCTTTCCTTTAAGTCTGAAAGCCCCCACTTATGGACTGCTGTGAGAATGAGTGGTCTCCTGTCCCGTTTCTACCCTTCCAATCACTCCCCATGCATGCAAGTACTAAACCCACATCACGATTTCAACTGCCTAAAAACGAACAGTGAAATGCTTTACGTTAGTATTTGCTGGGCCTTAACGACAAAACACAGCACCATTTAATATGTGTGTCCTGTTCTGTCCGACAACGGCTTTGTAGGTCAGCCAGATCGAGTCAACATAGCCCAAAATTTCAGGGGCTAGTGGAGAGGGCTGAAGCCCAGTCAGATCAACGGTGTTGTGCTGCTGCTTGTGCTCAATGCCATGATTACTTATTGGTAATCTTCATTACTTGTATCCCCATTCTTCCTCATCCCAGTACTTGTGTATGCGGCCACTTGCCTCATACACACGTACTGGGATAAGGTATCGGGACATGGAGGTAATGCCTGGCATAGTTACCTGTAATCTTCATTACTTCTAGCCCCACTCTTCCGCGTCCTTGTACTTACCTATGAAGGAAGGTGCCTCATACGTCAGCACTGGGACAAGGAAGAAGGATGTGGAGGTAATTCTGGGCTGATGTGCTGATTTTGGGGGTTGGAGCAGGGGGTAGGAGGGAGAGGGGATGTGTAGGGGGGCAAGGATTGTGGGATAAATCGTAATGGCAATCCATATCCAGGCTAAGTAGGCATGATATGTGGTATTAGTGGCTAGAGAGGCATTTTAGTGCAGCCAGTCTAGTAATTTCTTAGTTTGGCTTGACTTTCTTTAACTAGACATCTCTGATAAAGCAGTTCTGCTAAGTGTAATTACCTGGCTAGACTGGCATTTCGTTGGGGCTAGTCTAGCCGTTTCCTACTGTGACATTGTATATTTTTACTCGGCATCTGTGATAAAACAACCATGATAAGTGTTATTGCTTCGACTGCCATTTTGGTGCAACCAGTCTATGTATGTCTTCTAAATGTGGCCTGGCATGCTTTACTGTAATATGTCATTACATGTCTAGACTGGTCTACATTGTACAGCCAGTTGTACATGTTTTCATTTTGGCATTGCATTTTAATAGCAAAGCATTCAATTAATGGAAGCATTAATGTTTCTGTGCACTTTTGGTGACTTGCATGTATTGAATTTTTGGACTGTTGTTACCCTACAAAATAATTGCAAATGCTCTGGCTTTTTAGCCAATTATTGCATTAAAACACACACACACACACACACACATATATATATCATGCTCCTAGTACAGTGTGTGGTGTACCCTTGAAGCAGCACGCTCGTGTGTATAGCGCAAGCGTGGTAATGTAGGCCGTCCCAGAGTGTGGCGCGACCCATGATTTGTGCTGAACTTGGGGGGCCCCCTCAGCATGGCTTGGAGGGGGGCCACCAAATGTTGTGTTACGCCACTGAGTGGGAGAAGAATGTTTGTCTGCAACATGTGTAAGGGTGTGGAGTAAGGACACTGACACACAGGTGGCATGTTGAAACAATTGGCTTTAAGTTGTAAAAAGAAAAGGAAAACCTACCTATCACTAACTCTAGAAGGGGGTTTCCCTGCCTCAATGTAAATGCTAAGGGTCTTGTTCAGATGTCCAAAATCATAAAAGTCCAATATCCTGTGTGCAGAAACCTCACTCTCAGCCTTACACCTAATTCTCAAGTAAACTAATAGAAGGGGGGGGGGGATTTCTCGCAAAGAATGACTCCCTTTTTCTGCACGTCTTGAAAGGGGTTGGTTCTCTTCAGTCTGAATGGAAGACTCCCTTCAGCAGGCAGAGACGTTTCTCTCTGGAGGTGCTCAATATCACAGAATACATTGTTCACTATTCCAACTAATACCAAATATGGTTTCTAATCTTTTCTGCAGGATTGTATGCTTTACATAACAAAGTTCCCAAAGGCAGGTGTAATATCTCATTTCCCCTGGTCTTTCTCTGGATCTCCAAGGTACAACACAAAGGGCCTCATTACGAGTTTGGAGGTAGCCATGCCCTTAATAGGGGCATGGCTACCCCCAAACCCGGGTCCGGGTTCCCTGAATGGGGAAATACCGGGTCATTCCGACCTTGGAGGGCTCGGTATTTCTCCATTCAGGGAACCCGGTCCATCCCCATTCCCATCCAGGGGGGTGCAGGAGGGGCAAACTACCCCGGGCCTCGCGCTTGTGGGGGGCCTCGCCGAACCCACTCCTAAGTAGAAGGCAGCACAGTCCACCCGTGTCCTTTTATGCATACGGGGGGACTGTGATACCCCTGCTATGATTTGCTGTTTGTTGCAAAGCCTTTTGGCTCTGCAACAAACAGCAAAATAAACAAGTAACTGGTGTAATAAAAATGTCTTAATCAGGTCTGCCTTTAGCCACTCAATTTAAAAACACCCTGCGTGTCTTTCGCTGAAGTTCTTTTAAAAATAAGCATTGGCAAAGCCAACAGTTTTGGCTTGTGTATAAGTATTAGGCATTTATCAGGCACTGCTATTAGCTGCTCAGGTACTGAAACCATTTTGCACTATCAATGGCCAGCTAATACCAATACAGAAGTGCCTTTCCCATGCCTACACGAATGCCCAAACTGTTAGCATTGCCAGTGCTCTTTTTGCTTTACCCTTGATGCACAGGACTATGCATCAAGGTTAAAGCAAACATACTACTTGGCTAAATTGGCCCACATTGAATGTAGGCTAATCTAGCCAGTAATAACACTTATGGCACACAGTCAGCCTGGATATACCTTCTGTGACATGGCATTTTAACTGGCTGGGAATCCGTACATGGTAATAATGGCATATATTGATGCAGCCTGCATCAACATAATTAGAACAACCAGCATGAATATATTTTTATACTAGCATATCTCGCGTGGATAGGCGGCATGAAATGTATTGGAAAATGTTCCTATGCACAATTTGTGATTTGCAACTATTGGGAATTTCCATGTGCTTCCATACAAAACCAATTGCAAACTGTGTGGATTTCTACCCAATTTTGAAAAGAAAATGCTGTAAAATGCATACTTTTAACCCATTGTTTCAAACATTTTCTTGGGAGTTAGAACCCTCCTCAACCAACCCTTGTTTGGTTTGGGCTCCCTCACTGTGCTCTGTTGATCCTGCCTAATTGGCACAAACATTTAAGCCTCTTAAGTTCAGAAATGTACCAGCCTCCACTGTACATCATTTGTCACTGTGTATGATGTGTGTTTTAATGCACACACAGGGGCAGGGTGCGCCTTAATGATATGATATGGCATTTATAATGTGCCTGTACAAAAGTGTTTCTAGGCACGACAAGGCAAGGAGGGAGAAACAAAAGAGTAGGACAAAACACAGATCTTACTAGGCCTTGTGTCTTCAGATCACGCAAGAGCAGGGAATGGGGGAGGGGAGAAGTGCCGAGGGTGGGGTAGGATGCAGAAGTGCAGGAACAAAGGAGAAACAAGAGTGCAGCCAACGGGTGGCAAGTGTGGGTACTCATAAGTGCAGACAATGGGTGGAGAATAAGAGCAAGAGTGGGGACTGTAGGGTTACAGATACAGACCACAAGAGCAGGGGAGCCAGGAGGCAGTGCGGGATTGCAACAGGACATGCTGGGACCTGGGCCCGAATTCAGAGCTTGACCAGGTGACCAGTGCATGGATCAGGCAGGTGATCAGCAAGGGAGAGGAAGAGAAAAGGCAGAAGCAAATAAACAGGTCTTGAGGTGCTTCCGGAACCGGAGATGGTTCTCCTCAAGTTTCAGCGAGGCAGGGAGGCTGTTTCCAGAGAGAGGCCCCAGCCGAAGAAAGAGATCTGCCCTCTTTGCTTGGAAAAGTGACTGACCCTCAGAGAATTGGAGGTGGCGCAGTAGAGAGCTCATGCCATTTTATATATATTTATTCATATGATAAAAAAGTTAGTCTGGCATGAACCTTTCTTCAGTATAGAAAGTAGTAATAAACCATATTTGGGATCCTGCACACAAACTCAAGGGTAGATTTCTCGAGTCTCCTGTTTGCGGATGTGCCGCCGCTGGCCGAGTGCAAAAAATTGTAAGGAGGCCTCACCAAATGTTTTGCCCCGGGCCTCACAACATCTTCTGGCAGCCCTGTTCCCATCTGAGCCCCCATAGGGCTCAATGGGAATGAGGAGCATGCTAACAACGCGCCTGTTAATGACGGGTTCGTTGGTAGCATGCTGGCCCGCTCACGGGACCCGCTAAGGACGTCAGGTAAAACCAGGCGTCCTGAGCAGGTCCTGTGAGCAGACCTCGTAATGGGGCGGTAAGGGGTTAACGGCTCCAGCACCTTTACCGGTGCCGTTAACCCCTTACCGCCCTCCTCGTAATGAGGCTAAAAGTTTTCTATGCCAGTAGGAATGCCTCCCTTACCCTAGCCTTTCTCAGTCTCTCAAAAAGGTGGAACACAAAGGACTGTGCTTAAATATCAGGCCAACCAAACTCCAGCTAGCTAGACATTCTAGATTTTCAATAACTGATGTTAGCTGCAGCTTTTGTAAGAACAAGAATCAGCCTGAAACATTAAAACACTTGATTGTCTCTTGCTCAGTTTTATCTCAACACAGGAAAGATGTATTTAATAAATATTTTGGTGAATATAAGATTTTATCAGAAGATATTTTGTGGTCTAAGATTTTAATGCTGAATCGGTTTTGCTTAATATTGCTATAGTCACATTTTTACTTGGATTACATTTTCATGATGATGCATTTTTATCTTATTATGTTTAACACACATTTTTAGACTATTTTCTTTTACATCTTTCTGATTTTATGAGTCATCATATAAGTCATCTTAATTTTTGTATTAACGCGTATGGCAGCTAATGTTTTTTATTCAATATTTCTAATGTTTGTAATATACCTCATGATGTAATTTGAAATCTTTTAATTTGGTTGTAACGTACTTTGAGATTCTTCTTTCTAATGTCTATTGTGGAAAAAGTTGCAATTTGCAACTAAGACAAATAAAGAAAAATATAATAAAAATAAAGATGTTGCCCCTACCTCCTTAGTTTGCCACCAGCCAGCCCAGTGCTCCCCCTACCTCTAGGGAGCCTTGCAGTGGGCTAGGATCTGCACGGGAACACCACAGTCTCAATCTTCCTCTGAGCAGCAGAGTCTTACTTTCACACACTTATCAGCCTTCAGGAACACTGGGAGCTTCTCTCTGCCAGCTCGACTTCTGGTCCTTCAATTCTGGACTAGTCCTGGTCCTTCCAGCTCCCCTATTGGTATCCTAGTCTGCTTCCTTCCACCTTCCTGCATTGTGCTAGCTCCTCCAGAGAGGACTAGACAACTGCTTCCTGAGTCTCTCTTCCTTTTCTACTCTACATTGACCAATGAGCAGCTGGCAACAGCTAGACTGCTCATTATGGTTCATATATGTACTCTTCATGGCTCTGCACCTCCTCCTTGTCTGAGTACTTTTAATCTTCATGTTATCCTGCGAGTCAGTGGAGTTCTTCTTTGTCTCAATACGTCTACCCTTGATCTCCCTTTGGTCGATTATGCTCTTCATAGTCCCAGTACTTTCTAGGGAAAAGATAGGGTGACAAGAACTCATGACTCTATTAGAGATGGGGGTGCTAAGGTTGTAGGAAGGTGGTTTAGGGTCAAGTGATTGGCAGGGATACAGCATTCTCCTGATATGGTTGTCACTGGTCCCACAGGGGGTATGCCCTTCCATGAGTTCCACCCGCTGAGTTCCACCCCCAGGAAGACTATCGGGTAGCAGCCTCACCTCAGCTTCCTCATGGAATGGGGCTACTCCTATGGAAGCAGTGACGATACCCTGGGATTCATCACACATGCGTGCATGGCAGTACTTTTAGGTGGACCATGGTTCTGCCGAAGGGAGGAGGCGGGTATTCCCTAAAAAGATCTGATAATTGGGTTATGTTTCCAAGGGAGATTTGGAGAATGTAAAGTTAGCACACAATGTAAAGTTGGATGAATTATTTATTTATTTATTCATTTAATTGCATTTCTTTATATACAGGAGGAACAATGCTCTTTTGATAACAAAAGAACGTACAATAGATGAGAAATCAGATTTGACAGGAAGCAATGAGCATTAGAGGAGTGAATTGAGAGGTGTTGTTGCATCAGAAGACAGAGAATTGGCGAGATGCAAGGTAGGATTCAATCCAGGCAAGGGCTTGATCGCGAATCCCAAGAAGAAAGAGAGTATTAAGGAGATCAGAGTGATCGACAGTGTCAAAGGTAGCAGACAGATCAAGGAGAGTAGGGATAGAGGATAGATTTGAGTGCTTACCAGAGGCGATGAAGTTTGACACATTCATGAGAGCAGTTTCCGTGGAGTGACAAAAGCGGAAACCTTCTTGTTGTGGGTCTCAAAGGTTGTGGATGTCTAAGAAATTGGTAAAATGGTTGAACACAACCCTTTCAAGCACTTTAGAGTAGTGCAGAAGGAGAGACACAGGGTGAACGTTAGCCCTTAGGTTCGGGTAAGCCTCTTGCTTTTTTAGAAGAGGGATGACCGTGGCTGTTTTGAAAACAGAGGGAAAGCAAGCAGAGCTGAAGGGCAGGTTGAAGGATTATGTGAGGAGAGAGGCCACTTTAGGGGAATAGGCTTGACTAGCTGAGGACCCAGAGGGTCTGATTTGGCACAAGAGGGGCTAGCTTTTATCAATAGAGATAGCACTTTGCCAGTGTTTTTAAAGTGGGAGATACAGGCAGAGGATGATGATAGAGTAGGCAGAGTGTAAAATGTAAGAGGAGGGAGTGTGAGGAAGGTCAGGAAAAAGTCTGTAATTTAATTTTTGAAATAATTGCAGCAAGTATTGAGCATGGCCATTAGCTGTGAGAATGGAGTTGACATTCATAGACATAAGAAGAGTGAGGAGTGAGTTTAGGGTGCCTTGTAGTGGGTGAGGATGGTTGGAGTGATAGTTAATAGGGGTAAGGTAGAATTCCCTATTAGCTCTATCAAGAGTGAACTTGAGAGAGTTCAGGGCAGAGACGTAGAGTTGTAGGTCCTCATGCAAGTGGGTACACCTCCATTTGCAAAGCAGCCAATGCATGTCTGTGCAGGGAGAGCATATAAATGGGGTGACCCATGGTTGAGGATGCTGAGACGTAGGGGTGAAAGTAAGCAGTGGGACTTGAGAGGTGAATGGGTCATATAGTAGGGATTAAAAGCAGGAGAAGCCAGTGTTGGTGGAGGAGGTATCTGGTGTGAAGGAGGAGAGTGAGAACTGTAGGTCAGAGGGAAAGGTGGAATGGCAGAAGGTTTAAATTTCCTTTTAGTAATAGGTGAAGCGAGTGTTAAGGAAAGGTCAGATGGTGGAAAGGAGAGTATGGTGGAAACAATTGAGTGATCAAATATGGATTGTGTGACAGTAGTATTAGTGGCTGAGAGAGAGGTGGGGATAAATAGGAGATCCAAAGAGTTACCCGCTGCGTGGGCAGGCAGGATAAGGATAGGAGGGACAGCATGGTCACTAAGAAAAGACTGACGTTCAGATTTCTGAGAAATGGTTGAATGGGGAAGGCTAAAGTCACCCAAGAGAATGAGGTGATGTTTAGTGGAAAGAGAATCAAGGAGTTGCCCAAGATCATCAATGAATGGTTCAGTGGGACCAGGAGGGAGATTGATGGAGATGATGTGAACTGTAATGGAGGCA
This sequence comes from Ambystoma mexicanum, assembly GCF_040938575.1. NCBI lineage: Eukaryota > Metazoa > Chordata > Amphibia > Caudata > Ambystomatidae > Ambystoma > Ambystoma mexicanum. The sequence continues at coordinate 824,339,644 of NC_090921.1, forward strand.
TTATATCACAAGTATGACAATGACACAAAACGTACAATTAGTAAAACCTTTATTTAATTCTATGGATTTGGAAAAACTCCTACTATGCCCTATAGATAGGATGGGAGTAGTCCTGACCATCAACTAATAAAGGAAACACAGTCCTAGTCAATCTGTCAAATCAAAATGGCCTATACTACAGAACCTAATGCCTGCTCTATCTCTTATACAAAAAGTGAGTAAAGGGAAATATGTATGCAATGAAAATCAGTGGCAAAATATAAAGAATCAATGTGGCTGAGTGATCTCTCCTCCCACGTTGGACAGCACGGAGTAAGGTGGCCCCTGTAGACAGGATTAAACACTGGCTCAGGTTCTCAAAACAAAGTAGTTCAAAATGTGGACTGAGGCCCGCCTGGCCTTCCATGTTAAAGTCACTTGTCCAGCATTAACAAAAGTTATTTCACAGTTCAACAAAAGGATTCCTAGTTCAACCAAAAGTTCGCATAGGCCTCTCTTGATTGGGCTCAGAACTTTAAAAGTAAAAAGTTCACGTAGGCCTCCCTCAATCGGGCTTGGACCTCTCACTCACGGCACTTGCAGGGCTTCCCTTCCCCAAGCTTTATTCACCTTCGTTAGGGGTTTCCTTCCCCTACCTTATCACACTTCACTTCCAGTCTCCCTCTTTTGGGCTCAGACCTTTTCCTGATGTCGAAGACGTTAGAATATGCAAGGCTTTTACTGTAGACCTCCGCAGGACCACTTCGATTTTCCCTTCAACTCGCACTCTTATGTTATTTGCCCCAGTGCTTCTTTGTCTATGGAGTTTAATGTCATAGGCACAAGAGTCCAATGTTCACTCTCCACTTCCCCTTTTGCCGGAGTGAATCTTGATCATCACGCTCTTTAAAGTTCATCCACTTCATTTCTTTTTAATAAAACATTTCACCTTTCGCTGAGACTTTCGAATGAGCTACTTCCTTTCGCCGGACCACTCTGCTACTCTGTATCACTGGCTTCACAGTTATCAGTAATTTAAAGTTCACCACAGGTCTGCCTTTCTTGACGTCTCATCCACATGCGTGCAGCCTTGACTTGTGTGATATACTTTTGCAACTTCATTCTTCTGTTAACAGACACCAGTCTTTCAGTTTGCTCTCCTACTCACCGGCTGTGTGCATTTCTTTCTTGTATTTGCCTTCTAAATCATGAGTCAAGGTTAATACCACAGGCTTGGCTTTGCCTCCCCAACTCTGTTGTTCACCCAAGAGGGTCGCAGGCACCTTTGAAACACAATGCAGTCTTCTTGTCTGTAATTTGAACTACTCCACGTATCTCTTACGATTCTTTGCAGGCAATGACTTCCTGCAGGGAACTCCTGGGTTCCTTCAACCCTGGCTCTCGTCCCTCAATCGGTCGCTCTGCTTCAGTAGGTTCGCCTTCACCCTCCAGAAGTTCTGCTGCTTCTCGTAGTCCGCCTTGCTCAGTGTGTCTCTATGTTCCGCCTTTTATCCGTGTGGGGAGAGCTAATGGGTATCAGATGTATGTGATTAAAGTCAACTGCCTGACTTTGCCTGACCCGATTAGCGGGACATGTCCAATGGGATGTGTTAGGGTTAGCCTTGTTACTCTCAGTCACCCTCTCCCTCATTCCAGTGTTTGTGTAGAATGAGGGGGAGTAGGGACATCGGAGAATCCTACAAAATAGGAGGGGTCAGGGATATAGGAAAGGGGGAATACCATTTCTCGCTATCAGTCGCCTTACCCCCACTCCCCAAAGACCCCTCACCTAGATGTTCCTCCCACGCTGGTCCAACCCCAGGGTCTGGATCCAAAGACGATGGCCGTGCCCTGGCCACCTGAGAGAGAAATACCCAGGGGACTAATAGGTGAGATTTCTCACAGAACTGAGTGAGGCAGAGCTATAGTAGAGATGGTGAATTCAAAAGAGATAGGCGAGGACATGGCATGGAGATTTGTGAGGCACTGAGGCAGGAAGAGAGTAGGTGTCTGACACCTACACCTCTGCTGAGGAGAGTGAACGAAGTTTAGAGTCGTATAGGGCTGGCAGAGTGACAGTTGTGGGGCAATGTGGTGACACTGCTGCTTTAAGAGGACACTGGGACCAGAGGTGTGAGGGAATGTGGGAGCGGGGAGCAAGCAACGTAGCAAGAGGGACAGGAAGTTTAATAAGATATAGAAAGTGAACAAAGAAGAATGCACTGTAAGTGGCTCTGTGTCTCATATACTGTTGAGGCCCACCCCAGTGACACGCAACTGGTGATGGGGGACAGCCCGTTTGTACCCACCGTAGCTCGGTCGGCCCACGTGGGAGTGGGGAGGAAGGAGCAGAGGAAGAGGGACGGGAAGGTTATTGGATATAGAAAGTGAATAAAGAATGTTTCACTCTAAGTGGCTCTGCATCTTATTTACTATTGGGGCCAAGCCGAGCGACACCCAAAATAGCAGTGTGAGATGGTGAAATCTAGGTTTAATTGATAGAAAGAAGGTCTAGGGGAGGAGAGCTTGAGTGAAAGTAGTCAGAGATAAAGGAATTGTTGTTGCATACAGACTGAGCATTCCAGAGTGCAATCTACAGTTGATGAGGTAAGGAAGAGTAGAGAATTTGAGTCTGAGAGGAAGCAAGGCACAGCGGATAGGTGTTAGATGGGGAGCTTGAGAGTGTGCTTGGGCAATCCTGGAAGTTTGGTGGCTTATTTGGCAGGGTGTCACCTAACATTTTACTCCAGGGACAAATTCAGAATGTCAATTCTGTGACTGCCAAACTTGAGCCAAGAGTGGTCAAGAATAGACTCTCTATATAGGGGGATGCTGTTGGTAACAGAAGGTAAAGAAATTGAGTTGTCAAACTGGTAAAGCTAAATTAAAAAGGCCCTGTACCTTGATGTCAAAATGGTTATTCGCACCAGGGGCTGGGGGTGCAGCCAATCAGATTGCTCGGATTGCAGGCTGAATCCCACAATCCAAGCCCACGTTCCGAGCAACCTGTCGGTTGCATCCACCATCTTCCTCCACCCTCCCATCCCTTAACATAATTTTCCCTGTCCCTCGCATCCCACACCCACTTACCTGATGGGTGTGGCCCTTCACCACTGCTCTGACTTCCATCTTCCTGCCACCATGGAAATGAAAGAAGGGCTCCGCACGGAGACCCGTCTTCCAGCTCTGTGGTGGCCATCTCTAGACAGTCTTTCCTATGAATAAACGAGACACTGTTAAGCGTCCCGTTCATTCATAGAAAAGGCACTGCTATCAGCACCCGGGGTTACTGGATTGGCAACCCAGGGTAATAATGGTGTTAGTAACCTATTCCACGGGCTATACCAGGGGGTAACTTCCCGGAGCCCTCATTAAAAACCCTCACTTCGCTCGTGCCTTTAACTCGGGCTGTCAGGCTGTTACGCCCCGGTATAGCCAGTGGAACAGGTTACAGACACCATATTATTTCGAGTTTGATCCATGTCACGTTCTTCTAGACACTGAGACAGGGTAGTGCCTTTCTTGAATGTAGGATATTAATGTATAGTAATATACTGAGAAAGTATAGCCTGATCTCCCTATGCAGGATGTGTTAATTAGACTATGTGAAAGGCAGAGGTGGATGTGCGACCCAACAGGGTAGGTAGAGATCTAGGCAGCTTGTGCAACTGTAAATCCTTTTAATAACAACATTCGGGAAGGGGATTGTATGTTCTAAATGCGAATTTGCCAAATTGGTATCCCCCTGAAAAATTAGCAAAATTGGCCCTGTTTGCTTTGTTTCCCCTTTATGTTAACAACAATGATTTCATACTGCACCACGTCATCACCATAGTAGTCTCAGAGCAACCTAGGCATGTCAACATGTACAAAACATTTAAGAACAAGAACACTGTATGGCTCATAAGTGGTCTGACTTTTGAGCCTAGTAAGGCTAGTAATTACATAGAAATGCAAGTGAAGAATACGCAAAATTCAGGCAGATTGAAGTTAACTTGCATTTAGGTTAGGAGCAAAACACATAGATCCTGCAGCTTAATGTGTAGAATGTTCATTTAGCTTACAAACAGACATGGTGAAGCACAGCATAACACATTGTAGCTTACGCAACCTGAGCGAGCATATTTGAAAGAAGAGCAGAACATAGACAAGATATTACCCACTCTTGCCACCTCACCATACTCTAGACTAAACACACAAAGATAAGGGGCTCTGGCGTGCTGAACACCAACGAAAAACGCTAAAGAATACTACACACCCAGTAAATGCAGGACTCACAGCATCAAGAGGCATTCGTGTGGAAAACCCCAATAGCAAAAAATAATATATCATAACACAGAACAGAACCTGTACCATAACGTAACATAAAATGTAAAGCACACCTTTTCCTGTAAAGTCTGGCCTCTTGGGTTTCGACTGTGATGAGGAGGAGCAGGACTGGGTGTGATGAAGATTACTAGTGAGTGATTAGAGCATTCTCTGTCAGAATTCCATAATTCGTAACCCGGAGGAGAACAGGACCGTAGTTGCTGGATTTTTTCTGTAAACTAAAAGTATATTGAAATGAACAAAGTTGTAAACATTGACTCACCTTTCAGGTTTCACCCAACAGAAAGATTCATACTGCACATTTATCGAAACAGAACAGGGATGAAATATTAATGGACACATCAATTAGCTCAGGGAATCACTGTAACAGATGACAGAGGATTTTTAGAAATAATGCTTAATAACACCAAACTTTAAAGTGGAGTCATACATTTGTTTCCAGATGATCACTTGGGACTTTGTTGCCAACTTAAACATTTCAATCTCTTTTAGTGCATTTTCTCCATTTTTCTTGCTGTGTCTTGTCATAGCTCCTATCCATCTATATTTGTAAGTATAAAGTTTTATTAGTGAATCGGCATATATAAAACCGAAACAGTACATTTTCCTGTATGCATATCTCATAATTCACCATACACTTTTTAAATTTTCCCCCTCCCCAACAACAACTTTGTCAAGTACTACCCCACCCTCCCCTGCCCGATTCCCCCCCCCCCTCTCCCTACTAACTTGGCCCTGGGGTGGCAGCTACATATATCTCGATGGAGCCTAATTTGCCAGGCTCCTTCCTTTGTTAGCCCAATCTGTAGGTTCGGGTCTTTCTTCCGCATTCACTGGTCATGTCTACAACATGTCTCTGGAGTATGGATGAAGGTCTGTCGTATACCTTCCCACCATCCCAGACCACTCCTTCACGCACGTCCCTGGTGTCATTTAATTCGAAGTATTCAGTGATTGTTTCGGCTAGCCGATCTGCAAAAATGGGGTCCTTCCAGAGCGTTTTGTTGCAGCGCCAGCTACCTTCCGGCCTGTGTAGCCCCTTCACATCTAGGGTCATAAATACCATATCATGATCAGACTATCCCACCGGCCTAATTTCAAATCCCATTACCCTGGTTCCCTGGTCTCTATTCAGGAGCAAGTAGTCAATTCTAGTATACGTTTTGTGTGGGGCAGAGAAAAAGCTGTATCCTTCCTCCTGTGGGTGCTGCTTCCTCCACACATCAATCAGGCCTTGTGACTCAATTGCCAACCCTAGGTACCCCGTTCTGTCCTGACCTCCTCTTGGACTCTCTTGCCCCCTTGCCCTCCTATACCAGGTTTCATTTGCCCAGGAGTTAAAGTGCCCCCCTATAATGTACAAGTCAGCCTCCAGCTCTTGTATCGCAACGAGAGCCCTGTGTAGAAACTGTGCTTGTCCCTAATTGGACGCATATATCGCTGCCAGTAGTACTTTCGCCCGCTCCAGAACTCCCTGCAGTATCAGCAACCTCCATTCCAGCAGGTTAGTGGCTACACATTCCCCTAGTTTGCATTGTCTGTGTGATACAATTCCTACTCCAACCTTTTTGGAGCTCCCCGAAGCCCAATGGACTTGCCCTATTCCTGGCCCTCCCAGTGCCCGCTCTTCCCCTTTTATTGACCGTGTTTCTTGCAGAGACAGTACGTCTAGAGAGGTCTTGCGGAATTCTCTTGCGACCGGCAACCTTTTTGTCAAGGAGTTTAGCCCCTTTACATTTAGAGTTCCCACCGCTAGACCCCTATCAGCTTCACCTTTCCCCATTGTGAATGCACCACCTTACCCTCCTGTTCCTCGTTTGCCTAGCATGTGACTCTACCCTTTCCACTCTGCATTTCGCGCTCTGAAACACTTGTGTATGAGTGTGATATAAATAAATAAAATATCGATATTGCCTTGGGGAACACGTTTCTTATGGCCGTTGACTTCTACCCCAGGGCCAGTCCGATAACAAGAACCCCTCAGTAACTGTGTGTAACTGTAACTTAAATTCAACAAGAGTCTTTGAGACGCCCTCTCTGCCACAGAGTGCCACCTTGTAGATGATACTATAGCCTCCCCCCAGTAATCCAGGTTCATACTTGTACATTCCACCCGATTCTTCAATTGGCTCTTCAGCCTTCACACCATCTATTCTCTAGGATTGTTCTCTCGTGGTTGCTCTGGCATTTTAGGCATCTTGTGTAGTGATGGTCCATTCAGCCGCATGTATTTTCTGCCTGTTTGCCCTCTTCTCTTCCTCTGTGGGCCTGCTGCTGGGCCTGCTCTCTCCCTGCTTGTACTCAGTCCCTCTGAGCCCCTTACTTCCATTTCAGTGTCCGCCGTGAGGTGACTTAGGGCTTGTTCTGCCTCTTCCGTGGAGGTTATGCGGTAGTCCACTGCTTCCACCTCACATTGCAGCAAGAATGGATATCCCCATCTATATTGAATGCCCCTCTCTTGTAGCCACTTGGTGAGGGGCCTACAGTATCTGTGCCTAGAGAGAGTAAGGTTGGACACATCCTGGTAAATCATCACCTTGGAACCTTCAAAGTCCAGTTCCCTCCGTTGATTTGCTCTATTCAATACCTCTGTCTTGTCCTTATAGCTCCGGAACTTTGCTACTATGGAGCGGGGGCCACTCCCATACAGCTTGCCTCCTCTGTGTGCACTTTCCAGTTGTATCTGTTTTCTCCCATCTGCCTCGAACAGGTGGTTCACTAGGGCCTGTACTTTCTCCTACACTTGCCTCTGAGTTTCTGTCACTGTTTCCTTCAGGCCCATTATCCTTATGTTGTTCCTTCTTTCTCTATTTTCTAGGTCATCCATTTTTAGCATTACCTCTACTTCTCGGAGTTCAAGTTCTGTCAGCCTGGCGTCGAGCCTCATTTCGACCAGAACAGCTTTCAGTTGGTTGTGCTCTAGGCCCTCCACCTTGTTCTCCACCTTTGTCATCCTGCCAGTTAGGTCTGTTAGCGAGGCCTGTATGTCTCCCCTAAGGGCCTTTATTTCCGCCAGTATGTGCCCGAGTCATCCTTTGTCGAAAATAGCGACATGTCCATTTCCACCAACATTTTCATATCTGGGGCCTTTCTTGGTGTTATTCCCACTTTCCCTGATTGTGGCGTTGTGCCATCCATCTCCGTCCTAGCACTAGTCCCGGGGTCCTTCCTACTCGCCCCTGGTTTTCCTTTCCTCTGCTTATCTCCTGACAGAGTCTCCTCCGTTCCTCTTTTTGTTGTCCTCTTTTTGTCGCTGTTCTGCACTGCTAATGTTCTCTCTCTCTGCCCCTTTCCCCCTGCTCTTTCACTTTCCACCTCCTTTGTAGCACTCTTTCTCAGCCTCCCAATGGTATACCGTCGTCCACTGCTTAAGTGGTACCGTACATTCCTCTCCCAATGTCTATCCTCCTGTCCAAGCTGCCCCTTTCTGCTGTGGTTGTCTATCAGCCGCATGGTTTGTCACCTGTTCCCCACTTATGTTCACCTCATGTGGAACACCAAACCTCATGTATGGTTGTGAGAGCTGTGGGATAGGTCTCGGCCTTGGGCCTTCTACTGCTCTTCTCCAGGGGACTTCTAGCTTTCCCAGTTTGTGGGAGCCGGCTCCTGCAGGGTTCCTCCGGTTTCCGCTGTACCCAACTCCACAGTGCCCTGAGCATTACAGTTTCCAATCTTCAAGCTCGAGCGTGGGTCCTCTGTTCTGGCCTGGTCACTGTGCCTCGCCCGCACTGCCCTTTACTTCCACCTCTCTATACTTCTTTGGTTTTCTGTCCCTAATGAAATGGGCACCAATTCTGTGTGCAGCCTGGAGGTGCGGGTGGGGGTCTCAGCTCCACAAGTCCTTTCTATTACACTTCCTTGTTTATTGCTGTCTTCCCAGGCCCTCCGGTGCATGTCTGTCCTCCCCACTTCATTTCCTTCCTCTCCCTCTGCGCCACCAGCTGGCCCTTTGTGTTGCCGGGTTCCTTTTTACCTTTGTTGCCTCTACCCCTCTTGCCTTGGTGAAGGGTGGTGACGTGAGAGTTGAGCACTTTTTTTTTCATTTGTCTGTGCGTCCAGATGCCCCCCAGAGCACCACACTCCGGCCTCATGCCCCCAAAGGGGGGTCCAATTGGGGCTAACAGTAATGCCTAGGGCTCAAGGTACATCAGCCCCTCACCGTTCCTCCTCCACTCCGCAGCCAGCTGCTTTGCTGTACCGCTGTTATCCTGAGGAGGGGCAGTCTGATGGTGCTGGAGCTGGGTGCACAGCAGGCCTCACCTGGTGGTTCCCTCCGGCGGGGCTCTCCTCGCTCCAGGGCTACCCTCCGCTGCTCTCTCCTACCCCTCCACCACTCCACCGCTGGCTGCTGTGCTGCTGCGCTGTCTGCTGGGGAGGGAGAGGTCCGAAGGTGCAGGTGCCAGGCGTGTCTCAGGCCACACCCGATGGTTCCATCTGTCTGGCAGGATTGTCCTCTCTCCTGGGTTGTGGTCCCCCACTTCTCTGCATACGTCTGAGGGACCCCCACTCTCAAACCGGGGCCGGCCTCACAGCTATTGTTTGCCTGCTGCCGCACCTTTCTCTCTGTCTCCAGTCTTCTTCACCTCCTGGCCTCTGCTCCTCCCAGCTCTTCCCCCAGCGCCTCCCTCCGCAGTTCTCATGCCTGGGACAAACCTCCAAAAGGCCTTCTGTTTTCTGCCGTCCTGAGCTGGGGTGCCTAGCAGCGTACCCCGCTTCTACACATCCTACTGGATACCCTAGACGTCCCGCCTTTCCAGTACGCCGAGCTGGTTGTACCATGGGAAGGGCCCAGTCACCTCTTCCTCCTGAAGGGTCTCGCCGTATCTTTGGCATTTGCGGCTCAGTTTCCCTGCTACGGTCGCTTTGTTTCTCGTTGCGGCTTCGGCACACTTATATATTCCTATTTTCCGGGTGGAAAAGCACTTTCTCATTACTTTGTCTCTGGAGGCAGTGGGAGCTGCACACTTATGCGGCCATCTTCCCTGCGCCCCCTAACGGTCAGGCATGCTATTTTTAAGTAACCACGTTTACCTATTTTGAAAAAGTCCCTATGCAGTATTGCTTTTTTTAGCACTGGCTATTAAGTGGCGCTGGAAAGGCTGCCTACAAGCCAAAACCATTGGCTTGGAATATGAAGGAGAGAGATGAGAAATCAGGAAGGACACACAGCCTGTGGGTGTTTTGCTTTTTACCCACCGATTGGCTGCCCATTGGCATGCAAGACCCTATGGCAAATCACACCTTCTACTTTCACCTCTCAAACTAAACCACATACCCTGGAATGCATTTGAGCTACTTCTGTTCTTTTTTGATAGGATGCCATAGTTCTTTCTAAGCAGTCTTCTGAAAGAAAAAGTTTACATTGCAGCTGTAAACCAGTTCCTAGTGTATTGTGTATTGGAAATGTCTTTTCCAAGTTTGCCTTCAGCCACTTGATTTATATGCAGTATGTATGTCCTTTAATCTGTTCCTTGCACTGAATTCTTGTTAAAAACAAGCATTGTATTTTGTATTTGTATTTACTACGGTGCAGATCTATCTAAGAAGCAATGGAGCACTGCACATGTCGTTGAATATAACATATGAAGTATGGAAGTGGGAGTTACAATATGTGGCCATCGATGTCCTGGCCATGGGGGTGGGGTGTGATGTGGGAACGCAAGAAGGCTCAGTGGCACCAAGACACTGACTGAAGAGTCAGGTCTTGAGATCCTTCCTGAACGGCAAGAGCATTGGCTCAGTCCTGATTGCCACCGGGTTGGTGCTCCAGTAGTCAGGGGTATAGCAAGAGAAGGGCTGCTTCATGTGTTTTTTCTTGCATGTCAGTTCCATCTGTACCTGACTCCTGGAGCAGCGCTACCCACCTGAGCTACTGCGTTTTGATGCTGGGTAGGAAGGTGACAGAGAGGTTGTTGCTGTATTGGTAATGCAACAAGTGTTTAAGAGTATCCTGGTTGGGACAGGAAACCAGTGAAACTCCCATAAAATAGGGGGGAAGTGGTTGAATTTCTCATTTGCCATTATGAGTCATGCTGCAGCGTGTTGGGTGGCCCCAGGTGGTTCCAGGTGAATCAGTTGAACGTTGTGGAGGAGGGCATTTCCCACATCGACGTGGGAGATTACCAGGGCCTGGACTGCTGTTCTGAACTCCACAGGTGGAACAGAGGAATGTATCTTCTGGATAGTGTTAGCTGGTACCAGACAGTTTGGGCGTTTTGTTGATATGTTGTTTCAAGGGAAAAGTGCTGACTATGGCGTGCAGAGTTAATTGCCAGTTGGGACCAGGTGAGGTGTGTTTGTAGCTGTCATGTTATTTAGCCGCCTTTGAATGTCACCTTGCTTAGATGGGTGGCCAAGTAGGACAAATTCTATTTTAGGTATGTGCTTGCAATTCTGGCTTTGATTGGAGGCGAGGCAATTCCTGAAACGTTAGATGTCCTGACCACCACTGATTTTTTAGTGTAATTGAGTGTTATCCACGTATTGGTGGAGTGAGAGGTCGGAATTGTTGAAAATGTATCCAATAGCTCCATGCATAGGTTGAAGATCACCAGGGAGAGTATTGAGCGTTGCGGTATTCCATAGGTGACTAGGTGGTGGTCTGGCCTGAAGTTTCCTGTCGGAAAGGTAAGATGTGAACCCGTTAAGAACTATGCCGAGAAGGCCATTTTGTTTGCAATTAGGCTTGTCAGTGCACTGTGGTCAACTGCGTCAAAAACAAGCAGAGGGGTCGATGAGGATGCTGAGCCCTGAGTCACCTTTGTCTATGATATGAAGAGCATCGTATCTGACCCAGGTGGTGATTTTTCCAGTGCTATATATTAGCCTGAACCCAGATTGGTAAGTAACAGTGCTGGGCATTTTATATGCATTACACAGGCCTTTCCATGCACTATCACCATTTGCCAGCTTTTACCATCATATGGACAGGCAATAGCATTATTGCAGTGGCTATTCCATGTCTCCACCAAAACCAAAACTGTTCACTTTGCCAATGCTTGTTTCAAATCCCCTAGCAATGCACCACACCGGTTCCACGACATAATATCATGGCACAAATTAAAGTTTACATTAATATCGACTGAAAAGTCCAAATCGTTCCTATAAAATACATTGCAAACAGAGCAACACCAAAAAAAATCGAACCCCTAATCATGTCATTCGTTTTTTGTCAGATATGGTTTCCATAAGTACTGGTACATCATTAAGGAGGATGGAGTGAGCGGGAGTTTCTCTCCCATACCTACCACTGGCTCACTGTTGCCGCTCCCCCTTTTAACACTATCGAATCCAATATATATTTTGCTGGACCTTTTTACACACTTGACATTTTTGCTGACCTATTTCATTTTTCACTCAATCTTTTGGCCTCTGGCCGCTACTCGGAGTGGAATCATTCTTTGGAATAATTCGTGCCAATTGTTGATCAATAAGATCTCCGCCGACGTGATGAGTCACGCCTTGCCAGTCCCACCGGCAAGCCGAGTTGGACTAAACATCCATTTGCTCGCATTGTGCCACGCGCTGTTCTTCCCTTCCGCGGCGGCGCCTTTTCTCCAAAGGTTGCCCAGCATGCGCCCAGCTTCAGAATAGCTCCGTGCCACAGGTAGTAATAAAGCAAAATGGGCAGCACGCATCGGAAAAGGTCAGACACCAGGAGGAAAATAATGCGGTAACCCCCGCAGACTGCTCTTCCGATGAGAAGGCCTTACGCAGTCGAGGCCTTTCACTGCGGATTCGAAGGGTAGTGGGGATGGACGTGTTCAGGCTGAGAGGGAGCAGCTTTGTGGCTAAATTGAGAGCGCACTCCTGCCACGCGGCCCAGCAGGTCCTCGGGGGGGGGCCCATCGGCCGCCATCATTAGCAGCTGCCTGCTCCACATCCGCTTCCGTCCCAGGTGTGCCCAGGTGGCAAGCAGCTTTCCCTGAGCCGGAGACACCCCAGGGTAATGTAGCTGCTCTTGTTACAGTTCGGCACCTTGGCTCTTGGGAATGGCGGCGAACACACGTGGTGAGCTTCTGTACCACGTGGCTACTTAAGGAAAAGCAAGCAGACAGTGCAAAGCGAGTTGCCAAGCAATTGTGTTATTATGGCGAAAAGGTTAAGGGCGGTATGAAACTTTTCACTGGCGCAAGTGCAATTTGCGCTATGGAATCATCTGCCCTCGTGCAGAAGTTATCCTTTCGTTGCATTTCTGAACAAGGGCAATTTTTTGCCCTAGAACAAACGTGTGATTTCAGAGAGTATGTACTAATTGCACTTGCAACTTTTCTGTAATACTGCGCTTTCTTTCAATGCATTTTTGCACCAGGGCGACGTTTTTCCTTGTACCTGCTCTAGGGAGAAATGATCCTGCTGGAAAAATGCATTGAAAGATTGTTGGCTGCAATGTCTAAGGCAATTTTTGTAATACTTCTAATTGCACTTACACCCATGCAAACTTTGTGTAATATGGCCCGTTTTGTGTCCCAACTGCAGATGGTAAGTGGGCATCGTTTGTAAGTAAAGAGGGTAGTAGTACCCTCAGCGAGGGGGCAATGATTCAATGGGCAAACTGTCTGATGTCCCCTTTGCTCCTCTGTGGACCCACTTTTGACCTGTCCCTGATCTGCATGTGAGGGTGTGATGTAATAAGATTTATAGAGCGCAACTAAGGCCTGGAGGCATCTAGGTACCAAGAAGGTAACAGGCGAGAGGGGACATTATCAAACAGTAAAGAGGGCAGTGTTGGAAAAGATAGGTTTGTAAAACTTTCTGAAACTCAGATGCTGGTTCACCTCTCATAGCTGACCCGGAACAGCATTCCACATGGTGCGAGGGCTGAGAACGTTCAACCCCCTGCTCGTCTCGTGCTCTGGGAAATCGAGGGACTGTCAAATGATTGTGCAAGGATGACCTCAAAGCCCTAGATGGCACTTAAGGTGTCAGTTTGGCCTGGAGATACTCTGCGCCGGTCTGGTGAAGTGCGCAATGCACAACATCTTGAATTTAATACGACTGTTCACCGGAAGCCAGCGTAGCTGTCGAAGAAGGTCTTGAGAGTGAGCAAAGTGGTTATCTCCCAGGGCCAGCCTAGCTGCAGCATTGTGTAGTAGCTGCAATCTCGGTGGAGGGGGTCAATGATGGACATCTTGAGCATCTGTAACAGGAGATTTTGATCTTGCCAGTGCAGACCCGGGAGAGCCGAGAGAGGAGCATGGGGAATGAGAGAGTGATCTGGCATTATATGTATATTTCAAGGTCGGCGATAGCAACCCCATATTTATGGTTACGTTTTTCTCCCATATGAAGAGCACTTTTTGGGTGGCTTAAAACGTTTATGCCGTTCAACGAATCCACGCAAAACTTTCCATAAAAATAATGGACCCGACCTTTGTGAAAGCCTGATTGACTTTTATTAAAAATATTTGTGTTCTCACCAAATCCCGAACCGCAGGACCGATTTATACCAAATTAACTGATGACATCTCATATCCGGATGTTCCTTTGATTTAGTGACTAGACCTGGAGAAACTGAGTTGAACATATCGCAGTGGTAATCTGAAGGTGCAATTCATGTACGCCATAACCTTGTGGAATGTGCTTAAGTTAGTTTCTTTAGGGTTTGGCCTGAGCTCATCGTGCACATAGGTGGAACAATAAGCAGGCCCAAGACAGTAAATACCATTTATTTACTTCATATATATGATGACTGACTCTACTCTTACTTTCATGCTGGTCATCGTATTTGTTTCACCCTTACCATATGTTATATCTCTGTGCAACACATTTGTATGCATCAATGCTGTGTTTGTTCTTTATATCCACACACATGCTTAAACCTTGACTTCAAGTTTAACATTACTCAGCGTTCTGACAGGCTAGGAATTCTAATGGCCAAGTCCACCATATTAAGATGCTCTCTTTCTATGGCCCAAGCTTAGGTTAATGTATTTTAATGTTGCTATATTCTCAACAGAACTTCAGTACACAGTTCTGTTTGAATAAGTACATTTTGTGATACATCGATTAGTTCATGAGGCCTACCTGTCACCTCTCTTTTTACTTTAAATTTGTTTTACTTTATTGTGCACCTGGTTATTAAAACAAACCATAAGCACTATGATAAAGTAATCCTAAAAACACAGTTAATAATTTATATTTAAAACGAAAAAACCCAATCATATTCAGAATATAAATACAATAAAATCATTTACACGTCGTTATTATAGAAAAGGTTACTCGTCTTACCATTCCTCAGACAATATTATTTAACAACTCCTTCAATATTTGACGGCAACCAACCTAATTTCCCTATTACATTGTCACACTTCAATTTGCTTCAGCGCTTCCTTCCACACATGAAAGGCTGCTGCCGTAATAACCACTGATTTTGCACCGACCAATGATCCCCAGAATTTTTCCAGTTCTATGCTATCAGCACTTGTTACAATTGTGCTATAGCTTCTCGCATATTAAGGCTTCAATGCTGGGCATGCAGTTAATACATGTTGACTTGTTTCGGCTAGTTCATGGCAAGTCGACATAAACGATCAGCTCGCGGATATCTAACGAGGACCCAGGATACTCGCTGGTAGGCAAGATATTTAATCTAAGGGAGAGGAGGAAACGCTTCAGATTCATGGAACAATATTTTTTAAGGTAAGGATTTCAAATGCTTGATGCGAGTATTTATTATATCCGGGTTTCATGGCTAAATAATCTATGCATTGAGTCCTGTCCCATACCTTAATCTTTTCCTTTAATATGTTCTCAATATGAGGAGAGCTAGTTAATGTTTTCAGAGGAATGTCCAAACTCGTAACAAGAAATAGCGAGCGTTTTTGCAAGTCTTTAATGAAACTGTTGTTTCTTACCGCCACTCTTTTTTCCCCATCCATTTAATCAATGATTTAGTGTTAGAGTATGTCCACATTAATTTGCAATAGATCAAACATCTTTGCAATTGCCAAACTGCCTGTAAAGATGTGAGCCCAAACTCCAATCTCAAGGCTTCAACTGGCACTATGAGGGAATATTAATAATTGTACTTAGTATTTTACCCTCAATCCTGTCCAGCCACGAGACGTGTTTTGGAGAAAGAACTGCCAGTGCATACAATAAACTAGGGATTATACTTGTTCGATAGATTTCCAACGTGCCCTCGATATATAATCTCCCTTGTCTAGCTATGTTGCATTTAACTACCACTTTTCCCAAATTTCTGGGATACATATATTACCATTATAGTGAACAGGAGGTTTATATTTTATTGGAAATCCCAGATAACTGTATTGTTACACTAATTTCTAATGATTTTCCTTTAAATTTCCACTGAAAGGTAGGTATTTATGGCAGGCTGCCAGCCACACACATACTTTTGGTCTTTAAAGTGTTAATTTCCATGCAATTAGACTTTGCATATCTTGCCAACTCATCTATTGATCTATGTAGTGCCACTGGGGTCAAATAAAAAATGATCGGATCATCAGCATACGTCATGCATAGAATTGGGGCCCCTTTAATTTTTGGAGGGACATTTCTTACTAAGCTGAGGGTCTCTGCCATGTCAGCAACATACAGATTGTACAGCATGGGGGCCAGAACGCAAACCTGCTTTAATCCCTGAGTAGTACTGAACTGCCTACTGAGATTTCCAGGTGATTCAGCCGTATTGAAACAGTTGTATTAGTATACAACAGCTTGATATAATATAGAAGACCAGCCTCTATGCCCCATTTCTCAAGCTTTTCCCATAGGAGCTCAAATGAGACCAAATCGAAAGGTTTGCTTAAGTCAACGAAACAGCAATACAGATTATCCTTTTTGGCCATTTACAGCTTCCACCATCGAATAACGGATGACAAAGATGTTATCAATTGTGCTGTATCCTTTTCTAAACCCAGTCTGGAGCATTCTTAAGATATGTTTTCCTTTTGCCCATGTCGTCAATCTTTTAAGCAGAATAGTGGCAAAAAATCTTCTGGCTAACGTCAAGCATAGACAACAGGCGATAGTTTGTTGGAACAGCTCTGTCACCTTTTTTGAAAATTGATACTAGTATTGAACGTGATCAGCTGCCTAGGATTTTGCCATTTCTATCTATCTGATCAAATAAAGCCAGAAATATTCTGGCCCATAAGTGGGGATTTGCTTTAAACACGTTATTTGGAATGCCTTCAGGCCCAGGTGCTCGAGAGGATTTAAGATTTCAAATAATATTTTCTAAATCCTCCAGGTCTGTTTCCCCGGCCGCCGTTTTATGCTGCCATAATCCGTGATTGCAACCCGAGGCAAATTTCCAGTTGCAGTGTACAGATTTTTAATTTGCGACTCCCTGCTATTTCGGTTACCAAGTTAATTTCCCTGGCCAAAGGACCATTTTGGTAATCATTGAACCAAGCCCAGAATTTGCAGCTGTCATGTGATTTTAATAAGGCGGCGACTGACTGGCAGTTGGCAATAGAGAAGGATTGTTTATGTTGTTTCAACCAATTTTTATAACGAGTGGCCAGCTTAACAAGGGCTGCCTCTCTTTGGAGTTTAGTTAATGCAAAATTGCCTCTTGTGACAGCCCGCGCTTTACGATATGATATCTTCTGTTTATGTATTATAACATCAAACAGAGCCAATTCTGGTCAGCCACAATTACCAAATAGGTTCTTTTTTGTTATATGAGGGCAATTTATGTGTGACCTTATTAAGGCCTCCAGATCCCATCCCTGTTCCGACCACCTATCCTCCTTGCACAATAGCTGCTCATCAAATAGTCATGTACACCCTTAATCATGCCTGCTGACCATCTGATACAGTTACCTTTGACATTGATATTTATATTGATTTTCCCCAAATTTCAAGGAATAGGTGGTGCTATGTTAACCGACCATGTTATAAAAGCAGTGGGGCTACTTTTGACCAATCCTAACAGTCTGCCATTGCTGTATCCACAATAACATAATCAATATATGAATAAACAGTGCCATTTGTCCATGTGCACGTAGACACTCCTGTATGAAATGCTTCAAAAGGCAAGCATTCCAATTTGTAGGTTGTCAAAACAAAAATCTATTGGCTGTCCCATAGCCCTCCCAACTGCGCACATCAATCTAGGTCTTTTATATTTAAGTCACAATATAGTATAATATTGTCTTTGGGGTGCCTCTCATACTAGGCGATTATAGTTTTTCCAATTACCGTTTGTATCGCTTTGGTCTGCACACCTATGGGGGGGTGGGTCATAAGCATTAAGAATTAGGATTTTCTATGCAGATTCCCCTGTTATTGTAAGGATAGCACATAGTACATATGGCGTAGACAATTGGCATAAGGAAGGCTCTAACATGCAGTACGATCTAACTCCTATCGCTGGCATGACACTGAATCGACAGTATGGTAAAGTTAAACAACAAGGAGTAGCCATCAATATAAAATGGTGTGGTAAGCCAAGTTTCTTGTAGTATGAACAAGTCTGAGATCAGGAGTTTTTGAAGACCAGCTGGATGAAGAAGAAAAGACCGATGGCCCCTCGTGTTCCATGTGTTCTAAGTGAAAAAGATCTTTTTTAAAAGATATTTTCACCAAAAGATCGATTTAGAAAGACCACTCCGTGACCACACAGAGTGGTCTTTCTAAGTGGAACTGTCATGCCCCTGCCGCACACGAGGGCACGCAGGGGCTGACAGGCACACAGGGTCCCAGAACCACAGGACGAGGAGAACGGGTAAGTGTGTGGGTGCATGTCTGTTGGTGTATTGTGTTGTGTGTATTTATGTGTTTTGGTTTGGGTGGGGGATGGTACAAGAGGGCTGGTGTTAAAATCCTGCAGGAGAGGGAACGAGTGGGGTTGGGGAGGAAGAACAGGGGGTGAACCCCTGAATATAAAAAAAGCAATTAAAGGTCTCAAGAGAAAAAGACCTTTACAATGCTGTTTTTACGATCAAAAGAAAATCGGGCATTGTAAATCAGTCTTTTTCTCTTGAGACCGTTAAAATGAGGTCTTTTTACATAGAACCGTTCCATGAGAGCCAAGACATTGTTTTTCCAGTTACAAATTGTCAATTGCCTCTATTTTGTACTCGCTTGGGGGCTTAGTATTCTATTTCTTGTTTTTTTTATCATTGTCTGATGCTTTGAAGAGCTATAAGGGCAGCTTGCTCCGTTAATGGGATATCTACCCGTTGCATGGATCCTTGATTACATTGGGGGGCAACAACTGCTGGATTTTGTTTCCTTACTTTTTGACAGATGGTAAGTGCAAAACCCAATTCCTCCAGCAGTGAAGCATATTTCTTTAAGCAAACCACCAGCGGTGTGGTGAATTTCATAAATGTTGCTAAAGTAGTGGTCAGAGCATTGAAGAAAAAGTGGATCCCTGCGATGATCTGATTCTGCAGGTTGGTATATGTCCGGGTGCCATTCACTGGGTACCCCTGGGACAATGCTCCAGTAGTCCCGTTGAACCGGGAAATCCGACCCCGCCCTTTAAAACGAGGTAGCAATATAATGAGATGAATGGGATTGCAGAAGTTACTCAAACATCAATGATCGAAATGACTCAGGTAGTTGGCAAAAAGGTTGACTGTTTTAATGCCAATTATCTAAAACGGGGAGTACAACGGACATCAACGGACATCTCACAGCATGGTCTACACGATTTTCATAAAAACATCATACTTATAATAAAAACTTGTCATTGATGATGTTGACCTATGTATTTCCTAACGTCATCCTATGTGGCAAACTACAAAAACGTATTGAAGAAAGTGATTGGATCTAAGGGAACATCTAATTATACGTTCCATACTATTCTAAGAAATTGATAGGCTCTTTAACATCAGGTGGGGCAACTAAGCCCCCCCTCAAACAGGTCACTATGAACGTCACTAAATACACAACGTCCCATTGGTTACACAAACTATAGGGTGCTTAATTACGCGGCCCCCTACCATTGGTTGGCACTCTTACATCCGTCAGTACTTTCCACCTCCATTAGCAGCACGCAGGCTGGACATCCAGGTGCTGGTAAGCTGGTCATAACCATAGCTTCCCACCAATTACCATATCATCTATCATCACCTCAGTAGTCCGCACGTCAATTAAGGCTTTGAACTCAGCCTTGGAAATGTTCTTTGCTCTGGAGAATTCAGGGAAGTAGAGGCACGCTTTGGCTCCCTGCGTAGGTGTGGTTCGTCATGTTTGTCCAGCTTCATCCTTCCATGTGACTGAAGACCACAAATTTGAGCCCTGGTGTATTTTAAAATACTATTTTTTAATGGACCTCTGACGTCTTCCTTGTTTTCGTCCATATCTTCTGAACAGAAGTTTCTTTCTTTCACACAATTGTAACTAATGTCTGTTCATCCCAGTACAATATGACCTTGGCTTCTTGGAGCTCATCCAGCCGTGCCCTTCTGAGATTCACTCCTGTAATTCAATTGCTTTTTCAACTGCGACACACTGGAAAGGCCTTCCTTTTCTAGTCCAGCTCTGCTATAACACGTTGTGGAATCATCCATTCTTTACTTGCTCCTATAAATGTATACATTGGTGAATGCCGCAATCTATTCACTACATAGCTAGCCTTAAGAATACTTTGTGTGCTTGCGTTTCTTTGCATATGTACAAGTGTAAAATGACTTGATATCTTCATCGTTTCTGTAGCATAAGCATCTTCATCTTGAGCCCAAGATGTCACTTATCTTTGATACTTTCTTGATGCTTATAGAATATCTTCATTCTCTTGTCTGTATCTCTTCTGTTTACGTCAGTCTGGCTTCGTGTGACGTCACCATTCTGTTCTTCCAGACATTTGTTCTGCGTCTTCTGGGATTTAATTCAAATGGCCATCATACTGTCTCGTATGCAGGTATGGTTTTCTCAATGGAACCGTGTTTCCAGGATTCTCCTTCATATCTTTATTTTCACTGGTACTGCACGTGTCTCACACTCTGGTTCCCAACATATAGGCCGTATGAGCGAGATGGTTGAGGTGGGGGTACTTGACTCCTTCTCTACACTTCCCTCTCTGGGCGATTCATCGACCACTCTCCCCTCATCCCTCATGTCTAGACGTCCTCTTCTGAAGAAATGCTTCTTTGGTATCCATATCTTTATGACTTCTTTCAGGCATCCAGCTGATTTCACATGCTCATCCTTGTTCCAAGTCATGGGCATGCACTCTCCACTTGGAATGCAATAGATCAATTTCCCCACAAACTTCTTATGGTTCTTTGGATACAAGAACTTCGTTCCCTCAGGTGCATGGGTGCTGGCTTTCACAAAATCTCAGATTTCTTCATCTGTTAAGTCTCTGGCCTTCCAGCCTGATTCAACATCAATCTTAATCTTCATCCCTATGGCTTTCTTTGCAGTTTTCTTGCATTGTGAGATTATTATCCTAATCACACAGAATCCAAGCAGTACCATCACAATCAGGGCTCCAAGGAACTTGAACATGTCTGCCATCCATTGTGGAACCCAAGAAAAGAGTGATCCAAACCAGCTATCATCAGCAATGTCTTCCACTTCATCTATTATCTGGACATGTAGCTTCGTCTGTCAAGGTGCCATTCTCGTCATCATGAGAAGGTACGAACGTGCAACATGATTCCCCGATTTTTGCACAAACACCTCCAGCCATAGCTGTGATCATGTCCAGGACATATCTATTCTGAAGAGTCATTAGTCGTATGGCTCTCATCTCTTCCTTGATAGCATTGAATCCCTTTATGGCAGTGTTGATTGCCTGCAACAATTCCCATCTGGTAATCTGTAACCATTTAGTATTTTCTCCAACCTGGATTGTTGGCATGAAGATCATCGTGAATATCAATGAAGTCTGGTTGAATAGTCGGTGTTCATATGGGATGGAGTCAAAAGCTTCTATTGACTTGCCTGAGAAGTAGTGCTCTCTCGTCATTTGATTCATCAGCTCCACAGATCTCTTCTTCCTCAGATGAGCATCGGCTTTGGAAAGGTGTCAAGGCTTAAATCAGTTTTAGGAATCACCAATGCTAGAACATGGACATTTACTATGGAGCATCGTCCTCCCCAGTCTTTGGGTAGCTTCTTATAAGATCTGGATCCACAAGCCCAGTAGTGATCCACGATTACTGCTGTTCCCATTTTCATTCCTGGCACATCAAAGATTTCGACCACAGTTCTGGTTCTCTCCAACTTTTCTTGTGCCATTGTTTCTGAAGCCCAGCTTTGCACTTTCCAAAGGTACTATCTGCAAGGGTCCTCCTTGATCTTCGACCCATGTCAGTAGTTTAGCAAGTCTTGGACATTGAGGCTTGCATCCATTCTGTACTATGTCAATGGTTGGCTAATAAAAAGCAATGACCACCCAGGCTCTGCAGATGACTACTCCTTCTTCCCATCCATCTGGCGATAGTACTGATCCCCAAATCTGCATCTGGCCTCTATTCTTCCATCTACAAATTTCTTCTGCAGATTTCCCTGGACTGTTTAGTTTACCTCCCATCTGATTCCAGCTCCTTTTACTCCAGGCTTTTCGTATCCAATCACGTGATTCTTAGTGTGAACCCTATTTCTTGTCTTCGTGTCTTGGACATAGTCGTCTTCATCTGGATCTGTCCATTCAGTTGCCCATTTCAGATAGGCTGTTCAGCCCACAAACTGACCTCTTGTATGGCAGAATGCTATGTGCGATAGACAATGTGCAGTCTGGACGTCTATTTCGATAGCTATGAAGATTTTAGACTTCCCCATGCTATAAGGCAGGAGTGCATATACAAAGCATTCCTCCTTCGAGGTACTTCTTCCTACTTCTTTCATATGTTGATACCATATGTTCTTACCCAAGTGTGCCTTACTATCCACATAGTCATTTAACTCATGATCATCCTCCCTAGCACTTCTCTTAGGTCTCATTATTTTCTTATAAGCTTCTATAATCATCTCATGAAGTATATCAGTATAATTCCTTCTCACTGGACCAATCATAGGAACATCGTCAGCGTACTTGGTGTTTTTACATATGCTATCTGTTTAGGATAAAGTTCCAGAAGCCTTTTCCTATCCTGAAGCCTTCTCTTAGCAGCAGAAAATGATGGCCATAGAGAGTCCGCTATAACCTTCATATGTGACCTCCCCCCAAAAGAAAGCCTAGATTTATCTATCACAGGACTAGGTTCCTTCGAATATACCTCTAGTGTAGGGACAATTACATACGTTCTTGGCTGTCACATCTGTACCCTCCTTCTGCACAGTAAGATTTGCAGGAATCCTTGCTCTATTTGGATCTAGATAGTAAACAGTATGCGCTGTAAGTGAAAGAAGTATCACTATAAACAAAATGCATGTATAAATGATGTACAGGTAAGCCCACTTCTTACAACAATAGTGTCTTGCACATAGTGGACGTCTCTCGTTGTCTGCCATTACATTATTGCTATTTATGCTGCCCATTCTTAATCTTTTTTAAGGAAGGAAAAATCAACTTTTATTCGGGCAACATCATGCAGTACTCTGGTAATATCTTAATCTTCCCAACAACCTCTTCAAGCAACCGGCTGATCCTAGGACGATTAACAGGGTTCTTGATGTATAAAAATAGTTGTCCTTTCACCAAATAAAATGTGGATACCTCTCCAGCAAGAAGTAGAAGACTATAGCTAGTAGGCTCTGGATCTCTTCCTCCAAAAGTCTCATCCAGTTCTCAGTGTTCTCTCAGAATATAGGTTGACTTGCTCAATTATATGTTGTAACAATTCATTAAGTGCCACGTTATTCCTCGGATCTCGAAAGAAAGTGCGAACATCAGTGTGTCTTCCAACACGATGTGGGCATTCTTCAATTAAATAATAGAAGACCATCACTACCAATCTATGAGTGTTGTCAGCGGATAGGGGCATTTGTATTTTCCCCACTGTACTCAGGAAGCTGGAGAACTATGGCTGCAAGCAATCTGCTCACGATCGGACCAGACTTAGGATCTTGCACGAAATTACGAACATCAAAAATTCTCCCCATCAACGCAGGGAAAGAACGAAGAACGTAGATAAAAATATCAAGGATCATCCGATGAACGTTGTCATTGTGCACCACCATGGGCACCTCCAAAAAGAAACTCGGTAAGAAAGGAATCTGGGAACCGTCCCCTCTCCCAGTCGTCGAAAAGGAACTCCAAATCTGGTATTCTTTCCTTCTCGATCAAGACTTAAACATGTCTCAGTCCAAATGTCAACAAACTCCTGTGGCTTAAGAACAAATAGCTTCTCTTAACTCCTTTTTTATCAACTTAAAAGAGTGTCCCGAAACAAGCCACAGTCCAATGTACTCTTTATCAGTCTATTCGACAGCTTCTGCGTCCTTCTTCCTCATCATGGACCTAGTATGAATATGCTGCGGTTCTTCCCCGATGCTGGCTTCCGACTGAGGTTGGGGTGAAGGGGGTTCTCCACCGTAGATCTTTACGTCTCCAAGAAATATCCACATTCGCCTGCCTTGCACCTTCACTGCTGACAGTGTTACGTCCTCCACGATAAACGGGCCGTTAAAGCGTGGCTTGTGCCATCTCCTAGTAAAAATACTGATCAAGACTTGAACACCAGGAAATAGTTTGGGAAGACATAGTTCTTCACATCCGGTTGTTGTATTATCTGTGCCCCACACCCCTTGAAATGACAGAGATATTTGTAGTCATACATGTTAAGTAATCACTTAACACATTTCCTAGCAATTCTGCTGTTGTCTGGGCATCACTTCTAGTTCTAGATGGAGCTGTGAGGGGTGCCCTCATCCGCCTCCCTGTCACTATTTCATGGGTCGTAAGATGGTGGTCGGACCCTGGTAGATTTCCCAACGCATAGTCTCGCCTTGAAACACTTGTGTATAGGCGCATTATAAATGCCTTATCATATCATATTATATCATATCATACAATCCCAGTGGTAGGGAATACAACCATCCTTTTTTCAGGGTAAGCTTCAATTTGGATATTCTTTCTTTAAGCAGGCCATTGAGTCTCTCACAGATCCCATTCGCTTGCAGGTGATAAGCTGGTGAAAACTTGTGCTTTATACTAAGCAACAAGGCTATCAGTTCAAAGACTTCATTAACAGAAATGCCATTATCTGATATCAATACTTCACATATTCCCCATCTAGGAAACACTTCTCATACCTAAAACCTAGCTGCGCAGGTGGAGTCTGGATGCGCACATGGACCAGCCTCAATCCACCTTGAAAAGGGACATACTACCACAATCATACATCTGTATCCATTACAGACTTGCAGCATGTCGACATAGTCGATGTGTAAATTCTGAAAAAGCCCATTGGGTCTCTTAATAACTCCTCTAACTGTAAGCAGTGTGTGCCCAGCGGTAAACCTTTGACATTTGATGCAGTTTACTACATAAAATGCAACGTGTTCTACCAAATTTGGAACAAACCATTCCTCCGCAATTGTTGCGGTGAGGCTCTCTTTAGTGACATGCGCAGGGTAGTGTAGCTGTTCCAATGCCACCCTTAAGAAGGCTACAGGTATCACCAGTTTACCAGTGCTGTCTTGTCACCACAATGCTCCGGAAGGAGTTAAAGAACACCCCTTGCATCCACAGGTCTTTTTTATCCTGAGGAGCTTCCCCTTGAAATTCTACTAGCTGAGTCTTAGACAAATTGTTATAACCATCAGGCACTCTCATCATCACCACCATGCTTTCACTAACTTCAGGCATGTCAAACTTCATGTGCTAGCCCTGCATGTACTGTTAACATCACATAGACGGAGTCACTGTACATGGTTACTTCCTGGTCTGCGTGATTCTCGAGCATGACAATCAGTGCCACAAATTCTGCAGCCTGTGCTGAAAAGTGAGACAGTAGTCGTGCACTTATCAATATTTCAAATTCCCCATTGGCCAAGTGCTTCACCACAGCGGCACCTGTATATCTCTGTCCATCATTTTGATCGATTCTAGAAGAACCGTCATATAGAGAATCTCCCCAGCTGCCAACGCATTTTCCTTCACCCTCGGGATCTCATCATAGAATTCCTCATAGTTTGAGCAATCATGTGCATGCTCGTCTTCTGGCAGTGGTTCTGCTACAAACATGGCAGGGTTCACTATTCTGCATCAAACTATTTTAATGGCTGGGTTTTATATAACTACCTCATAGGCAGAAGCCTTTTTAGAAGTCTACGTGCCTTTAGGTTTTTCCAAAATGGCAAACAAAGCATGTCCAACAAATAACGCCATGGAACACCCCATTACTAGGCTGGCAGCCTTCTCAATGGTGAACGCCGCGGCTGCCAAAGAATGTTTGCAAGGAAAGTGATCCCTCATTACTGGGTCAAGGATCCCACTGTAA
The DNA here is from genome assembly GCF_040938575.1 of Ambystoma mexicanum. Lineage (NCBI taxonomy): Eukaryota > Metazoa > Chordata > Amphibia > Caudata > Ambystomatidae > Ambystoma > Ambystoma mexicanum. The sequence goes on from NC_090921.1 coordinate 824,365,269, forward strand.
TACGCAAGGGGCTTGGACCCCAACGTGGTTCTCTGCATGAGTACAGCTGTCATAACAGTGCCATTTGTGTGCGAGGATAAGAAGAATTCCTCTGCATAATTGGGAATCCCTAAAACTGGAGCTGTGCAAATTGCTTTTTTCAACTCATGAAACCCTTCTTCTATTTACTCAGTCCAGATAATTTTCTCTTGAGTTGCCTCTGATTTTTTCAGAGCCTGCAACAAGGGCCTTATATATGAACTGTAGTCAATGACCAATGCTCTCACATAATTACATAATACCCCAAATCTCTGCATGTGCTTGATCGTGTGTGGCTTTGCTGTTTTCAAAATAGCCTCAGCCCTCTCAGGAGGGACCTTTTTTCCTTCATGTGAAATTAACTGACCTATGTACAACACTTCTTCTTGACAGTACTGCAATTTCTCCTTGTCTACCTTATATCCCTTCTCTGCAAGAATAGTCATCAACTGACTAGAATCACATCTGCACTCTTTCTCTTAGGTGCTACAGACTAATATGCGATCTATGTATTGCAATACAACACTTTCTAAATCAACATTGCTTAACTCCATCTGTAGGAACCTAATGAAAATCGATGGATACTCACAGTACCCTTGAGGCAATCTTGTGCTTTTCAGGTTTTTTTGTCTGAACGTAAATGACTTCAGATCCTGAGAGTCTTTATGCAATGGGATTGAGAAAAATGCATTTTTCAAGTCAATCACAGTGAAATATCGCCCCTCAACAAGGATACTACATAAAATTGTCGCAGGATTAGGAACTAAAAGGAAATCAGCCTCTACAATCTAGTTAATCGGGCGGAGATCTTGTATTAAATACCCCCTTCACTTTTTTAATCGGGTACATTGACGTATTACACAGTGACTCTGACATCAGTAAGATACCTTGTTCCATCATGGCGGATATCCGGCCTCATTACACGGATGGCGGTAAGGAAATAACGATACCCGTAAGGGATTACCGGTACCGCTAAATACCCTTGCCAATTACGACCCGGATAACCGCAATTAGCGGCACCGCTAAGAACGGTGCCACTAATAGTGGCTAGTCCGCGGGCACGCGACCTCTGATGTCGTAAATAGCGGCATGGCGCTAATAGCATACCATCACAAGCCATGCGGCCAAGCTAATAGCGACATGGAAATGGCCCAAAAAGCCCATACCGGCATGGCGGAAATACCGGCTTTGCGAACCACCCGTTAAGAGACATGAGCAGTGTTCCCACCTCCACAGGTGGCCACAATCAGCACAGGTGGAGGCAATGGAGACTGGGGCAGCACAAAAGGAGCACACCACACCCCTTCCCAAACCAAGATTGTTCCAATACTAGCAGCATTACATGGCCTGGAGGACATGATTGCAATGCATCACCAACAACAACTGGCAGCACAGAGGAGACGCAGGAGGAGGAGAAGGGTGAGACAGGCCCAGCAAGCCCCACCAGTGCACCTAATAATACCACAGAGGCTGCCACCAACCCCCAGGATTCGCGCCAGTCCATTCAAACTAACCCCTGAGCAGATACACACCCTGTACCGTCTGGACCGGGATACCATCACCAGCATCGTGGACATGATACACGACGACATTGTGAGCCTCATAGACATCTGTACTGCCATGCCCCCTCTACTGAAGGTGGTAAGTGTGCTCCACTTCCTAGCCACAGGCACCTACCAGCATACGGTAGGGCAGATGCATGGCATATCACAACCTGTATTCTCACGCACACTGAACCAGGTGCTCGATGCCCTCCTGAAGCACACAAGTGAACACATATCCCTGCCACGGACTGCCCAGGAGATCTCCAACACCAAAGTTGGTTTCTATTCACTGGCAGGCGTCCCAAGTTGCATCGGGGCCATCGACTGTACCCATGTGGAATTGGTGGTCCCTCATCACAATGAAGCAGTCTACCGAAACAGAAAGCAATACCACTCCATCAATGTCCAAATGGTATGTGACTCAAACAAGATAATCACACATTGTTGTGCCCGATATCCTGGATCAACCCATGATTCAATGGTCCTGCGGAAGTCAACAATACCACGCTACATGGAGCGACATGCTGGACAACGTGCGTGGCTACTTGGTGAGTAGCAGAGCAACCATATGGCAGTGAGATGTGGGGTGTGATTGGGGGGAAGAGATGCATACTCCAACTGGGTGTGATTGGGGGGAAGAGATGCATACTCCATCTGGGTGTGATTGGGGGAAGAGATGCATACTTCAACTGGGTGTGATTGGGGTGGGGAGGAGATGCATACTCCAACTGGGTGTGATTGGGGGTGGGGGGAGAGATGCATACTTCAACTGGGTGTGGACTGTCATCCGTAGAAAAAATGGACATACAGAGGTACGCCAATGTCCACCAAGACAGGCCACAATGGACCGGAAAAAAACAAACAAATGCAATTTAGAAGCTGTACAACATTGAAATAAATCCAATATGCCAAACATGACACATCTATCCACATGCACATTGCACATCATACCATACCCCATATGACACAAATCAGCAACATGGAGCCAATATGCCTAATGAAAATGTGTGTTGAACAAAATCACAACAGATATGCGCCCTTGAGTGCATGCAAAGGGATCACCTGTAGCCATTGTACCGAACCACACCCATACACTACTACTGAAATGCCGCTTCTCAGCATGGCAACATCGATTTCAGAATGGCAGTACACTAGCAGTGTGGTACAAACGTTGCCTGGGCCCAGGAACACTTAAGACCTGTCCTCACCCTGGACATGACAATAGCTGCCGGGGGCATGCATGGTGCATGTCCACTTGCAAGGACTAGCTCACCTTCTCACCTTGCAGTTACACAGACCATCTCCATGCATGCTGCGATTCATGGATGCCAATCACAATGCAAAGTTGATTTGTGTGATATGTACAGGTTGCACTTGATGTGAACAGTAACACGTCCCCATTGTTGCACCCATACAGGTGATGCTGGCTATCCCCTGAGGAGGTGGCTCCTTACCCCTGTACGGAACCCAAAGAACAGGCACGAAGAGGAATACAATCGTGCACATACCCGTACCCGCGTGGTAATTGAGCAGACATTTGGCCTTTTGAAGACACGGTTCCGGTGTCTCAGCAGGTCGAGTGGGGCACTCCTGTACGGCCATGAGAAGGTGGCCAAGATCACCATGGCATGTGTCATGCTGCACAATATGTGTATCAGACGGAATGTGCCAATGCCCCTTGACATTGAAGTGCAACCACCAGATGAGGATGATGATGGGGATGAGGAGGAGGAGCGAGGAGATGGGGCTGCAGATCATGCAGGAGGCGATGCCCAGGAGGGACGCGATGTGCGTCAGCATCTGATCAATGAATTATTCTGATTCACATGGCCCTACTCTGTTGAATGGATGTGGGTGTTTGTACACTGTGTTCTGTGGTGAAGCACACACTGGGCCCTGTCCCCCAATAAAGCTCACATACTCAATGATAAGGTCCAATCCTGTGTTTCAACTTGTCACCAGTGTGTTTATTATATTAAGAGATGAAGAAGTGCATGAACCCAACTACGCACACACCCTTTACCCCCTCCCCCCACAACACTCCCAAAACACCCTTTCCACCCTCCCCCCACAACACTCCCAAAACACCCTTTCCCTCCCTCCCCCACAACACTCCCAAAACACCCTTTCCCCCCTCCCCCACAACACTCCAAAACACCCTTTTCCCCTCCCCCCACAACAACCACATGTATGGCTGGTACTACGTTGCTGTCTTGCTGTACATGTGCCAGCTACATCGGGCTGACCCTAGTTCCCATCCCCACCACCACCATTAGGGGGTTGGAAGGGTGTGCTCCGCATGGATCGCAAGGACCGGCGCCGGGGGCTCATCTGCCTTGAGCTGGCAGAGGGGGAGGTGCATGGTTGTTCTTGTGGCGTTGGGGGGTACTGTCTGTCCATAGCATCAGGTATGCGGGTGAGGACCTGCCTCATTAGTGCCATCTCCTCACAGAGCCTGTTGGTGCAGGCTTCCATGCCCTGTCTTATCTCCCTTGCATTCTCCATGCACTCCTCCCTCAGACGTGCTGCCTCATCAACATGCTGGCCAACTAGCGCTGTTATCTCCTCCTGCCGCTGTCTGATGATGGCCATGTCATGGCCACTGTGTCCTGCTCGTGGGGTGGGTGCCGGACCTTGATGTATGGGTAGGGCATCAGGTGAGGACAATGGTGGGCTCCTGCACCCTGCCACAAGTTCATCGCCAGACTGGGCATGGCTGCTGGATCCTGATGTTGGCCGTGGGCTTCCTTCTTTGGATTGGTGGGGGCTAGGGGGGTGCTCTTGCATGGCCAAGTCACAGGTGTCCTCCACATCGGACAGCGGTGCGGTGGCTGCTGCCTCGCCAATTGAACTGTTGGCAGCAGACAGTGGCCCCTCCGTGGGTGGTTCGTGCGTTGGGGGGATCACTGGAGTGGGTGCAGCAATAGTTTCAGCCGTAGGTTCACGTCTTGGTGACGTGGGGGGCTTGCTGTGTTTGGCCCTCTGCAGGTGCGCACTCCTACCTGTGCCCCTCGATGTGCTGGTGGTTTCCCCTGACTCTTTTGCCCTGGCTTGTTTCTTGGCATGGGGAGCCTGTGTCACAGTGTCCTGCTCATCGCTGTCAGTCTGTGAGCCTGTGGGGGACAAAGAGGGGGATGGCATTGGTGATGGGTCAACGTGCTTCATGCAGATGTTGTACATCATGCTGTTCTATGCATTGGGACTTCATTTGTGGGCATTCAGGTCGTAGGACTTTTGGGTGGGTCCTTCTGGCATGGGTGTGGGTGGCACGTGTCTGTGGTGATACGTGCATGTGTGTGTGGTGGGATGTGACCCTCACATGGGCAGGGTTGTGTGCATGTATGTTTGTGGCCACATCTATTAGCTGATTTACGGCTCACATTTGGGGGTTACCTCGACTTTCAAAGTGCAGTGTATTATGTGGACACTCACCTCCATCTGACGTTGTGGGCGCACCACGCTCCATATCGCCGACTCCCTCTATGGATTCAACACCTATGGTGCACGCACAGGTCTCCTCCCACTCCCTCAGTTTGATGGGTGAATCTCCACCACCACCTGTGGCCATGGCCAGGTTACGATTGGAAGCCAGTATGCTGCGGACACGGAGGCGGAGATCGTCCCACCGCTTCCTGCAATGTTTCACAGTGCGGGTGGTGTTGCCCACCGCACTTTCTGGCCACCTCTGCCCAGATGGCCTTTTTTTTATTAGGCTCTCACGCCGCATGTCATTTGCGAACACCACATCTGCATTGGCGGCAAACGTGTCAGTGAGCATGATAAGCTCCTCATTTGTGAATTTCTCATTCCGCTGCCGATCCGCTCCTTTTTTAATAGCCTTGGGCATTGTCAGGGGGTCTTGGCTGGGTTTGTATAGCACTGGTGTGGAGGCAGGTCCTGGGGGCAGAGGATGGCAATGGATTGTGTTTTTAAAGATGGCCGCCGTGCTCTTTCCCTTTCCTGTGCGATGACGCTATTTCCGGGTCTGCAAATTTACGGTGACCGCTAATAGCGGAGGTCAGAAGTGCTATCAGCGCTTTCATCTGTGCCGCTAAGGGTCTTTACGGGGTCTTTAGCGGCATGACGGTAGGGTCATTACCGGCTTGGCGTTATGCTCGTGTCCACGTACTCGTAATGGCACGCAATTAGCGGCCTCTTGCCTACGCAGACACGTTAATAGCGCCATGCCGATAATGGCGATATCTTACCGCCTACCGTGTAATGAGGCCCATCGTCTTGAAAATACCTTTGTCTGCCACTTGAGGCATGGGATACTGTCGTGCTAGAGGTAAAATTGCTCCTGGTTTCAATTTAATCTTATTTCTCCAGCCCCTTTCAACAGGCCTACGTCATAGGGGCACGCCGTCCATAATAAAAATGGCACTTTCGCCATGTCCTCATCGAAATTCTCAGGGAACTTCTTTGCTAACATCATTTTCTGAGGAACCTTACGTTTAATTACTCGCACCCAATAAGTAATGCTCATCTCAAATATCACTTCGTCATCTGACAGATGGTCCTACAAACATATCCTTATCAGCAACATCATTCAATGTATAACCTTCCCCAATGGCAATCACTGTGCACCATCGTCTGCCTTCATAATCAGTTCCATCAAGCAAAGCCATTTCTCCTCGCACTATGGATGCTTGCAATTCTAAAGGAAAGACTCGTCCTTCCTCTTCATCCATAGGTATTTTTGGCCTAAATAAAAATCTGACAGGTATTCTCATAGTTCTAAACACTAAACCTGGTAGCCATGTTAACAGAATGCACACCCCATAGTGAAAAACCTCTAGTTCTAACGGTACTCCTCGTATGGCCACTTATCCTGCAAACGTCATAATAAATTCACTTACGTTTAAATAATGCATTCCTGGCGTTGAACACACTATGCCTTCATCAGTGAACGAAATTGTCATGTTCAACTTTGTCATTAAATCTCGACCTAATATGTTGACAGGTGTCTGTCTTGAATATAATAATGGCACAGACATGTCACATTCTCCTATAGAGACTGGCAATTTTTCAGTAAAAGGAACTCTATTTGTAGCTCCTGTGAAACCTTGGGTATTCATGGCATTTCCAGACATTGTAAATTTCCCCTCTTGTATACATGAGCGTGCTGCCCCCATATCTAGTAAAAAAGAAAAAGATTTGCCTCCTATATTGATGTCAACCCTCGGTTCCTCTTGAGGATTGGGCATACTGATTGTATTGAACACATCAAGTCTCCCAGTGAGATGTCCTATTGTGGATACATTCTCATCCCTGTACCTGTGAAAGGATTCCCTGCATCAACAGTGACACCCCCTATCCCAGGAGTTATCAATTGTCCCGTGCTTGTGCCCTGCTGTATCTGCATGGATGAATGCTGTGACTGCCTTTGCAGCAGATTCATTACTGTCTGCTGTGTTTGTAAATCTTGCTGTTCTCTCAGCTGTTGCATTTGCTGTATCGTCTGATTTTGAGCAAAACCCTCTCCATTATGTTGAATGTATGCAGGCGGGTTTGTGGTCCCCCTCTTAAGAATTGCCCATTTGCACAAATCCTTGGCTTCCACACATGCGCGTAACGTGTCCAACATACAGGAGGTCTCCTAATTTGCCCTTCCTGCATGCCTTGACTATCATTCTGTGTGTTTTGAAACACACTCTTGTAGTTCTGGAAATTTCCCTGATTATTCTGAAAGCCTCTGCTTCTGAAATGTCTCCTACCTCGTGGTACAAATCCATTATTCCCATGATCGTACTGCCTTTGGTTATTCACCTGTGGCATGCCTGCTACTTGCTGTGAACCTGAACCTTCTCCACTAGTCAACATCACCCCTTCAATGGCGTATTTTGACAATTTGTTCTGCACTAATTTCGCCTTTACACCTTTCCTAGCATCATCTTTCTTTTGATTCTTCTCTTGCAACAGTCTGCAATAATGTGCAATGGTCAGCTGTATTTCTAATCATGGCTTTGCTTCCATGCCCACCAATTTCTTGAGCTGCTTCTGTACTGGCTCTGGCAGCCCATGGCATAATATGTGATAAAATACAGGTATAGATTTCCCCCAAGCCTCGCGTGTCTTCAAAGCCCACTGCTCTTGAAAATTCTAAAAATAAACAAATGGATCATCCCCTTCCTGCATCTTTCTTGCCATTATAGCTCCCATATCTGACGTGTTTGTATACAGCACTCTAAGCGCTTTCCAGACTGCCGCCCTACAGTTGTTGAATGGTGCTCCAACATGAGCAGTGCTCAACTCGGTAACACTTGAATATCCTGCTCTTGACCAAACGGCGTCCGGTCTTTCCCCAAGGATTGCGATTAGGAGACCATTAAAATCCCACTATTTCCCCATGTCATTTTTTCTAATTTGTGTATCCATTTCCCAGGACCAGAAGTTAAACTCAGGCGTTACACCTTAAATTATCCTTATCCATATGTGGCCAAGCTATACACTGCGGTCTGGCTCCTCCTTTCTCTAACAAAGGAAACTGAAAAATCCCAAACTCACATCCATCCCCCATTGTCGGTCTGTCCATGACAGGGACAATGGCTCTGCACCACATTCTTCCTGGCAGCAACGTTAACCTGCTCACAAAAGGTGGCGAGTCCCCACTCTCTCCATGGGATCGCCTTTTAGATCGATCTAGCCACATCAGAGATTCTGATGCCCTAGATATAGGTAGGTCTAGATCCAACCATGTTACTTCCTTGTCCATTGAAAAACATCCTTCAGGGCCACATGCGTTACCTCCCTCCTCGCCACTGAAAGTTCCTCTGTCCTAGTCTGACATGTCCCCAACTTGTTCAGCTTCTCTTCTCTTCGTCTCTATTCAGAGTTAGTCCATCTAAAGACAGCTCTTTAGGCTCAAAACTACACAATCCTCCCTCTTTGTCGTACAGCTGCGTACTCTCTAGTCGGTCGTTTTTACCCTTTCCTTTCAGTTCTTTCTTAGTCCTCATCTCATGATAGACCTTATCAATTGCGTCCCCAATGCTTCTAGAGTCAAACTCATGCTCTAGATTTGCTCTAGATGGACCTAGCCTTGGTGCATCTGCTGGGAAGAATTCTTCTATGTCCTCGCATACCACAATTGGATTAGGATCCATTAATGATTTTTCTACATGTTCAAGATCGCATGCTCTCTGCGTCCTCTTTCGTCCTATTTCATCATCAAGCTATGTTTGCTTCCTTACTTCTTCTCTCACCCTGTCTTCTTCCTTTCTTTTCATATCTTCTCTCATTTGCCTTTCGTATCTTGTCTCTTCGTCTTTGTATTATTTTATCCCTTAATTTCTGTTCTTCCTCCTCCTCTCTCTTTCTAGCTTTTCTCGTTCTTCAATATCTCTGTTAGTTGTCATATTTTCTTTGCCCCTCTGCCCTTTCCTGCTTCTTAAATTGTTTGTCTTGATACAACTGTTCCCGTCTTTGTCTATCTTTCCTTTTCGCCCCATCTTCTTTTAATCATTTCTCCCTGTCTCTATCTTTTTTGTCTTGCTTGTCTCGATCTTCCCTTTGCCTTACATCCTCGATGCTCTTACCACCAAGTGTGAGCAAAATCTGACCACCCATCCATTAATTCTGTATGAGTGCTACCTCATCAGCCTTATCCTTCTCTCCTTTCCATCTCTTTGTTTCTCGTCCTATATCTAAGGATGTACTTTGTCAGTAACTTCTCTTTTTGTCGCGTCTCTCCTTGTCCCTCAGGACTTTAGAGATCACTTCTTTTTCAGGAATATTCCCTGCACCTTAAGCGCTGCTTTGCGCTGATAAATCATATGCCGGATTATTACCCTGTCACTGCCTTAAGCTCTTTTAATGGGTAAAATGCATCATCTTTCTTGCTATCGCCATTTATTTCAGGCACGGCAGGGGGAGCAGAAGGCTCCTCACCCCCTCTTTACATATGCTAAGTATCTAGTCTTCAGGAGGCGGCTCTTCCCGTTCCTCCTGGTACATACTAGCTTTTTGTCTAACTTTTTTCCCATGTATGCTGCATGTAAATATGTCGTCATGTGTTGCAAAACAGGCTCCGGTAGTGATCCCCCTTGTGGCCATGGCATAAACATCTTATCTGCCGTGCCCTTAACCCATTCTGCACTGTAGTGCTTAAGCTTGGGTGCGTGTTTTGGCAACTGCTTGCACAAATGTGTAAGTGGAGTAATATCCTCCATTTTGACTCATCACACTTGACTGTCAATACTCACTTTTACACTTTGAACTTTTCAACAATACTTTTCAAGAAAATAAAACTATATGAACGTGCACCAACCATCACAGCTCCAAACCCAAGTCTACATATTCACTAAACACCATCAATTCAATTTCAACAAATACATAATGAACTCTAGAATCTCGTGTTTTTCTTTTCATTTTTCTCAATTCCTATATTATTTCTTCACCATATACATTTACATAAAACAAATAGACAAACGACAAACAGACAAACCAACATACTTGACCGGCCACATATATCTTAGCCTACGATAATCAAGACTTATCCGTGCCCCTAAAAAATATCCTGATTGGGATGTGAGTCGTTCTCTTTGGACTGTCCTTAAACAAGTCCGTACTCTACGTCATCCGCTAATGGGACTCTAGATACGACTCTTTCTGTTACGTGCTATGACGCAGGACACTGAGCTTACTCTATCGTGAAGTTCCTCATCTCATGATTTCTCAATTGATTGGCTCCTCTCCTCAAGTCAATTATTTAATAGCTCGATGCTCATCGTCTCAAGTTACTTTTACCCCTACCTCCCTCCATTACTTGTTTTCCCCTTATGACTTTCTCCACTCACTGCCCATTCACAATTTTGCCACCTCACTCAGTTTTTACCCACCAGTCGCTTTTTCGACTCCGACTCTCGAGATCGCCGCCTCTTTATCAGCTGCTTCAACCTTCCGTCCATTCAGCTTCCTGTAGAAGTCGGGAGGGGATTTCGTACACACCGAGGGACCCATTTCACTTGCGCTTGAGAGGCTTAGCTTAAAAACTGGTTCCGTTATCTACAGGGAGCTTCACATCCTTTCAACCGAATGGCAGAGGACGTCCAATATTGCCGGGACCACAAAGTTTACTTAGGTCGATGGCTCGGAACCATCCTTTGCTACCACGTGAACCAGGACATCCGACCCAGCCCTTTAAGATGAGGTAGCAATACTATGAGATGAATGGGGATGCAGATGTTACTCAAACATCAATAATCGAAACGACTCAGGTAGTTAATGTTAATGTTAAAGGACATTTGTACTGTGCACTATCACCGCCGGAGTGGTCCCCTGGCGCTTGGCAAAAAGGATGACAGTTTTAATGTCAATTATCTAAAACGGGGAGTGAAACGGACATCAACAGACGTCTCATAGCATGGTCTCTACGATTTTCATAAAAACATCATTCTTATAGTAAAAACTCATCATTGATGAAGTTGACCTACGTATTTGCTAATGTCGTCCTACGTGGCAAACTACAAAAACGTATTGGAGAAAGTGATTGGGTCTAAGGGAACATCTAAGCATACGTTCCATACTAGTCTAAGAAAGTGATAGGCTCCTTAACATCAGGTGGTGCAACTAAGCCCCCCTCAAACAGGTCTCTATGAACGTCACTAAATACACAACGTTCCATTGGTTACACAAACTATAGGACCCTTAATTACGCTGCCCCATACCATTGGTTGGCACTCTTACATCCATCAGTACTTTTCCAGCTACGTTAGCAGCACACAGGCTGGACTTCCAGGTGCTGGTGACCTGGTCATAACCATAGCTTCCCACCAATTAGCATATCATCTATCATCACCTCAGTGGTCTGCACGTCAATTAAGGCTGTGAACTCGGCCTTGGAAATTTTCTTTGCTCTGGAGAATTCAGGGGAATAGAGGCACGCACTGCCTCCCTGCGTAGGTGTGCTTCGTCATTTTTGTCCGGCTTCATCCTTCCACGTGACTGAAGACCACACATTTTTGCTCTGGTGTATTTTAAAATACTATTTTTTAATATACTTCTGACGTCTTCCTTTTTTTCGTCCATGTCTTCTAAACAGGAGTTTCGTTCTTTCACACGATTGTAATTAATGTCTGTTCATCCCAGTACAATATGACCTTGGCTTCTTGGGGCTCATCCAGCCTCGCCCTTCTGAGATTCACTCCTGTAATTCAATTACTTTTTCAACTGCTACACACTGGAAAGTCCTCCCTTTTCTATTCCAGCTCTGCTATAACACGTTGTGGATTCATCCATTCTTAACTTACTCCTATATATGTATACATTGGCGCATGCCGCAATCTATTCACTACATAGCTAGCATTAAGAATACTTTGTCTGCTTGCATTTCTTTGCATATGTACACGTGTAAAATGACTTGATATCTTCATCATTTCTGTAGCATAAGCCCCTTCATCTTGAGCCCAATATGTCACTTATCTTTGATACTTTCTTGATGCTTATAGAACATCTTCATTCTCTTGTCTCTGCATCTCTTCTATGTACGTCAGTCTGGCTTCGTGTGACGTCACCATTCTGTTTTTCCAGACATTTGTTCTGCTTCTTCTGGGATTTCATTCAAATGGCCATCATACTGTCTTGTATGCGGGTATGGTTTTCTCAATGGGAACCTTGCTTCCAGGCTTCTCCTTGGTATCTGTATTTTCACTGGTACTGCATGTGTCTTACACTCTGGTTTCCAACATATAGGCAATATGGGCGAGATGGTTGAGGTGGGGTACTTGGCTCCTTCTCTACAATATATTGTGAGGTAAAGGAGAGAAGGGGGGGACACCCTGTTGGTTGGTAACCGCCTTGACAATGACCCTTTGGTCGAAACACAGGTCAACACTCCTCATGTGTTTGGCACCACAATTGCTATTTGTGTGTAGCAAGCTTTAGCTAATAAGTCATCACTGCATCTCAACCTAAGTAGTGAGACTCATCATTCACTCTGTCCTTACGTACTATCACAACTGATCAAGAAAACCTGAAGTCCACCGCCACAAGTGTATGCCCCCCCCCGCCCCATCTCTCGAATTTCATTAATGCCCAATTGTTTTCACAGCCCATTTTGGGAAGGTCGATGGATACTATGCCGGCAGTATTGATATCTATGAATTGGTTAATTTGATTAAATAAAGCCAAAATATGAGAGCAATTTAAGAAAAGGCTACTGTTTGTAGGATATATTTTTTCCAGAAATGTCCATTTTCCAAGTTCACCTGTTTCATCGTAGATATCCTCTACTGTACTGGGAGCTCGAATATCATGTGCAATAGTTTTCGCTTGCTGCTTAGAAAGCTCCAGAGTTTGTTTCATGTTATCAGAGTAATCAGGTTGAAATGGATATGTTGAGGATTCTGGAACTTGCGTTTGAGCACCCAGCGAAACACCATCTTTGATAGACTTCACAAACAGTGGACATTGAAGAGCTTTAGTCACCAATGGTGGATTTACATATCTGTCCATGGGACCGTTCAAATGCGTTTGTCTTTTAGTGCTGTCTGCTTAGTGGTTAGTTACTAATATCTTATTACCTTTTGGGCAGCAGTGTTCCTGAAGCATATGCTGATTTAGGTGCTTCATAGCAAATGTTTGTGTTTTTGCTTTTAGCCTCTACTTTGAGATGTTATTTGTTTTAGTTTGTATGTCCGCTGTTGACTACACACTTTTCGCTGACAGCCCTATGGACGTAATAGGGGAAGAGGCGATATGTATTTCCTCAAAGTCGGAACCAATAGAGGAGGCAGGCAATGAATAATCAAATGTATTCGCCATAGGTTTCTTTACGTTTTCAAATCTTCTTTGTGCATCTTTGGCCTTGCTATTTTTTCCCCTTTTTTGTTGAGCAATATTAGCCCTTGAAATAGTGTTCATCGTCAGAGTATGGGTATTTGCATGCGGTTCTAGCGCGTCTAGAATTATTCAGGATCAAATCCACAACTTTGGCCAGAATGTATTAGAAATCCCCTTGCTCCTGCAATATGTTGCCTGTTAGTGCCGTTAATGCATCTATCTTGGCTGTTAACATATTAACTGCTTTCAGTAGACCCAGTTCCACTGTTGGTGCTATTCTGTCATCGTTTGGAGAAATGTTATCTTCGCGGTCACTACCTGTCACATCAGAAGTATCATCAGACGGATCATCTGAAAAGTCAGTAGATGTAATCAGTGTGTTCAAATCTGGTGTAATAGACGGGTTTACTCTAGTTGTGTCTTCAATTACAACATCAGGCGGAGAGTCTTCTGCCCTTCCAGCAAAGCGAGCTGTAAGCGTAAACACATTTTTAAAGAGTTTGCAAAGGTAGCGGGCGCCCCTCTCTAGACAGAACAAGGCCTGATAACCTGTTCAGTGGTTATTAACCACTTGAGAGTTCGCAGCCACTGCTTTTACTCACTGTGCCTTTCACAGATCGGAAATATCCATTTGCATATCAGTCTTTGACCTGCCCAGGGGCAGTCCAGCACCGAAATGCAATGGCAATTCCAACCTGAACGAGAGTACCACCAGCAACCCCATACACGTGTTTCACCCTTGTTGGGGATCATCAGTGAGGTGAACCTGATGCCTCTCTAAGCACAGTGAGAGGGAGACCACGTCTGGTTGCCCCCAGGAGACCTAGGGTTACCAATCCCAGGTTCCTTGAAATTTAGTTTGCAAAGGTAGCGGGCGCCCCTCTCTAGACAGAACAAGGCCTGATAACCTGTTCAGTGGTTATTAACCACTTGAGAGTTCGCAGCCACTGCTTTTACTCACTGTGCCTTTCACAGATGGGAAATATCCATTTGCATATCAGTCTTTGTCCTGCCCAGGGGCAGTCCAGCACCGAAATGCAATGGCAATTCCAACCTGAACGAGAGTACCACCAGCAACCCCATACACGTGTTTCACCCTTGTTGGGGATCATCAGTGAGGTGAACCTGATGCCTCTCTAAGCACAGTGAGAGGGAGACCACGTCTGGTTGCCCCCAGGAGACCTAGGGTTACCAATCCCAGGTTCCTTGAAATTTAGTTTGCAAAGGTAGCGGGCGCCCCTCTCTAGACAGAACAAGGCCTGATAACCTGTTCAGTGGTTATTAACCACTTGAGAGTTCGCAGCCACTGCTTTTACTCACTGTGCCTTTCACAGATGGGAAATATCCATTTGCATATCAGTCTTTGTCCTGCCCAGGGGCAGTCCAGCACCGAAATGCAATGGCAATTCCAACCTGAACGAGAGTACCACCAGCAACCCCATACACGTGTTTCACCCTTGTTGGGGATCATCAGTGAGGTGAACCTGATGCCTCTCTAAGCACAGTGAGAGGGAGACCACGTCTGGTTGCCCCCAGGAGACCTAGGGTTACCAATCCCAGGTTCCTTGAAATTTAGTTTGCAAAGGTAGCGGGCGCCCCTCTCTAGACAGAACAAGGCCTGATGACCTGTTCAGTGGTTATTAACCACTTGAGAGTTCGCAGCCACTGCTTTTACTCACTGTGCCTTTCACAGATGGGAAATATCCATTTGCATATCAGTCTTTGTCCTGCCCAGGGGCAGTCCAGCACCGAAATGCAATGGCAATTCCAACCTGAACGAGAGTACCACCAGCAACCCCATACACGTGTTTCACCCTTGTTGGGGATCATCAGTGAGGTAAACCTGATGCCTCTCTAAGCACAGTGAGAGGGAGACCACGTCTGGTTGCCCCCAGGAGACCTAGGGTTACCAATCCCAGGTTCCTTGAAATTTAGTTTGCAAAGGTAGCGGGCGCCCCTCTCTAGACAGAACAAGGCCTGATAACCTGTTCAGTGGTTATTAACCACTTGAGAGTTTGCAGCCACTGCTTTTACTCACTGTGCCTTTCACAGATGGGAAATATCCATTTGCATATCAGTCTTTGTCCTGCCCAGGGGCAGTCCAGCACCGAAATGCAATGGCAATTCCAACCTGAACGAGAGTACCACCAGCAACCCCATACACGTGTTTCACCCTTGTTGGGGATCATCAGTGAGGTGAACCTGATGCCTCTCTAAGCACAGTGAGAGGGAGACCACGTCTGGTTGCCCCCAGGAGACCTAGGGTTACCAATCCCAGGTTCCTTGAAATTTAGTTTGCAAAGGTAGCGGGCGCCCCTCTCTAGACAGAACAAGGCCTGATAACCTGTTCAGTGGTTATTAACCACTTGAGAGTTCGCAGCCACTGCTTTTACTCACTGTGCCTTTCACAGATGGGAAATATCCATTTGCATATCAGTCTTTGTCCTGCCCAGGGGCAGTCCAGCACCGAAATGCAATGGCAATTCCAACCTGAACGAGAGTACCACCAGCAACCCCATACACGTGTTTCACCCTTGTTGGGGATCATCAGTGAGGTGAACCTGATGCCTCTCTAAGCACAGTGAGAGGGAGACCACGTCTGGTTGCCCCCAGGAGACCTAGGGTTACCAATCCCAGGTTCCTTGAAATTTAGTTTGCAAAGGTAGCGGGCGCCCCTCTCTAGACAGAACAAGGCCTGATAACCTGTTCAGTGGTTATTAACCACTTGAGAGTTCGCAGCCACTGCTTTTACTCACTGTGCCTTTCACAGATGGGAAATATCCATTTGTATATCAGTCTTTGTCCTGCCCAGGGGCAGTCCAGCACCGAAATGCAATGGCAATTCCAACCTGAACGAGAGTACCACCAGCAACCCCATACACGTGTTTCACCCTTGTTGGGGATCATCAGTGAGGTGAACCTGATGCCTCTCTAAGCACAGTGAGAGGGAGACCACGTCTGGTTGCCCCCAGGAGACCTAGGGTTACCAATCCCAGGTTCCTTGAAATTTAGTTTGCAAAGGTAGCGGGCGCCCCTCTCTAGACAGAACAAGGCCTGATAACCTGTTCAGTGGTTATTAACCACTTGAGAGTTCGCAGCCACTGCTTTTACTCACTGTGCCTTTCACAGATGGGAAATATCCATTTGCATATCAGTCTTTGTCCTGCCCAGGGGCAGTCCAGCACCGAAATGCAATGGCAATTCCAACCTGAACAAGAGTACCACCAGCAACCCCATACACGTGTTTCACCCTTGTTGGGGATCATCAGTGAGGTGAACCTGATGCCTCTCTAAGCACAGTGAGAGGGAGACCACGTCTGGTTGCCCCCAGGAGACCTAGGGTTACCAATCCCAGGTTCCTTGAAATTTAGTTTGCAAAGGTAGCGGGCGCCCCTCTCTAGACAGAACAAGGCCTGATAACCTGTTCAGTGGTTATTAACCACTTGAGAGTTCGCAGCCACTGCTTTTACTCACTGTGCCTTTCACAGATGGGAAATATCCATTTGCATATCAGTCTTTGTCCTGCCCAGGGGCAGTCCAGCACCGAAATGCAATGGCAATTCCAACCTGAACGAGAGTACCACCAGCAACCCCATACACGTGTTTCACCCTTGTTGGGGATCATCAGTGAGGTGAACCTGATGCCTCTCTAAGCACAGTGAGAGGGAGACCACGTCTGGTTGCCCCCAGGAGACCTAGGGTTACCAATCCCAGGTTCCTTGAAATTTAGTTTGCAAAGGTAGCAGGCGCCCCTCTCTAGACAGAACAAGGCCTGATAACCTGTTCAGTGGTTATTAACCACTTGAGAGTTCGCAGCCACTGCTTTTACTCACTGTGCCTTTCACAGATGGGAAATATCCATTTGCATATCAGTCTTTGTCCTGCCCAGGGGCAGTCCAGCACCGAAATGCAATGGCAATTCCAACCTGAACGAGAGTACCACCAGCAACCCCATACACGTGTTTCACCCTTGTTGGGGATCATCAGTGAGGTGAACCTGATGCCTCTCTAAGCACAGTGAGAGGGAGACCACGTCTGGTTGCCCCCAGGAGACCTAGGGTTACCAATCCCAGGTTCCTTGAAATTTAGTTTGCAAAGGTAGCGGGCGCCCCTCTCTAGACAGAACAAGGCCTGATAACCTGTTCAGTTTTTATTAACCACTTGAGAGTTCGCAGCCACTGCTTTTACTCACTGTGCCTTTCACAGATGGGAAATATCCATTTGCATATCAGTCTTTGTCCTGCCCAGGGGCAGTCCAGCACCGAAATGCAATGGCAATTCCAACCTGAACGAGAGTACCACCAGCAACCCCATACACGTGTTTCACCCTTGTTGGGGATCATCAGTGAGGTGAACCTGATGCCTCTCTAAGCACAGTGAGAGGGAGACCACGTCTGGTTGCCCCCAGGAGACCTAGGGTTACCAATCCCAGGTTCCTTGAAATTTAGTTTGCAAAGGTAGCGGGCGCCCCTCTCTAGACAGAACAAGGCCTGATAACCTGTTCAGTGGTTATTAACCACTTGAGAGTTCGCAGCCACTGCTTTTACTCACTGTGCCTTTCACAGATGGGAAATATCCATTTGCATATCAGTCTTTGTCCTGCCCAGGGGCAGTCCAGCACCGAAATGCAATGGCAATTCCAACCTGAACGAGAGTACCACCAGCAACCCCATACACGTGTTTCACCCTTGTTGGGGATCATCAGTGAGGTGAACCTGATGCCTCTCTAAGCACAGTGAGAGGGAGACCACGTCTGGTTGCCCCCAGGAGACCTAGGGTTACCAATCCCAGGTTCTTTGAAATTTAGTTTGCAAAGGTAGCAGGCGCCCCTCTCTAGACAGAACAAGGCCTGATAACCTGTTCAGTGGTTATTAACCACTTGAGAGTTCGCAGCCACTGCTTTTACTCACTGTGCCTTTCACAGATGGGAAATATCCATTTGCATATCAGTCTTTGTCCTGCCCAGGGGCAGTCCAGCACCGAAATGCAATGGCAATTCCAACCTGAACGAGAGTACCACCAGCAACCCCATACACGTGTTTCACCCTTGTTGGGGATCATCAGTGAGGTGAACCTGATGCCTCTCTAAGCACAGTGAGAGGGAGACCACGTCTGGTTGCCCCCAGGAGACCTAGGGTTACCAATCCCAGGTTCCTTGAAATTTAGTTTGCAAAGGTAGCGGGCGCCCCTCTCTAGACAGAACAAGGCCTGATAACCTGTTCAGTGGTTATTAACCACTTGAGAGTTCGCAGCCACTGCTTTTACTCACTGTGCCTTTCACAGATGGGAAATATCCATTTGCATATCAGTCTTTGTCCTGCCCAGGGGCAGTCCAGCACCGAAATGCAATGGCAATTCCAACCTGAACGAGAGTACCACCAGCAACCCCATACACGTGTTTCACCCTTGTTGGGGATCATCAGTGAGGTGAATCTGATGCCTCTCTAAGCACAGTGAGAGGGAGACCACGTCTGGTTGCCCCCAGGAGACCTAGGGTTACCAATCCCAGGTTCCTTGAAATTTAGTTTGCAAAGGTAGCGGGCGCCCCTCTCTAGACAGAACAAGGCCTGATAACCTGTTCAGTGGTTATTAACCACTTGAGAGTTCGCAGCCACTGCTTTTACTCACTGTGCCTTTCACAGATGGGAAATATCCATTTGCATATCAGTCTTTGTCCTGCCCATGGGCAGTCCAGCACCGAAATGCAATGGCAATTCCAACCTGAACGAGAGTACCACCAGCAACCCCATACACGTGTTTCACCCTTGTTGGGGATCATCAGTGAGGTGAACCTGATGCCTCTCTAAGCACAGTGAGAGGGAGACCACGTCTGGTTGCCCCCAGGAGACCTAGGGTTACCAATCCCAGGTTCCTTGAAATTTAGTTTGCAAAGGTAGCGGGCGCCCCTCTCTAGACAGAACAAGGCCTGATAACCTGTTCAGTGGTTATTAACCACTTGAGAGTTCGCAGCCACTGCTTTTACTCACTGTGCCTTTCACAGATGGGAAATATCCATTTGCATATCAGTCTTTGTCCTGCCCAGGGGCAGTCCAGCACCGAAATGCAATGGCAATTCCAACCTGAACGAGAGTACCACCAGCAACCCCATACACGTGTTTCACCCTTGTTGGGGATCATCAGTGAGGTGAACCTGATGCCTCTCTAAGCACAGTGAGAGGGAGACCACGTCTGGTTGCCCCCAGGAGACCTTGGGTTACCAATCCCAGGTTCCTTGAAATTTAGTTTGCAAAGGTAGCGGGCGCCCCTCTCTAGACAGAACAAGGCCTGATAACCTGTTCAGTGGTTATTAACCACTTGAGAGTTCGCAGCCACTGCTTTTACTCACTGTGCCTTTCACAGATGGGAAATATCCATTTGCATATCAGTCTTTGTCCTGCCCAGGGGCAGTCCAGCACCGAAATGCAATGGCAATTCCAACCTGAACGAGAGTACCACCAGCAACCCCATACACGTGTTTCACCCTTGTTGGGGATCATCAGTGAGGTGAACCTGATGCCTCTCTAAGCACAGTGAGAGGGAGACCACGGCTGGTTGCCCCCAGGAGACCTAGGGTTACCAATCCCAGGTTCCTTGAAATTTAGTTTGCAAAGGTAGCGGGCGCCCCTCTCTAGACAGAACAAGGCCTGATAACCTGTTCAGTTTTTATTAACCACTTGAGAGTTCGCAGCCACTGCTTTTACTCACTGTGCCTTTCACAGATGGGAAATATCCATTTGCATATCAGTCTTTGTCCTGCCCAGGGGCAGTCCAGCACCGAAATGCAATGGCAATTCCAACCTGAACGAGAGTACCACCAGCAACCCCATACACGTGTTTCACCCTTGTTGGGGATCATCAGTGAGGTGAACCTGATGCCTCTCTAAGCACAGTGAGAGGGAGACCACGTCTGGTTGCCCCCAGGAGACCTAGGGTTACCAATCCCAGGTTCCTTGAAATTTAGTTTGCAAAGGTAGCGGGCGCCCCTCTCTAGACAGAACAAGGCCTGATAACCTGTTCAGTGGTTATTAACCACTTGAGAGTTCGCAGCCACTGCTTTTACTCACTGTGCCTTTCACAGATGGGAAATATCCATTTGCATATCAGTCTTTGTCCTGCCCAGGGGCAGTCCAGCACCGAAATGCAATGGCAATTCCAACCTGAACGAGAGTACCACCAGCAACCCCATACACGTGTTTCACCCTTGTTGGGGATCATCAGTGAGGTGAACCTGATGCCTCTCTAAGCACAGTGAGAGGGAGACCACGTCTGGTTGCCCCCAGGAGACCTAGGGTTACCAATCCCAGGTTCCTTGAAATTTAGTTTGCAAAGGTAGCAGGCGCCCCTCTCTAGACAGAACAAGGCCTGATAACCTGTTCAGTGGTTATTAACCACTTGAGAGTTCGCAGCCACTGCTTTTACTCACTGTGCCTTTCACAGATGGGAAATATCCATTTGCATATCAGTCTTTGTCCTGCCCTGGGGCAGTCCAGCACCGAAATGCAATGGCAATTCCAACCTGAACGAGAGTACCACCAGCAACCCCATACACGTGTTTCACCCTTGTTGGGGATCATCAGTGATTTGAACCTGATGCCTCTCTAAGCACAGTGAGAGGGAGACCACGTCTGGTTGCCCCCAGGAGACCTAGGGTTACCAATCCCAGGTTCCTTGAAATTTAGTTTGCAAAGGTAGCGGGCGCCCCTCTCTAGACAGAACAAGGCCTGATAACCTGTTCAGTGGTTATTAACCACTTGAGAGTTCGCAGCCACTGCTTTTACTCACTGTGCCTTTCACAGATGGGAAATATCCATTTGCATATCAGTCTTTGTCCTGCCCAGGGGCAGTCCAGCACCGAAATGCAATGGCAATTCCAACCTGAACGAGAGTACCACCAGCAACCCCATACACGTGTTTCACCCTTGTTGGGGATCATCAGTGAGGTGAACCTGATGCCTCTCTAAGCACAGTGAGAGGGAGACCACGTCTGGTTGCCCCCAGGAGACCTAGGGTTACCAATCCCAGGTTCCTTGAAATTTAGTTTGCAAAGGTAGCGGGCGCCCCTCTCTAGACAGAACAAGGCCTGATAACCTGTTCAGTGGTTATTAACCACTTGAGAGTTCGCAGCCACTGCTTTTACTCACTGTGCCTTTCACAGATGGGAAATATCCATTTGCATATCAGTCTTTGTCCTGCCCAGGGGCAGTCCAGCACCGAAATGCAATGGCAATTCCAACCTGAACGAGAGTACCACCAGCAACCCCATACACGTGTTTCACCCTTGTTGGGGATCATCAGTGAGGTGAACCTGATGCCTCTCTAAGCACAGTGAGAGGGAGACCACGTCTGGTTGCCCCCAGGAGACCTTGGGTTACCAATCCCAGGTTCCTTGAAATTTAGTTTGCAAAGGTAGCGGGCGCCCCTCTCTAGACAGAACAAGGCCTGATAACCTGTTCAGTGGTTATTAACCACTTGAGAGTTCGCAGCCACTGCTTTTACTCACTGTGCCTTTCACAGATGGGAAATATCCATTTGCATATCAGTCTTTGTCCTGCCCAGGGGCAGTCCAGCACCGAAATGCAATGGCAATTCCAACCTGAACGAGAGTACCACCAGCAACCCCATACACGTGTTTCACCCTTGTTGGGGATCATCAGTGAGGTGAACCTGATGCCTCTCTAAGCACAGTGAGAGGGAGACCACGTCTGGTTGCCCCCAGGAGACCTAGGGTTACCAATCCCAGGTTCCTTGAAATTTAGTTTGCAAAGGTAGCGGGCGCCCCTCTCTAGACAGAACAAGGCCTGATAACCTGTTCAGTTTTTATTAACCACTTGAGAGTTCGCAGCCACTGCTTTTACTCACTGTGCCTTTCACAGATGGGAAATATCCATTTGCATATCAGTCTTTGTCCTGCCCAGGGGCAGTCCAGCACCGAAATGCAATGGCAATTCCAACCTGAACGAGAGTACCACCAGCAACCCCATACACGTGTTTCACCCTTGTTGGGGATCATCAGTGAGGTGAACCTGATGCCTCTCTAAGCACAGTGAGAGGGAGACCACGTCTGGTTGCCCCCAGGAGACCTAGGGTTACCAATCCCAGGTTCCTTGAAATTTAGTTTGCAAAGGTAGCGGGCGCCCCTCTCTAGACAGAACAAGGCCTGATAACCTGTTCAGTGGTTATTAACCACTTGAGAGTTCGCAGCCACTGCTTTTACTCACTGTGCCTTTCACAGATGGGAAATATCCATTTGCATATCAGTCTTTGTCCTGCCCAGGGGCAGTCCAGCACCGAAATGCAATGGCAATTCCAACCTGAACGAGAGTACCACCAGCAACCCCATACACGTGTTTCACCCTTGTTAGGGATCATCAGTGAGGTGAACCTGATGCCTCTCTAAGCACAGTGAGAGGGAGACCACGTCTGGTTGCCCCCAGGAGACCTAGGGTTACCAATCCCAGGTTCCTTGAAATTTAGTTTGCAAAGGTAGCAGGCGCCCCTCTCTAGACAGAACAAGGCCTGATAACCTGTTCAGTGGTTATTAACCACTTGAGAGTTCGCAGCCACTGCTTTTACTCACTGTGCCTTTCACAGATGGGAAATATCCATTTGCATATCAGTCTTTGTCCTGCCCAGGGGCAGTCCAGCACCGAAATGCAATGGCAATTCCAACCTGAACGAGAGTACCACCAGCAACCCCATACACGTGTTTCACCCTTGTTGGGGATCATCAGTGAGGTGAACCTGATGCCTCTCTAAGCACAGTGAGAGGGAGACCACGTCTGGTTGCCCCCAGGAGACCTAGGGTTACCAATCCCAGGTTCCTTGAAATTTAGTTTGCAAAGGTAGCGGGCGCCCCTCTCTAGACAGAACAAGGCCTGATAACCTGTTCAGTGGTTATTAACCACTTGAGAGTTCGCAGCCACTGCTTTTACTCACTGTGCCTTTCACAGATGGGAAATATCCATTTGCATATCAGTCTTTGTCCTGCCCAGGGGCAGTCCAGCACCGAAATGCAATGGCAATTCCAACCTGAACGAGAGTACCACCAGCAACCCCATACACGTGTTTCACCCTTGTTGGGGATCATCAGTGAGGTGAACCTGATGCCTCTCTAAGCACAGTGAGAGGGAGACCACGTCTGGTTGCCCCCAGGAGACCTAGGGTTACCAATCCCAGGTTCCTTGAAATTTAGTTTGCAAAGGTAGCGGGCGCCCCTCTCTAGACAGAACAAGGCCTGATAACCTGTTCAGTGGTTATTAACCACTTGAGAGTTCGCAGCCACTGCTTTTACTCACTGTGCCTTTCACAGATGGGAAATATCCATTTGCATATCAGTCTTTGTCCTGCCCAGGGGCAGTCCAGCACCTAAATGCAATGGCAATTCCAACCTGAACGAGAGTACCACCAGCAACCCCATACACGTGTTTCACCCTTGTTGGGGATCATCAGTGAGGTGAACCTGATGCCTCTCTAAGCACAGTGAGAGGGAGACCACGTCTGGTTGCCCCCAGGAGACCTAGGGTTACCAATCCCAGGTTCCTTGAAATTTAGTTTGCAAAGGTAGCGGGCGCCCCTCTCTAGACAGAACAAGGCCTGATAACCTGTTCAGTGGTTATTAACCACTTGAGAGTTCGCAGCCACTGCTTTTACTCACTGTGCCTTTCACAGATGGGAAATATCCATTTGCATATCAGTCTTTGTCCTGCCCAGGGGCAGTCCAGCACCGAAATGCAATGGCAATTCCAACCTGAACGAGAGTACCACCAGCAACCCCATACACGTGTTTCAC
This sequence comes from Ambystoma mexicanum, assembly GCF_040938575.1. Lineage (NCBI taxonomy): Eukaryota > Metazoa > Chordata > Amphibia > Caudata > Ambystomatidae > Ambystoma > Ambystoma mexicanum. The sequence continues at coordinate 824,389,401 of NC_090921.1, forward strand.
CCTTGTTGGGGATCATCAGTGAGGTGAACCTGATGCCTCTCTAAGCACAGTGAGAGGGAGACCACGTCTGGTTGCCCCCAGGAGACCTAGGGTTACCAATCCCAGGTTCCTTGAAATTTAGTTTGCAAAGGTAGCGGGCGCCCCTCTCTAGACAGAACAAGGCCTGATAACCTGTTCAGTGGTTATTAACCACTTGAGAGTTCGCAGCCACTGCTTTTACTCACTGTGCCTTTCACAGATGGGAAATATCCATTTGCATATCAGTCTTTGTCCTGCCCAGGGGCAGTCCAGCACCGAAATGCAATGGCAATTCCAACCTGAACGAGAGTACCACCAGCAACCCCATACACGTGTTTCACCCTTGTTGGGGATCATCAGTGAGGTGAACCTGATGCCTCTCTAAGCACAGTGAGAGGGAGACCACGTCTGGTTGCCCCCAGGAGACCTAGGGTTACCAATCCCAGGTTCCTTGAAATTTAGTTTGCAAAGGTAGCGGGCGCCCCTCTCTAGACAGAACAAGGCCTGATAACCTGTTCAGTGGTTATTAACCACTTGAGAGTTCGCAGCCACTGCTTTTACTCACTGTGCCTTTCACAGATGGGAAATATCCATTTGCATATCAGTCTTTGTCCTGCCCAGGGGCAGTCCAGCACCGAAATGCAATGGCAATTCCAACCTGAACGAGAGTACCACCAGCAACCCCATACACGTGTTTCACCCTTGTTGGGGATCATCAGTGAGGTGAACCTGATGCCTCTCTAAGCACAGTGAGAGGGAGACCACGTCTGGTTGCCCCCAGGAGACCTAGGGTTACCAATCCCAGGTTCCTTGAAATTTAGTTTGCAAAGGTAGCGGGCGCCCCTCTCTAGACAGAACAAGGCCTGATAACCTGTTCAGTGGTTATTAACCACTTGAGAGTTCGCAGCCACTGCTTTTACTCACTGTGCCTTTCACAGATGGGAAATATCCATTTGCATATCAGTCTTTGTCCTGCCCAGGGGCAGTCCAGCACCGAAATGCAATGGCAATTCCAACCTGAACGAGAGTACCACCAGCAACCCCATACACGTGTTTCACCCTTGTTGGGGATCATCAGTGAGGTGAACCTGATGCCTCTCTAAGCACAGTGAGAGGGAGACCACGTCTGGTTGCCCCCAGGAGACCTAGGGTTACCAATCCCAGGTTCCTTGAAATTTAGTTTGCAAAGGTAGCGGGCGCCCCTCTCTAGACAGAACAAGGCCTGATAACCTGTTCAGTGGTTATTAACCACTTGAGAGTTCGCAGCCACTGCTTTTACTCACTGTGCGTTTCACAGATGGGAAATATCCATTTGCATATCAGTCTTTGTCCTGCCCAGGGGCAGTCCAGCACCGAAATGCAATGGCAATTCCAACCTGAACGAGAGTACCACCAGCAACCCCATACACGTGTTTCACCCTTGTTGGGGATCATCAGTGAGGTGAACCTGAAGGCCTCTCTAAGCACAGTGAGAGGGAGACCACGTCTGGTTGCCCCCAGGAGACCTAGGGTTACCAATCCCAGGTTCCTTGAAATTTAGTTTGCAAAGGTAGCGGGCGCCCCTCTCTAGACAGAACAAGGCCTGATAACCTGTTCAGTGGTTATTAACCACTTGAGAGTTCGCAGCCACTGCTTTTACTCACTGTGCCTTTCACAGATGGGAAATATCCATTTGCATATCAGTCTTTGTCCTGCCCAGGGGCAGTCCAGCACCGAAATGCAATGGCAATTCCAACCTGAACGAGAGTACCACCAGCAACCCCATACACGTGTTTCACCCTTGTTGGGGATCATCAGTGAGGTGAACCTGATGCCTCTCTAAGCACAGTGAGAGGGAGACCACGTCTGGTTGCCCCCAGGAGACCTAGGGTTACCAATCCCAGGTTCCTTGAAATTTAGTTTGCAAAGGTAGCAGGCGCCCCTCTCTAGACAGAACAAGGCCTGATAACCTGTTCAGTGGTTATTAACCACTTCAGAGTTCGCAGCCACTGCTTTTACTCACTGTGCCTTTCACAGATGGGAAATATCCATTTGCATATCAGTCTTTGTCCTGCCCAGGGGCAGTCCAGCACCGAAATGCAATGGCAATTCCAACCTGAACGAGAGTACCACCAGCAACCCCATACACGTGTTTCACCCTTGTTGGGGATCATCAGTGAGGTGAACCTGATGCCTCTCTAAGCACAGTGAGAGGGAGACCACGTCTGGTTGCCCCCAGGAGACCTAGGGTTACCAATCCCAGGTTCCTTGAAATTTAGTTTGCAAAGGTAGCGGGCGCCCCTCTCTAGACAGAACAAGGCCTGATAACCTGTTCAGTGGTTATTAACCACTTGAGAGTTCGCAGCCACTGCTTTTACTCACTGTGCCTTTCACAGATGGGAAATATCCATTTGTATATCAGTCTTTGTCCTGCCCAGGGGCAGTCCAGCACCGAAATGCAATGGCAATTCCAACCTGAACGAGAGTACCACCAGCACCCCCATACACGTGTTTCACCCTTGTTGGGGATCATCAGTGAGGTGAACCTGATGCCTCTCTAAGCACAGTGAGAGGGAGACCACGTCTGGTTGCCCCCAGGAGACCTAGGGTTACCAATCCCAGGTTCCTTGAAATTTAGTTTGCAAAGGTAGCGGGCGCCCCTCTCTAGACAGAACAAGGCCTGATAACCTGTTCAGTGGTTATTAACCACTTGAGAGTTCGCAGCCACTGCTTTTACTCACTGTGCCTTTCACAGATGGGAAATATCCATTTGCATATCAGTCTTTGTCCTGCCCAGGGGCAGTCCAGCACCGAAATGCAATGGCAATTCCAACCTGAACGAGAGTACCACCAGCAACCCCATACACGTGTTTCACCCTTGTTGGGGATCATCAGTGATTTGAACCTGATGCCTCTCTAAGCACAGTGAGAGGGAGACCACGTCTGGTTGCCCCCAGGAGACCTAGGGTTACTAATCCCAGGTTCCTTGAAATTTAGTTTGCAAAGGTAGCGGGCGCCCCTCTCTAGACAGAACAAGGCCTGATAACCTGTTCAGTGGTTATTAACCACTTGAGAGTTCGCAGCCACTGCTTTTACTCACTGTGCCTTTCACAGATGGGAAATATCCATTTGCATATCAGTCTTTGTCCTGCCCAGGGGCAGTCCAGCACCGAAATGCAATGGCAATTCCAACCTGAACGAGAGTACCACCAGCAACCCCATACACGTGTTTCACCCTTGTTGGGGATCATCAGTGAGGTGAACCTGATGCCTCTCTAAGCACAGTGAGAGGGAGACCACGTCTGGTTGCCCCCAGGAGACCTAGGGTTACCAATCCCAGGTTCCTTGAAATTTAGTTTGCAAAGGTAGCGGGCGCCCCTCTCTAGACAGAACAAGGCCTGATAACCTGTTCAGTGGTTATTAACCACTTGAGAGTTCGCAGCCACTGCTTTTACTCACTGTGCCTTTCACAGATGGGAAATATCCATTTGCATATCAGTCTTTGTCCTGCCCAGGGGCAGTCCAGCACCGAAATGCAATGGCAATTCCAACCTGAACGAGAGTACCACCAGCAACCCCATACACGTGTTTCACCCTTGTTGGGGATCATCAGTGAGGTGAACCTGATGCCTCTCTAAGCACAGTGAGAGGGAGACCACGTCTGGTTGCCCCCAGGAGACCTAGGGTTACCAATCCCAGGTTCCTTGAAATTTAGTTTGCAAAGGTAGCGGGCGCCCCTCTCTAGACAGAACAAGGCCTGATAACCTGTTCAGTGGTTATTAACCACTTGAGAGTTCGCAGCCACTGCTTTTACTCACTGTGCCTTTCACAGATGGGAAATATCCATTTGCATATCAGTCTTTGTCCTGCCCAGGGGCAGTCCAGCACCGAAATGCAATGGCAATTCCAACCTGAACGAGAGTACCACCAGCAACCCCATACACGTGTTTCACCCTTGTTGGGGATCATCAGTGAGGTGAACCTGATGCCTCTCTAAGCACAGTGAGAGGGAGACCACGTCTGGTTGCCCCCAGGAGACCTAGGGTTACCAATCCCAGGTTCCTTGAAATTTAGTTTGCAAAGGTAGCGGGCGCCCCTCTCTAGACAGAACAAGGCCTGATAACCTGTTCAGTGGTTATTAACCACTTGAGAGTTCGCAGCCACTGCTTTTACTCACTGTGCCTTTCACAGATGGGAAATATCCATTTGTATATCAGTCTTTGTCCTGCCCAGGGGCAGTCCAGCACCGAAATGCAATGGCAATTCCAACCTGAACGAGAGTACCACCAGCAACCCCATACACGTGTTTCACCCTTGTTGGGGATCATCAGTGAGGTGAACCTGATGCCTCTCTAAGCACAGTGAGAGGGAGACCACGTCTGGTTGCCCCCAGGAGACCTAGGGTTACCAATCCCAGGTTCCTTGAAATTTAGTTTGCAAAGGTAGCGGGCGCCCCTCTCTAGACAGAACAAGGCCTGATAACCTGTTCAGTGGTTATTAACCACTTGAGAGTTCGCAGCCACTGCTTTTACTCACTGTGCCTTTCACAGATGGGAAATATCCATTTGCATATCAGTCTTTGTCCTGCCCTGGGGCAGTCCAGCACCGAAATGCAATGGCAATTCCAACCTGAACGAGAGTACCACCAGCAACCCCATACACGTGTTTCACCCTTGTTGGGGATCATCAGTGATTTGAACCTGATGCCTCTCTAAGCACAGTGAGAGGGAGACCACGTCTGGTTGCCCCCAGGAGACCTAGGGTTACCAATCCCAGGTTCCTTGAAATTTAGTTTGCAAAGGTAGCGGGCGCCCCTCTCTAGACAGAACAAGGCCTGATAACCTGTTCAGTGGTTATTAACCACTTGAGAGTTCGCAGCCACTGCTTTTACTCACTGTGCCTTTCACAGATGGAAAATATCCATTTGCATATCAGTCTTTGTCCTGCCCAGGGGCAGTCCAGCACCGAAATGCAATGGCAATTCCAACCTGAACGAGAGTACCACCAGCAACCCCATACACGTGTTTCACCCTTGTTGGGGATCATCAGTGAGGTGAACCTGATGCCTCTCTAAGCACAGTGAGAGGGAGACCACGTCTGGTTGCCCCCAGGAGACCTAGGGTTACCAATCCCAGGTTCCTTGAAATTTAGTTTGCAAAGGTAGCGGGCGCCCCTCTCTAGACAGAACAAGGCCTGATAACCTGTTCAGTGGTTATTAACCACTTGAGAGTTCGCAGCCACTGCTTTTACTCACTGTGCCTTTCACAGATGGGAAATATCCACTGAACCACTGAACAGGTTATAAGGCCTTGTTCTGTCGAGAGAGGGGCGCCCGCTACCTTTGCAAACTAAATTTCAAGGAACCTGGGATTGGTAACCCTAGGTCTCCTGGGGGCAACCAGACGTGGTCTCCCTCTCACTGTGTTTAGAGAGGCATCAGCTTCACCTCACTGATGATCCCCAACAAGGGTGAAACACGTGTATGGGGTTGCTGGTGGTACTCTCGTTCAGGTTGGAATTGCCATTGCATTTCGGTGCTGGACTGCCCCTGGGCAGGACAAAGACTGATATGCAAATGGATATTTCCCATCTGTGAAAGGCACAGTGAGTAAAAGCAGTGGCTGCGAACTCTCAAGTGGTTAATAACCACTGAACAGGTTATAAGGCCTTGTTCTGTCGAGAGAGGGGCGCCCGCTACCTTTGCAAACTAAATTTCAAGGAACCTGGGATTGGTAACCCTAGGTCTCCTGGGGGCAACCAGACGTGGTCTCCCTCTCACTGTGTTTAGAGAGGCATCAGCTTCACCTCACTGATGATCCCCAACAAGGGTGAAACACGTGTATGGGGTTGCTGGTGGTACTCTCGTTCAGGTTGGAATTGCCATTGCATTTCGGTGCTGGACTGCCCCTGGGCAGGACAAAGACTGATATGCAAATGGATATTTCCCATCTGTGAAAGGCACAGTGAGTAAAAGCAGTGGCTGCAAACTCTCAAGTGGTTAATAACCACTGAACAGGTTATAAGGCCTTGTTCTGTCGAGAGAGGGGCGCCCGCTACCTTTGCAAACAAAACAACATTTTTAAAGAGATTGGTTGTTGTCAGTAGTTAGTGAGAGTGCCAGGCAAGAGTTTTCAGCCGACAGATCCTGCTGCTCATTATTTTCATTTGTCAGAGGGATAATATTTAAAAAAACAGTGATTACCGGTTTTGTCATAATACTTTTGCTAGAATCGTCTTGCCTAGAATTATGCACTTGATCATGAGACATCACACTCATTTCTCGGCTCCTGTGCCTTTTCTTCACTCTGGCAGCCGTACTATGAAGACCGTACTTGCGCACCGGAGCACACAGCATTTTGGCGAAATTGAGGGCAAATCAAGGCTTACCTGCACATCCTTCAAGTCAGGCTCATCTCGCCTTATCACCCCCATGCTAAGAGACACAAGACACTCTGTCCCACTCTGGTCTCACGATGCGTGAGCTGACGCGCTGGTGTGCAGTTTATATTTCATGTTAGGAAATCTTGTGGTGAGCGCTGATGCGCTAGATCATCCAGGCTCGTTCTGGCTCATCACCACAAGCCCAGATACAGTAACTATTCAGTTTAGTTTAGTTTGTTTATATACACAGTATATTACATGAATGTAGGAATTGTATTCTTACTGCAATGTGAGCCAAGTTTTCAATGTCACTCAGCCAATCTCCAAGGCACACAAGACACTCTGTCCCACTCCGGCCTCATGACGCGCCTCTCTTGCTGCCTTTGCGCCTGGCTACCCTTGGGTTAGGTGCGCATTACAAATAAACAAATACAAATACAATACCCTAAACATAACCCCTTATAAGCACTTTCTGTCCGGCAAGTTAGTGATGTCATCTGTTGTGTTATGTCTGTGTTATGTCTGTTGGTATGAGCACTGCATGGCGGGGGCACCAGATAACGTTGCGTAGCTTACCACAATTGGTGAATTCCTTTGGTTTTTAGATTTTACACTGATTTCAAAAGTTTCTATTTGAGCAACTTATCCAAAACATCCAATTAGATGAGGATAGCACAGGGGAAACATGCTCGCCTTGGAAACAAGACGACACAAAGCAACACAGGTTTGATCCCCGGATCCGTGCTTAGAAACCTCTGGGTATTAAGCGCGTTATAAATAACCTATCATTTCATTAACAACAGGTTTTCACTGATATATTATATACATGTAAACAAAATTAAAAAAAAAACATTTTTGTGGCCTCTGCTAGGATCAAATCCACCCAGCAGGTTGTACACAGATACCTGGGAGAGATGTTAGCTCATTGAGGGGAATTCAAGTTGTAAGCGACTAGCCACTCATAGGGACAAGGGAGTCACTTGACTCCTCAGGGATCTTTGAGTACGCAGCACATCATTTCTTGGTCACCTGGAGTTAATTGTCACTTGTCGTTGGCTGGTGGGGACTGTACAATTTTTGGGCCTTTATGTGTGCATATTCATATGCGTGAATGTATGTATAATATCTATGTATGTGCATGTTTATTATATGTGTATAGTTTACAGAATACATAATACTCTACAACTTTACTAAAGAGTGGGATTTACAACTAGATCTCAAGATCAATTTCCTTCACGCTCAGGCCTTCAGACATACTTTATTACTTTATAGCTATCTTACTCTAAGAGGACTTTACTGTCATGTTATATAGTTCATGCACCTTAAATTGACATTGAATCACAGTCAGGTGTTTGTCTGTAGAATCTAATTTAACTGAACTCAAATCTACCCTTTCTCCTCTTCCCCTACACAACTTATTCTCCTCTTCCCCTACACAATTTATGACCCAATGTTCTCCCCGCGCACACTGCTTCGTATTCATGTTCAACTCTTGGTGCAGACGCATTAGTTCAGCTGGCTTGGCAAACTCAGCTCTTTCCCTGAACACAGGGCGTGGTTCCTGCACACTAAGCTGTTGTAAAACTACAAGGGCCCGCTTGAGCACATTGTAGTGGGCTTATCCGCCAAGAAAGCACTGGACCCAGGCTTCACTGTAGGTAAGTTTACTATCTGTTGTGTACATGAGGTAACTGATACACAGTTACGTTTCATAGACAAGAACACTGGACATCCACACGAGCCAGCTCCTAGATGTAACTGCCAACTTCAGAACACCCCAACAGTCACACACACAACATTCCACACTGACAGCATGACATTCCAAAGCCTCAGCATTGCAAACCCCAACCTGAGATCATAATACATCTCCCTCTGTTATACAATCTACTCATCCATTCCAAAACATGTAAGACTACACAAAATATGACTCTGTTAAACAGCTAATACTTGGTCACCACTCAAACCGATAATGGAAACCAAAACACAAGGAAATAACACAAGCTTATTCAGACGCTTTGCTAAGCAGTGAGTGGGCGGTAGATCTCTTTCCTCCGCAGGAGCCTCCATCTGGAACGGTCTCCCAGCCCTTCTCAGGCTTGAACTGGATCTCCTTAAATTGCAGAAGCTTTTCAAGACCCTCCATTTCTCTTCTTCCTTCCCTCTCACCCTCCCCTGCTAACACCCCCTCTGCCTTAGTGACTGGCTGCCTGGCTCCCTCTGAGTTCTACATGGCTCCAGGCCCACCCGCCCAGACCACCCCCCCTCCTTGCACTTAGCATGTGGACCTTCTCCCCCTGCAACCCATGCAATTCCTTTGCACTTATTCTCTGGGCATCCCTTCAGCACTTGCCTAGCCCTTGCGCCTCCTTCCCTCCTCCTGCTCCCCCCTCCTTTTTCTCTTGCACTCTTTATGTTGCATTTGCCTTACCACCCTAACACTATACTTCGTGCTGACCGGCACCTCCCCCCTCCTTCACACTTCTTGTTACTGCACTTGTACGATCCGAATGTCACAAGGCCTAGTAGGACCATTCTTTTGTTATCTTTATTCCTTGTCCGGTCTTTTCTGTGCCTTGTGGCCTCTTGAAACACCATTTGTTGTATAGGCGCCATAGACTACAATTTAAAATAAATAAATGAAAAAAGGTGAACCCACAACTGTATGCAGTCAGAACCGCGCTCATATACACAGGGCAACTAAATAAGAACCAAATGCGCACAACTAGGCACACAACAACAAGATGGACTAATCTATTGTGCAACTTGTGGAACAAAACCCATTGTGCTGGAGATGTCAACCAACAAAACAAATCGCTGGTAGATATAAAACAACATGGCACCTCATCACTTACTACTCTCTACCATATCAAGGAAAAACAGGAAAACATTGATAACAACTGTCAACATGCCCCCTCTTGCAGCACCTCCTTGCACACCTTAACTGCAATGCAATCAGTACAATTACCTGCAGCACCTTGTAACGGTTTATTGAGAGGCCATCCTCAACATGGGGAGTTCCTTCCCTCCACACACAAGGTGTCTCGAAACAAACTGTTTAACAGATTATTTTATTCAGCCCTATCTCGGAATCATATCATGCCCCTTGGATCTCTCCCCTTGAGCTAACAATGAGCCAAGAACCAGGCCAGTGTATGGGGAAATATATTGGTATTTATCGAAATTAGAAGTAAGAGAAATTTGCAGAAAATGTCAAACACCATTTTATTCATGGCACAACACAATCAACTTCTCTCAGTATAAATAAATCACAAAAGTGAGTTGAAAAGAACACAGTCACAATTCTTCACTTTCTACAAATTTCACTTCAAGAAATAATTAAACTGATCAATAACCAAAACAATTATAAATGTGGTGTTGTGCGATTTTGATTTCCCTGCGGGCTTAAAAGGCTAGCAGTAGGATTTCAAGATTGTTATAAATACATATGGCAATTATGATTTCGCCCACACTTTTGGTTCAAAATAAACACTGAGTGATTTAGCAGTTTGTTTTTCAGACCCCCCAACTTAGGTCTGTGTTGGGGAAGTCAGACAAAAATTGAAGTGATTTGGGGAATTTTGGATTTCAGACCCCCTCCACTGAAAGACCTGTGTTAGGGAAGCTGGATAAAAAGGTTGGACTGATTTAAGAACAAAGACACCCCTCTTCCTTAAAGAAGTCGGGGTCAGCAGGAAAGAAAGGATTACCCAATTAAATTGTAGGCCATAGTTTTCAGTGCACACTGGGAAGTCAGTATTGTTAATTTTGAATTTTAACACAATTCACCCCCTAGTTTTCTGCCAAATGGGGAATTAATTAAATTAATATTTTTAATTAAATAGGCTAAGGATCTACACATTTAAGGCAAGCAGATTCCCCCACCTTTTGGTTTCACTGGGCTCAGTTCTATTTACAGCCTCTGTTTAAAGTTCAGGAAAGCCAGCTGCATCTCAGGACACTCTGGAAAGATAAGGCAGGGTTCTGGTCACTTCACTCTCAAAGATGGCCTCCTGCTCTCCACCCTAGGACCCAGTCTGCTTTGAGGCCTTCCTAAAAATAGACAGCTCCACCCTGATGCACTTTCAGCAATCTCCTCTGGTGTTTCTTTACAGCTGCTAGATAGTAAGTTTTAGCAGCCCTCCTGATGGTAAATTTCACCAGCTCTGTCCCATCCTCCTAGTGCAGTCCCCCATATATAGAAGCAATGACACCACCAATTTTACAATCTTGAGGAAGTAACCTACAATAGTTCCTGCAACTAGGATTGGACAGTTAACCTCTCTCCTCCCAAATCCAGCCTCCCTCTCAGGATTGGTTTAGGGGTCTGGAGCAACATATGGCAATTCCCATTTGTAATCACCATTTGTTCTCCTTTGAAATTCTTGGCAAAAACTAGTTATGTATCAAAATCCTTGTGATTTACTAGTAAGTGCCATAATATATATATATATTTTCCTTTTCAGCTTATCGTGGGGCATTAAATCAAACCACAGCCAGGTCCGCACCATGTTGTACGACTGTTTGGCAATTTTCTGCCATTTTCACAAAAAGCATAACAGTGATGAATATGTAATTTATTACCCATATTCCTAAATTTTCCCTCCACCCGTCCACCAACTCTCATATTCGAAACAAATAGGGGTGTGGAACATGTATATTCCCCATTCTTCCCGCAAAATGCGGAAACACAGGGAATAACATGGATGTGTCGAGGGACGCGCTAAACAAAGAAATAGTACACCCAGTCAAGCACTAACTAACTAAATTCATGGATTTCAACGCTCAACTTCATGGCAGGAAAAGTCACACACAAACCTCATGATCTTACCGCCACATGATAGAGGCAACGTTGCAGTGCTTATATTCCTGTTTTTAAATATCAAATCTAGGTGAGTGTGTTCACATTTTGCATTGCATTGTTTTTCTGTTTAAAAAATATGGATTCCCACATTGCTCCCTCCTTAAACTGCTATGCCGCCTGGAAGGTAGGGTCAGGACTGTGCATTGCATCCCCCACACCCATTTTTTTGTTTTTCTGCCTTTCTCTCATCTATCCTGAGATGGCACTTTCCATCTCTCCAATCTTCTCTAACTGCAACACTATCATCTATCCACCCTCCCTCACAAGATCTGGATGTAAAAAGCACAAAAAATACCTCCTGGGTGCAAACACTGGCCTCCTAATCGCAGACACCTATGTCAGTGCAGCCTCCAGAGAAATCTTCACTGACATCCTCTTCTCTGTCCCATCTCCATACCTATTGACTTCTTATATCATCTCTGCTCTCTCCCCTTTCTCAACCTCTCCCATTAATGAGGCACAAAGTGGGAAGTCCTCTTGGCGGGCTTCTTCTTATCTCGCTGCTGCATTAATGTCTACCACACTAGCACCATCCTGGTTCAGAGCCTTCAGGCCAACCTCCTTCTCTTTGACCGGATCCTGCCATCTGTCATTAACTTTCTTGCTTCTCTTGCCTCTCCCCCTACTTCCCTCTCTGCTCCACCACCTTTGACTGAAGAACCACGCCCCTGTACTCCACCTCAGAAAACCTTCAAAGGCAGAGGTTGTCTCCACCTGGCGACCCTCAACGACCGCTCAGCCAACAAACACTCTGCTGACATCTGCCACCTTCTTGAAGACACTAACCTTGACATTCTCACACTTACTGAGACTTGGTTCAATGCCAGCTCAGCCACTGCTTTTGAGTCTCTCTTACCTGACGGCTTTAAGATCATTTCCAATCCTCAACTCCACCATGCTGGCGGTAGATTTGCCTTAATCTTCCCTGAGTGGGTTCCTTCTTCCATCTTACCATCTTACCCACTCAGCTCTATTCGTCCTTTGAGAGCCTGGTATGCAAATTGGTTATCTCTCCCTCCTCCAGCCTGACCATTGCTACCATTTACCGGCCTCCTGGTGTTACTTCCCTGTTCCTCTTACTTCCCTGTTCCTAATGGGCTGATTTTTGTTTCTCCTTACTCTCAACCACGTTCAACCTGCTACTCCTGGGTGATTTTAACATCCAATTGGACTGGCACAGCATCCACTCTCTTCATTAAACTCTGCACCTTTTTATCCCTCTCAATTCTCCCTTCTGGTCCAACCCAGTCTGTTGGACACACTCTGGATGTCCTCATCATTTTCAACCTCTCTGTATCATCTCCTCTGGTCACCCCTCTCTCTTGGTCCGACCACTCTCTTCTGTCCTCCCACCTGGGTCCCTATGGCCTTGTGACAACTCCTCCAAAAGCTCTGCCAACCACGTTCACAAACATCCATCCGATGAAATAAGTGTCAGCTGCTGCCTTCACTTCCACCTTTATCACCTTTGCCCGCCCAACTCACACTCTACCGCTGACTCTGCTCTCAGCAAACTCCACCTGTCCATCACCAACTCCCTTGACATTCTTGCCCGAGTCATGAGAATCCACCTGAAACCTGCTTTTAAGCATAACACTTGATACGATTCCGAACTTGCAGACTTGAAAAGTAAGTGCAAATATTTTCTATCTAGTAACATGCCTACATTAGTATTAACATTGTGTATATGTGTATATTGTGCTATCATCAATACGCAAGTGACTACCTTTGGATTCATGACATTACATGGCAATGGTTACATTTGTATTCATATTTTCTATCTTTTAACATTTATAGTATGGTAGCACCTGAAGAGTGCTCTAATGAAAACACACTGTTTCACCCCTTATTACCCTCTGCATTAAAGGAGAAAAAGAAAGAAACTCACTTTCTTTGTTGTTTGGAGAAAATAATAGTTTGTTTATCTATGCAGTTGAAAAAATCAACATAGATGCCTATCAGTGTTTATCGGCTGTAAAGATTTCCAACAATGTCGAATGGCATGCATAACACTGAATTGACTGGGCCACTCGAACCTGTATACAAATTGTCCCTTGTCGAACATGTGTACAAATTGTGCTATGTTACTATGTGGATTTGTTTTCCATTACTAAAAGCATGTCAACATCACGTCATGTCACTACCCTGCCAGTCATTTCAAGCACAAGGAGCGCTTTCAGTGTTCCAATTTATTTTAATTTCCCTTTAGTTTCACTAATACGCCCTGTTCTTCAACAAGGCTTCTGAGGTTACCATGGAAACCATTTTTCAATTTTACACTTCTAAATTACTTTTTTAGACAGGCCACACCATGGCTGAGACTGATAAATGTTTATTTTTTCAATCCGAGCATTAATGGTGGAGTTATTTGTCTTTTTCGGACGCACTCGATCCAACATGGCCGACATAGATATCATTTTTCAAATTTACATTCCAAATTACGTTTTTAGATTGGCAACACCATGGCCAAGACTGATATTAGTGTATTTTTCCAATCCGAACCCTAATGGTGGAGTTATCTGTCTTTTTCGGACGCACTCGATCCAACATGGCCGACATAGATATCATTTTTCAAATTTACATTCTAAATTACGTTTTTAGATTGGCCATACCATGGCCAAGACTGATAATAGTGTATTTTTCCAGTCCGAGCCCTAATGGTTGAGTTACCTGTCATTTTCGGACGCACTCGATCCAAAATGGCCGCCGTATAAATAGAAAAGGCTCCTAGTAACAGCGTTACTAACGCTATGCCGCCAGGCCCCTTTCGAGCCCCGGAGTGAGTCAGCACATTTCTACAGCGCTCTCCACTGGCCCGCTATTCGTGATTCATGCACAAAGGTAAGATCTTTGTAGACACACCACCATTAGGTCAGGCATTTTGTTCCCTGAGTGGAACCCCCACTAATATGCCCCTTATTCATTTATGTGTTCAGGTTTCCGCGCAAGGGCCGCATATTTAAAATCAGAGTCCATCCCACTCCAAGATCCTCACAAGTGAGGTAAGATTGGTTGACCTATAACTCATTTGTTATTTAAGTATCTGTAAGACACCAGATCACTATTGAGTGCCCTTCTTTGCTTTTTAATAGGATTACACTAAGATCCTTCACACGCCTGGCGTAATACTAGAAATTCGTGCCAGTGGAAATAATTATCCACAGGTAAGCTGGGGCCTCACAGTATTGGATTTATTCCTTTGTTTAAATGATACACGCTCGAACACACACCCCTGACGAGTTTTTCCCTTTCCCCTGCAGCACCTATTCCACCCCGTGCAGCACTTCGTCCTGATGAAGGCCGTACATATGCTGGGACATAATTGGTCCACCTAAACGGCCGAAACACCTTGGTGTAGACGCACCCCGAACAACAGTGCATTGTCACTGTCCACTACCAATTGTCAATTCACGAACCCCTTTTTTTTTTTTTTCTGTTGTTGCTTACTTTGTCTAATTGTGTTGTTTTATACTGAAGTATATGAATCACCATAACAAACTATGTATTTTGATTGAGTTTGCGTTACCTACACGACTGTTGTGTCAAACTATGTGACCCCATGTGTTTGTAAATATATCCTATAAGCCTGTACGGTTGGTTTCATTAAACCGTGTGATGTTAAAAAAAAAAAAAAAAAAAAAAAATCTATGTTGATTTTTTCAACTGCATAGATAAACAAACTATTATTTTCTCCAAACAACAAAGAAAGTGAGTTTCTTTCTTTTTCTCCTTTAATGCAGAGGGTAATAAGGGGTGAAACAGTGTGTTTTCATTAGAGCACTCTTCTTTGTACCTATTCAATTGTAATTTTTGTCTTAAAGTAACCCTCCTGGGTAGAATAGGTCCATAACCAGGAGCCCATTTTTTGAATCTAGTATGGTAGCACCTACATTCAGATTTGCATGTTGTACATAGTGCTATTGATACTACTGAGTACCTACCTTTGTATTTTGTGTATATTGCGCTAACATCAGTAAACATGTGGCTACATTCATATCAATGACATTAGAAGCTACTGCTTACATTTGTATTCATATTTTCTAGCTAGTAATATTTATAATATGGTAGGGCCTACATTTGTATTGACATTTTGTGTGTTCTGATATTATTACTACGCTAGAGTCTACATTTGTATTTTTAACATTGTGTTTATTGTGCTGTCATCAGTAAGCAAATGGCTACATTCATATTGATGACAGATGCTACTGCTTACATTTGTATTAACTTTTCTATCTAGTACTACGTATATAACGGAGGTGTCTACATTCGTATTGTAAGTTTGTAGATGGT
Source organism: Ambystoma mexicanum (assembly GCF_040938575.1). Lineage (NCBI taxonomy): Eukaryota > Metazoa > Chordata > Amphibia > Caudata > Ambystomatidae > Ambystoma > Ambystoma mexicanum. Next base: position 824,404,930 of record NC_090921.1, read on the forward strand.
GATATTAATTATGTTCTAGTGCCTTATTTTTATATTGCATTATGAAATAAGTAAGTCAAAGTATAGGTTTTATTATTGATAATGCTCACATCTAAATAATAGCTGTATTCAGTAGTAAAAGCTGAATTGGTAAAAAATGTTTTACTAATCTGGGTCAGTTGAAGACTTGAAATGAGTGGTTTTTGCCATTTTCAAATATGCTGCAATGAAATAGTTATACATTATTTATTTTAAAGTATAACATTTTAAAATTAGGCGTGTAACAATATTTAAAAAGTATATACTTTGATAAAGGGCACTTACTTTGCGGCCGCACTGGTCACTGTCTTCAATTGAAGTGATTCTTATTCTTAATAGGCATGGTTGAATGAATTGAATGTTTGGGCAAAATGACACATGCGTTTGTTGTAGATTGTTCTAGTTTGTTGTCACGTCAGTATGGTGGAGAGTTTCTGTATACTGATTAGGTGATGTACATTGTGCATGCATAGTTCGTTATTATTTGCACATGCTGTTTGTTAAAGAAGAAGTGTTTTTATTGACGAATTTCATGGTGCATTTTTCTGAAAATGGAACCCCATGTAAGTTTGTAAGCAAATGTGTTGTGTATGTATTATGTGTATTTGTCAATCTTGATTTGTACAAATTTGGGACATAAATATTTGTAAACATCCGCAATGTAAGTTTACACATGCTTGCATATTTGTCGTGTCGCTGTGTTATTTAAGTCACCCGATGGTATGTATAGGTGCAGCGTTATTACAATGTACATGCACACAATGTTTGTAGCTGGAAGTGCGTCTATTGTAAGGCAAATTGTATTGCTATGCATTTTTATATGTATTTTTTATGGAAGTGTGGTTATTTAAACAGTTTTTCTTTAAATGTAGGTAAAAACAGCTTTTATTGGAGGAGACTTGTGAGTCCATTGGCTAGAGCATCATATTGGGCGAGTGCTTGCCGTTTTGCCATTTGGTGATATGAAGGTGGAATGGCTTGCTTTTAGGGGTGGCAAATGGTAAGACATTATGACTCCACTTTTAGTTTACTTTGACATTTTTGTTAAGGCACCTGATTTAATTTTAATCTGCAATGGTGGTAACAATCTTCGCTATTAGAGATATGATAGTTTATTTGTATAGTGCCTATACACAATGTGTTTCAAAGCGCTTCAAGGCAAGGGAGGGAACACAGGAAAAATGCAAACAGTGAACATTCTTACAAGGCCTTGAATAATAAGAATTTGAAATGTACTAACATCCTCGGCCTGGCGACATTTCAGGTAGTGCAAGAGCTAAGACACAGATAAGGGAGGGAGGAGTTGGGTGGGAAGGGAAAGGGAACAGACAGGCGTCTAACGTACTAGGCCTGATGACATTTCTGATAGAGCTGGAGGATAACGAGAGGAGTGGGTTAGGGGGAGGAGAAGGAAGGAGAGGAACAAAACAAGCGAATATCGTACTAGGCCTGACGACATTTCAGATAGTGCTGTAGATGAACAGAGATTTTTTTTCATATTAAAAATGGATCTACTACGACTAGCAGGATTATTTCCAGTAATAAACATAATGTGTTTCATGTTTGGTAACACGTAAAGTATGAATACAGGGCAGTGTGAATCATGAAAACATGTAACGTGCTCGCACAACTGTAAATAGGTGTATATATACATTTTCATTTGAACATGAACTACATTTTATTTTTCACAAGAACATTAAGAGCAACATTGACACTATTTTTCGGATGGATGAAGTACATTTGACGGATGAGGGTAATTGTTTGTTTTGTTACTATTTGTTACTATTTTTGATGGTCTACGTTATGTTTTGCACTAATTTACTCCTTTACTTTTTTGTTGGTTTGTTTATTTATATAGCGTGCAAAACCCTGAGGTATCTAGGCGCTTACACTTGTGAGATTAGTTTCAGTGCTTCAGGTTACAGAAAAGGAAGCGTAGGAGGTGAGTAACAACATTGTGGAACGTGCAAACGTAATACATCATGCGCAAAGTGCAAAAGAGAAGTGCAAGGTGATCACATCCATTGAGCCTGACCCCAAGTTACAGAGCAGCAGCAACACACAGATGCAAAGTCAAATCAGTGGGGAAATACATGGTGCCTACCCCGTGTTGCAGGGCGGCAGCAGCACACAGATGCAAAATTCAAATCATTTGGGCAAATACATGGTGCCTACCCCAAGTTACAAGGCGACAGCAGCACAGGCGATAAGAAAGACAAAGCAATAGGCAAATACATGGTGCCTACCACATGTTGCAGGGCGGCAGCAACACACAGATGTGAAGGTCAAATCAGTGGTCAAATACTTGGTGCTTACCCCAAGTTACAGGTGAACAGCAGCACACAGATGCGAAAGTCCAGCAATGGGCAAATACATGGTGCCTACCCCATGTTGCAGGGTGGCAGCAGCACATAGGTGCGAAAGTCAAACAAGTGGGCAACGAAAGTCCAGCAATAGGCAGATACAAGGTGCCTACCCCATGTTGCAGGGAGGCAGCAGCACACAGATGCAAAAGTCAAACAGTGGGCAAATACATGGTGCCTACCGCATGTTGCAGGGCGACAGCAGCATATAGATGTGAATGTCCAGCAATGGGCAAATACAGGGTGCCTACCCCATGTTGCAGGGCGGCAGCAGCACACAGACGCGAAGGTCAAACAGTGGGCAAATATTTGGTGCCTACCCCATGTTGCAGGGCGGCAGCAGCACACAGATGCGAAAGTCAAACAGTGGGCAAATACATGGTGCCTACTTTTTTGCTAATGCATTATTTTGTTTCACCTTGGCAAAATTATGCATTTCCTTATGTATGGAGTATGTGGTCATGCTAATTATGGCAGAAGATTCTTTATGTTATCATTTGTTTTCTTGCTTGAGTGTATGTTGGAATGTCTATGCTTTGGGGGTTGATAGTATGTTTGGAATGTGTACACAGTGGGGAGAGGGCGTATGCTGTGTATGGTTAGGGTAATGTCTTAATATTGTTGCTGTAATTATGTCTTTTCTTGCTTGAGTCTATGTTGGAATGCCCACACAGTGGGGGTAATTTTGTATGCTGTGTGCGGTAATGTCTGAATATTGTTACTGGATTTGTGTTTTGTAGTTTCAGAGTATGTTGGCATGTGTATGCTGTGGGGGTTCAGTGTATGTTGTGTGTGAGTGTGAGTGGGTGTGTATGCTGTTTCTTATGCTCTGCGTGTAGGTGCGTATGTTGTGTGTGTGTGTGTGTGGTGTGTGAATTTGTGTTCCCTTGCTTCGGTCTATGTTGGGATGTGAGTGTATGTTGTGATGTGCATGCAGTGTGGGTGGGTGCTTATGTTGTATGTGTGTGAATTCTGTATTTTCCTGATTGGGTGTATGTTGGGATATGAGTGCATGTTGTGATGTGCACACACTGTGGGTGCATGCTTATGTTGTGCGTATGTGTTGTGTGTGAAATCTGTATTTCTTGCTTGAGTGTAAGTTGGACTGTGTACGCAATGTGGGTGGGTGCATATGTTGTGTGTGAATTTTGTATTGCTTGCTTGATTTTATGTTCAAATGTGTACGCTGGCTGGGTGCATGTGTTTTTGTGTGTGTTGTGTGTGAATTATGTATTTCTGTGGGACTGTGTACGCAATGTGGGTGGGTGTGTATGTTGTGTGTATGTCATCTTGCTTCAGTGTATGTTGGACCGTGTATGCAGTGTGGGTGGGTGCATATGTTGTGTGCGGAGTCTATTCCTTGCATAAGTGCATGTTGGACTATGTACGCAGTGTAGGTGGGTGCATATGCTGTGTGTGAATTCTGTATTTCTTGCTTGAATGTATGTTGGACTGTGTACAGAGTGTGTTGCTGTGTGTGAATACTGTATTGATGTCGTGTGTGTGTTGTGTGTGAATTCTATATATATGTTGGACTGTGTACACAGTGTAGGTGGGTGCGTATGTTGTGTGTGCTGTGTGTGAAGTATATATTTCTTGCTTAAGTATATGATGGACTGTGTACACGGTGTAGGTGGGTGTGTATGTTGTGTGTCTGTTGTTTCATATGCTCTGTGTACAGTCTGTATGAACTATGCACATTCATTCTGTGTCTTAGAGGATGTGTGTTGGGTTTTGTGTGTCCAGACTCCTCTGTGGTGGCTTAGTGGTGATTGTGGGTGGTGTTGTGTGTTTTCTGGTAATTGTTTTGCAGAGCTATTCATTTACTCCTTTTCTTCTTTGCGTAACGTCTGCCTTTGACCGAAGTTCCGCTTTGACATGCGCTCTTTTTCTATGTGTTTTTCATAAGTTCTTTTCGTAATTAGGTGTGAGTTACCTCCACGTAAGTTGCAAACTAAATATATATAGAATTGAACAATAATATTACAATAGCGTTCCGGTAGGGAACTACTATATTACAAAGTCGGTGATATCATGTCTTTTTATGGTTACATTTGTCTCCCCTTGGTAAGAACACATTTGCAGATGCTTATAACGTTGCCGTTATTCTACAAAACTAGAATATTGACTGGACTCTGAATCTCTTTGGAATGGTCTCTACTGTTCCATTGAGTGAGGGAAGGCGATAGAGGGTGATCTCGAAAGTAGCATTTCTCATGCGTCCCATAAGGAAGATTTGACCTCACCTTCAGCAGAAAACGCTGGATGGATGTACAGCATTCCAACTGGAGAAGCTGAGATCTGTTCATCATCTTCATTTGGTCTGGCAAAAATTCTTCCAACTGTTTCTTTAAAAATACTCTATAAAATGACATAAAAGCGCCAAAATTGATTTCGAGTTATTTCAAACTCACTGACCTATTTTTTTTTATTTGTTTATGGTTTATATAAACCTTTCCAAAAAGATAAAAACAAATTCAAATAGAATGTTATAATCATTAACAATTTCTTTTCAGCTCCATGAAAAAAGTATTTTCATATGGTATTTACAACATACTTCTTAAAACCCATATGACAAAAAGTATAATAACTTTCATAACAAACCACAAAAAGTATACTTAAGATAAAATAAAATGATCAATGGTCATATAACTCTTTGATCCCACGGTTCATATATTGCCCTTCATTTCAAATTTTGGGGCTCATTTTCAAGTTAGACCACACACATTTTTTAAAAAAGCAATAAGGCTGATTTTCAATGCAATTGCATTCTCATAAAGCATTGTCAACCATAATAGTTCTCGATTAACCCACAAGATTGAGTGCACAAATTTAGAAAAGTACAAGATTCTCTGAGGAATCAATGGTTGACACAAGAGCAGTAAATGCTGAAGATACTCTTCCTCTTCAATCGAGCCACAAAATCTACAATTTTTCCCTTCACTTCCATTCAAATGTCTCATATTTAGAATTTCATTCGTCCTCCTAACGTTCAGCCTAAAACGCATACTTTTATTCCTTAATGATCTACTGGGATATTTGTTCAGATTGCCTTCAAGATCCGGTTGAAATTTCCAAACTGAAGCTACTTGAGAATAAATCTTGGATTGCACAATAGCTAAAATTGTCTCATTCCAATCATTGCATTTCAATATTTTTTTACCTCGACAGGATTATCGATAACAATTCTGATTGATAGCCCAAGATAAATTAAGATGCTATCGACCTCTGCCTTCATTTCCATGTTAAAGACATCTGACATGTCTACACCCAACATACCATAAAGATCTTCCTTCTTTGCTATCAGACATTCTCTCCATAAGGCAACTCTCTTCCACTGAACACACAATTTTTGAAGACTGAAGGCCAAATTCATATCTTATTAGTTCTATTGGAATGCTTTTAGGAAATAAAACAGTACTTCTCTCCATACTATTCCTTCAATGGTGCGCAAATATTCCAAAAATGCATTTGCATAAAATTCCATACCATACAAGAGTCGAGGCGTCACTTTCATTCTGTAAAATTGTCTACAGGGTGCCATAGAAAATTTGCCATACTTTCTTTCAGTCAGACGTATCTGTCATAGTGCTACCAATGCCTTCTCCTTGAGAATACTTTTGGATATAGGTACTGATCCTGTGTTAGTGAATGTATAGCCTACATATTTCAAGGCCGTAATACTTTTTAGGCGTTTACCTTCACATACCCAGGTAAAATTTAAGTGGGCCTTATTTCTTCTGCCCATCCTTACTATTACAGTTTTTGACGGGTTAATCTGGAGTTTTAGCTCATTCACAAAAAGCCTGTAAACATTTATCAAGAGTTGCAAGCCAACTCGATTACTGTCCAAGAGGAGGAAATCGTCTGCATACGAAATCCAGTTTACAGCTACCCCTCCAATTTTGGGTGGATCCATACCTCTCCCATCTAGCTTGATGCTTGCGCCAGAGGTATATAAATTGAAAAGGGTAGGGGCTAGCATACACCCTTGTTTTAGACCCTTAGTAGTATCTATTTCCATTGTCAATAGACCCACAGAATTCAGTCTTACTCTCATTTTGGTTTCTGAGTACATCAAAATATTCAGATCTAACAAGCCCGGTGGTATACCCAACTCAACAAGCCTTCTCCATAGTGTTGGGCAAAACTCACATACCTATTTACAGCTGCATGCCGACTTTGAGGATCTTGATTGCCACTTTTGGGTTTATGGGCCTGGCCGTGTCCATGGACTTCAGTAAATGGCCACTGAATGGCTACTTCAAAGAGAACCATTAACGATTGGTTTGGGCCAGGTTAAACAATTGGGTTGTGGCTTTCATTGTGGGCCATGCATTTCACGGTGTGATTTTGGATTCCTCTGTGCAAAAAAGATTAAAAGAATTATAATGCATCACCAGGCACCACTCCACAATCCTTAGTAGAATCGATGAATGGAATGCTCAGAGGAGTGGAATATGCCTTAAAAAATAATTAACTGATAAACAGGTCGAGACCTGCAGATCCGGAGACGACCAAGGGCTGAACCAGGTGTCAGATCTAAGATTCGGGGCCAGGTTTGACAGTGGCTTGCAAACCAATAGTTGGTCCTGCAGCCCACAGGCATAGTCTGAGGCGGATCTGCAGACCTAGAGCCACGGGCATGCCGAGTGGATAGATTGCATCTTATAACTACCAAAGAAATTCACTCAATTATGGTTGATAAATAAATCATGACTCAGCCGCCATGCTCTATTATTGACACCACACATGACATAATAGATTATATGCATGTTCCCATAGCTCTTATGGGGCATGAGGAACAAATAAACAGCTACGGAAAAGCAGTCGCACCCGAGAGTGCTTACTTGAATTTTCATTTTCAAAGAAAAAACTAAACAAAGACCAAAACCGACTGGACTTTTTTCATGTTAATTAGTTGAATGTGTGACGTCATGAGAAGTGCATTGCAGTGGCCAAGTTATTATTGTTTCAGTAGGCAAAACTATCATATTTCTGTGGTGTTGATGTTTTGTGCGTCAACCAAAACGTCGGGTCAACTAAAGCTTTTTCTGAAAACGTATACTTTTAATTTCAGATGGTTAACAATAACTGTACATGACATCCTTTTTTCAGCAAGTTAATGCATATCAAGCCTAAAAGTGTGTTCTCACCACTAGTCGTTGGCTAGTGACATAGCTCTCAACCATTTGTGTTGCAAAGGCGGGTGAAATCATCCGATTTTGTTTTTGGCGGGTGAGACGCCCATTGGAATGAATGGGCGTGCAGGAGGCTTGGCGGGTGAGTCAGCCCTTTAGAAGGCGGGTGACACCCGCCAAAAGCGTGTGAGTTGAGAGCTATGCTAGTGATAATTGGCTGTTGATGAGTGAGAAATGGTGTGCCGTGTGCATTTGGAGAACTGTGGGGGGCAAGTAATTTGTAATGCTTGGCTAGTTGCTTGCAACATCAATATTTGTTGTGACATGGCCTCCACGCTTGTCACATGGACAACAACAAGATAGACTTATCTGCCAACTCACCTGCTTTTGGCAGCTGAGTGTTAAGTTTACTCTCCCGCCAATACCCTTGCCCATCAATAGGTGTCAATGGAGAGCACACCTGCAAAAGGACAATCTTTTTTCAACCATTTCCTTTGAAAAGGTTGACAGGTATGTCCTTAAAATGGGGGTGGGCAGAGCACATAAGCACCAACATACGACATTTGAATGAAACCATGCAGGGTTAAAATACGGATGATTTGTGTGCATGATAAACTTGGATGGAAATGTGTATAACATGCGCACGATGTAATAGTTGATTTGGGATACTGACTGAACCTTCCATTATTAAATAACTATTAGGACGGCAGTACTTGCGACATTATGCTGCATGAGAGTACACGCTGCCAAAGCAATACGCGGAGACAAGGGGCATGACCCCGGAAGCTCAGAGACGAGCAGCCACGCGCAGTTGCGTAGGCGCTTGCGTACAAGTGCGGCGATGCTGAGGCGACTGTTACTTTTAGACGTTGATTGTAGTTAATAATAATCCCTCCTGTTCTGGCTTCCCTTTCCACGGTCGGTTACTATTTCAGCTCTCCCTGGAGCTGAGTGGGCGGAAGCCGAGGACGCCGTAAATGCGCAGGATCCACACAGTCGTCTACGTAACAGCCAATTAAAAGGAAAGGAGAGATAGCGCAGAAACCCCTCTATGCGCATGTCCTCCTGTGAGCGTGTATGTGTTCCACATTACCATTTAAAAGTAGGCAGGGTGTATAAATAGACACCTGGTCAATGGGCATTCAGTAAAGCAGCAGAAGCCATCGCTGTTATACGGGTGGTGAGGGACATGGATGTGATGTTTGTCTCACCCCCATCTGTTTTCACTCTTAATAATGGAATTGCAGGGCGCGGATGAACACAACCATTATATCTAAAATGTCTCTGATGCTGCAGCACATTTTAGTCATATGATAAATTGCCACCATAAAAATATTCCCACATCAAATCATACGATCCTCCCAATGCGGCATCCCTGCTATACGCCAATACGAAGAGCCTTCTGAGAAGCAATGCCAGGGTTTCACATCCAAGCATTAAATGCTCTACATATTCTGTTACCTGTGTGCCACAGAGTCTACATAATCTTACATCACAGCTTGTACCCATTCTCAACCACGTGACCTCCATGGTGTTTAACAAGTTAAATTTCAATCGCATACATGTATGTGCAATCCTATTGTTAGGATACTCTTACCAATAGGAAGGGGATTTCCTACGGTTCACCACTAAGCGATTTACTAGCCAATTCAGTCATAACTTGTTCGGGAACCACTGCGAAAATGTTCTTTTTAGTAGCGTTTTTAAAGTGATTGGTGGTATTATTAACCCTTTAACTGCCATGTGCCCCCCACCCCTCAGTGCCAAGGCCTTTTTTGGTGATTTCGGTATGTCGCCATTCAATCCCTTGTAACATTTTTGTTACATGAGATATCTCTGCCAAATGTAGCCCCTTATTTACCCACATGTAGGCGGTCGTAACACCACCAAGGAATCCTAGTTTGCTGTAGGGGGGTGAGAAAAAATAACCAAAAAGGGGAAACATTTCGGGTTCTTTCAGAAAATGCCAATAAAATGATGTACAAAGAAGCCTGTGGTTTTTTCCTTGTAAGTGCTAGGAACAAATGGTTTGCTGTGCTGAATTCCCATTTTCCAGGCTTTTAAGAACAGGTTGAGTGGAAACCAAAAAACATATTTTGATACGGTTACCAGCCGTTTTGTGAGAGGTAGGCGATTTTGGCCTTTTTTTTCCAATAGGACATGCGTGGACGGAATGGAAGAGAAGGGTAGGAAAGCTGAATGGGAAGACAGAAAGGTTTACATTTCTGAAAAATAGATAAAATTCCAAGTTTAGGAAGGAGTGATTTGCGCAGGTCAGGTGTGGAGCTGGAAATGCATTGGAGGGACAGGGCCTCCCTGTCCTTGTTCTGTCGTCCTTTTTCGTGTATGTTTTGTGTTCTTTTCTGCCCAGGAGTCCATGTGGGACTCCTGGCAGTGCAGCTCTTCCTCTTTTTGGTTTGGTGTACAGACCCTTGGGATACCCTTATGGTACCCATGGGTAAGGGTACAACCCTGTACCCCTTGTGTATGTTTTTGGGCACCTGTGTGTGGCCCACAGAGCAAGGTATGGGCTGGTGGCAGCTCCATGCTGAATTTGACAGTTGCTCTGAGTATCCTCCATTTTGGGATACCTAGGCCCTGCCATTGGAATCAGTTGATTCCTGATAGGAGACACGATGGCCCCTGTGGCCTCTTGCTTTCTATTGCCTGTTACCTTGTTTTTCCCAAAGTCCTGGGAAGCCCTGGCTCTGTCCCTTCCCCCTGACTGGCTGTTGGGTGGAAGTTCCATATATGGTATTGTGGGGAAGGCCAGCCCAGACTGGCTGGAGCCTTCCCAGTGACTGTATGTTGTTGGTACATCCTGGGGTGGGACCTGGGTGAATGGAGTGTGTGACCAATATGCACTCCTTGTTATGGGTGTCTAGTTTCTGGTATGTGACACAAAGACTGAGACAGCCCTGCCCGTAACTGGTATGAATGCAGTGTGGAGTGCTGAATGGATGGGTACTTGTCCCAGTACACATTCCTTGTCGTGAGTGTCTGAGAGGGAGGAGAATGGCATGAATGCCCCTTGAGCCTGATTGGCTGCCTGCTGAATGCCCTTCTGAGTAATTGATTGCCTGAGTGTGACCCAGCAAATTGAATGAGGGTCCAAACAGTATATCTGGGGGCCTCTCACTGCTAGAAATCATTCAGAAGCTGAAGTCGAAACTGATGCTTATCTTTGAAGCCCACTGGAAGAAGTATAACTGCTGCTGCTGTCCTTTGCTAATCTGAAAGCTGCTGTGCCTTCAAGGAACTGATCTAAGAGAGGACTTGGCTAGGAGACCTCTTTCCGAGCTACGAGGGACCATTGTGCACAGCTGATCTTTGCCAAAGCTCCCTGGATGTCAGAACCTCAGGCTGCCGACCAGAGACGGGGACCACTGTGGAATCACAAAGAGAAGCACCCAGACATTGAAGTCCATCACCGTCGACGACCGCCGTCGCCGACTGGAGCCGCAGTGCCCTGTTGCCTAAGAACATTGAAACAAGGACTCCCTTGCTTATCTTCGTTGACCGCTTTCATCCTGCTGAAGAAAGCCATGGCCGCCGACGACCGAGGTGAATCCATCAGTGGGTTTCCCGCCACCCAAAGACCGCAGAGACGCTGATGATTCAACGCCCTTGATGGGCCAAAGTTCTTCATTGACTCCTTGCAGCAACAAACACTTGTCGGTGAGGCGCACCGCACGCCTCAGCTTGCAGGACGTTTTTGACCGATCGTCAACGAGCACTGCAAGAACCGAAGCTGCTGCTGCACCGACAGTGTTCACCCTTTTTCCTCATGGGATCTCGACAACCCGTGGCTTCTGCTTTAAAGGGAGCCGCTCAAAAGGATCCGTCAACGACCCGACGTCGAACTCTGCTATTACAGGTACATTGGGGTGTAGAACTGTTAGAGAAGGAAATAAGACTTAATCAACAATATATGGACTCAGCTTGCCAATATCTTTATTTGCAGGCTGTCCAGGTGGGGGGATCCTCATACAGAATTGTGCCTGGTGGTAGGGGCCCAGTATTCTGCCTATTGTTTTAACCAACCTGCTTTCCTCCCATGCCTATTGTTGGTTCACATTATGACACAGCACAAAGTGTATTATTGTGATTGTGTATATAACCTTGAACCTTATTTAAATAAAGACTGTGTTATCACTAACATAGTGTGTGGAGATTCCTTTGTGGGTGCTAGGAGACTACAATGTACTTAAGAACCAGCCCACATCACCTCCTGAGAGCTTAAGCCTTGATTGCTCGTCCACGTTTACCAAATAGAGAATCTTGGCTGGGGTCCTCTGTGCCTCTCCTCTAACATATAGAGAGCAGGAGTGTAGACCCCCTTCAGTCTTTATATCAGGCAACAACTATGAAGGGAATCATTCCATAGTTTGCGGAAAAATTGGGAAAATTACAGAAAAAAAGGTATGTGGTGGACATTTTTGGCCCGGTAAGGCAATGGCTTCTCTGAATTTTGAGAAAAACAATGCTCCGCTACATTCCCCCGACTATTTCAGTTAGGAAATCACACATTTATCATAATGTTTCACAAAACAAGCAATACTTCATGCCAAAAACTTAGCCATGAGGAGTTTTATGCTTCCGGCCTAAACAGACGTAATTAGCATGTGTAAATAAGGAAAACAAATGTGGTGAAGAAGGGCAAGCATACATTTTTTGAAAGAGAACATACAGACCTTTTGAAGGATATGTGACTTTTGCTGGTTACAAAAGTGTATAGTGCCTAAAGCAGTGACTAAATGTAGGGAAATTAAAGGGTTGTGTGATAAAGGGCAGCAGCAAAGGGGTCAAAACGTTATGAAAACCACGCAAACACAACGAATGTCGTACCTTCCCGCATTCCCACAGTTGTCCCGACGAAAACGGTACCTCACATGTCTGGGTGCACCTACCTGGGCGCAATGGGAAAAGGCTAAACCACTGGTAACCCCAAGTCTTTCGGCAGAGCTGATTTTGAGGAATTTCGCTCATATGGACAACCTACAGATTTTGGCCTCGGATGTCAATGCCACCAAGAAAACAGGGAACCCCATGCATTTCCAAAAAGAGGAAACCCATGGGAATCCACAGAGGTGTGACTTGCGCGAGTCGCCCCAGAATTTATTATCCACAGTCCCCAGCAAAGTCTGAAATCTGGTGAAAAATGACAATTTTCTGACATTTCACTCTGCCCACCCACCGAAACACGACACCAACACCACATGTCCTACCTTCCCGCATTCCCACAGGTGTCCAGACAAAAACAGTACCCCACATGTGTGGGTGCACCTACCTGGGTGCAAAGGGAAAAGGCAAAACCACTGGTAACCCCAAGTCTATCGGCAGAGCAGATTTTGAGGAATTTTGCTCTTGTGGGCAACCTACAGATTTGGGCCTGGGGTGTCGCAGCCACCAAGGAAAACAGGGAACCTCATGCCTTTCCGAAAAGAGGACACCCGTGGGAATCCACAGAGTTGTGACTTGCGGGCATCTACCCAGAATTTATTACCCACAACCCCTGGCAAATTCCGAAATTTGGCTAAAAAAATCCCAATTTTTGGATATTTCACTCTGCCCACCCACCGAAACACACCACCAACACCACATGTCCTACCTTCCTGCGTTCCCACAGGTGTCTCGATGAGAACAGTACCGCACATGTGCGGGTGCACCTATCTGGGCGCAAAGGGAAAAGGCTAAACCACTGGTAACCCCAAGTCTTTTGGCAGAACAGATTTTGAGAAATTTGCATTTGTGGACAACCTGCACATTTGGGCCCAGGGTTTCGTAGCCACCAAGGAAAACAGGGAACCCCATGCATTTCCAAAAAGAGGACACCTGTAAGATTCCACAGAGGTGTGACTTGTGCAAATTGCCCTAGAATTTATACCCTCAAGTTCCAGCAAAGACCCACATGGGAGACGGGTGCCCAAGCCCAGGGACATTACCCCTGACAAATCCTGGAGCTCTGGCTCGGCTGCGTTACAGAATTTCCCTCAGGGAAAGGACGGGGACCCTGCAGAGGCTCCCTAGAACCGCTGCTGGGCTTAGGGATGGTCAAACCACATAGGAGACAGCTCACCAAGGTCAGGGACATTACCCCTGACTATCCTGGAGCTCTGGCTGGCCTGCGTTACAGCTTCTCCCTCTGGGAAAGGTCGGGGACAATGCCGGGGCTCCCTGGAACCGCTGCTGGGCTTGGGGATGGTCAAACCACATGGGAGACAGCCGCCCAAGGCCAGGGACATTACCCCCGACCATCCTGGAGTGCTGGCTGGGCTGAATTACAGAATTTCCCTTGGGGGAGGGAAGGGGACCCTGCCGGGTGCTCCTTGCAGCTGCTGCTCTGCTTGGGGATGGTACACAAACATGGTAAATGGATGTCCAAGGCCGGGGTCCTCACCTCCAACCGTCCTAGAGTTCTGGCTGGGCTGCGTTACAGCTTTTCCCTTTGGGGAGGTATTGGCACACTGCCGGGACTCCCTGGTGGGGAAAAGCTGTAACACAGACCAGCAAGAACTCCAGGACGGTTGGAGGTGATGTCCCCGGCCGTGGGCATCCATTTCCCATGTGGGTGTACCACCACCAAGCACAGCAAGCCCCTGGCAGGGTCTCCTTCCCTCCCCATGGGGAAATTCTGTAATGCAGCCCAGCCCGTGCTCCAGGATGGGCGAGGGTGATGTCCCTGGCCTTGGGCGGCTGTCTCCCATGTGGTTTGACCATCCCCAAGCCCAGCAGTGGTACCAGGGAGCCACGGCAGGGTCCCCAACCTTTCCCGGAGGGAGAAGCTGTAACGCAGGCCAGCCAGAGCTCCAGAAAAAGACAGGGTTAATATCCCTTGCCTTGGGCGGGGAGGGCTAAATGAGGTGCCCCCATCCACTTAGGGTGGGGGGAGAGGGCCACCCCCCTTTGATTTAGCAACAAATTCCTGGTGGCTAGTGGCCCCCACACCCACCCAAAACTCTGTTTATTTATTATTGTTTATTTATTTTTTGCCCCTTCCCTAGGGGCAGATGGGCACATGAGTGTGCCCATATACCCCCAGGGAGGCAAAACGTACTGCCCCAGGCATGGGGGGGCTCTGACAATGTTTCCAGGGGCCTCTCCCCCCCACCCCAAATGGATGGGGGGCATCTCATGTACCCCTTCCTAGGGGCAGAAATCTCCCCCCAGGGAGGGCTACATGAGCCACCCCCCTTTCATTTACCTAAAGATTCCTGGTGGCTGGTGGCCTCCACCCAAAACTCTGTTTATTTTATTTTATTATTATTTTTTTGCTCCCTTCCCTGGGGGCAGATGATCACCCATCTGCCCCCAGGGTATTGGCACCATGCTTTAGGGGCTAGGGGTGAGAAGGTCACTTACATAGTAAGCAGCCCCTCTCCCCACTTCAGAAACAGATCCCTGGTGGTCTAGTGGGCATTGCTGGGCGTGGATCGAGCACTCTGCGCCCGATCCGCGCCCAGCAATGCTTCAAAAAAGGTGTTGTTGGAAAGGGGAGAGTCTCCCCTTTCCATGCATACCTCCCTCGATCTGAACGGCACAATAGTGCTGCATATCGAGGGGGAGAAAGGTGGAGACTCACCTTTCATTTTCACTGCGACAGCCATTTTCGGCTGCCGTGGTGAAAATTACTTTCAGTTTCATGTCAGCACACATGCGTGGAGGACCCTCCTCCTCACATAGCCCGGGGGTTGGATTTTAGTTTTGTGCGATCCCTGCTTTGCAGGGATCGCACAAAATGGAATGACAAAAAGGACAAGCTATCTCGTCCTTGGCACTACAGACTTAATGTCAAGGACAAGATACCTCGTCCTTGGCATTGAAGAGGTTAATGGGGTCAGTTGTAGTGCTTTGGCACCACCTAATAGTTTCAGCAGTAAGTAACTTCAGACTTGAATCCCTAAAACCATGCATCATAATTGAGGATGCTTTATGGATAACTAGCAAAAAGTATCTGTTTTCCGAATGGGTTTTGTGGACAGACATGACAACACTCTCATCAATTGTTGAAAATCAATGATCCTGTAGGTTGCTGTTCTGATTCGCTTATCGCTTGATGTGCCTTGCACTCTGAAGTAAACTGCACTGAGAATTTATTTTATTTATTGGGTATTTATAATGCGTCTATACACAAGTGTTTCAAGGTGCAACAAGACAAAAGAGAGGGGGGAACAGAGATGACAAAAAAACGGTCCTACTAAGCCTTGTAACATTTGGATCGTGCAAATGCTGTAACAAGAAGTGTGGGAGAGAGGGAAGTTGGGGAAGTACCGGTCAGGGCGGAAGGGCCCATGGTATAAGCGAAGCACCAGGGAAGGCTGGGTGGACAGAGCCAGGGGAATGTAGAGAGTGCATGGGAAGGAAAGTCCATATGCTAAGTGCGAGGTGAAGGGCGTTGGAGGGGGCCCGATGGGCAAGTGCAGGTTGAGGGGGATGGGGGGTCAGGGGAGACCAAGTGCATGGGTAGACTGGACGAGGAGGGCCTGGTGCCCTGTAGGAATCTGAACCAGGAAGCCATTCAGGAGGCAAACAAGGACATTAGTGGGGGAGGGAGAGATGGAAGGAGGAAGAGAAAAGGAAAGTCTTGAGAAGCTTTCATAACTTAAGGAAATCCGGGTCAAGTCTGAGAGGGGCAGGGAGGCCTTTCCAGAGGGAGGCACCTGCGGAGGAGAGAGATCTACCCCCACTCTCTGATTAAAAAACCATCTAATCTGCAAAGAGTTGGAGCTAGAAGACTGAAGGGCTCTAGTAGATAGTTATTTAGGGAGAGAGAGTTTGATGTAGCAGGGTCCCAGTTCCCAGAAAGCCTTGCGGATGATGCAGAGGTTCTTAAACTTGATCCTCGCAGCAACTGGGAGATTTTAGGGTTGGAGAGAGACAGTACCTGGGCCTGGGCCAAGGATAAGTCTTGCAGTGCTATTTTGGATTCGTTGAAGGGGGCGAAGGGAGGAGTTAGTCAAATTGAGGAAGAGGCTGTTGCAGTAGTCCAGCCTGGAGAGTACCAGAGCTCTGGAGACATTGAGTTTGTAGGGGAAGGTGAGGAAAGCAAGAATGCCTCTGAAAAGGTGCAGCTCAAGTGATGTGAGGAGAGAAGGAGAGAGAGAGTTGAAGATGACACCAAGGTTTTTTTGCCACACAAGAAGGTGAGGGGAGTGGGCCCATGGAGAGCGGCCAGAGTGTGGGAGGCAAGGAGGGAAGAAGGGACCAGAGGTCCCAATGAAAAGGTTCTCTGTTTTACTGGCATTAAGGCAGAGATTGTTGTTAGTGCACCATGCCGGAATAGCAGACAGGCAGTCAGGAATAAGAATGGAGGAGGGAGACATAGGGGCATAGCTTGAAGGAGAGCTCTATGTCATCCGCATAACACTGGAAGTTAGGAGAGAAGGTGGGGATCAAATAGGCTAGAGGGTAGCTGTTGAAAAGCCAGGGTGAGAGGACAGAGCCCTGCGGGACACCACAGGTGAAGAGTGTGATCAGAGCGAGAAAAGGGCACAGTTGAACCTAAAAAGGTCAGTCAGAGAGGAAGGAGGTCAACCAGTCCAGAGCCAGGTCTGTGATGCAAAGGGTATCACAGAGCCAATTTATAAGGGTGGCATGATTCATTGTATCAAAGGCAGAGGAAAGGTTGACAGGATGAGAACAGGAGAGTTAGAATTGAGATTAGAGAGCAAGACTTCACGGGTGTTCAGGAGTGCAGTTTCTGTACCTCTGGCAGCTCTGAAGCCAGATGGGTGGTCGTGGAGAGAACCAACATATTCAGTGTTGTGGATAAATTGGGAGATGGTCAGCTTCTCCAAGTGAATGGGCTTATGTGCCTGGCTGACATACCCCAGTGCAGATGTTGGGGGAGGCACGAGTTGGTGTGCTGCTGCATAGTGGGACCTACTGTGCTCTCTCCCCACCTCTTGTCTCAACCTGGTTTGGTGCAGTTCATTGTGGTGCATTGTGGTGAAAATGTCCCAGAAATCGTGCATTTTATGGTTGAGGACTGTTCCTTCTACGACCACATTGATGTATCGCCCGATTTCAGTCAACCGTCTGATGTGTGAAGGTGCTGAAAACACAGGGAAAGGGGTGGGGTGACCAAATATTATGTATCCAGTCATGTCCGGAGGGTCTTAACAGGTAACTATGCAAACTTGATGCATATTGGTGAAACAGTGTGGAATTGTATGATGAACAACGCTTCACCACAAACCCAGCCACAAACCCACACATTTTCACTTTTATAAATATAGATAGATATACATGAGTGTTTTTGTGGGAGTTCGCCAATTTCCAATAGAGACTCAAACGCTGTGACTGCATTTGGCTACAAATGCTATTTAAACCAATCTCAACATATAGAGATTCTATTGGTAAGCTGCTAGGACATTTAGCTATTGCTACTGCCGACTGTCCTACACCTATTTCATTGGCAGGATGCCATGTTTAACATCTCACCGCGACCTCTTCTAGCCATCTTTGCACTACAATATCCCAAAGCCAACACAACACCAAACAGCATATGATATGGCATTTATAACGCACCTATACACAAGTGTTTCAAGGCGCGAAATACAAAATGAGGTATATAGGAATAAGGCACAGCATAGAGAAGGTCCATACAACAGGCACTCTCTAACAAAGCATCCAACCTTCAAAACAAAATAGCATTAAAAAAGGCTTCAATAAACTCTCTATCTCATGTGCTTAAAACTTCTCTGGACCAACTCCCTAAAGAACCATTAGCTGACTCTCCGGCCCGTTTTAACTTTACCAAAACCTCCATTTTGGAGGTAGAAAAAGTTATACTCTCCCTGGAGCCGTCCAACTGCCAGGGTGACCTCTGCCCAGCCCAGTTGATAAAGGATGCAGCAAGAGACCTTGCCCTATTCATTTCTAAACTTATCAACTTTGCATCCGGTACTATCCCTACTAATCTCAAACAATCATGGTTGCTCCCCCTGCTAAAAAAGCAAACCCTTGTTTCACTTATACCCACTAATTACCGTCCTATCATGACAGATACCTTTCTCTTAAAAATCCTTGATAAGATTGCCTACCTCCAAAAACAAAAATACCTGGAATACCACAAACTGTTAGGAGCATGACAATCTGGATTCCGCCCACTACATGGAACCGAGACTGCCCTTATCGACCGTAAGTCCCAAGTCGATGAGCTAAGAGATAAAGGGAAAACTGCCCTCCTTCTGCTGCTTGACCTATCAGCAGCATTTGACCTTGTGGACCACAAGGTTTTATGCAGCCACCTGGATTCAGCTGCCCACTTTTCCAAAGATGCTTTAACTTGGATTGAGTCATTCCAAAGCAATAGAACCATGAGGGTCTTCTCCCCTTCAGCAGCAGCAGACCCCATCCCTATCACATGTGGAGTGCCCCAGGGATCCTCTGTCTCCCCCACATTGTACAATATATTCACCAAGCCCCTTTTCGATGATCTGGACCATCTTGATGTCACCTACACCAACTATGCAGATGATACTCAGATTCTCCTCCCAGTTTCAGGGGATTACGCTAAGGATTTGGCCTTGTTGAATAGAGTGTACCTCATCATCCAGGCATGGATGGCTACCCACGGTCTATGCCTGAATGATGATAAAATGGAGCTTATCATCCTGGGAACCCACGCCAATCTCAAGAAATTAGACCAGGACTACTCCTTCTTAATTGATGGCAACCCCATCAAGGTTGCCAAAGAGGTTAAGGCCCTTAGCTGCTACATCGATTCTACCCTCACTTTTACCAAACAAGTGAATACCATGGCATCTGCCACAGCTTACACTTGCAAGCACATTGGAACTGGCAAACTCTTTCTCTCTAACGAAAACAGCATTATCCTTGCCAGAGCCCTTATACTCTCGAGGCTTGATTATTGCAATGCCCTCTATATCGGGGCTAACAAATCGATTATCCAGAGGATACAAATCCTCCAAAACAATGCCCAAAGAGCGGCTCTCGTGTCCCTAAAAAATCACACATAACTATAATTAGGCGCCAAAATAACTGGCTATCGACCTTCAACAAAATTCAGCTCAAAACCGCATCTCTCACTCACAAAGCACTGAATAACGCAGTCCCCATCTATCTCACAGATAGATTCCAAAGGAGAACTTCTACCAGACCCACGAGACTGGCCAATTCCAATTGTCTTATTATCCCCAGATTCAAGCTCTCAAAGGTTGGCGGCTGTAGTTTCCCCGTCAAAACTGCCCAACTATGGAACTCCCTGCCACATACCAAGAGAGGATCAACCTTACCTGAATTTCCAACTCAACTACTTAAATTGGCTCAAGTCCTCTGATCTTTAGCCCCTTCCATGCGAACACCCTGCATGGTAACGATGTTCATCTATTGTATATATTTGATTTTTCCTCTTGTAATATCTGCACTGTGTAACTATGTATACATTTGACTTGTCTATGTCCTGTAATTACTTCATTGTGTAACTGGTCAAACTAAGTTTTGCATATCCTGTAACTGCTGCGCCCTGATACCCTTGGGTCTGGTGCGCATTAGAAATGAATAAACAAACAAACAACAAACAAGCCGGAGGCATGGTCCTGGTAGGGGCACACACGTTTCTTAAATTGCACGACACAAGGTTCTTTAACTACTAACTTCAAACAAGGAGCGTCGCTAGAATAGAAGATCACCGATGTGCCTGTGAATCTTGGAGTAGCTTGTCTGCGCGTTGGAACAACCTGGAATGCTGTATCTGGTTGAGGGTAGGAACTGCTGAGAATAGGATAGGTGCAAGCCCTAGTGATAAGACCTTTGTACAGATCTGCATACACGCCTCACAGCACCTATATGTTCTAATCTGTTTAGTAGGTCATCATATTTTTAGCACAAAAGTATGACTTATGTACTTCACTTTAGAGCTCCCGCAGAGAGGGCACGGTGAGATGAAAATATTTGCACAGCATCACACACTTTTAATAAATAGTGAGGCCAGAAATTGATAACAGTCTCCCAACTCAAGCAAATTACCTTGTATCTTCTCAGGCTTAGTTGGTAGGAGTATGTGTTAATGTTTGGCTTTCAAGAATTTTCTTTTTTTATAAAGATGACTTGTACATTGCAGAAATCATGAGAAAACAGCTTTACAAATATATACATCCTTAAAGACATACATTTAGCAAAACAAGTATAATTGTAGCTTTCTCCCTCCCCCACCCGGCCCCTTGAATGGTGGAATAAACGTTTCAGAATGCTAAGCAGTGAAAATGAGACTGTAATTTTTTTGTCTTGAAATAAGTCACTGAACTGGATATTTAACAGGAGCTTTATTTGTTTTTTCTGATGCAAAATAGTAATTGCCCCTTCAGGTATTATCCCTAAACATCAACAAAGAGGTGTTAAGTGTTTAAGCACCACTGTAGGAGCTTCTTGGGCCTTTCTGGAGGTTAAGCAGGTCTGCCTTTGTACCATGCTGGAGAATGAAGTCTCTGGGGGGCTAATTCAGTCTTCTCTCATTTCTGTTTGGTTCCACAACACAACCGTGAAACTCTTTCCCTATGGGCTAACTCTAAGTCACCATATGTTCCATCTTTCTACCTTTGAGGGTTGATGCTGTCACTTTCTCCCTACACAGACCTCTTCTGTAGTAGACGTAAATATATTCTTACTATCAGCATGATTGATGACTTTGACTTGTTCGTAGTTCAATGGGGAAGAGGATAGCCGAAAGACAGTCATGTAACTTGAATGTGTGTCTAGTCATTGGTCATTTAAATTTGGAGTCAGCTCCCGTCTGGATCCTCTTCAATCATGGAGTATTATCAGAGCCAGATTACTGGCACATTTCACATCAAATAGGCCCCCATCGTCCACTTGCTGCACTCTACCTAAATCATAGGCGTTCTGAAAATGTTCTTAGTCACAGAGCAAGCAAGTGAGCCACCCCTTAAGAAGGCAGCTCAAAGATTCACCGCCCCAAGAAAAGTTTAACAAATTGAGCCAAATGGTGCATGCACAGCAGACAACTAGTGAATATCTAATACTTTGCTGTGGAAAATAAATCTCATATTTACTCTTGTGCCAGGAGGCACAACATCAGTTTTAAATACGGTGCCGAGAGACTGGATGTTATATCTGTTTCTTTGTCAGTGAGGAGCCCAGAACATATGATTCCATCAGAATGACTTTTCAGCTATCTCTATTCTCTCTGTCGAGCCCTTTCTCTCCTCAGAAGTTCTTGCTCTAAACTGGAAGCTCCTTCCGTTTCTGTTGTTTGTTTTATGCCCTTTTCTCCTCAGCAGTACCGGCTCCGGACAAGATGTTCCTGTTATTTCTGTGATTTTATGCTCCTTTCTCCCCTTTATATGCTTCTTTAGAAGCATCATGCCCCTCTACATAGAACTTTCTCACCATTTCATGTTTCCTATTTCCTCTCTCAACCATTCCTATTCTAAATTGGGCTTTTCTATGTCCCACTCTCAAACACCCAACCCCATCAAGCTCCACTTCCCCGCTTATCCCTCTCTTATAATCCTCCCAGTTTAGCTATGTTCCTTTTCATAAAATTATCCTCTCCCCTGCTCCATGGCCTTTTCAATTTGACCTCTGTCTGCTTTCTGCTGAAAATGTACTTCAGAAATGTCCACATCTGACAGAGAATTATGACAGCACTCTTCTATCTGCCTGGTTTTATCCAGGTCCTTCTCTAAGTTGGTATTTTAGGATGTATTTACGTTGTTATTAAATGTCCATCAACTGTGCATTGCATATTCTACAAGCTGCCAGCTAGGGTTCTTAGCTGGTTGGATGGGACGAAATGACTACAGCTCTGAAGGATCACAGGGAAGAGTAGTGGACATAACGCCTACTCAGCTCCACACTAGCACTAAACCAGCAGTGATTCCCATCATTAAGGTGAAGCAGGCACAAACGGACATGTATACCTCCTTCACCTCTTTTGGCAATGTGGGCTGAGGGCAGGCTATAATCCTCAGGGCAGATGTGAGATAGCAGAGTTGTTGGAGGTACAGCCTGACCCAGATTCCCCTTGCATGTAGGTGAAGACAAAGATGCCTAAGAAGGGTCCTGCCCAAATCCTCTTTAAGGTTCTGGAAAGCTGTTTGGCAGGCTGGAGTCCCAGTGACTTTATTTGCTATTTTCTTTAATGTTAGATCATTCAAGTAAAGGGCAATGGCCCCATACCCCTTGATAAAAGACTGGAATTACCCTGTGAGGCCAAGGAGCTCTCTGATCTGGCCCTGCATGACAGAAATGTCCAAATCCTGTACCATGTGCACTCTTGTTCCTCAAGCGGCTGTTTTGAACTCTACCCACTTGGTGTCCTAGGTAGGTCACAGTGCCTTGTTCTATCCGGAACCTTGAAGCTTTGATAGTCAAGCCATCATTCTGCTTGGCTTGTAGCACATGTTTCAAATGGACTGTATGGTCTTCCAGGGCCTGGCTGAATACTGCAACATCATCTAATACGTCATGCTGACGTTTTCTAGGCCATTGAGGACCTGGCTTACCTTCCCTTGTTTTACAAGTTTTATTTATTCCTTCGGCAGGAGTATATAACGAATACAACAGTTTTAATTTTACTGTACTTTGCTCACATGACATATCATTCAGTGATCAACCATTGTTACCTTCACGGTGGTTCAATTTCTCCCACGGCTTTGCTTTATCCCCTAACAAGTGTCCCGAACCCCCAATAACCACCCTGGCCCCCACCCCTTTTCCCCAACTTGAGTGGTTTCAGTGTCCTGTCCTTGAGCAGAGATCTCCGACTGTTCCGTAAAGGTAGACCGTTGCTTGTTTTCAGAGGTTCAGCAGTCGTGAACGTTTTTAAGTAGCTTTGGTTTGTGGAGGTTGGCATCTCTGTGTTTTACGAACTCCTGGAAGGGATAACATATTGCCAGGAAACACAAGTATTTGCCAGTCTTCAGGGGGCATATTTTTTCCATTGCCATAACCCCCCATATCTTGACCCACCACCAGGCTATTATCAGGCCCAGTTCGTTCACCAAACCTTCTGCCAGTGTCATTCTCGCTGCCATCAATAAGTGTGTGATAAGGGTAGCGGTGTGTCCCAATGCTGCGTATGTGTCTTCCACTACTGTTCCCAGAAGAACTACATTTGGTTCGAGTTGTAGGGTCACTCCTGTCATCTCTTTTATGTGCCCCGGTACCTCTTTCCAGAACATCACAGCATTCGGACAAGTATACCACATGTGGTAGAGGTCATCCCTCCCACCACATTGTCTCCAACAATCCGGTGGGTATTTGCTGTTTATTTTGTGTAGGCGATAGGGGGACATGTACCACCGATAACACAGTTTATGAACTGATTCCTTGATTGCGGTACATTTGGAGGACCTGTGCGCCCTCACCCAAATCTGGCCCCACTCTTCTTCCGTTATTGTTTCTCCAATGTCTTTCACCCAGTTTATCTTATATGGAAGATTATCTCCCATTTGCGTGTTGTCTAATAACATGTATATTCTGGACACCCCTTTCGTGGTTGTACCTTCCTGCATGGTCAGCTCGAGTCCGGTTGGGATTCTAGTGCCTGCTCTTTTCACCGCTGGGTGGGCGAACCACTGTCTAAGTTGTGTGTATCTATACCTCTCTTTCTCCCCCACACCAAATTTTCGCTTACATTCTTCATATAGAAGTGGGGCCCCTCCTGGTACATATCTACTAGGGTCAAGTCCTCCACACCTGTCCAACCCATCCAAAATCCTGTTTACTGCCCCGGTGTGAAATCGGCGTTGCTAGTGGGGAGTGGGGGCCCAGTCCTCGCCAGATTTGTATCTGTCCCAGCGCTTTGTCCCAGCTACATAGGGGCATCCTAGTGCTGTCCAACAATTGGCCCCTCTTTCTCAATCTCGGGTGTTGAGAGTGCGCAGTGCTTTCAGGGGGGTAATGGTGGCTGCTTGCTCAATCTGACACCACCCTCATGAACTACGGTGTCCTGCCCATATCAACATTGGTGCTAGGTGTGCCGCCAGTTTGTACATTTCTATGTCAGGAACACCAAGACCTCCGAGGTGGGCGCATCAAGATTTTTTTTTGTAGACTTGCTCTTTTACCCAGCCATATGATGGTGAAAATTGCTGTTTGCAAGACTTTGGACATGCGGGCAGTATAACTACGGGTATCGAGCTAACCACATAAAGCATGCGCAGGATGAGGGTTATCTTTATCACTGCTATTCTAGCAAACCAGGACAGTTCTTGGGTGTTCCATCTGCGCAAATCATCTTGTAGTTGCTTCCACAGGGGTTTGATATTTTCCCCATACAGATTTCCTGTGTCCCTTGTTAAACGTATCCCCAGATATTCTAAGGACTCTTTTTCCCATATTAGGGGGTATGTTTTCTCTAGTTCGTTTATCATCTCGCCCTCTTCCGATATGTTCAGTGCTTTTGATTTGGCATAATTTTTATGGCGAACCCCGAGGTGTCGGCAACTTCTCGTAGTTTTAGCATCATTCTGGGTAATGTGTTTCGGGTGTCGTTCATAAAAAGCATTATATCTAACGCATACAGTGCGATTTTATGCGTGATGTCCCCACATACTACCCCTCTAATTTCCGGGTCTAATCTAATCTGTACCGCAAAGGGCTCCATTGCCATTGCAAAGATCAAAGGGGAAAGGGGGCAGCCCTGACGTGTACCTCTCCTTATGTCAATCTGTTCTGAGCTTCGCCCAGTGATCAAGAAGCTCGTAGAGGGGATCTGGAAGTTTGCTAGCACAATCCTAATGAATTCCTGCCCACACCCGAACCCCCCCAACACCAGTTTCAGGTGATCCCAGTCCAGGCTATTGAAGGCCTGTCTGGCGTCTAATGCAGCTACTGCAAACCTTTGCCCCGTTCTAGTTTCTAGATTGATTATGTTAATGGCCCGTCTCACGTTGTGTTGGGTCTGCTGCCCTGTGCTAAAACCTGCTTGATCTTCATGTATGATTTGCGGGAGGATCTTCCCTAGCCTGGCTGATAGTACCATGGCGTAAATCTTGGCGTCAGTGTTTAAGGGTGCGATGGGGTGGTAACTGGTGCATTCAATGGGGTCTTTCCCAGGCTTCAAGATTAGTATCGTTGTGGATTTCCCCATGTCCATTGTGACAGACTTCTCCCTGATGACGTTGAAGAGCCATGTAAGTGGAGCTAGCAATTGTGTTTGGAACGTTTTATAGTAGCCGTTTCCTAGCCCGTCAGGGACCAGGATTTTATTTGCTTTTAGCGCTGAGATTGCATCACTGACCTCTTGGGCCGTTATCTTGCCTCCTAATGTGTCCCTCTCTGCCTCTGTGATCTGGGGGAGAGGTGCCGCCAACAGGAAGGATCTTTGATTTTTGGGCTCTAAGTTTTTACGTTTTAACAATTCTTCATGGAATCGTACCATTATATCTCTCTTCCTGTTTTTTTGACATAATTCCCCCTGCCTATTTTTAAGCAGAGTTATGTAATTAAAGGATTTTTGTTTCTTTAATTTAGCTGGCAGGAATTGGTTTGCTTTCCCTCCATGTACGTACATAGTACGATTGTTTTGTGTGTAGTAGTGTTTATGCTACTCGATCTGCTATGTGGGCTTCCAACTGAGCTCTAGTTTTCTGCAGTTCTCGTAATGGTTTCTGTGTCTGTCTGGATTTGTGCTGATTTACAGACACGTTTAGTTCCTTTTCGAGTATTTGTGTGACTAGGGCTCTCTCTCTATTGTATGCAGCTGCTTGTGGCTGCAGAATTTTTAACCCAAAGGGCATAACGGTGAACTGGTAGTGCCCCTCTGCTGTGGAAAATTCTGACCTTTACCTTGCTTTGTCAGTCAGGCCAACCTGGCAGTGAGGTCTATGGTAATCATATACTTTGCAGCACCTACATTGTTAATAAGCTCAACTGCAGGAATGGGGTCTTGTTCATAGAGTTGAACCCTCCTTAGTCCACACAAAAGTGAACTTCAGTTTTTCCATTGCTGGACTTTTTAGGAACCAGCACCACTGGGTAAAACCATGGGCTATAGGATGGCTCAATCACCCTGAGGTTTAACATCTTGAAGACTTCCTCTTTGGTGGTGTCCCTCACACTGTCAGGCATCCAGTGAATATAGCATGTACAGTGTTAAAAAGATTTCCTTAAAGATGTGAATGGTGATGAGAAGATAAGCACTGTTGTTATTATCACAAAGTATTACACAACACGTACAATATTTACCAATGTTTTTTGAAACATATTTTGAACAAGCATCATATATAAACATGAAAGTACACAAATAAAATGTCTGGCTAATTGTGCAAATCTCTGCTGGCAATGAGAACATTAACACTGTTTAGATTTGTCAGTAATTAATGTAGATCCAAATTAATAACAATTTATGCTAACTAAAGTACAGAACTAAGCGATCTCCTGTTATTGTAAACAGAACTGACATCCATGATGTATCAAAACAAGTGGTTCATAAAAAAGGAGAGTGCTTCTGAAGAGAGTGGTGTGGCACCCTTTTCACCGCTATACTGTCTGCGAGGCAGAAATTGATGTAATTTCTGAGAGGATAAATAGAACAGTATTGCAGTCTGTATCTAGTATCAGGATGTGCACAGATATATTGCTGGAAAGAATTCACTGTTCTGTGCGTGATTATCAAACATTCTTGAACATTGGGATGATCTGCACAATAAGCTCTTAGGTTGCCCAAGCTGTGGTGTAGATGCATGCAACACGTAGACTGCCATATTTTATAGTCAATGAGGCTAAATAGTTGATAATAATATCAACCATGGTAGATAGCTTACAATGAAAGTGGTATATATGATGTCATAGAATACTGTATAACCAATGAATATTACTAATGGAAGCTTGATATATCATAATTTGATGTTTCTCCATTTGTATCAAGTACAGCTGTGTTGTGCAAAACAAACAAATGAGCATTCTTTTTTGCAAATGAAGCCCCTTGGTTAATATCATCATGTTCTTTGGTATCATTTTTGTAGCAAGACAGAAACCCTTTGTGATACACAATATCGTATTACAGTATAGTGTTCACAAAATACAAATAAAAGTCCTTTGTCAATCCTGATGTATACTCATTACCTCACAAGAAAGTTCCTCATTCATCCCATTTGGAAATACAGAATCTAGCCTGTCTATCCAATATGCCTCTTTTTGTTCTAGTTTCTTACGTATGGTCATATTGAGATTCTCTGTCCATATCACTTCCAGTATCTGGACTCTCATTTGTACAAAAATGATTTAAAATAATACTTTTTTGATATTTCTTCTATAGTGCTAATGCCATGGAAAATTGCAACTGTGCAAGGCTTCCGTAATACGTGCCCAAGTCTTTTAAAACTACCTTCTTGCTAAAGAGGGAGCTCCCCAGCCCCCTCCCCATCCTCCCTACCAGACCCCAACATTGCTTCCAGTGGTGCTTGATAATGTAACCTAACCTTGTATATTTAAATTTAAATAGTACTCCTCCCTCTTAGTCTGAAGCACTTGCCTCCTTAGATTGTTACCCCTGTAAGTCACCTGTTTTATATATATATATATATATATATATATATATATATATATTTATATTTCGAAAAAATAAGAAGTGGTTTCACTTCTTCCAGAGGAGGACAGCACTCTCAAATTGCGATCGTATGCCAGTACTGGAAATCAGCCCATCAAATAACAGCAAGTTCGTTCACTTATCCAGTTTTATTTGGCATCAAAAAGAGACAGATTTGTCACGATATATATATACATATATTTGTTTGTTTTGTTTCTTCCTGGTATATGACCAGTTTTTCATCCCCTCATAAACTGGCTCATCAATTGTTCTCATCTTTGTGCTATTATGCAGGCACCCTTCATGGGAATGCCTCCACCATCTGTACATTTGTTATTGTAAGTCATTTCTAATCGAAAATTGACATCTCTGTTCTTCACATAAATACAAATACAAATGTTCTAAATATTGTTAAAAAAGTGCACGATGTGCAGTGCAGTACCTCCGAGATACACTTTGTTTCCATCCATCTCCAAGATCATAACATTTTTTACTTTCATGTTCCTTTTTTTGAAAACCTTTATTTGCCCATTCATCAGCAAGCCAAGGATCTAAGTGACTCACACAGCGCTCCCTCTCAGCATTCACTCAAAGGTCCATGCAACAGGCACTCATGACATCATGCTACCAATATATTCAAGTCACATTGCATCATAACTTTCTCCCTTACAGACAAAACAGGTAAGTCAACAGGTGGAAAAGCGACTTGTCGTACAGCGAGAAATAGAACACAGTACAGCCAGCCTGACCACAGTCTGACCTTGTCAAGGGGGGATATGAACCCCTCTCAGCGTGTAGCTGGAGGCTTACCAGGGTGAAAGCCAAAGCCAGCAGCGGGTGATGGTGGCAGTTAAGAGGGCCCACATTCCTATACCTCCCAAAGTGTCCGTTTGTACCTGAATAGTACCACCTTGCATCAGCCCATACCTCTTGATAACCATGGTAGCCAGTTTATCTTATTTTCGTAGAACCATTAAAGAGGCAGCTGAAGTTTGGATAGCCCGTCCGCAAGACACCAATCCACCAGCACCTCAAGCTAGATATCCCCAGTTATTTAACTGCCAGACCCACAGACAAAGCCCCACAGACTAGCCATGGAGTGGCTTCCACATTAACTATTATTTACTTACTTTGGATTTCCCCCCAACATGGACAGCTAACACGAACTGGGACACTTTGCAACGCTGGCCGCCAGTGTTGCAGCATGACAGCACCGTTTGGAAGAAAGGGGGTGGGTCTTATCCCCATATTTGTTAACAGTGATTGTTCTAATACCTCCTTGGTGTGGAGGATAGGACCAGATTTGTTAGAGCCAAAAACCCAATGGGAGAAGGAGAGGGAGGAGGATAAGAGGGGCCACAGGAAACAGGCAGCTTTGGGTTTTTCTAGTGACGTCAGAGGAGATGGCAGACCAAGGGACCAGCAGGAGGAAGACCGTTGGACTTAAGTGTGGAAGCGATTTTGAGAAAAGGTAAGGTAAGGGTGAGAGCAAGTGGTACTGTCTTGGTACAGCAAGCTTTTGCAGCATACAAATTACTGAGAGGCCGCTTTCACCGAAAAGAAGCCTGTCAGGGAATAATGCGTGTGCTTTCAACTATCCAGGAAGTGGGGCTGGCAGAACTGGTCTCAGTGGCAGCACAAACAGTGAATTAAGCAGGTGATTTGGGGGATATAGGTATGCATGCATGCATGAGTGTTTGGCTGTGCATGGGTGTGTGCATGAATGTGCAATATGTTGGGAACGGGAGGGTGGGTGCAGAGTTTGGGGCTGGCGGGGCTGTACCCCGCAGAACAGATGGCATGGTGTGGGGGAGGAGTTCCGGGCAGTGTCCTGTCGGGGGGGAAATTCTGCCGGGTCGGCCGGGCCGTCCGCAGACCTCCGGGCAGGGAGGCCCCAACACCTCCCGTATATCCCAGGTGTGAGATAGAGTATGAGACGCACACAAGGAGCAAGGCGACTCTGCTGTTTATTTATGCAAAACGGCAGGGATGGGTCAAGGAGCGTACGCGTTCGTCCTGACACACACATAATCGTGGGGCTCGCAGGCCCTTTTTACTACATTATGACGCGCTACTTGCGTCACTTCAGAAAGTTAACAAAAAACCTATCGCCACTCTTAATTGGTTGCTCGAGTGGTAGGGTTAGTATAGTACACATATAGAGAATGATATTAGTGGTCAAGGTGTAGTCAGGTGGTATATCTGGGTTGTCCCTTCAATTAGATACATAAGAATTGTTACATGAAGACCCCTGAGGATTGGCTAATGTTACTGACGTCTGAGATAAGAGCCCCATGTTCTGATTGGTGCATTCGTGAGCTCCCCAGCCTGGGACCACCGTTGTTCCCAGCTCTCGGTGTACCTGTGTTTGCAACAATGTTTCAATATGGGTACATGCAGACAATGTGAGGATTTATTCATAGGTGGGAGCTGACCGTTCCCACTGTAGCAGGTGTCCATTGAGCCTTTCAAGTGTCCCGGCCTGTGTCTCGTAGTGAGGGACCCAGACGCCCTTTCTCTCCTGGGTTTTGGCATCTCGTCAGGTTCGGCTTGGTCACGTGAGGCGGGACCGTGTTTGAGGCAGAATTCTGCACAATTAATATTGTTTTTCCACTGTGTGTCTGGTTTAATTTGTAGATATGATTTTAACGTTGGTACGCGGAGTGCGAGGTTGCAACATCGTGCCTTTGATGATTTGTTCTTGGATGTGGGTTTGCAACATTGCGACCTTGGCTGGTTGCTCCACCAGGCTCATTCTGCAGGATCAGCAACCTGACTTTTGCTTTGTTAATGTCCACGGAACTCTTGCTTGAGGCCTACTTGGGCCTGGTGCATAAGTGATCCATTTCGTGCATGGGTGCTTTAGATTATAGTGGCATATATTTCCATGACCAATATCGTGTTTCCATTATACCTCTCATGGTGGTAACGGGTTTCAAGGGAAGCGTGAGCAAGCGTTATAGATGAGTTCATGATGCGTCTTGCGTTTCTGCACTCTGAAAGCCTATGTAAAAATAATAAAGATGCACGTCCGTGAATATGCCTGTCGCCTACGTCAGAGCACTGAGTATGTTCTTCGTGTAGATTGGTGTGGAAATGTTAAGTGGGTATATTTATACAGATGTGCTTCCCGTTGTCTAGGTCGTCATGGCATCTCTAACGACGTGTGGTTTTTAGTCTAGCTGATTCGAGCCGCAGGTGTCGGCATGGCCAGTGCGGGCTGCTGGGCAGGCAGGTGGACACATCCGTATGTTCCTGTACCAGGGTACCTGGTCGTCTGGTAGATGGACAAATTCTTCTCGCGGCGGGTGTCTGGGCCTTGACCCTCTAGGCCAAGCGCGAGAGGTGAAGGACGGGAGCCTGGTCTTCCATTCTCCCACTTCAGTCCCCCCTCTGGTCGACTTGTCGACCACAAACATATCCTTCTCGTTATCTCCTCTTACCCTCCATATCTTAGTTATCCCGCCGAGATGTCCATAATGATTTACATGATCTTCAAATGACCAATACATGTATTCACAGGTTCCTCCAGGAGTACAGTATACCCATCTTCCTATGTAGCTCCTGGGGTTCCTTGGGTTCTCGATCTTCACTGATGGTGGGTCTAGATGATTGGTGATGATTTGGGTGCGCAACTTCTCCCTTTCTTGTATTATCACACCTGTATGCTGGTCGTTATCTGCTGGCATCAAGGGGTGCATTCCCACCATTTCCAGCAACTCGTCAGTCGTGCGCGCCTTCCGGGCCTTCCAAAATCTAATTATGATCAGGGCAGCTCCAGCCAAAATAGCACATCCCACTATTATTTTCAGTCCATCTGACAGCCAAGATGGCATCCATGACCATAATAGTGAAAACCAGCTCTTATCCTTGTTTACACCGTTACTTTCGTCCATCATTTTGGAGTGCATCTGGGCCAATTGTGAAACTGCTTCTGTCAGTGTACCATTGTCAGCATCGTTGGCAGGTATGAACGTGCAG
Source organism: Ambystoma mexicanum (assembly GCF_040938575.1). Taxonomy (NCBI): domain Eukaryota; kingdom Metazoa; phylum Chordata; class Amphibia; order Caudata; family Ambystomatidae; genus Ambystoma; species Ambystoma mexicanum. The sequence continues at coordinate 824,436,954 of NC_090921.1, forward strand.
CAAGATTGTCCTATCTTTGCACAAACTCCTCCTTCCATTGCTGTGAGGAGGTCCAATACATATCTGTTCTGGAGTGCTACCATCCTTACAGCTCGCAGCTCCTCTTTAATTGCGTTGAACCCATTTACTGTTGAATTGATGGTCATCATTAGTTCCCACCTGGTTATTTGGAGCCATTTTGCGTTTGCGTATGCCTGCAGTCCCGGATGTATTATTGAGGAGAAGAACATTGCTGCTCTGCTGAATAGTCTGTGTTCTGGCGGTATTGATGTTAGTTCCGTTTCCGACCTTCCCCACAGGTAATTTCCTGTCAATGGCTCTCCTTGTCTTTTTCTCCTATTTAGGACAGTATCATTGCTGTTGGTCCTGTTCCCTTGCTCCTTCTGGAGTGGTGCAGATCTCTTTCTTCTCTTATCCCCTTCATCCATTTTAGGGAATTTCGCCACATCGACATGCTTCTTAGGTACCACTAGTGATGGTACATTGACGTGTACCATTGTGCACACACCATTCCACAGGGGAGGCAGTGTATGATATGCCTTTTCTCCACAGGCCCAATAATGGTCCATTATTACTGCTGTTCCCGCTCCCCCCTCAGGTAACTCCATCACGCTTGCACAATTGGTGTTATATCCTACGTCCACCTCTCCTTTATGCTGGTAGCATACTTTGGGCGCAGTCAATGGTAGTATAGTTATCGGGTCTTCATCTTCTTCTACCCATGTGAGCATTGGTACATACTTGATCCACGTCGTCCAACATCGATGATTGTGTGTCTCGATAGTTGAGATAGTTTCTTTTGTTACCATGTTGCTGCCAATCACTCCTATCTCCCAGCTGTTGCCCAGGAACACCTTTCCTGTTATCGTCAGTAGCGGCCTCTCCCAGCATCCTTGTTTACCCGGAACTTCAGTGGCGTACCAATCACATGGTAGATACTGCAGTGTTACCTTCTTTGTTTCTCCTTTTGCAGGGCCACTTGTTATGTACCTGAATGCTTCAGCATGTAAACTGGTCTTGTGATAACTCAGATAGGTCTTGAGGAAGTTGTTTTCATATGGGTATGAGTCTCGTGTTTTCCATGTCATGTGCACTACTGTTCCTTGAAATCTTCCTTTCGTTTGGAACAGGGCCAAATATATTATGCACTGTGCTGTTTTTTCATCTATTTCTGTGTCAACAAATGTTCGTGAAGCGCTCATGGCGTATGGTATTAATGAGCAAACGTAACAGCTGTCCTCAGTTGTCTGCTTACCAATGCGGGTCATGTGCTGGTACCATATGTTGTTTGTGACGTGTGCCGAATCTTGTACATAATTATCAATACCTTTATTGTCTGAGTATGTGCTGCGTTTAACTCTATTTTGCTTGGGTGCAAAATTACTATTACCACCTGACGTAACTCCTGTTGCAGCAGGGGACGGGGGTATATTAAGTTTGGGTGCAGCAATAAAATCAATAGCATAGCTGTACTGCCAGACAGAAGCAGCCAAGAACCCGGTGATCATAAAAATCCCTATTATTTTTATTACATATGCTAATTTCACCAGCATTTTGCTCTTACCTTGCTGCGGTCCTGGCAGCTTATTCTTGCGACGTTATAGTTGCCCGCCTGAAAATTCTCAAAAGTGCTGGTTATTAGATGTTAGTTTTGTTACCTTTAAGCTCTCCCTATCAAGTAGTCATTCAGTGCCCAGGCGAAGAGCTGCTCCCACGCTATTCTAAGTGATGGGTCTCTTAGGACTGGCAAGTATGGGTGGAGGTGGGGCATGTGATATTCTATGGCCAGGAGGAAGGCTGTGTAGTATACACGTACCCTTCTCCTTTTTAAGTATGTTGGCCTCTTTATTTCGTATACAAATTGGTGTGACAATTCTTCTGGGTAGTTATCGTCTGGCAGCACCATCTACACCTGCACACTGAATTTGTTAATTAGCTTTTCTTAACAATACAATATTACGCAGTTCCTGTATGTGCGAGAGAAAAAAGAGAACATTCACGTGTTTACATGTGTATTGGTGCAAGCAATGTCCTTCAGTTTTAGTTACCACTTTACTTAGCAGTCAATGGGGGGGGGTTTGCGCTCAGATGGCGGAAGTATTTTTACTCTTTGAGCGTGTGACCATGGGGTGGGCAGCATGGGGATCACCCCCTTCTTCGCCAGTTATTGTTTCCGAGGGAACAATTGGGTCGTCGTCTGTGGTGGAACTTTCTTCCGCTGTCGGCGATGTTGTTGCTGTTCTTCCAATGGATCTGTCGTTGGCGCTGGGGCGGGTCTGCAGTTTGTAGATCTTTACGTCATGTAGGTGGTTCCATGCACGCTTATCCTTTAGTTTTACTGCTCTTGTTGATACGTCCTCTACCAGATGGGGGCCAGTGAACCTCTTCTGGTTCCACTTTCTATTGAAATTGCGAAGTAGTACGTGGTCACCTTTGGCAAGTTTGCACGAGTTCTCCTTTCCCAATTCCGTACTTTCGTCTTTTTCTTGATTGCTGGTAGACCCGCCCCGTGTGCGCTCGAGCTGTTGAGACACAAACACGACACTAGTAATCAAAGAAGACACATATTGATACATTTCATCACCTAACACATTCGCTGAACTTTCGTTGTCGGTGAATGCCCTTGACGTTGGTGTTAGGGGAAGGCGCATTTGACGTCCAGTAACCACTTCGTGAGGGGTGAGGTGGTGGTCGGACCCTGGCCTGTTTCTGAGTTCAAACAATGCTAATGGAAGGCAATACAACCAACTTTTCTTTGTTGTTTGTTGTATTTTAGCAATTGCCTCCTTCAATAGGCCATTCAGGCGTTCACATACACCATTAGCCTGTGGATGGTATGCACATGCAAATTTGTGTTTAATGTTCAGCAGGGATGTGATATGCTGGAACATTTCATTTGCGAAATGGGGGCCGTTGTCTGATCTTAACACCTCGCACACTCCCCACCTGGGGAAGACCTCCCTTACTATGAATTTGGCTGCTCTAAACGCATCAGGGTGTGAACAGGGCCCTGCTTCAATCCACCTAGAAAATGGGCATACTACTACAATCATATACCTATTGCCTTGACAGATGTTGATCATATCAACATAGTCAATGTGAAGGTGCCGAAAAGGTCCTTCTGGCCGGGGTATGGTACCTCTTATCACTTTTAGAGTATGACCGGCCGTAAACTGTTGACATGTTAGGCAATTGCTGATAAAATTTGACACATGAGAGGTTAACTCGGGACAAAACCAATCTTCTCTAATTCGTGCTGCAATTATTTCCTTGCCTGTATGGGCAGGGTGATGTAATTGGCTCAAGGCGGTATTTAACAGTGCCACTGGTATTACAACTTTCCCAGTGCCACCCTGGCGCCATAGTGCGTCGGTTGGTGACATTGTGCATCCTCTTTTCACCCATACTTCTTTTTCGGCCATTGGTGCAGCCGCTTGTAGCTCCATAATCTGTGTGGCTGGGAGATGGGTGTACCCTTCTCTTATTAACATCTCCCTCGCTATTCCCCTCCCTCTCCCTCTCTGTGAGTCGGTGGGGTTCCATATCTCACCAAAATATGCAGCATATTTCGCATGTGCGTCTGCTGCTGCATTTCCTTTTGAGACGTAGTCTTCTCCATTGGTGTGTGCGGTGCATTTTACTAGGGCTAGTTCTTGGGGATCGTTTATTACTTCAATTAGTTCAGCCAACAAGAGGGCATGTTGTACTGGAGTGCCATCAGCTCTCCTAAACCCTCTTCTTCTCCATTTTGATAGCCCTGAGTGGACAGTGGATGTAACATATGCACTGTCGGAATATATAGTTACTCTTTTATTAAAACTTTCCTTTAATGCCAATATGAGTGCAACGAGTTCCGCCGCTTGAGCAGAGTAATGCTGTGGTAATTGTACACACTTCATAGCCACACACACCGGCGCCTCCATCATTTTTACTACTGCTGCCCCAGTCCTTCGTATCCCATCTCCTTGATCAATAGTTGATGACCCATCAATAAACAAAAGCTCACCTCCCTCTAGTGCGTTTTCTTCAACTTTCCTAGTACATGAGTATAGTTCAGTTACTTGGGTGCAGTCGTGGGCGTAATCTCCCTCTTCAATTACTTCTGCTAGGAACCTTGCAGGGTTAACCGTGCTACATCTAACAATTGCTAGTTCAGCTTTAGACAAAATAATCTCATAACCTGATGCCCTCTGTGTCGTTAATGTGGACTTAGGTTTATTCAATATCGCAAATAGTGCATGTTCCACAAATAGTGTAGTTGGACACCCCATAGTTATTGCTGATGCTTTTTCTACTGCAAAAGCAGCTGCAGCGAGACCTTGTTCACAAGAGAAGTGGCCTAACATTATAGGGTCTAAGTGACCGCTGTAAAATGCTACTGGTTTATAGCCCATGCTAGTTTTTTGGGCCAACACTGCTTTCATTACTGCTGAGTCGCAATGTGAGAATATAAAGAAGCGCCGCTCATAGTCTGGGGATGCCAGTACTGGAGCAGTTGATATTGCGTCTTTTAATTCGTCAAATGCCTCCCTCATTTCCATAGTCCATCCCAACTTTTTCTCCCCTTTATTTGCTTCCTTCAAACCCTCAAGCAGGGGTCCTATGTATGAGCTGTAATCAAATACCCATGCTCTACAGTAGTTGCACAGCCCCAGAAATTGCTGCAGTTCTCCCACAGTCTGTGGCACGGGAGTGCTTGAGATGGCCTGTGCTCTTTGTGGTGCAATCCTTCTTCCATGTTGGGATATCAGTTGGCCAATGTAAAGTACCTGTTCCTGACAGTATTGTATCTTTTCCATGTCTACCTTGTACCCCTTTTCTGCCAGTATCGTCAACATTTTTAAGGAGTCCTCTCTACATTTGCTTTCGTTTGTACTACAAATTATTATGTCATCCACATACTGTAACACTGTGCTTTCCACCTCAACGTTACCCAAATCCATCTGTATTACTCTATTGAAAATTGAGGGTGATTCACAATGCCCCTGTGGTAATCTGGTATGTTTCCACTTTGTATTTCGGTAAGTAAAGCTTGTCAAATCTTGTGAGTCTGGGTGTAATGGTATTGAGAAAAAAGCATTTTTAAGGTCAATCACTGTAAATCGTGATGCTTCTGCCGGAATGCCACACAATATTGTGGCCGGGTTTGCTGTTACTGGATACTCTGCTTCTACTATGTTGTTCAAGGGTCTGAGGTCCTGTATGAAGTGCCAAGACCCCCCTTTAGCCTTGCGCACCGGGTACACAGCTGTGTTACATGGTGATTCTGAGGGGACCAATATGCCATTGTTTATAAGGGCCGTTATGGTTTCATATATTCCCTCATCTGCCTCTTTTGACAATGGGTACTGTTTCACTCTTGGTAGTATGGCACCCTTTTTCAATTTTATCCTTACACCCCCTATGCTTTTTATGCATCCTACGTCATAAGGGCTAATAGTCCATAATGATTTGGGCACCTTTGACATATCCTCCTTAAAAAATGGGACTGGGGTGCCTGCGGGTGCCTCAAGTGCCATTGCAATTTTCTGTGCTACTTGTCTGTGAGCCACTCTTAGCCATATTTCTTCACTCATCATGAACACCATTTCATTTTCTTCCTTTTCTTCTGAGAACAGCTCTTCATCTGACACCTGGGTCAGCCTACATCCTTCTGCTAGTGCTATCACCGCCCTCCATGCTCTCCCTTCTTTATCTTGGGCGTGCACAGCAACATAATCAGCCGTTGCAATAATGCTCTCAATGTCCACTACAAACACCTTCCCTTCTAGTTCATTAGCTGGTGTTTCTGGTCGGAATAGATAGGCTGCTGGTCTCCTCCATATTTTCCCTTCTATCCCTGGCATCCATGCAAATGCCATGTCTGTGCCATATTGGAATATCTCGCCATCTACTGGCTCCGCCCTAATCGCTGTCTGTCCACAGTATGCTTGCAAAATCTGTCGTGCTGCGAGCATGTTAATCCCTGGAGTAGAGCAAATTATGCCATCCTCTGTAAAGGAGATCGTCATGTTCAACCTGTTCATTATGTCCCTCCCCAGTATATTTACTGGTGAGGCACTATAATACAAAAGTGGAACTGACAGATCATAATCTCCAATAGATAACGGAACGTTATCAGTGAATGGAACCAACCCTTTGGCCCCAGAAAATCCTTGGGTGTTCATGGCTTCGCCTGACATCTTAAATTTACCTTCCCTTATGCAAGACCGGGTTGCCCCGGTGTCAACAAGAAATGATAATTTTTTGTCACCTATCGTTACCTCTATGCGTGGTTCCTCCGCACTATTAGGTGTTACTGACAGGATGGGACACACCAAGGCCGTCTGTGGGCTGGCCTATTGGGGGTACAATGATTGGCCATTCCCTGTGTAAGGGTTGTGTCCCAACACCGTCACCCCACCCAATTGTGTTCGTTCATTTTGTGGTGGTGGTTGTATTAACGCTACTTGTTGTTGTGGCGGTGGCAGATACTGTGTTATTTGTTGTTGTGGCAGTGAATAGGTTTGTGGCTGTTGTGGTTGTTGTGGTTGGCCACTCCCTTGTTGTGACATCTGCTGCTGTTGTATGCCCTGCTGTTCTTGTGATGTCCTAGGTTGTGCTTGTTCATTCCATGCTGGTATTCCTGGCCTGACCCTACATGTACGTGACATGTGCCCTAATAGTCCGCAGCTCCAACACACGGGTGGTTCCCTGTTTTGCCATGGGAAGCTCCCTGTGTTGTCTTGGTATACGGGTTGCCCTGTGGGGTAGTTATTTCTGAGTCCCCCAGCCTGTTGTTGGGTATTATATCCATATCCTCTCCCTCTCATAAACCCTCCTCTCCCTCTGTTATAACTATAATACCCAGTTCCTTGCATTGGGTACCCTCCTCCCATGTTTGGTGCGTGTAATTGCAGAGGCGGCACTTGCTCTATTACCCCTTGTGGAGGCGCTATTTGAGCGGGATCTTGTGCAGCCACTACTTGCGTTGGGCTTTGGGCCATTGGTGTGGGCGTAGTTATTAGTGCCCCTTCCATTGTGTATTTAGTAAGTTTTTTCTGTACTAATTTGGCCTCTTCTGTTTTCCTATCCTCTTCCTTTTGTTTCATTTTTCCTTGCCATGTTCTGCAGTGATGTACTATAGTCAGTTGTATTTCTGGCCATGGTTTTGCTTCCATCCCCACTACTTTCTTTAGTTGTTTTTGAACTCCTTCTGGGAGCCCTTGTACTAGTATATGATAAAATATGGCTGGTGTTTTGTCCCATTGTTCTCTAGTTTCCATGCGCCACTTCTCTTGAATATCCTGGATATAATCAACAGGATCCTCATTTTCGCCCATCTTACGGGAAGTAATGGCTCCTATGTCTGATGTGTCTGGGTACTGTACTCTCAGTGCCTGCCATAGCGCATGTCTGCAGTTTGCAAATGGTGCCCCATCATGCGATGTGTTCGTTATTGTTACCCCATGGAATCCCGCTCTTTTCCAAATGTCATCCGCTCTATCCCCTAATATTGATATTAACAGGCCCTTCACGTCTCCTACTGCTAGTTTCTGTCCTGCGGTGTGTTTTTTCATTTCATATATCCACTTACCCGCACCTCCACTTAGTGATGGGAGCCTACATTTTATATTTTCCTTATCCGTATGTTTCCAAGGTACATACTGTGGTCTAGCCCCTCCTCTCTCTAGCAGTGGCATTAAATTCTGTCTTGCGTCACCCTTTACGCTCCATAATGTTGAGTCTTCACACCCCTCCTCTTCCCCCATTTCTTTTACTACTTCAAATTCTTCCTTACTACCTCTGCTCCTACCTCCCTCTTCTTCCTTTCCCCTTTTTCCATCATTTCCTGTGTTCAATATAGGTATGTTTATTTGTCTGTCTTGCCTGCGACTAGGGAGGTCCCTAAGCCGACATGCATAAGGTGTAAGTTCATTCATGAAGGGCGCGAGCTTTATTCTGTGCAGAGAGCGCGCGGTAGTTGAACATGTAGGGCGTGACGTGGGAGGGTGCGATGGTGATGTGGGTGGCGTGGTTTCATTGGTTTGTGTTTCCCCTATTCTTTTCACTTCCTCCTTACTTCTCTCCAGCTCCTCCCATCTTCTACTCATCCAGGGCGAATCTATGTTTGTTCTAGTAAGGTATAGTTTATCTAAGCTTTCCCTTTCACTCTTCCTTCCATCCTTCTCCACTCCTCCTTCCTCCTCACTGCAAAAATCATTCATAAATGGCACCCCCCACTCTGCCTTTTTTCCTTTTATTGTTACTGTTTTTAAGTCTATTAGGTCTCTTTCTCCCTTACCGTTGTTACCAACTGTTCCCCTTAGTGCTGATGTTGTTGCTACCTCTCTATTCTTATATACATCTCCCCATCTTTCACTCTCCCAACCCCTCTCTTCAATTCCTCCTTCACTCCTCTCCTCAATTTCCCTACTATTTTCCTCCCTTTTCCTTTTCAACTCCTCCATTACTTCGTTGCTCATCTGTTCCAATATCCTTTCATCCTCTTTCTTCCTTTCCCATTTCACCCTTTCTCTTTCTACTATACTCTCTATTACCTTCCCCTCTTCATATTTCTTAGTTGCCTCTGATATTATCCTCCTCCTCCATATTTCCATTTCTTTTTCCTTTTCTTCTTCTTCCTTCTTCTTCTCTCTCAGCACTACTCTTGATATCCTATCTGCTGCTCCTTTTACCCTTTCAGCTTCTCTCTTTTTCTCCTCACTTCGTTCCCTTAATTTTTCCAATTCGTCCTTACCTTCTTTCCTTTTCCTCACTCTCTCTCTTTCCTCCCGCTCAAGTTGTTTAACCAGTTCATTCTGCTCATCCCTTAGTTCTGCTAATCTTCCCTCCAAAATCTCTTCCTTCTGCCTTAGTAGCTCCTCTCCCCTCATTTCACTCTCTCTGGCATTATCCTCGTTTGTTCTCTTTACCGCCTCCCTTTCTTCTCCAGTTAGTGAGCCTCGTAATTTCAACAATATCTGTGCAGCTACCCACTCATCGTTTCCTATCTCTACAGTCTGCTCTTCTCTAATCCTCTTGTCCCCCATTGGTATCTTCACATGAGCCACATATGGTGGAGGGCTATATGCCGGGTTTGAGTATCCTTCAGCCGCCCTTAACTGTCCTATTTCTCCTAATTCTCTTAAAGGGTACAACCCTCCTCCCTCTGTTTTCACACCCGGTGTTATGGCTATCTCATTGCTCGGTTCCTTTTTTATGTCGTCTGATTTATTAATCTTTTCTCCTCCCTGTCTTTCGATCCCCGTATTCTTTGTGCTTTCGCACTCCTTTTCCCCCCCGTTCCTTCTTTCTTAATCTCCTCTTCTTCCGGTGTTTCCCCCATAGTGAACATTCCATTTGGTCCTGGTCGAGACCCCTGGAACATCCTCCATAAGTTAAACACCTCCACATGGTTTGCTAACTTCTTCCCCTTGTATGTATTGTGCAGATGGTTTAGTAGTGAATGTTGGGCATATGGATCGAAACTGCCATTAGGCGGCCATGGTGTTAACATTTTATTGTCTGTCCCCTGGGTCCACTCTATGCTGTACTTAATTAACTTCTCCCTATGTGGTGGCAGTGTGGTGCATATGTGCTGTAGTGGGGTAGTGAGGGTGTTCCCCCACCCTCCCGACCCTCTCCCGTATGACATAATTTCACTCCCCGTGTTACCCTTCCCCTTACTTAGCAGTTTACAATATACAACCTTGTATTGCTTACCTCGCCCCGCAAGTGTGGGGACTTACGATAATCCTCTGACAAATTATGCAATAATAATAGATATGATGTTATATTATATTCCTTCCCCTACGGCCCCCTGCGGCCGAAGCGCACGCAGCCCCCTGCGGCTGCGTACCCCTTACGATGATCTTATACAGTCGTCCTGTTTCTCCGTTCTCCTCCCCCTTTTACATTTGCCGTGGCCGGCGTTCTCCGTGCGCAGCCACGCCCCTTTCCCCTTCTTCTTTCGATCCACTGGTTTATAGTTTATCTCCGTACCAGCTCCTTTATCATGCTTCTCTTTCCCACCACTCTAAAACCCAAAATTCCTTGTGTTCGCTATATCCTATTAAATCCCTACTGGTGACGTCACCGATTTCTTCGAGCTACTGGTATATTCTTGTTATGGTTTTTTAAGTTCAAAATACACTTACAATCTACCCCGCTAACCCTACAGCTGTCTTCCTGTCTCTCCTGGAACAAGGTAATCTCATCAATATTATAACCGGACTGCGCACGCTGCGTCGCCTCGCGTGTGATACGCCCCTCAACAGGAGGGCTTAACCAGCCAGTTATCTTCCGTTTTGGGCAACTATGTGACTAGCTACCGGCCACAGGGAAACGTCATCTACCTATCGAGTTTCTTGCTCGAACAATAGGGAACCTCATCTACTCATTGATCAATAAATGTCAAGTCGTAGGAAACCACACACACCCATCCTCACACTTAATCGCATTTTAGATCATCAGTGTCTTACGAGCGGCTGCACGTGATGTTTTCGTGCCCCGCCCCCCTCTTTCGCGTAACGTTAGCTCACTTGTTACGAGCGGCTGCACGTGATGTTTTCGTGCCCCGCCCCCCTCTTTCGCGTAACGTTAGCTCACTTGTTACGAGCGGCTGCACGTGATGTTTTCGTGCCCCGCCCCCCTCTTTCGCGTAACGTTAGCTCACTGTTCTCGCACTCGTTTCGCTACCATTCATTCCATTTGCAACACTCAGTTAAACCTTCGCCGCACATCTCTACAATACCTCCCCCCTCCCTTATTTACTTCCTCCCCCTCCCTCACAATTTCGCATTGCTTGTTGTGCGTGTCATGCTCACCAAGTTCTCTCGATGCAGGGCCGCTCGACTGCGTGCACCCTCCAAGCGGCTCGCCACCTCCCCTCGTCTGGACCACGTCTGGACACTCGCCGACCGCGGGCGGGATACTTCTCAACCGGCTCCCGAGGGCCAATATCCGGATTGCGCTGTCCGGTCTTCTCGCGGCTCCGCGATGGTCCTGTAGTCCTCAGAAGGGGGCAACGGCAGAGGGGGCCGCGCCGCCGGGCCTCCTCGCAACGGGAGTGCCTGGAAAACTAAAAATAAAAGTTGATCTTAAACAGATCTCAGCGGTGCCTCCAACTTGTCGGGGGGGAAATTCTGCCGGGGTCGGCCGGGCCGTCCGCAGACCTCCGGGCAGGGAGGCCCCAACACCTCCCGTATATCCCAGGTGTGAGATAGAGTATGAGACGCACACAAGGAGCAAGGCGACTCTGCTGTTTATTTATGCAAAACGGCAGGGATGGGTCAAGGAGCGTACGCGTTCGTCCTGACACACACATAATCGTGGGGCTCGCAGGCCCTTTTTACTACATTATGACGCGCTACTTGCGTCACTTCAGAAAGTTAACAAAAAACCTATCGCCACTCTTAATTGGTTGCTCGAGTGGTAGGGTTAGTATAGTACACATATAGAGAATGATATTAGTGGTCAAGGTGTAGTCAGGTGGTATATCTGGGTTGTCCCTTCAATTAGATACATAAGAATTGTTACATGAAGACCCCTGAGGATTGGCTAATGTTACTGACGTCTGAGATAAGAGCCCCATGTTCTGATTGGTGCATCCGTGAGCTCCCCAGCCTGGGACCACCGTTGTTCCCAGCTCTCGGTGTACCTGTGTTTGCAACAATGTTTCAATATGGGTACATGCAGACAATGTGAGGATTTATTCATAGGTGGGAGCTGACCGTTCCCACTGTAGCAGGTGTCCATTGAGCCTTTCAAGTGTCCCGGCCTGTGTCTCGTAGTGAGGGACCCAGACGCCCTTTCTCTCCTGGGTTTTGGCATCTCGTCAGGTTCGGCTTGGTCACGTGAGGCGGGACCGTGTTTGAGGCAGAATTCTGCACAATTAATATTGTTTTTCCACTGTGTGTCTGGTTTAATTTGTAGATATGATTTTAACGTTGGTACGCGGAGTGCGAGGTTGCAACATCGTGCCTTTGATGATTTGTTCTTGGATGTGGGTTTGCAACATTGCGACCTTGGCTGGTTGCTCCACCAGGCTCATTCTGCAGGATCAGCAACCTGACTTTTGCTTTGTTAATGTCCACGGAACTCTTGCTTGAGGCCTACTTGGGCCTGGTGCATAAGTGATCCATTTCGTGCATGGGTGCTTTAGATTATAGTGGCATATATTTCCATGACCAATATCGTGTTTCCATTATACCTCTCATGGTGGTAACGGGTTTCAAGGGAAGCGTGAGCAAGCGTTATAGATGAGTTCATGATGCGTCTTGCGTTTCTGCACTCTGAAAGCCTATGTAAAAATAATAAAGATGCACGTCCGTGAATATGCCTGTCGCCTACGTCAGAGCACTGAGTATGTTCTTCGTGTAGATTGGTGTGGAAATGTTAAGTGGGTATATTTATACAGATGTGCTTCCCGTTGTCTAGGTCGTCATGGCATCTCTAACGACGTGTGGTTTTTAGTCTAGCTGATTCGAGCCGCAGGTGTCGGCATGGCCAGTGCGGGCTGCTGGGCAGGCAGGTGGACACATCCGTATGTTCCTGTACCAGGGTACCTGGTCGTCTGGTAGATGGACAAATTCTTCTCGCGGCGGGTGTCTGGGCCTTGACCCTCTAGGCCAAGCGCGAGAGGTGAAGGACGGGAGCCTGGTCTTCCATTCTCCCACTTCAGTCCCCCACTTTGGGAGATAACAGGGGAGGGGGTGCTTAGAGGGAATGATGTTTCCCTGCAGTGCTGAAACTGTACTCAGTAAAATGAGTTTCAGTGAAATCGGCCTCTCGGCAAACATCATAGAACCCTGTGTTGTGAGTGCACTTGTAGTTTGGCTGAGTGAGAGTATTATAGGGAGTGTTGAGGTAGAGTGGTAGTGATTTTGAGAGTAAAAGGAGGGTGACTGAGTAGAGGGTGGGGTGTAGTAGTAGTGTGGAGAGGGGAGAGTAGTAGTGGTGTGAAGAGGGGAGAGTATCAGTGGTGTGGAGAGGGAAGAGTAGTAGTGGTTTTGAGGAGGGAGAGAGAAGGTAGTAGGATCAGAGGGTGGAGGTATGAAATAGAGGATCATCAGAGGCTAGATGAGGAAGTGTAAGGGAAAGAGAGGCAAGATGATGAGTGGAGTAGTAGGGAGGAGAGTAGGAGGAGGAAAGGGAGAGCGACAGAGTGAAACACAGAGAGGAGCATCACGGTATGAAGGGAAGAATACATAGTGAGGCTTGAAAGGCACATTGGTACAATCCCTTTGGAACTAACAGCATTGATAGTGTATGGCCCAGCCTAAGAAGTCGCGGAGGGAGCTTAGGTAGATAATTGCCTTTAGGTCCTGTGGCGAACCAGAAGAAGGATTCGGATGAGTTAATGTCATATTCAAGGGTTTTTATGAAGAAAAAAAAACCTAACTATCCCTATCGCTATGAAGGAATTTACCTATCTAACAAAACTAAAACTAAGGATGCACATCAAAGTTCAAAGAAAAAAGGTCTCTGTCAAATCCTAGACAAATAACTGGCCCTACCCCTTCAGGAAAACAAACAAAAAGAGAAAGGGGTCAGGACAAGACCTCTGATGAGATTGCTGCCTGGCCCAACACTTCATCAGTCCTAGAGTCCTTCGTCCCAGGAAACAGTATTCTCAATTGTTTCATAAAGTTCCAAAGAGTTCTTGGAAAAGTTTATCAAAATGTTGGTTATGTTCAATACTTCCATAATATATAGCTCCCAAGCCTCTCTATATGCCCTATATGTCAGCCTCTCAAATCTTGACATAAGGTTTCCTTCTTCTCACGCACAACAAGATTTCCTTAACTTGACTACACCATTTCCCCCTTGGCCACTGACAGTAATCTTGTCTTACTCTTACAGGTTCCAACCCTCCAGGTCCGCGCTCCTCCCAATTTTGTATGTTAGAGTTCCGAATTCTTGGGCTTCTCAAAGTCATCTGGCCCTTTGTCAGGCTTACTCGAGCAGGGCTCGGTTTGGTGTCTGCCTGTTCAGGTTTCCTGGGCTCCAGTAACACATATGGCTTCTCGGGCTGGGACTATTAGTGTCTTTTGGCTTTTTAGGGCTTCCCAATGCCCTGTGGCCCACTGATTGACTTGCTGCGTCTCTACTCTGGTTTATCAGGCTCCCGTAACCTCCTCGGCTTTCCCAGCCTTGATTATCAATGTTCGTACCTTTCAATTGCATTCTTTCTTTGGGAGCATTTGCTTCCCTTCCGTGGCTTGTGTCCACAGCAAATGTACTTCTCGTGCGGAGCTCGGGTCTTCGAGCTCCCTTCCGTAGTCTGGTATCGGCGTTGGTTGTCAGGCCCTGGGCCCACTATGGCTTACTCATTGTCACGCCACAATAAGAGACGGTGGCTCCCACATCTTCATCTCCCTTCACGCCTTGGTATCTGATCGGCTAGAGCGCCATCCTTCTGGCGTCCTACGAGCACTTCACTCATTTTCCACTCTGCATCTAGCTCCATTGTCTAGCGTGGAACCGCCACTCTAGAATGTCTTTGCGTAACAGGATTGCCTCTGTGTGAGTTTCTTGAACTCCCTGATTCAAAGTTCATTGTGTTTTTATACACATGCTCACAAAAAAAGGTGTGTACTTCTTCTCCGACTGTGGAGTTCAGGCAGGATCCAGCATTACCTGAAGCCACAGAGATAGGAGAAATTTAACTGTTTGGTGGTTTGAAAACAGAAGTAACAGCAGTCTTTTCAGTTCCCACATATGCAGATAATATACGTTCGATAGGAAATTCCTTATCGGAATGCGAGTCCTTGTCCCTGAGAGAGGACGTACTCTCAGTGAGGTCCCACTTGCCCAGACCCCTGGGGAGAGTCTTGCTTAGTAGGCTCTCCTCCCTAGCCTCAAAGGGGGTGGCTCCCCTCTGGGGAGAAGAGACAAATTGTCCAGATTTGTCACAGTTCTCATTGACAGCCAGTTATAAAATAGAAAATAGGCAGTAGGGGAAAATAGTCTATAGCTACTAACTTGGGGAATACCGACATCAGGGCTAGAGAGGAACACACTTTGGGCCTCATCACGAGTCTGGAGGTAACCCTTAAATTTGGCGGTAGCGCTATTACCGCCACATTTAAGGGTCCGCCAGATCATGGCCTTGGCGGATTTCCCCCCAGCTTTGAGCTGAGGGGAAATTCGTGGCAAAATTGCTGATTTTCGGTGCTATTACCGCCGGCGGGAAATCTGCCGGTGGTAATAGCGTGAATTTTCCCCATTGGGCCCAATGGGGAATGAGGAATTCCAGAATGGACCCAATGGGGAATGGGCAATAACCCTTCCGCCAAACCGTGATCCGGCGCTAATAGCGCCAGGGGGTTTGGCGGTAGGGCTATTAGCGCTGGCGCTAATAGCGCCGGAATTACCGCCCAACTCATGATGAGGCTTTGTCTAGATAAGAGAGTGAGGAATGGCCCTATGTCCTGCCAAAACATTCGGTAAAAGCTCTTGAACCATCTGTGGGAGTTGCAGTGTTCAATAGGTCACCTGTGACACGTGATGTCACTATGATATCCTGTAGACTCTGATAGAAAGGTCGTACATTGCCATGTTGAGGGTAGTAAGACTAACTAAATGCAGTCTGATTGCACACCACGGTGACCCCCAGAGCTTCGTGGTGCGATCTATATGGGACAAAGAAGTCACAATTCCAGCAGACCAGCTTATAGGTGGAGATACCGCAGGGTACTTAAGGAAGAATTGCCCAAAGTCTGGGTTGGCCCACATGCATTCCTTCAATGTTGGGGCCAGAGGTGTCGATAGAGATTACCGCAGAAAAGCAAAAAGTAATCTTTTTCAACTTGGTGTACACATTTTATATTGTTCCGCTTGGCCAACCCATAGCACAGTTGGTATGCAAAAGAATCCTCATTTTGCTACATTCATTACCCATCATAGAAGTCCCTTTCTCCAGAATTGGCATGGACATTGTCGGACCCTGGGAACATTCAAAATTAATCTTGGCAACTGTCAACTATACACGCCTATATCGTGAAGCCTTTCCTTTGAGGAGTGACAACATTAAATACATCCTCAAGGTCTTCTTACTGTACTTCGAAGGAGTGGACTTTCCAGTTGACATTATAGCTGACCATGGTAGTGGTTTCATATAGAAACTGATCGGCGACATGAAGACGCTGATGAGCATAAAAACCCTCTGAACCTTTGATATACCATCCCCAGACTGATGGACTTGTTGAACGATTCAACCAAACCTTGAAACTTATCCTGAGGAAGCTGGTTGCCGAAGATGGAAGAAACTGGGATGACTGGATCACTTGGCTCTGTGTGCTACCCGGAAGACACCACAATCCTGTATAGGTTTTTCACCATTCGACTGGTGTATGGCCAGAACCCCCGCCATGTAATAGGTGTCATTTGGAAGGAATGAGACGGACCAGATAGCTGACAAACCAGCAATCATCCAATGGTGCGAAATACCCAGGAATATAAAAAGTATGCAGATTGGTCCAAACTCGCCTGCAAGAAGCCCAGGCCCAGCAAGAAAAGGCATATAACAAAGATGCCAGGTAACATATTTTCCAAGTGGGGGACAAAGTTGTGGTTTTATTCCCCAACATCCAAAACAAACTATTGTCTAGATTGCATGGCCCATTTGTTGTCACTTAAGTGGTCTCCCATCTCACATACAAAGTACAACAAGCTAATTGTGGAAAACCTTCTGAGTTATACCATGTGAATACATTGAAGGCCTGGAGAGGAAACAGCAATCCGCAAAACCTGCTGCTGTATGCAAATAACACCGAAGAGACTCCTCTACCAGCCGAAGTTCATGGTGTTATCATGCCCATGCGTCTTTCCACAACCACCCACCAAGAATTCACGTAACTGTCCGAAATTATAGGATGTACCCAGATGTATTTTATCCAAAGCTTAGACAAGTGAAGGGAGTTGTACACAAAATCAAGACACACACAGAATGGGTGATATGTCTCAAACCCTACTTACTACGTGAGGTCAGACAACAAATAACCAAAGAACAACTGAAGAAGATGCTCGACCTAGGGGTAATTTAGAGATCTTACAGCGAATGGTCTTCACTGATAGTCTGTGTATCATAACATGACAACACGTGGAGATTCTGTATTGATGTAAAACAGCTCAATTAAATCTCATATTTGGATGCTTATCAGTTGCCTCAGATAGATGAGTTGGTGGAGACCTTCAGGAAGGCAAAGTTCATCACCAATCTAGACCTGACAAAGGGAACTGGCAGGTACCTCTGCAATAAGAAGCAAAGCCCTAGACCGCCTTGTCCACTCCTGAGGGCCTTTTTCAATTTAATGTATCACTGTATGGTCTTACCGGGCCCCAGCCACATTCAAGTTTTAGCCCCATTCTGGTCATTTCTGGGGCATACCTCAACGACATTGTCGTGTTCTGCACAATTTGGGAAGACCATCTCAAACATATAACAGCTGTCTGTGATCAGTTACAGAATGTCAGTCTAACATATCAATGTCACCTACCCCAATCTAGTGTACAAAACCTCGGAATGCAAGTTGGAAACAGGCAAGTTCTACCTCAACGAGTCAAAGTGGAGGCTCTACAAAAAGAAAAAAGGCCAGTTGACAAAACAGATGTCCGGGTCTTCCTCAGCCTAGTAAGTGTTGCAATCTGTAGGATGGAGTTCAAAGAAGGTATTCACAGGGCCCACTAGACCAGAAATACAGAAACTACAAGTCAGAAAAGCAGGAAGACTAACCTGTAGCGATTGTAATTTCATTGTTTTACCCTACCAAACTGTATTATTATTTATTGACTGTTTTAAAAGATTTGGATGCATTATTTCTAAGTTTTTTGATAGAGACGCACGCAATTATGATTTTTGTTGATTTTACTATGATGTTTTATGTGAAGGATGGTTTTTATTGTGTATAAACCTATTTATGTGACTGTATGCAATTAAAATAAATAAATAAAAACTTTCTCTACCCCCACCCACCCTACCTTCACTCACTCAAGTTAACCACCACTAGATCTATCCCCACACACCGTACCTCCCTCTCTTCCCCCCACTCTTCCCTACTCTCTACCCTCAACCACTGTAGCCCCACTCTATCTGCCCCCACATGACCCCCACTTGATCTACCCCCACCCACCCACCACCACCACCACTCTATACCTAACCTCCATTCTCTCTACAATAACCTCAACTCTCTCTATCTCCAACCACCTCCACTCTCTCTACCCACACCCACTCACTCTACCTCCTCTCTCTCCATCCCCACCCACCCTACCCCCACTCTCTCTATCCCCACACCCCCTCCCTACCTCCACTCTCTACAAACTGACCCCCCGACCAACCCGACTTCTACTCTCCCTACACCAACCAACCCTACCTCCACTCTCTTCCCCCACCTTCCCCCTACCTCCACTCTTTCGAACCCACCCTGCCTCCACTCTCTCTACCCCACCCACCCTACCTCCACTCTCTCTACCCCCACCCAACCAACATCCACTCTCTCTACACCCATCCACCCACCCTACCCCACTCTTTCTTCCACCCACCCTTCCCCTTACTCCCACTCTCTCTACCCCACCCTACATCCACTCTCTCTACCCTAACCTCCCACCCCAACTCTATACCTAACCTCCACACTCTCTACAATCACCCAACCTACCTCCATTCTCTCTACCCCCAAACACCCATCCTACATCCACTCTCTCTAACCCCACTGCTCCACCCACCGTACCCTTTCTTTCTCTACCCCCACCCAGCCTACCTCCACTCTCTACCACCACCCACCCTACTTTCACTCTCTCTACCCATCCACCCTACCTCCACTCTCTGTACCCCACCCACCCCCACTCTCTACCTAACCCCCACTCTCTATACAACCACCGGCCCACCCTACCTCAACTCTCTCTACCCCCGTCCGACCTCCCCTCTCTCTACCCTACACACAGGCACCCTACCCCCACACTCTCTACCCCAACCCATCACTACCTCCACTCTCTCTACCCCATGCTCCCTACCCCACCCAGCCTAACCTACCCCCACCCCACCCCATGCCCACTCTCTCTACCCCACCCACGTACCTCCACTCTCCCTACACCCATTTATGCACGCTACCCCCATTCTCTCTTCCATCATCCACCCTTCCTCCATTCTCTACACCCCTACCCAACCTCCACATTATTTTCCTCAATCACCCACCCTAACCCCCCTCTCTCTACTCCCACCCACCCACTCTACCTCCACTCTCTCTTTCCCCAACCACCAACCCTACCTCCAATCTCTCTACATACCCACCCACCCACGCTCCCTACCTCCACTCTCGCTACCAGCACGCACCCACCCTAGCTCCAATCTCTCTACCCCCACCCACCCAACCTACCTCCACTCTCTCTACCCCCACCCACCCAACCTACCTCCACTCTCTCTACCCCCACCCACCCTACCTCCACTATCTCTACCCCCACCCACCCTACCTCCACTCTTTCTACCCCCACCCACCCATCCTACCTCCACTCTCTCTACCCCCACCCACCCATCCTACCTCCAATCTCTCTACCCACCCCCACCCACCCTACCTCTTCGCTCTCTACCCCCACCCACCGCCACTGTCTCTACCTCCACCCGCCTAACCCAACCTCCCCCACTATCTCTACCCCACCCACCCTACCCCCGCTCTCTATACCCAATCCACCCACCTCCCTCTGCCCACCCCACTCTCTCTAGCCCCACTCACCCAAGTCACTCTAAAACCCACCCACTTCAACCCCACTCTCTACCCCTCTCATCCTTCCTCTAACACTCTCACTTTATTTCTTACCCTCTCACTCTCAACCTTTTTCACTCATATTTCCTTTTGTTCATCATTGATGGCACCCTCTCTCAATTGTTTCCTCCCTTTCTCTATTCTCCTTTCATCTCATTCTCTTGCACTCCTGCACCCCTCATCACATCCTCCTTTACAACTTTGCACTCTCCTCCTTGCACCCTGGTGCCTATAAATGTAAAATGTAAAGAACAGCAGTAAACACCAAAACTATTGGCTTTGCCAATGCTTGCTTATGGGGGAATCAAGTTCTCCTAATGTTTTGTCAAAGTGGGGAGCGATACCTAACCAGGCTTCTCCTAGTGATTTCATGTTCCACTCTGACAATGGCACTATAGTCGAGAGCAATGGCAGCAAGTGGCGAGGAGTTCAATGCGTACATGAATGACCCTAAGCGGGTGTGCCTGTACTAATCTGTAAGGTTTTGTGGAGTTATTTCAATTAGAAAAGGTGTACAAAAATAGGTTTCAATCATGCATTTTGCAGCTCCAGTTTCAGAAAAATTGGGCAACAATCGATAGAATTTACACTTGGTTCTTCAGGGCAACACACAAAACAATCAATAGATGCCAGGTCACAAACAGTACACAATGCCATTTTGCAACACGTATTGATGCTGGCTGCCTAAGAAAATCCATGATGCCTGCCTCAACAATGGCTCTCACTGGATTTAGGGAGGCCTGCGCTAAAACCTTTGATGAGGTCTCCCTGTTATTCTTTGCGCTGGCCCAACGGCGGCGTGATGCCACCACAAGGAAGTGCAAGAACTCTCATTTAAGTTTATGGATGGAGGAACCTGAATTTTCTTTGTAATTTGTCACCTGAAAGCAGGGAGTAACAGAATGAATTCCAGTTAACTGTTACCACATGGTTTCCAGTTGCTCACGGGTGGTTCATGTACATCTCCTGAAATGCTACTGAGAGGAAGGAATCCCTGTGTTCCATCGGGCCAATATGGGCATGCGAGGAAAAGGCAAAAATCCCTAGCGTAGATTTACTACATGAAACTGCTCCTCTCATATCTTTGCATGAGCCGAGTGCTGGCCATAAAGAGGTTAAATTGCCCACAGTTTTGAACGCCAAACTGAAAAGGACTTCCCTACAAAATCTGCAAGTAAATAAATCACAAATGCCTAAAATAATGGACTCGATAAATCATGACTTTGTAATGGATCAAAGAAATTTCATTATAACCAACATTCAGAAAACTAAAGATAACGAGCCCAAAGAAGCCCTGCGCAATAAGGTTCTTGCTTGGTTGTGCCAGAGAACTGGCCCAGGAGTAGTCAGACTCAAGGACTTAATGATCATTAGGAGGAGAGATCTGAGTGACTGGTGTATGCTACCGAATTGGGACTGCATTTTGGTGGGCTGTGGGGCCAGCACCTTGCCTGCTTTTCTCAGACGATGCAAATATCTACCCAAAGGGATTTCGAACTGTAACATTACTCTTTGAATTTTAGATCTTCAAAGAGTTATTCTTATGGTTCTTCCTCTTCCTCTTCCTGATTATTGTTTAACATGTTTACTCTGATTTTCTTAATACTTGAACTGCAGTTACTAAGTGGATGGTGATTGTTATGCCTTGCCCATTTTGCTCTTGTCTTGTTATCAATATATATATGTATTTATGTTGTTTGTCTTGTCTATGCCCTTAAGCCTCCGGGTCCTCAGGTGCGCAATAAAAAAATTCAATAAAGTAATGTAAAGAGAAGGAAAGGCCCACAGGTGATTTTATTTTGTCATGTGAACTTCATTATTAAGTCCCATATTCTTCAACTGGATACATTAGAAATCATTTCTTAAAGGCACATTCTAAGATTGCTACCATGAGTTTACTGCAGCTGACGCGGAAACACATGCAATATATTTCACTGCTTGGTTAACCTTGCATTAATATCACATCCTTTTAGGCTGTTTTGCTTTTAACACATTCGTGACCCGGGGTGACTGCCATGCGCTGGGCCACAGAAAGGGACTTCAATAGCCTGTTCTGGCCTGTGAACCCTACGCTTGACACCGCTGTTCTAACCTAAAGCTCCATTCTCTGGAGGCGGCTCTGCCTCTCAGATGAAGCATACCTATTTCCGGTCAGCTCCTCACCGCAATCTCCCCCACTTCACCTTCTCCCGGATGCCCGCAAGGCAACACATCGGCCTCATCCTTACAAGTGAGCACAACCATCACTCCTCCAACAAGGGTGAGCATCCTGCCTTCAGGCTAGCAGAGACTGCTCTGCACAAACTTCAGCTCCACTGGCAGGATTGCAATCTCCATCTGTCCAACTAGCACGAGCTCTAATATACATAATGCACGTGCTGTAGCGCCTTCTGCTTTCCAACTCCTATAACTGCACCTCTGTAGCTCTAACAGGGGCTACACTAGTATTACGTCATGCTGCATTATATGCCAGGAACCAGCTCGGGTTCTAGTGGAGATCACTGACTTCACAGGCCTCTGTGCCCACTATAGGGACTGGAGGTGGTAACCGTTGTCTGAAGTTACTCTGCACTTGCTCAGCTCTCACCCCAAGCTGTGTCTCACTGGTGTAAACCGCTGTCTCCAAGAGCAGGTTCCATGCCCACCCCTTACCCCTTGCTTAGCCATTTGTCAGTGGTGTTTCGTGGGCTGCTGCGACTTCAGTGATAGATCTTGTTCGGCCATGCTTTTCTTTCGGGCTCCTGCCTGCCTATATTTGCGACCTAGTACTCAGGTCCTCCTTTAAGTCCTGTCTGCTCATCACCAGAGTTCCTCCACCAATGTTTGCCACTCGCCGGACTTCCCGCCTTGGTGAGTTTGGAGATCTGCAGGAGACTTTGAGCAGCAGTATGTGCTCTCGGCAAGTCTGGGTACCAGGGATACTTCATATCTCCTCCAGCACCACTGGCATTTCACCACACAGGTATCCCTCTCTGCCCTTCCTTTCTCTATGCCACACGCTTGACAGAAGACTTGCACTCCTGTCCTCCCCAAATCGTCCTGACACACCTCGTTAGTTCCTGAGGGAGATTTTGAGAGATGGAAGGGTCTATGCTTTTGGACCTCAGTTCCTGTGTGATATTGTGGAGTCCTAAACCTGGTAGTTTGTGAAGCCAACATCTTTCTGCACCCGAAGTAATGAACCTTACTGCTGCACTCCAACAATTGACCACCCAGATGGACAAAGTCCAAAGTCAAAGTTGATCACTGAGAAACCGCTTCCATGCAGGAATCAGTCAAGGTCTAGAAGGAAAAGGTAGACAGGAAATCCAAAGTGGGCTTTGGGTGATGCATTCACCTGGGCCGTACCATTACTCAGCTCAGAAAATCTCGTTATTAGAGATTATGCCAGATTCAGTGCCTTAAGGAAAAATGTTTTCTAGACATTCCTCGTCTCAGCCCAAGGGCTTGGAAATGCTGCCTCTGAAAAAGGGGTACCCAAGACTTGGTTTCCTATTTTGCACAGTTCCAAAAATTAGTTACAGAGCTCCACTGGCCCGGAAATGGTCAGATGATGGTTTTCCAGCGTGCACTCTGGGATGAAGTTCAGGATGCCCAAGTGCATGTGCTCTCTGGCCAAGTCACCGTTGAAGATCTTAGCAATGTGGCACTTTAAATAGATCATTGAGACCAGAAACACTGGTCTGAGTAAAAATTGTTCTGTCCCAGTCAGACCCCATTAAGGCTGAGGTCACGGTAGAACCTACACCCATGGAAATTGGTCGACTGTGTCATCCCTTTTCTGAAAGAGAATGGACAAAGAGACGCCTCGAAGATGTATGGATGTGCTGTGGAAACAAGGGCACTTTGTATGGGGCTTTCATTTATCGAGTTTGGGAAACACCAACGCTCGGCGATAGTGGGAAACTCCTCTTCAACTGTATCTAATTCTCTTCTGTCTTCCCTATGGGCCTCTTCTTCCACTAATCCATCTTTGCATAGCTATGTATCCTTTAATCTAGTAGCTACTGCAGTCCCCCTGAATGTTTCTGCCTTAATTGACTGTGTGGCATGTGGCCGCCATTTGGCTGTACACTTGGCCATTAAACAATTGATACCCATATTTTTGAAGCCGCAGAACATGACAAACCACTCTGTAAATGGGCTCTCAAATAAACATTTCTATGCTCACAGAAAAATAACAGAATGTTCTTAATCTGAGCACTACTTTTTCCGAGAAGGGAGGACATTTTGAGAAACAAAATGGTGTGTTTTGCCTGCAAAAGAAGCTACTAGCACCCTGGTGGGGGCAGCGAGCAAATCCAGTGGATAGGAACGCAGGTTGAAACTGGCGATCTCAGCCTGCGTTCCATGCCGCCTGATGGCAGTTTCCCCCCGCCGCCATCTTCCACCCACCCTCTGCCCCACTTTTTTGTTTTGTTTCCCCACCTACCCACCCCCCACTTACCTTATTTCCACAGAGGCGAGTGCCGCAGCTGCAACCGCTCATTCTTCTGGGCTCTCACAGGCCACCAAAGAAAGGGAAGAGGGGCTCCATATAGTGCCCCTCTTCCCTTTCCATGGTGGCCAGTATTTCCCTTCGTTCAATGCGACGCACCCAGCGTCCAGTTGAACAAAGCAAAATAATACTTTTTTTTGCATCCAGTGTTACCGCTTTGGCAACCCGGGGTGCTAATAGACATAATCCCCCGTTCCAAGTGCTGGAACAGGGGTAGGGGGTAGCTGCCCGGCGCCCTCGTTATCCACCCTTGCTTTGCTGGGGGCGATAATTTGGGCTGCTGGGCCATTGCCCCCGTTCCAACCCTTTGAAAGGGGGATTAAAGCCATAGTAAAAAAGGAAATTATTTAAAGGCACTAATTTACTGAACTGGCTCCATTTAAAAGTTTACAATGTTCATTTCTAATGATGATTTCCAGTATATACTGTAATCATGATAAGAATGTTACACTTGTCCTACTGAATAAATCACCTTAGCAAAACCTAGAAGAACAATATCCATATTTCCTATTGTATTGTTTGGAAGTACTCATGTGGGAAAGAAGGAGATAGATAACACCAATGAAGGTCCCTGGCTGCTTTGCATAACCTCAAACACCTTTTGGGAATATATGAATGAATGTGTGAAAAGTGTTGTATGCTGCAATCGCTAAGTATGTAATAAAAAGTAAGGTTAGTGCTAATTTAATTGTTCACTACACTCATCCTAACATTAAAGGTTTGGAGCCTTGAACCATATATACCTATTCGGACAGAATCAGGATTTGGATGAGGAGATAAAATGGTGGGCACAGTCTGACTCCATAGCGGCCCAAGGGTCATCCTTCTTCTTTTCCAGTGGTGAATTCTAGTAGAGATGGGGCTGAGAAGGAACACCGGTACTCTGGATAAGGATGGCTGCGCTCAACCCACATATATATATATAGAAGAATCAGAAACAACGGGGAAGGGGGCGAGGCAGAGGCAAAGGAAGAGGAAGGGGACAGAAACCACGAGGAGGAAAACAACTCGGCGAGGCCAGCGTGGGAAACGGGCCAGAAGCATGCCAAGAGAGCAGAGCAACGCGCTCTGGAACCAAAAAATAATCAGTGACAATATGAAGCTGTGCCAAATCATCAATCTATCTTCGCATATCCTCACCAAAGCCCAAGCCTCTGTCCTTTCTCTTGGGCTTAACTTTTGTCCTACTAAAACTTTTGACTATGTCCAGTCACGTATTGATTTGGATAAATTTATTCGAAAGATCAGACTCAAGAAATTCTTCTCCCTCAATCCTACTATGCCAAAGTTATCAACACCTCGCACCGGGCATACTGATCTTCTGATTTCTGATCTTCCATCCCTCATGGACTTGGCTTCCCTTGAAGACTCTGACTTTGATCCTTCAAATACTTATCTCACCGAGTTCGGCATTGACCCTGACTGGGATGTACGAACCAAACTTAAGGAGAAATCTAGGTTCAATCCACAATTTTCCGTCGGTGGTTGTATTGAAGCATTCTATGATCTTTGTATCAGTGACCTTAGGAAATTACGTGACAGTACCAGCAAGAGTAAATATAATCTCATCTCTGCTCAGATTGCGGCCATCAGCGAATTACAAAACCTGCCGAATATTGTCATTAAACCGGCCGACAAGGGTTCAAACATTGTAATTCAGGATCGTGTACATTATGTATTGGAGGCCAATCGCCAACTCAAAGATCGACTGTGCTATGCTCAACTCTCGAAAAATCCTTTCGATGACATACAGTCTGAACTTAAGGATCTATGTGTCAAATGGGTAGAAATTGGTCTAATTGATGATGATCTTGCTAAATTTTTAGCTCCATCTTGTTTCACCATACCGACAATCTACTTTCTACCAAAAACACATAAATCTCTTGTACATCCACCAGGCAGGCCTATTGTTACCTTGTGCGGTTCCCTCCTTGAACATCTGGCTCAATTTATTGATGAAACCTTATCTCCTCTTGTCTCAGTTCTACCCTCGTATCTACGGGACACCAAAGATTTTTTACAACACATCTCTAATATACCCTGGGAGGAGGGCTTACTGTTAGCAACCCTTGATGTTGTCTCTCTTTACACCTCCATTGACCATCAAGTTGGTATGGATGCTTGTAAATATTTTCTTGACACTCGCTCATTGAATTTCTACAGCCATAGTTCCATGATTCTTGAAATGCTCTCTTTCTGCCTCAATAACAATATTTTCTTATTTGAGGGTTCTTTCTTTCGCCAAGTAAGAGGTACCGCCATGGGTAGCACTTTTGCCCCGTCTTATGCCAACTTAACAATGGGATGGTGGGAGGCCACTTTCTTAAGCGATCTACTTACATCGAGTTTTGCCACACATATTGTTGCATGGTGGAGATATATCGACGATGTTTTCGTTATATGGAAGGGCACTAAGGTTGAATGGCTTTCATTTGTGAAATTATTAAATACCAACAAGTCTAATTTGAGTTTCACAGAATGCAACAGTACGACCAAAATTGTCTACCTCGATGTAGTGGTGACCCTTGAGAGAACCGGTTTATGCACTGCATTACACAAAAAACCTACTAATACTGGCCTGCCCTTACATGCCACCAGTTGTCATCCTACATCATGCAAACGCAGTATTCCGTATGGGGAATTCATTAGATACCGCAGGAACTGCACAGATCTGGTATCTTTTGATTATCATTGTGCCCAGGCGGCTAAGGATTTTATCAAGCAAGGTTATGAGCGCAGAATTATAGAACAGGCTTATATCAAGGCACGTGGACTTTCTAGGGATTACCTACTATACAGTATCAAGCCTGTCAAAACTACCGTCAATGATGACCCCCGCCTGATTGTCACATTTGACAATGCATCTAATCAGGTTCGTAAAATCATAGAACGTCACTGGCGAATTCTCATCATTGACAAGGATCTTGGTCCTCTTCTCTCTAAACGCCCTACCATTACATATAAACGTGTACCCTCACTTAGGGACAAATTGGTTTCCAGCTTTTTGTCACCTATTAATACCAAGCCATCTTATATGAAATCGTTGATGGAATCCCCAACAGGATTTTCTAAATGTTGCAAATGCAAGGCCTGCATTCATGCTATTTCATGCAAATCCTTCTTGCATCCGGTCACTCAATGTCATCAGTCCATTAGATACTCAATGAATTGTGATACCACTTTTGTGGTCTATGTGCTCTCATGTCCTTGCATGAGATGGTATGTCGGGAGTACTACATGCAAGCTCAAGCTTAGAATATTACAGCATCTTAGGGCCATCAAAAACTCTGATCCCGCATATCCTATGGCCAAGCACTTCAAAGAAAAGCACAATAATGATTACTCCCTTCTCAAATTCTTTGCAGTGGCGCACATTCCGATTCACCCCAGAGGTGGGAATCGTGTACTTAAACTGAGACAGTTAGAAACCAGATATATTCTGGATTTCGACACTAAGTTTCCCATTGGCCACAATCTTGACGAGGAGCTTCATACATTTATAGGTACGTAGGCCCCATCGGGTGCGATTTAACTACTTAAGATTGTTGTTTTCTATATCACTGATGTATTTCCGCGTTTATTATGATTAGTTGATTATACTCCTTATATTTACTAACAGTGTTCTTTTCCTCCCCCCTATTTTCTCTCTGGGGATTCTCTCTTTTTTTCTTTTTGAATTGTAGATGTTTACCAATAAAATAGGCCATCCCCACTTTTGTACTTGTTTGGCTGTTATTCTTGTCATTATTATTGTGATCTTATTTGCACATTTGACACTTCTCATGTCTATATTTTCTTTGCTGTTGTTTTGCATGTCCAACTTTTGGTGTTCTATAACACCTTTTCCATTGTGGCTATCTGATTTTGTTAAGATTACTATTATTATTTCAACTTCACCCGCTTTAATTTGGGTGTCATGCCAGCCTTATATAAATGCACATTGCCTCAGCTGTGATATCATTTTCCAGTTGAATGTCTTAGATTGCTCTTAATCATATGTGTTTACATAATCTAGTTGGCTTGCATAATGTTTATGCTGCCTACCAATTGATCAGCACTTGCACTTTCTGCTGCCAATGCTTCTGTGAGCTTGTCTCTTTGCACATGTATTTATGCCATCTCTGACCAACTTGCACTTGCACTTTATGTCATCTTGGGCCCAAATGCACATTCTTGCTTACATCAATATGGTATATTGCTTGTTGCACCAAAGTTTTACAACATAGCCCTAATGCTGACTTGCTTTTATTATGGTATTTTTATCTGCCTATATGTATAATAATTTTTATGTTGCTTATTAACTGACTTGCACTTGCACTTTATACCATCAGGGCCTATGTGATCTTGCCTTTTCGCACATCCTTACATGCTGCTCTTGATTAACTTGCATTTGCACTTTATGTTGACTTTGGTCAAAATGTACAATATTCATGTATTATTATGATATATTTATTGCTGCTTTACGTGTTACTATCATAGCTTTTAAGCTGCTTCTGGCTTTGTATTCTGGCACTGAGCCTTTTGAATAGTCTATCCAGACTAATGAGCTGCATTGTATGCTATCCTTTATATATTGTTGTCTGGCAAAAAAATTCTTGAATTACTTTTCTTATACAATAATCAGTTTTATCCATTGGAATCTTATATTGGATCTGTAGGTTCATTGGAAGACTGTATGGCACTTTATTTTTATTGTGTTTCCCAGCTCTGCTCAGGATACTATATTCATTCCATTGCAGGCCCATGTTGATTTTCCGTTTAAATATGGCCGCCATCATTACGGTCTTCCATAGCACCTTCCTCCAATTAACATAGATGATGGACTACATGCAACTGTTATTTGTGTCTCTCCATTCTGTGTTGCCACGTGATCAAGCGCTCAGTTGAGCGCGAAACGCGTTGTGGCAGGGCCGTTTACCAGGCGTCCTGCTTTTGTCTGTCCTGCTGTTTCCCCCCCCCCCTCCCCTATTCTGTCCTGCACACTTCGTGCAAGCTTTTGTCTACTTTTTTTAAAATCATTAAAATTTATATGTAATTCTTCACGTGTGAGCTTGCATTCATTGCCTGGGTCCTCTCCTGCCACGGGATTGTAGGACCCTTTCTAGATTCACGGCGAGTGCGGTCCGCCCTGTTTCCTCTAGTTTTCCTGATATATATATATATATATATATATATATATATATATATATATATATATATATATATATATATATCTTCATCTATCCTTATATAGGATCTGGTTGGTGGCGATGACATACCTGAAAAGTTATGGGGAATAAAATATATTAAGTGTATCAAATATATTAACCGATGAATTTAACAATGTATGGCAATGAAATTAAATGGTATGACTGGTTTTATATATGTATGCATTTTATGTTTATATGTTTTGACTACTGTCCTGATTTTTATAATGAAATGTTTTATAATGAAGTGTTATTAGATGTGATAATTGTATACGTACATTTGAATGTTAATAAACATGCATGTGTAAAGTTTCATACTGAAACACATGAAATGAATAAATATATATATTTTTATTTGTATTATCATTAGTTGATATAGCTGAATAAATCAACTTTACAACATACAATTACTACACACAATATATAAAACCAGAATTCATTACACAATCACATATGGTACAAACTTATTCATATATACATTTCATGTCACTTAATTTAACAAAAATTGCATCTAAAAATCTTTTTCTATTAAGTCAAGCGTTTGATATTGACAGTGTTTGGTTAAGAATAATTCACGTTCTTTTACAACACCTGGACATGTCATAAACAAATGCCATAAGGATTCTCTTGTTTGCTTATTCTTGCATAGTCGACAAAAGTCTAATGATTTATCACGGATCTTACGAGTGACCAAAATTTCGCCTGTATTCCACAAATTAAGTCGAAAACGCAGTATCGCAGAGCGGAACACTGGGTTTGGATAACGTAGCAGATAAGGCTCGCATTGACTAAATTTCTTCTCAACGAAGAGATTATTTCTATACACTTTGTACCTCTGACACGATTGCTGCGTTTCAATCCAATCGCGAAGGTACAGCTTTTTTTTTGCTCTATCTGGATTTTCCACGACGGTTTGCACAGAAATGTCTGGGGCTAGCAAAATGTCTAGAACCTTATTACACCACTGGACTGCCAAGGAATGTTTAGATTTTAACATGTACTCAGCAAGAACTGATAGCAAGTTTCCAGATTGATCTGCCATCAGGTATTTCCTAAACAACGCACATCGACGCCACTGAAGTCTAGAGAAGAGGGATAACTGCCCAAGTTCATACCGAATCAGTGCACAAGGCGTATATATATCGGTTATGCCGCCTGATCATGTTGCAAGCACCCCTTTTGGAGTGCATTGTGTACACTATCATTCGTGCACAGCTGCACTGGAGGCTGTATCAGCGCGTCCCTTTCTTCGTGTATCAGAGGGTCCATAAAGAGTCAATTGTTTCGATATTTATCAGTAAGCGCATAGACTGAGGTGTCTCCTCACTGCTGCAGGCTTTGAAATGCCAACAAAAGGGAGCGGGCAGCTAGTGGTTCCAAAGCGCATCAGATGCAGAAAGGCCTCCCCGTGGCAAAATACTTAAATGTAGTTTTTAAATCATGTCTTCATGTCTGCACCTCCACTCTATTTTATGTGATGTGTCCTATGGGACGTGTGCATGGTAAGAAAGGCACAGCAATGACCTTAATGTTCCTGTCAAGGGTTTTCAGTGCACAGATGAAAATATAAAACAGTATTGCGCATACATAAATAAAAATAGACTTTAAGAGCAGATGTTTGAATGCGGGGCACCCTCTTGTGTTAGAACCGAGCTGCCTTGCCAATAATAAGCAGTAGCACAACCATTAACTGGATGTCAGCCAGGCGTGGGATTGTCGACCTGCCAGTTGCGGTGTAGATGCGAGTGGGAACATGGGGCTTCTGGAGGCGAGAGAAAGCTAGAGTTAGTGTGGATGATGAGACGCCCACTGAGAGGGCTAGAGGTTGGGGGTAACAGGGAGGGCTGAGGCACGCTTTGAGAATGAGGGCTAGTGACCAGAGTGTTAAAAGACTTTGGTGAAAAGGAAGGCAAGGATGCGATTGAGAGGAGGGCACAGGTAAACATGGGTGTGAGACAGTAGAGATGAAGGTCAGAGAGTGAGAAAGGTGGAATTTACTCTATCTGGCATATGACATATATGGGTTTACAAGGCACATAATACCATTGCCCGCAGATAAGGATGTGTTGCACATAAGCTCATAACGCATGGGCATGTAATGCTGTGCACGTGTTATGAGCGCAGGTAGCACCTGAGCAATGAAGCTGCACTTGATGTAGCCTTGCGGCACGTGAGGCTGCAGTAGTCATTTTATGGGGGTATCTGGGAATACAAGTCTATTTATGTTATGTTATTAGGATTAATACTGTGCACAGTTGCCATTTGCGTTGCCTCCAGACACTTTGGGGGCGCTGAATGAGAGAGGGAGTGCTTTGGTCAATTGAGATAGAAAGGAAAGTGCAAGATTGCTGTGTTATTGTGTTGATGGGAGCAAACGCAGGTACCCTGAGCTCTGCCTCTGTGTGGGTTTCTAGGTGTTGTGTGCTAGAAACCTCAAGGCCCGAGGGAGACCTTGTATGTCAACAGTGCTAGGATGCATTGGACTGGGAGGTTGTGGAATGAATCACGGTTGTAGAGGTGTAGCGGTTTGTTGTTTGCCATCTGGCCTGGGGTATTATGAAGCCATGTGTGAGTAGCTTAGTTGGTTTGTGTGTGTCTGGTGTGAGCAGTTATTTGGTAGCGTTAGTGGGTCTGCATTGAGATGCAAGATAGTGCCTGTTGTTTTTTACCAGTATATGTGGGTCCCCAGGCACCAGTCATGACTTGATTGATTATATTTTATTGTATTGTATTCTAGTCATGAATTACATAGCCCCTTTTCCCATTTGTATGGCCTCAACGTGCTTTGTGGTAGGAACGCCCTCAGGGACCGTGGTCCAGGGAAAAGAGGAGAGTTAAGATGGGTGTGTGTATTTGGCCGAAATTAGGACTTAGGAGGGCTGGCCAAGCTCCAGTAAGCAGCCCAAGCGGTCAGGTATGTGAGTGGATTATAAGGGTGGTCATGACAGAGCACTAGTGCAGGACACTCGATGTGTACCCAGCTAGACCGAATTGGTTGTAGGGTGTCGCTGTATTCTGATGGCAGAGGCATTGAGGCAAGTCTGGTGTTTCAGTTAGAAAAGTTATGTGACCATCTGGACCGAATTTGTCATAACCGCAGCTGCATTCTAGAGTGTGTGGATGGAAAGCCATGTCTGCAGCAGATGTCCACAGAGGGGGTGCATTTATACATACCTTAAAGTCTGAAGGAGTTTATCTTCGATGTTGCTGTGTTGGATTTTATTTCTAGCACTATGTGCGGGCTGCCCCTAAGTTTGCCAGGGCGATAGGCTGGTTGTCAAAGAGCATCTTCTAGTAAGGGCAGATATGCTATCATGAAAAGGACCAGGTTATTTGGATTCTCTGAGTGCAATAGGTATGTAAATTAAATACACATAGTTACTACATGTCTTCCACTACAGACACTAACCAAGTAATCTAATAAACCTGATGTCAGGGAATGATAGCATGTAACCACTATACGTTCCAACGGTTAGTGTAAGCAGTTACAGGTGAAAGGGGGGTCTTGGCCCAGCCCTATGGCATGTCCTTGCCAGTATTTTAAGGATCTCACCTCTGATATATTGCCCACCCCCAAAATTTCTGTCTAAGTGCATCTCAATTCATACTCAAAAGAGCCATCTTCGTGCGTCACCATTTCTACCATCAAGATCCATCTAAGTGCCTACCCTATCTCCAAAATCCAACTATGCGCACCTCGTTTTCTACCTCCAATGAACCATCTTATTCAGAATTCTGTGTGCTTGGGCAAGCTCCTTTGATATTCGATGGGACAATCCATCTAAGTGCATAACATATCCTTTCCTCGCAATCTACAAGGCACACCTCATTTGCTACCTCCAGGGATTCATCTAGTCGAGCATTCTTAGTGTTTGGGCAAGCCCCTTTGATATTAGATAGGATGGAAGCTACCAGTACATATCCTCTATGTATTTCCTTGAGGTGGGAGTTAGGATGCGACCCGGTGCATATTTCAAGGCCTGACCGACTGTCCAGAAACTTTAAAAGTAAGGAAAAAGTATTTGCAAAACATTTCTGCGTACATCTTCCCATCAGATTGTCAGGTGTTGTACGGGAGCCACAGCGCGCCAGTTAGCATGAAGGAAGACGGGAGGGGGGGGACTCACGTGTGATCATGTGCAGGAGTGGATTGGGGTTGAATTTGGCAGGATGTGCTGCCGTCAAAGCGGCCGGCATCTGCTGCAGCATGACTTGTTGATGTTTGGGTGAGTCTGAGGACGGTGCTTGTGTGTGAGGAAAGTCATGGCACTGTGTAGGGAGGAGCATTCAGGTTCTGGTAGGGAATAGCCAAGTTAGGATGTCCTTTCTGAATGCGAGGTGGTTGTCAATATGGCGGATGTGGAGAGGGAAAGAGTTCTAGATGTTACTGGCTTGGATGAAGAAAGAGGATCCTCCCAGTCTGGTGGAGTTGCAATGGGGATAACGAGGAGAAGCGCTGCACCAGATCTGAGGTCCCTCGTGGGTTGGGAGTATATGAGTTTATCCTGGTTGAAATCGGGTCCGATGTTGTGGATGGCAGGGTTAGTGATGCACATGGCTTTAAAGGTAGTCCATCGACCAATAGCGAGCCAGTGTAGGACTCTGAGTATTCTCTAGGTGAGAGACCAATGTGGAGACGGGCAGCTGCTTTTGATTCTTTGGAGTTTCCAGAGCTGGAAAGCCGCTGCACCTAAATAGAGGCAATTGGCATAATCTAAGTGGGAGAGGATGATGGTGAGGATGGCAGAGGTTTGGTGTGGGTAGGATAGGTACAGGAAGATTCGTATGAGGATGCATATGTGGAAGAGGTGGGTTCTGATACTGAGTTGGTGTGTTTGGGAAAAGGATAAATTCAAGTACAGCTTGCATCCAAGGTTTTTCACCAAAGTGGGAGTTGACAGAAGGGCGGGGAGGAGGATCCCCTTTTGGCACTGGGTGAAAGATGGAGGTGAAATGGAGGAGGAGCAAGATTTGAGAGCGGTTTGAGATGAAGAAGATCTTTGCAAGCGCAGTGTCCTTGATTCCTAAGGAGTGTAGCCTGTCTAGGAGTATCGTGTGGTCGATAGTATCGAATGCGGCCCAAAGGTAAAGAAGGATGAGCACTGTACATCCTACTGTATCTGCTGTTCTTTTGAAGTTATCCCAAACGGACACCAGGACTCAGTTCCACGCAGGGGTCTGAAGCCTGATTGGGCTGGGTCAAGGACGTTGTTGGCTTCTGTGAATAAGCATAGCTGCATACATGCTGTACAGTCCAGAAGTTTGGCAATGAAGCAGGTGATATATGGTGGGGCATTTCGGTGAGTATTGTGTGTGAACCGGACAGAGGTAAAACAGCAGATTGTGTGATCTGACTGAAATCTGATATGTCTTAAGCATCCAGGAGTGAAGGTCCCATTGTTATGTGAGTTACCTGTTGGTGTTGGGAGTGGGGGGGGCTATTATGGTGTTACTTTGAGGTGGTGTGTAAGGCAGTTGGGGAGATGGTTCGACAGTCCATTGAAACTAGGTATGTGACTGTCATGGGCTTTAGTTGTTGGTTGTTGTGGCTGCAGGGGCATAAAAAAACTTGTGAAGTAATTGAGTCTACTTTAAGGAGAAGGACAATGGAAAATGTAAAAAAATTATTGTTCTCAGACGACCATTATAAAAAACTGTTGAAAGCCCCAATGGCGCCTTTTGGAGAGGGTCCGATTGGCGAGAAGGTGGCCGCAACAAATGAAGTTGAAGAAATTCTACAAAAAATACTGATTTACATGGACAATTTATGTTACAGTATCTCAAATCCGGTATCATTCTGGAGGGTTTGCAGGTAAAGAACATCCCGAGAATATTTGCTGACAACCCCAAGTTTCAGAAAAAACTTCAGTGGGGTTGGCAACAAATGTTCTCGGGATTGGATTATCTTAAATGTAGAAACAGCACAAGAGGAAACAAAAAACAGGGTGAAGAGTTAGAAGCTTTAGAGAGGCTTTTTTGGATAGCACTACAGTAAGTGATGCAAAGAAACAACTTGAGGGGTTGGAGGAAGAAATCAAGAACTTTAAACAACTAAATTTGGAACGTAAAATTAACAAACTACAGAAGGATATTACAAACTATAATGAGGAAAGAACTTATCCTTATTTAAAAATTGTTTTTTTCACTGACCCGCCTATTGGGGGCAATAACTATCAAAGGAACAACAGATATGCCACCTTCTCGAACACCTCCGGATCCTCAAGTGGATCAGATCCTTCCCTGAATGCCCAATTTGGGACTAATGTGGAAGTGGGAGGGAGAGGAAAAAACCAACAACAGGTTTTTCTCAGAGGGGTGTAGAGAGGCAGGTCGAGACAGAGACAACCACAATAGGGGCAGGGACAAGGCATGAGAACCAGACAGTGGTACTCAAACCAGTGAGCCAAAGCATCCACGATCAAATGCCTATTTTCAATCTGTCCCTTTACCATCTAGAAAACTCAGATTTAGATCTATTATCCAAGGGACTGTCTTATGTCCCCACTAGGAGAGCAGATGTTTTTTACACAGAATTAGAATTACAAAAATTATTTAGAATCATACGGCTAAAACATTTTTTGAGATCTATCTTCCGGCCCATCAAGTTGAAAAGGGAACTGTTCCTGATACTTTGCCCAATGTGAGTGGTCTAAAGGTGAAATCTACTTTTGTAACCCCGCCACACACTTGCACACTTGAAATTATGACTTTGGAAAATATTGTGACCCGAGAAGTTTTGTAAGCTGTTAAGAAAAAGGACTACAAACCTGACAATCTAACGAAGTATGAAAGAAACAATCTCATAAAGATATGTGGGGTTGAATCCATTACTATAAAACCTGCTGATAAGGGGGGGTGGAATTGTTATTCTTGAAACGACTGGATACGAAGCTGAATGCATGCGTCTATTGGATGACAGGAAACCGTACAAAAAGTTGGATAGAGATCCGACTCTGAGACTGCAAGATGAGATCAAAAGTCTCACTAACCATGCAGTACAAGAGAAGTGGATCAGCAAAGATGAAGGCCGTTTTCTTAACAAGATTGGGCCCAAAAAGGCAGCATTTTATATATTGCCGAAAATCCATAAAAATCAAACAAATCCACCGGGCAGATGTATTGTGTCTGCAATAGATTCCCTGTTAGAACCTTTGTCTGTTTATTCGGAAATCTTCCTCAAGCCATTTTTACTTGAGATGCTATTGTATGTAAGGGATTTAACAGGCATGATCAAGATCATTTATAACATCCAGATTAATGAGGAAGACATCCTTGTAACCATGGATGTCGAGTCCTTATACACGGCTATCCCACTAATGGAATGTCTTCAAGTCCTTGGTGAATATCTGAATACAAGAATTAGACCTCATCAGCCACCAACTGAGTTCATTCAAGAATGTATGCGGTTGGCTATGACTGAAAACTTTTTCCTTTTCAAAAAACAGCTTTACAAACAAGAGAAGGGAGTGAGCATGGGGGCTACATTTTCCCCCGATGTTGCAAACTTGTATCTGGCCAATCACGAGAACAAAATTATCCTTGGGGTTGATAATCCTCTTGAGGCTTACCCTATGTTAAGTTCCCATCTTCGGTTGTGGCGTCGTTATATTGATGATGTCTTCCTCATTTGGGGGGCCTATTACATCTTTGATGGAGTTTCATGAGTGGTTGAACCAATGTAACATCAACATAAAATTCACTATACAGTATAGTCATTGACAGGTGAGCTTTCTCGATCTCTTGATAAAAAAATCAGAGAACGGCTCACCTCCACTCTATTCAAGAAACCAACTGATAAGAACTCTCTCCTTCACTTTAATAGCTTTCATTCCTCCAGTTTACGTCAGAATTTACTATATGGGCAATTCTTACGTATACAGAGGAATTGTACAAAGAAAGAGGAATTTAAAGTTCACGCTGAACAGCTGAAAGAGAGACTGGTGAATAGGGGATATCCCAAGAGAATGGTAAAAGATCATATGAAAAGAGCAGAATACACCACTCGGGACACATGTCTGACCACTCGAGAAAAACAAAAGAATGAAAGTGTGACGACATTTAATCCTGTGAGAGGATCATAAATGGACATTGGAATCTAGTTAAACAGCCGGGTTCCCTAGCACAGAAACCTATGTTTGCATTTAAAAGAAACCAAAACCTGAGACAAAGACTGGTTCATACTTATAAAGAACCTATGATAGAACAGTCAATTACTAATCAGTGGGGGCTGCTCCCAATCATTGGGCATTATAAATGTGGAAAATGTGTAGCGTGTCCACTAACTGAGACCAAACGCAAATTCCATTATGGAAATAAAATATGGAAAATGAATCACCATACCAATTGTCTCACGAAAAACATGATCTATGTTATTAGCTGCCCATGTCAACTTCTCGATATTGAAAAGACCACGAGAGAGGTGAGACAGCGCATATCTGAACATCGTAGTTGTATAAGAAACAAAGTGGCAGATAAGCCCCTCATAGAGCACTTCATGAAATTACAACATAAGGACACTGATTTAAAATGGTTTGTTCTTCAACATATAAAAAACAACATGAGAGGAGGCGACATAGGAACAGTATTGCATCAAATTGAACAACGCTGGATCCATACCCTGGACACGGTCCGGAATGGGCTCAATGTTTCGGTCGAACGGAATGCCCTCATAACAAGAAATTGAACTAAAACGTACTAATCTACCAATAACTACTGTGTATATATCCGTGTTTATTGAATTGAATGTCTCCAAAACACGAAGGTGAGTCAATTGAATCAATTACCATATTAGATACGATTGTGATTGGCGAATTGTGTGTTGATTATTTTCAATAGCGTATGGTATTCCATAATGACCTGCTAGGGTGTACTGTGCAATACTAGACCATATTGGAACTTGGGGAAGAGTT
The DNA here is from genome assembly GCF_040938575.1 of Ambystoma mexicanum. NCBI lineage: Eukaryota > Metazoa > Chordata > Amphibia > Caudata > Ambystomatidae > Ambystoma > Ambystoma mexicanum. The sequence continues at coordinate 824,475,286 of NC_090921.1, forward strand.
AATACATATATGACATCTGAGAATATACAAATTGTTATTTCTACAACGTGAAATATGCTCTCCCATTAATATGTTTCTCGATCTGCGCCAATAGCTGGTTTCGGAGACGGGTATGGAGTGAAAAATACAGATTTGATTGAGTCCTGTTTCTATGACCATGCAGTGCAGGAAGTCCGTGTTAGGTCCGGTAGATGATTGAAGGTAAAATATAGTCCAATTTCTATGTCTATTATGGACCCGGAACTATTATAAACAAAGTCCTTCGTTTATTATGATGCAACGAAGGAAACAGTGTGTCTGTGAGTGGCTTGGCGTTGCACCACGACTCGATATACTGAGGACAGTTAACAAAGTAATACGGGTGAGTAATTTGAAAGATACATCCGAGTGCAAAAACCATGTGGCACTGATGGGGATCTTACGAGTACAGGTTAAGCGGGCATGACAATGAAAACGTGCGTATGCGAGAGTAGTACCAAACAACTTATAATAGCTTGCAATAACGGATCATATAAAAATTGAATGAAACGTGTCACAAGGGATATAATACAACCAGTAATTTAAACGCACCGGTCAGGAGGGTGCTCTTCATTATGTAGGAATTTCAATGTTATATGACAAACCGCTAGATATGCTTCGCATCAAATCTGTGTGCCACCTACCAATACTTGGCATGTCCATATGGCAGGGTATGCTAATATGGGGCAATATAAGATCGAAATAAATAAATAACGTGATATATACTTTTGTAACATCTGATAATGGGGTATAAGAACATGGAATACATTTGTTATATGTGGCACAGAATGGAGAGAAAGATGGATCTTTCAGTAAGGAGTGTTTCTCCATTGTTTCAGGAATCTCAACACTTGAATACCAATCATTGTGCATGCATTCCATTAAGGCTGGAGGATACTAACCAGCATTCGGCCCGTCCACATAGTAACATTCTGTATGTGGATGAGTCTACTCATACTGCATCTGCACACTAAATACATTTGTTAAATCAAAATCCTGAAATGAAAAGTCACATCAGAATGGTTCTTTTCCCATAGGGTTCTGAGTCAGAGGTTGCTCGCTAATGTCTGAGGACATTTAAAGAAAATATCTCGCCGCAGAGCCAATTGGACACTAAGTTTTGACATTTTAAATTTTATAAACGGAATTGGAATAAGAGTTTGAGCTGAAGATGCCTCATATGAGTATAAAACAGAGAATTTAGACTTTTTCCCTGTTGGTTCACATGATCTTAACAAGGTTATAGATGCCAGTGGAGGATTAAATCCAACTACCTACTTGCTATCCCTAGAATTGAAACATGGGGGTGAGTAGGACTCTATGTGATTACTGATGAGAATTACACATGAAACAATATTAGCCATATCAGCCAATATTAGCCAACATATGGATGACACTAGACTCTGATGGGTTTCTCTGTATCTATTTTAGATTTAAGAATGGCTTATGCAATTCCATGAAGGGCAGAACAGCTATACCTTGCCCTACATCCTGAAGAAGGTCTTGAAAAAAGAGAGACAGTAATTTCTGTTATATGTGGACTGAAACACGTGTCAACGATTATATGAACAATCTGGCAACTAGAACCAGATGAGATATGACACCTGAAAACAAGGACTTGGTCATAAACATTTGTAACAACTTATGGAAAACTTTGTGTAGTACCAGAATATGAATACACAATGTATAATATGCCAAATTAGTTTTATGTAAGAAGGTGTGAACGAGAAATTGAGGGATTCAGAATTGATGCCTGAAATATGAAAGATATGTTGATGGATTGAGTTATTTGTTTTAAGGAAAACATCCAGTTATATGTTTATGTGATTATTGATTACAATTTGTAATTATTGAATAACTTGTGTCATCCTGTTCCACTGGTCCACTTTTCGCTTTAATATTAGCTTGTTGTGAAGTGCCATTGGACCTTTGACAGGGCACAGGCAACTTTGTCCCTGCCCGTCACCAAACAAATGAAGGGACCCAAGAATTGTTTGTACTCCCCCTTTGCTGTGATCACAACGCCTACCTTGATATGGTGGCCTGGCAGTGATTAAAATAAGCCTGGCAACTCCCTTGAAGACCACTTACTCCCATCATCTGTATTGGAATAAGAATAATAAAAAAGTGACATTTCAAGAACAACATTAGCAGTCCATGATGGGGGCAATTGTGTTGCATCACATGTACAGGACACGTTTTAAGTATAGCAACCATGATGAAGGTATTCGGGCTGCAGTATAAATGCAAGATAACGATCAGTAACTGTATGAAAAAGATACACACACACACCAGCAGACACCAGAACTCTGATTAAACATCTCAAAGAAGGTTCATATGCCAGAAATTATATATACAGTATAGGGATTGGGGGCCATGAGAAAGCGAGAAAGGTAAATGTGTGCTAGAGCAAATACAGGAAAGCGATTAAAAGCTATGAGGAATTTATTAAATGCAGGTACTCAAATTAGCAGTCTCAGAGAATGAAAAAGGTACATTTACCATGGCATTGATAGGGAATATGGATTAGAAGTTACTAGGAAGATGGATACATTCTTTTGTAGACTGCCAAGAGAAGAGGTCTGTAGTTCTAAATTGGTGTCATCATGAGTGAGCTTTGGCAAATCCAGGGAATGTGTCCCCTCTCCCCAAGGGGAAGCCACCCCCTTTGGGATTAGGGAGGCAACCCTGCTAAACTTAAACACACGTAGGGGACAGGGCAAGCGGGATCCCACTGGTGTTGACCCCACCCCCCCCCTTAGAGGACAGCCAATTCATAGATAGGGATCTATGTCATCCTTTCTTAGCCCCAGGAACCAACAGTTTTGTTGGTTATATGGGATTTAACCTCTGTGAGACACATGAAATGTACACAGGAATGACTGGTGTGGTTTCTGGCCCCTCACATGCACCATATATGCCTGCGGAGAGAGACTGGGGAATTGCCCATCCTGCTTGTGGCAGAGAAAATAAAGATCTCATCAGCTATGACGAAGGGTGAAGAGCCACTCGCAGAGCAGTAGAGGCCGAGAAGCCTCCTCCATGGAGGTGTGGTCAGAGAAAAGAAGCACATGCTCAGCATGCCGAAGGAGGATGCAGAGAAGTCCATGGAACGAAGGGCAGCCCTGCTGGGAAAGAGATTGGAATGGCCTGGTCCTGGAGAGCCTCAAGGGCAGGAGGATGCCTAAACTGGGGCAAGCAGCCGCCTCAAGGAAGAGATGTGAGAGCACGACTAAATGGCAGCAGGAAGAGAGCCGAGGCTCTAAGCATTGTGGGACCCAAAGAGAAAGCTGGGGAAATGAAGCTACGTCACCCTTCTAGAACGCCTGCCCAGAGGAGCACTACAAAGAAGTCAGATATATGTGTTGCTTTCAGGGAGCAGGGTGGTGGCCAGATTTGCCCCAGGAGACCCCAAGATGGGGTGAAAGCAAACCGACTCCAGGGCGGGGTCACTGGTGAAAGCAAATCAATACCCAGGGTAGGGTGAAGGAGGGAAACAAGGTGGGGGGGATAAGCAAACCCAGAGATGAGGTGAAAACCAACTGATTCCAGGGCGCAGTGAGAAAGAGAGACCCCAAGCTGGGGTGAAAAGCAAGCCCAAGGCACAGTAGAAGTCAGACCCCAACCCCAAGATGTGATCAAAGTAAGAAGACCCCAGGGTGGGGTGGAAGCAAACCGACCCGAGAGTGAGGTGAAATACAGACCTGAGGTGGGGTAAAAACAAGCTGACCTCAAGGCGGGGAGAAAGGCATTCTTTTTTTCTTTGTATAAAGTGGTAGAGACAGAGGCCAGGGCAGAATATTCATCTACCTACAGCTCTTCGAATATGTTGAGACCAACAAACTCCTCTCCTCTCCCGACATAGTTTCTGGCCAATGAACGGAACAGAATCCACACTCAATTTGTGAAATGTTAAAAAACAACACAGTACAAACGAGTGCACTCATTCTACTGTACAACTCCACAGCATTCGACATCCTCAGCCTACTGAAGAGCAGGGGCGTTGCTATGGGGGGGCTAAGGGGGCTATAGCCCCTGATCTTTTGGTTGTAGCCCCTGATAGAATCTCAGGAGCTACAGCCAAAAGGCTAGCTAGCCCCCAGTCCCAACAGTTCCGACATCAGCCTAGCCCCGGGTCTTTTCCAGACCTAGCAACTCCCCTGCTGAAGAGAGAAAAGAATACCTGAACTCAGGAAATCACTGCCCACTACAGCCAGAGTCTATATTTATGCTGAGGATTCCCAATTGATCTTCAGATTAGGGGAGTCAGAGGATGTCCAATCTGACTGTTTCAATGATTGCTTGGAACAGGTCCGTTTATGGATGAAATTGCACCATTCGAAGATTAATATTAAAAAAACGGAAATGTTGTTAAACTCCACTCCCTCTGATAATCACTGTCCTGATAATTGGAAGACTCTTCAGTGTCAGATTCTTGGCTGACCCAGTTCTGGCCCTCGACGTTAGATGCTTGCCCAACTGCTGCACCATACGTGAGAAACTTGGGAGTATGGATGGACCCTTTTTTGTCTGTCGATCATGTCTTTATGGTATTTAGATCATTCATTCTGTATCTTTGCTCCTTAAAGGGATGCTTATTTTAAGAATTGAACTGTTAAATGACTTTCTGTCCAGTAGACTGGACCTTTGTGATACAATTTACTTCGACCTGCCTAACGTGACCCCTCCTCCAAAGAATGTACATTATTCAGAATGTGAAAGCTAGGCTTCTATTACATTTGCGATGCAGAGCTCACATCTCCTACATCTCACATTTTTCCATTGGCTTAGAGTTGATCAACATATAAGGTTTAAGGCTCTCTACAATCTTATTCTTTCCTTCTTCAGTGGCAGGTTTCAAGATTATTCAGTTCTTTATTGTGTGACATAGTTTCAGCAGGTAAACCTTTACCCACATACATAGAAAAGACAGTAAAACTGAATACAATTGCAAAAGATTAGCTGCCAATTAAAATACCCTTTACAAAATTATTCACATTTATGACTAATTAATCAGACGGGCCCGTAAGCAAGTGTCACCATAAAAAATACCATGTAAGTAATGGCTGGCTTTTAAAATATGGCTCCAGTTTCTCTCCCCAGAGCTTAAGTAGGGCTGGACTTTCAACTATTAAGTGTTTAATAGCTTCTTTATACACCGAACAAAAGCGAAACAGACGAGCTTCCTTGGCACCTCAGTTCTTGCACCTACAATTTTGTTGGTTGACAATACATTTAATTTTACCCATATCCAGAATTCTCTGCATTTTATTGAAGGGTGTCTTGCCACGTTTCAAGATTATATACCTTCCAGAGTGCTTGGTTCAGCATCTGCTGGACTTCTTGCTGTTCCAAGATTCAGATATGTAAGCGGGGTGGTCGTACATTCTCTGTTCAAGCAGTCAAGCATCGGAATTCTCTACCAACTTCTCTTCACCTCACATCTAACCACCTGGATTTTAGACATAGATGAAATACCTTTTTGTTTCCTCATTAATGTCTGCTTCCTTTTCTGAAATGTGGTGGAGAAGTCTGGGCTTCTTATTCAGCACTCTGAGGCCTTTCCAAGGTGTACAAGCCCATTTTACCATACTGTAGCATACCCTATCACATCTTTCTTTTTGGGAGAACAGAAACAACACTTTTGGCCCTCTTTAAATCATCCCTTTGCAACCTAAAATGTAGAGTACTCCCAGGTACCAGGCTCTCACCCCTTCTGTTCAACATATACATAACCCCTCCTGGAACTCATCAGCAACATTGGCATCACTTAATTCAACTATATAGGTGACTCACAAATTGCCTACAAATGCATGAATAACCCAACAATGTACACAACGAACCTCAATGCCTGCCACACATCGGTGGATTCTTGGATGACAGCTACCAGACCAAAGCTCAACCCTTCCAAAACGGAACTTATGATCAGCCACACTACAATGTAATAATGATGCTCCACAGCAGTATGTAAAGGAGTGGTGTTTATTTACTGTCTTCTCGCCCCACTGGCTCCTCTTCCTCTTCAACGGACACTTCTTCTAACATGGAACATGGAATCGGAATGACAAGCATGATTCCATGTTCCAAAGAACATGCACAAGAAGAGAATGCTACACATCTCCTTTCCTTATCAACTGTAATGCAATTACGAAAATGCTCTGAACAACTACTTACAAACAACTATACACAAGAAAAAAGACAATATTGAGCAATACAACACATGCACAAAATGCTCTGCAAACATGCTAACCACATATATCAACAATACCTACTAGACCGACACAATTTAGGTAATCACGTGATTAAAAACCCTACTGAGGCAGACTTTGAATACTGGATCGGTCAACATACTCATTAAGGTAAACAGGCCTCCTCCTGTCCCTCCTGTGCCTATCAACAACCATAGCACTATACCTCCTCTCAGTACACTGGTCATGAATATCATTCCTACCAACAGTCCTTCTTCCACCGATACTTGAAGGTAATGGCGCCTTCTCACATCTACTACTGCTGTCCTTATAGCTCCATGCAACACTTCCCTCACCATTATGGGCTTAGACCAGGAGCCACCTTGCCACTGTAACACAAAGGGCAATTTCATTTGGACATATTCACCTTCCACTATATCACACTCTTTGGAGGCCTTGCGAATGTCATACACAACTTTCTTATTCAGCTGCCTCTCTCTAATATTTTCTCTAACATCTTCCAATCGTACCCTGCTCATATTAGATCTACCCAACCATGCTGGACACATCCTGGTGTTAGGCTTCCTGCCCCTGAGAACCTCAAAAAGGAGATACTCCAGTCATGGAATAGGGAGTAAATCTGTACTCCACCACAGTCTCATCAACAGCTTTCCTCCCGTCCTTCTTATCTACTATGACACCCTGGATACTCTGGTTTATCACACAATTAAATCTTTCAACTAACCTGTTAGTATCAGGTTGGTAAATAGAACCTGAGCGATGTTCACTTCCATTCCTCCTAAGAAATTCCTCCATCTCGCCCAATACTAGTTGCACACCATTATTCGTGAGCAGAATTGTGTGATAACCTTCCCTCTGAAACATAACATCTAGGAATTTTAGAATATCACTGATACACATATTCTGTGTCCACTGTACCTCAACCCACCTAGATGAAAAATCAACCAATACCATGTAAAACATCTGTTTCCCTTGACTCCTCACAGGACCAACAATATTGAAACCGACTCTTTCCCATGGATCTGTGGTCATGACTGCCATAGGACTAGTCCTACTAACACATCCTTTATTCAAATGTTTGTATGTATTGCAGCCTCTGACCATCCTCGCAATCTGTAAATCAACACCTGGCCACCAATAATCCTGTCTAACCCTTTGTTTGGTTTTTGACATTCCCTGATGGCCCTCATGGGCAAACAACAAATTCCTTTCTCTCACCCCAATGGGTGGCACAACTTGATGACCACTCAAACAAACCCCTTCTCAGCATGCAGTTCATTATGTACTAATGGAATCACTTCTGATTGAAATCCTAAACATGCTTCTTCAGTCACGCTCGCTCTTTCCATAGCATCCTTCAACCTCTTCAATGTTTCATCCGAATTCATGGCCTCATCCCACTCATCCTTAGTTACTGTCTCTTGTTCAACACTAAGGACTTGATCCATATAATCATCATCCTCACTATCATCTATCACATTAGTGAGCCTAGACAAACAATTGGCTGCCTAATTCTGAACACCTGGAATATATTTTACATCCCATGTATGTTCCTGCAAGTTTGTAATCCATTTCCTTATTCGGAAAGACACTTTATCCAACCCTTTCGAAGTTAAAATCTATTTTAATGGTTTGTGATCCGATCTCAGCACAAACCTAGATCCCCATAAGAATGTCTGGAACTTCCCCACAGCCCATATGATTGCTAGTAACGCCTTCTCCATGGGGGAATCATTTATCTCTGATTGTTTCAAAACCTAGACGCAAATGCCACTGCTCTCCTTCTCTTTGTGACAAGACTGCCCCAAACCCTTGTTGCTGGCATTCATCGTCACCACACTCACCCTGGAGTTATTGAAATTACTTAGAATTGGCATTTGATTCAGTGCTTTTTTGATTCCCAAAAACTCAATTTTGCAACAACTATAACACTTAAAATTCACTCACTTCTTCACTAATTACCACATGAGAAAAGTCTTACATGCAAATCCCTGAATTAATTTTGCATAGTATTCAGCCATTCCCAGGAATGACAGTAACCATTTTTTGCTCTCCTAATACTGTTTAATAAATCAGCTTTGGGCTTAATCCTACATTTGGAAAATTCAGGTCCTAGATTCTGTATGGACTTCTTATGCAACTTGCATTTGTCTTTGCTCAGCGTCATACCAACTGTCTCAAGGATGTTTAAAGTTCTCAAAAGTCTCCTATTAAGTTCCTCTATGTTTTTCTCCATATACCAGTATGTCATCTTGAAGGAAATGATGCCTATATTGGAACACAGCCGCCGCTGAGACTAAACCGAATGGCATACGTACACATTGAAACATGCCATCAGGTATGATAAAAGCGGTCCGATTTTTCAATGAGGGGTGCATTTTAATCTGATGGTAAACCAACTTCAAATCTAAAGTGGAAAACCACTCCACTTCTCCAATCGTCCCCAGTATTTCTGTAATATTGGCAAGTGGATGCCTGTCAGGTACTATACTTCTATTGCCCTCAAGTCAATGCCCAGTCTGAGTTTTCTGTTTGGTTTTCTTACCACAACCAATGGTGAAACCCATTCCTCTGAATCTACTATTTCTATAACTCCCTGCTTCTTCATGAGAAATAATTCTTTCTGAACCTCATTCATTACAGCAATGGCAGTGCTTTTGACTGTCTCAGCTACTGGAACGCCACGCTGCTTCATTTGTATTCTGTGGCAAATCGAGGGAATTCATCCCTTCTCCCCAAGGGTAAGCCTCCCACCTTTGAGGCTAGGGGGGTGAGCCTGCTTCGCACGACCCTCCCTAGGGGTCTAGGCAAGTGGGACCTTGCTGCAAGAGAATCCACCTTAGGGGACATGACTCCTGTTCTGGTGAGGAACTCCGTAAGCCAGTTCCTATAGTGGCATATACTGGACTGTCAGATATAAAGAACTACTATAGAAGCCAGGAACTAGGCAGAAGACAAAACTAAAATATGCATTTGCGAACAAGAAATAGGATCTGTCTCTTTAATGAGAGACTGCCATATAACTGTGACGAGTAGGCTGAAGAGGGATCATCACACGCTGAGCAGAGGCAAAGTTCAGAGAGAGAGCAGAGAGCGTAAGCAGGGGAAGCCCCCATACTGGGTCAAACCTGTGAGAGGTGGAGCTGAGGAGGTCCGCACAGCCTGCAACTTTCAGAAGTGTCGTGAATATGAGAACGAAATACTGGCGGCCGTGTCTACACACAGTGAGAAGCTGAAGAGATGGGAATTCATGTCCCAGTGGTGATGTCACCACTACCCTTTCGTGGTGGGCAGCGCACCCATCCAACGACACCAAAACCACAACACTGAGGAAATAGCGAGATGTTCGCCTACCCGCAGCTATACCTGATCCCGGGGAGAGAGAGGACCGAGAGCAGGACGCCGATGGAGTCGAGAAGACGGAGAAGCAGAGCAAATGAAGAGAACTCGAGCCAGTACAGGCCCTGGTGATGTTCCACTGCAGAATCAAAGGTAACAAGGTGAATGGGAGAACCAGGATGCTGTCAGCGAATCGTTATGAAGCAGGAGACACTTGTGCCAGTAGAACTGACGAGACATTCAGTTTAAAGTCGATAAAGTGAAAATGTATTAATGTTTTTTTTTCAATTTCTTTTATTTTTATTGTTGCATTTATGGTAAAAAATAAATACCTAACACAACAGCTTCAACCAATTAACATTTCATAAATACAGTTTAAATATCACACAATAGTTTACAATACATATATGACACTACGAAAGCAAAGGAAAAGACAATTTCATAAAACACCATTTAAAAGGGCTTTGCCCTGAATTATCACCTGTGATAGTTCTTCAAATATTTGTTTTAAAAATTTGACATGATCTAAAAGCAGGGACATTTGTGTAGTTATCATAAGTCTGTTCCATAAAATGTTTCCATTCACACTCGATATTGAATTCACATGCAATTTAAAATGTAAGGTTCTATACTTGATCAATTTAGTGCCATCAATTACTAAGCGAAAAAGCGACTCAGTGGAATGTTCTGTACAAAGTCTGCAAGATCAGAGTTCATCGGGAATATTCAACTGAAGTCCTACTATTTCAAGCGTTGGGAGACAGTTCAATCTAAATTTCAGGTACCATTGACGAGCAACTGCAGAAGGAAATGTTTTCAAGTATAATCTCAAATGTGTACTTGGGACATGCATGAGACTTTGGGTTTTTATATCTTTTCAGTCTTTGTAAATCTGCAGAGTCCCAGATTTGATCCCATGTCTTGATAGTATTTTTCAAGACTACCTTGGACACCATCTTGTTTTCGTCCATTGATAACATAAGATGTAGGCACCTCTTTCTAAAAAATGTACTAAAATCATTTATATAAGCACCCATCGATTGTTTTAGGAAGCAATTGATACCAGAGTCCTTAGCTTCACATATTTTTAAATATAGAGACAGACTCTTATAAATATATATGGACCACCAAGATTGGAGCCCTAACTCCATTCTAATGGAACACACTTTGGTATATGATATGATATTTTATTTATATCGCGCCCATATACAAGTGTTTCAAGGTGCGACAAGGCAAGGGAGTGGTACAAGGGAGGACAAAACAATGATCTTACTAGGCCCAGTGACATTGAGAATGTGCAAGTGCAGGGGAAAGTGAAGGGGGAAAGTGCGAGGGGCAGGTGAGGAGTGGAAAGTACTCAACACGAGATCAAAACAACAACAGGTAGTGCAGCCAGCAGGTGGCAAGTTATGAATTAAGCACAGACAACGGGTGTCTAATAAGTGCAGGTGAGGCGACTGGAGGGTTGCAGATACCGACCCAAGTACAAGGGTTGCTAGGAGGCACTGCGGGTATGCAGCTGGGTGGGCAGGGATCTGGGCCCAAAATCAGAGGGTAGCCAGAATGCCCATTGCAGAAACAGATAGACATTAGCAGGGGAGAGGAAAAGAGAAGGCAGAAGCTAAGAGGAAGGTATTGAGGTGCTTCTGGAACTGAAGATGGTTCTCTTCAAGTTTCAGAGAGGAAGGGAGGCTGTTCCAGAGGGAGCCCCCAGCTGAATAGAGAGATCTACCACCAACTCGTTGCTTGGAGAAGCGACTGACCCTGGGGGAGTTGGAAGTGGAGGAGTGAAGAGCTTGAGTAGGAAGGTATTTCTGAAGGGAGAGTTGAAGGTATTGTGGACCCAGGCCTCAGAAGGCCTTGTGGACAGTGAAAAGGGTCTTGAACTTAATCCTTTCAGCCACTGGGAGCCAATGAAGAGATTTCAGGGCTGGAGAGATACGATCCCTGGGCTTGAGGCCAAGGACAAGTCTTGCAGTCCTGTCCTGGATGAGTTGAAGAGGGCAGAGAGTAGAAGCAGGCAGAATTAGATAAAGGCTGTTGCAGTAGTCCAGCCTAGAGAGAACCAGAGCTCTAGAGGCAGTGAGCTTCTGGGGGAAGGAGAGGAAAGGAAGAATACCTCTGAGGAGGTGCAGTTGGTAGTTTGAATTCTTAGAGACGTCAGAGATGTGTAGAGAAAAGGAACGCGTGGAGTTGAAGATAGCCCTGAGGTGCTTAGCCTCACAGGTGGGAGCAGGGAGAGGGCCAAGGGAGGCTGGCCACAGAGTGACAGGAAAGAAAGGTGCAGGAGTGCCTATGAGGTGAATCTCTGTCTTACTGGCATTAAGGCAGAAGTTGTTGGCGGCACACCACTCCTGGATTGCAGACAGACATTCAGAGATGAGAGAGTGAGCGGAGGTTGCAGAGGAGAGCCTGAAAACGAGCTGAGTGTCATCCACATAGCGCTGAACGTTAGAGCAGAGAGCAGCAATGCAGTGGGTGAGGGGTGCCATGTATTGGTTGAAAAGCCAGGGGGAGAGTTTAGACCCCTGGGGAACACCACAAGTGGAGAGTGAGATAGAGGAAAGGAAGGACCCAAGTTGGACCTGGGAGGGTCGGTTGGAGAGGAAGGAGGTCAGCCAAGCCAGGGCCTGATCAGTGATACCCAGGTTATCACGGAGGTGGTTGAGCAGGATGGCATGGTTGACTGCGTCAAAGGCAGAAGAGATATTGAGTAGAATGGGGACAGACAGGAGATTAGAACCAAGGTTGGAGAGCAGGTCTTCACGCTGTTCAGGAGAGCAGTTTCTGTGCTTCTGGCTGCTCTGAAGCCAGACTGATGGTCATGGAGACAACCAACAGAATATGTTTGAAGATTAAGCTGGGAGATGGACAGGTTTTCCAGGAGTTTTCCCAGGAAAGGAATGATAGAGATCAGGCGATAGTTAGCCGGGCAGGAGCGGTCGGCTGTGGCTTTCTAGAGAAGAGGGTGCACAAGAGAATGCTTCAGAGGGGAGGAGAAGGCTCCAGTGGCAAAGGAGTCATTCCAGAAGTTGGCCAGGGCTGAAGCGAGGGTGTCAATATGGTCTTTGATTGTTTTGGACGAACAGGGAAGAACCTGTTTTGACAAGACTTAGACTCGACCATCCAACATGTCCAAAGTGTTCCTATAGTTAAAGGACATTAATTCTATGGAATACATGACTTTTGGTGTCACCTTTAACCTAAAGAATTTGATGAAAGGTACTAATGAATAAGTGCAGAACCACCTATACATTATCCTGATCATAGAGGTGCACATTCTTGTTTTTTCCTCTAATCTCCTTTTCCACTGTGTAAATGGACTCTTATTGGTGAACAGAAAACCTACGTGGCAGAATTCATCTGTTTCCTGGACTCAATTCACATATCCGCTCTCCACACATAACATTTTTTTATCCTTTTATTTGATTAGAGCGGAGGAAGGATAGCTCAGGGGCAATGTGTCTGTCTTGGAAGCAAGACAACGCAGCGCAACACAGATTTGAATCCTGATGCCACGCTTAGAAGCCACTCGCTGCTATTAAGCGTGTTATTAATGAAGAATAAAGACAGAAAATACATATGACCATGATCTTGGAAGTAAGTGGGTTGAGTGTCAGATTATTCACTGCTAAGTACTTTCAGACTCAATTTAAAGCCTGCTGTAAACCTGCAGGCATACAGTCAAGTAGGAGCAGATCGTCTGCGTATGCTATACAGTTAATTCTAAAACCACCACATCTGGGAGGTGGTATATAATCCAGTCCTTACTACATTTCCATAAATTTGACATATATAAATTGAAGAGAGTCAGGGCTAACACGCATCCTTGTCATAGTCCTTTATTTGTTGGTACATCTCTGGATAAATAACCATCTGTATGTAATCTGATTTTTACACTATTGTCAGAGTAGAGCAACTGAAGCATGTTCAACAGGTCGTGCTGCATTCCAAGTTTTTCCAATTTATTACATAGAATACCACAATCTACATTGTCAAATGCAGCGGAGAGATCCAGTACTTCAATAGAGCCCTCCCAGTCTTTCTCCCTGCCTGAGCTATACAAGATGACAGTGTGAACCCACTTAGGACCGTGTCTATAAGGGACTTAGAATTCTCTCTGTGTCTGCCCATTTAGTAATTTCCCTTAAAAGCAGATTGGAAAAGATCTTTGAAGATATGTCCATTAAGGAAATTGGTCTATAATTCAGTAGCGTCATTCCTTACCCCTCTTTTAAAAATAGGAGCTACAATGGCTGTATGCCATGAAAGAGGGATACTACCATTCTTCACTAAATGGGAAAACAGTTGGTGAAGAATTTCAGACCATAGGGAGGGGTTCAATTGCATTAATGTGGAAAGAGAGATCGCTACCACCGGGGTACACATACCATGGGAAGAGGGGCACACAGCCCATAGGTCAAAAAGTAAAGAGTGGAGAATATCAGAGGGAGAATTCTGTGACTGGGAAGAAAAGCCAACTGAACCACTTAAGGGAAAAGATACTCAGAGTAAACCACCCGAGGAGAGGGGGAACCCTAAGACCCAAGAAGGCATTTCACAGCTTTGAAGATATATGTTACCCAACTCAAAAGGGTATAGCAACCTGGATCAGAGAAGAATAAAGAGAACAAAAAGGGAGTATTGGAGAACTATCTGAAAAAGGGTAAGAAAGACCCAAAGAAATTGTGAAAGAGTGGCAAGAACTGATACAGGAAGTGACAAGGGACTATTTAAGAATAGCCTACTAAACCAATCGTGAATAGAAGAAGAAACATTGCCATAATACAATCAGGAGAAGGGTGACATTCTCCTGATCTTATTTAAGTTGGTTAAATAGTGGTAGGGTCAGTTAGAACTCGTTTTTGGACAGTGGACTGATTCATTTGAGACTTTCTGATGACTGATAAGCACCATAGTTTTCTACATAGGCAGGGAACACCCACATAGCAACAGGGAGAGGTAGGCCTTATACTTATTATTTAATGAATAACCAGTAGAATGGTCCGCACAGTATCCCCGTCCTTCTGACCCGCCACAGTGCACAAAGTGTTTGAGACAACCCAATTAATCTCTGAACACTCTATGGGCCTCATTACGAGTTTGGAGGCAGCCATGCCCTTATTAAGGGCATGGCTGCCTCCAAACTCGGGTCCGGGTTCCCTGAATGGGGAAATACAGGGCCATTCCGACCTTGGAGGGCCCAGTATTTCCCCATTCAGGGTAACCGGACCCGGTACATCCCCATTTCCATTCGGGACCCCATAGGGCTTAATGGGAATGGGGAGCATGCTAACAATGGTCCCGTTAATGACGGGCCCGTTGTTAGCATGCTGGGCCGCTCGCGGGACCCGCTAAGGACGTCTGGTGAAACCAGGCGTCCATAGCGGGTCCCGCGAGCGGGCCTCGTAATGAGGTGGTATGGGGTTAACGGCACCGGAAGCTCTACCGGCGCCGTTAACCCCATACCGCCAGGGTCCTAATGAGGCCCTATGACTTACCTCTTCTTAACCCATTCCTGACATTGCATCAAATACATTGTCATGCCCTTGTTTGCTTCCAACCCCAAACACAGCTTCCTCAGCAATGGGTTCTAGTTTGATATTGAGCCTCTTCTGGTGAGACCAACTCAGAAGCGGGAAGCTACCTTTGGTTGCGACCAATGTTCCCTCTAAACTGTGCGCATGTGCGCTTGCCCAGCTTCCTTCTGAGTGTCGCTCAGAAGATTTTTAGCAGCGCACACAGACAATTCTCACCTATTCAAAAAGATTTAATAAGACACAAGCCACATCAATTACCTGAAACTGTTTTTCTTTTAAATTAAGCAATTAGTCTTAACATTCTGCTCATTTGCATTACGCTACTATGCAAGGGTGACCGTAAACACCTAAAATGCCTAACAGCAAAATACCCACACAAGAGGTTAAAAACGAATAAGAAAAACTGGCTCCATGAACAGAAGAATCTAACCAAGATATGCCTGGAAACATTAATCAAATAATGTTCCCTCCCCGCCCATGACTCCTAAACCTGACTCTACCACATTTCTACCGTATAACTCTAACTTCGGCCCCAGAACACATTAAGATACTACCGGACAACCTTGACTCTTTCTCTCTCGGTTCTGCGGAAGGTTAGCAGACTTGTACCTACATGTTTTATGTTTGTTGTAACATGAATAACGTTCATGCGCCAACATTTCTGTTACTCATTGCGCCTTACCAAAGAGTCACCCACACTATACAATCGAACTACCAGCTCAAATATCGGATACTGACTGTAACCTTATCCCATACTTCCTCTTCCTTTTACATATGTCACGCAAGTGCTTTGAAGCAGCCGCCTTGCAAGTTAACGCATTATAAAACTCATATATTAATTTGCCCTCTAAAGATTTTGAGAAGACAATGGTGATGCTCAGCGTTTCCTATTTTAGCATTACTGACATTACCCTATAAGTGGAGATCAACATTGCAATATCATTTACTTAGCCTATATGGGATAATGGGTATGGACTGTGCCTCTGATTATTCGTCCATAGTATCAGGACACCGGATATTCAGACAGAAGATTGCTTTTCACACAATCTGCATCGTTTCCAAGTGTTCAGAGTTCCTTTGGACATAGACCTTCACACATTATATGGTAACTCGCTTCTGTACAAAAACAGTTTCACTGAGTTCTTGTGTAATCCTACACAATGATATAAGGGTGGGGTATGTTGCAAACAATCTTTTATGCACTTCAAAATAATTGTGTACATGCAGAGTCATGACATTCTTAAAATCCACATCATATGTTGAGGCATTTAAATATGCCTTGGTTGCAAAGTATTGTGGGTCTGCAAATATCCCAGTGAATGTTTACTGCTAGAATCCCTTACTTTTTACTTTGCTCTATCAACTAGTATTGGAGCCAAGCACAGGGGCCAGGGAAGGGTATGGGTGGAAGAGCACAGCTCATCACTCCTTGCGGGTGATAATCAAAGCAGCACATTTCAAAAACCAAGGCAGATGTTTCGGAAGTACACTGAAGGATATGTGTTGCATGTTTGCTAAAGGATAGGAAATTCTAGTACCCGATTAGAAAACAACACCCTCTTTTTCTTTCTATGCTCAGCTGCTGAGGGCATTTCAATATAACCATGTGTTCTGTGTGTATCGTCTCTAGCCTTCCCCTGCATCTTATTTAACTGATCACAAAGAATTACAGAAGAGGGATCCATAGTTACAGAAGAAGGTACTCAATCAGTTGTATCTGTGATAAATTGATGCTATTAACTTAAAAGGCATATATATGTGATTATCTTCAGTAAGGCTCATGTGTAATTGTATCTAGGCTGTGGTGCGAAAGGGTGGGCAAAACTATACACTTTATTATGTGCCCTATCATTTCACTTCCTATGTAGGGGTACAAGCAGGTCTCTCATCAGATTCTGCTCCCTAGTTGGAGTCAAAATATTTTTCAGGGAGTAAAAAAGTAATTAGCTTTGCCAATTGGGATACTTTCTGCTTATTAAATGATGTTCTCTTACCCTTAGAATTCCGCTTGAGATCATTAATATTATTAGAGTTCCTTCTTATGCCACTGCTCTACTGGGGTCACTCATTTTCGATCCTCATATTCTGAGGGACAGTTATTCTGATGCAATTATCATCCTTACACAAATTATTAAAAGCATTTTCTCCTGGTCCTTGACTTACTTATTTAATGTGGCACTTGAACTCCTATCAGCATGTTTTTTGACACATTGCTATTAATTGCCATTAATCCATCGGCAAATAATGTATTCTGTCTGAATTTCTTGACAGCCACATCAGTTATGCCAAGAGATATTTGTGTTTTGTAATAGACATGAGTGATTTTACAGTGGCATAAAACATATATTTTTCTCTGCAAAGAAGTATGTTTGCAAGGTACTCTGGCACATGTTGAAGTCTGGGACTGGTTGAGAAGTGGCTTACCTCATTAGTCAATTGCGCACATGCAAAATAATGTGTGCACAACAGCCAACCAGTTCTGCATATAGAGAAAAAAAATTAGAGGGAACATTGCCCTACACATGATCATAGTTACTACCAATGCAAGTGGTTTGGGGTGGGGACCAACATGCCACCATCTGGTGCTCCAGGAACAGTGGGGTGAAGAGGAGGAGCACAGAACCTCGAATTGGAAGGGATCTAGCAGCCATTGGCAGGGCCCTTGAGATTCGTTCAGAGGTTGTGACCACCAAGGCTGTTCCAATCAGAACTGACAATTCTGCGGCAGCTGCGTGCATGAACGGGGTCCAGGTCCCTGGGGTCATTGCTGTGGAGTTTGGTCATTAGGCGAAAGATCACTTAGTAGCCCTGGAGGGGACCCATATCTGGGGTGTGGAAAAAGCAGTGGCATCCAACTCAGCAGGGATTCCCCATGTTCCCAGGAAATGTCTCTATCTTCCAGAGACTATGCCACAGGTTTGGGACTACCATTCTAGATCCATTTGCCTCTCCAGAGTTAGCTCAGCTGGGGAGATTCAGCTCCATATTTCCACCCCTGGGGAAAGGGGATGCATTGAGGATGGGAACGGACCAGGGTAGTCTGGTATGCCTTCTCCCGATTCCTCTGATTCTCAGGATCCAGGGAAAGTTAAGGTCCAGTCATGTGACATCAGTCTAATGGTGCCGTATAGGCCAAGGCGAGGCTGGTTTCCACCGCTAATGGAGCTAGTGGTGTCACCAACGTGGCGGATTCCCCCTTGGGCACCCGCATTTAGGGTGCAGGACGGTGTCCTGCAGTGGGAAGCAATTTACTGGGCGATGTGGAGATTGAAAAGAGGGCGATAATGAACTTGGGGATTTCTGATAAAGTAACCTTGTTGTTATAGAAATGTAGGTGTCCTGCTACATTCAAGTGCTAGCAGAGGCATTGGGGTAATTTCAGGGCCTGGTCGGAGCAGATTGGTTTACCAGCATTAGAGTGTGGGTTGCAATTTCTACAGGATGGGTTCGATTCCCCAGGCAAAGTGGGCAGCCACTAGGACTTTTAGAGAACACTGGGTCTCTGGGGAGGCGGGAGAGCGCCCGATGGGTAAGCTTCTCATGCATTTTTTCATCTCTCGTCCTCCGGCATGTGCAGGGGCTCTGAATTGGGACCTTCTGTTAGTGTTGTCCTCTCTTCAGGCAGGCCCTTTTGAACCCTTAGAGGAAATCGATGTTAAGTTCTTAGCCGTCAAGGCTACCTTTCTTATAGCCATTGCCTCTGCTTGCAGGTTGGGAGAGATATGAGCTCTTCTCTGTTCACAGACATACCTTAATGTCTTGCCAGATGCTCCTGCACTGCAATGTGATCTAACATGTGTTCCAAAGGTTCTGTCGAGGTTTCACAGGCACCAGGATGTTGTCTTGCCAGCCTTCTTTCAGAATCCTTCAAACCCTGGATTAAGAGGCTATCATTGTTTGGACATTCAGAGGACAGACGGACAGAGACTCTCAGAAAGACGGACCGTCTCTTGGTCACTTTTGAACAGCCGGTGGGGTGGGGGGCAGGTCATAAGGCCTTGATTCCAACTATCAATAGGTGGACAGTTTGGTGATTTCCATGGCCTATGCAAGAGGGGGCATGTCCCCTGCGGGGAAGGTCCA
The DNA here is from genome assembly GCF_040938575.1 of Ambystoma mexicanum. NCBI lineage: Eukaryota > Metazoa > Chordata > Amphibia > Caudata > Ambystomatidae > Ambystoma > Ambystoma mexicanum. Next base: position 824,494,475 of record NC_090921.1, read on the forward strand.
GGGACACTCCACCATGGGTGTGGCAACATCCCGGGCTAATGCTGGCGGGGTCCCCCTGCAGGAAATATGCAAGGCAGCCATGTATGCTGACCCCAAAACTTTCATCAATCACTATAGAATTAAGGTACAGCATGACACTAGTAGGTCGTTTGGTACAGGTGTCTCTGCAGGAATCTTGAGCTCCAGGGTCATCTTAGGTCCAATTCCTTGAGTTCATGGTCAATAAAGTGTGTGTTTCAGCAGGATTTTATGTGGTTTGTATGGTGTTGTTCTCATGGGCCTCTCCCAGAATGCATTAGTATTCCTCAGGTAATTACTGGGACGAGGAAGAGGGACTTGGAGGTAATGTTATGATTAGCAACCAGCAATCTTCATTACTCCTAGTCCTACTCTTCCTCGTCACATAACCGACTTGCCATCCTGCTGACCCGTGGTGAAGGGGCCCAAGATCCTGATTGAAAAATTAAAAATAGGGATTGAATGTAATGGGGAGGCATTTATACCTCAAAGAGGGGTGGGAATAAAGGAGAAAGATCAGGGAGGCTGGGCCTGACAGGTAAGTAATATGACTAGGAAGAATAGGACTAGGAGCAATGAAGATTACTGATAAGTAATCATAACATTTTCAGCACTTCTCCTAGTTTTGAACTGTGCGGATTTGGCTGTCAATGTAAGCATGTAAAAATAAAGGAGCCTTTACTGTTAATGCTAATACATGCCTTGATAGATATTAATTTCCCAACTAGTCTGTATGGCACAATCAAATTAATGTGGCTGTTACCGGAAGCGTGGGGGTTTGATACCATCACGGGATAGCAGAAATGTGGTGTCAAATTACAAAACTATTAACATGTTGATTAATGTTATGTTAACTTGTTGGGGATTGTGAAGATGAATGTTCATGCTGGTATTCTTCCAGTGGTTACCCTCCCTTCCCCAAAACGAGGGGGACAGAAGGCCCAAGTTCGGGACAGTCCAGGCACAACTACGACGTCTGGGCACCCTCTGTACATGTGGAGGCCCAGCCTCTGTAATAGTCACAGAAAAATAAGATGGTGCACGGTGCTCTGATTTGTGTCATGGGGAAGAACTATGGGTTTCCATTCTGACTTGTACCACATGACTTTTACTCACTGCTGGAAATATCACTATTAAAGCAATGGACTGCAAAGTGCTGAGGTAAGATGCCTTTAATGTATAAATCACCTGTGTTACAATTAAACGGATTTACAAACATAAAATGATATGATATGATATGGCATTTATAACGCACCTATACACAGGTTTCAAGGCGCGACGTGGCAAGGGAGGGGGAACAAAGCGAAGACAGAAAACGATCCTACTAGGCCAGGTGTCAGTCAGATCGCGCATGGGGAGGGGGAGAGGGAAAGTGCGCGGGGAAGGGAGAGGAGAAAAGGCAGTACAAGGGATAGTAGAATAAATAAGATAAATAAAAAAGAAAAGAAAAACGGGCGTTGGTGGCAAGTGCAAGGTAAGTGCTGGGAGGGGGACTGTAGGGAGAGAAAGCAGCGGCAAAGAGGAAGGCTTTGAGGTGCTTCCGGAACAAAATGGCAAAACATACCACACTATAAGCCAGCCACACGTAATGGTGAGATGTCCATATCTCCAGCAGAAAAGGGAGGATTTTTTTAATGTATGTCCATAATGTGTCTTTTTTGAATGAAGGCTCCTTCTGGTATCGAATTTTAGGCGGGAAACCTGTGTCATTATTAACCAGAGTGTGAAATGTTTAAAGTATATGAAATTCCAGGAAGATTTTAAAGGAAGCTCATGAAATCTTGTAAAGTTGCATTTAATTTATGATATTGTAAGCAGGTGCTTAGGTAATATATGTTATGCATTCCAAACGTTTGAATATAATTGTATAATATGTATTGGGTTTGTGATAAACCACATGCAATACATTAAAACAAATAATCTAATAGCAAAAAGCCAGCCACAGCTTGGTTGGTCGTGTGTTTAAAAGTGACAATGTACTGTATGGCACCGGAAAATTAGGGGAAATAATGCATTTTATGAGTGGCTAAGTAAAAGGCGTGCTTCCCTGACCCATACCACATAAATATTTGCACGTGTGTTTAAGAATTTTAGCTACGGCGTGCACCATTCACAGCATGAGACACATTTACAGGCCATTCATAATACTAGAGCAAAATTGCACTGCATTAGTGGTAGTTATATGAAATATGAAGCATGAACGACCTTTAAGGGTCGCCATGGGCAGCAGACTGTACCCTCCTGGTAAGACCTTTTCTACCTCTTTCACTGCATTTTCAAACTCTGATTTACTGTTTTCTGCCCAGGGACGTCATTTCACCAAAATGCCAGGGGTAGCGGAAGTGACATCACACAACCCTTGACCCCTGATGACATCACAGGAAGTGATGTCATTTGACCCCCGAAGTGATATCGCGGGTAGTGATGGAACACGACATTTCACCCGTTGACAAAATAGGAAGTGGCATCACATAGCATTGCCCACTACGAAAAATATAGCTACAATATCACTATGTGATTTACATTTCATACAAGAATGGATCGCCATATGTATCATTAAGATCAGTGTGTAGGCCCATATTACCAAATTACTGTGTATGCAAGCAGACGTCCATGACCAAATAATAATGATGTGTTATTATATAGCACTTACGCTTAAGCGCTTTATATAGACAAAATATACACCCAATATCACCCAACCTGTGTTGGTACTCATTTATCGACATCAGAAGGATGAAAGACTGAGTGAGGCGTTTAAGAACAGACTAAATCAGTGACTCACCCCCTGAAGTGTGCCTGAAATAAACATTTAATGAGCCTAGCAATTACTGTATAGAATTCCAGAAAGACACATGATTTGTATTCCTATTCTTTCTTATTTAGGGTCAGTGCTGAAAGTGTTAACTTGTGGCACCCCGTTCTTATTATTATTCTTTTTTAAGGGGCCTGAACAAGAAAGCCAGCCACCCCAGAAGTAAAGAGCCACAGGAGAGGAGCTTGCATTATAAAAAAAAAAAAAAGAAATGTTTTTTTTAATTTATTTTTTTAGAGGTCGCAGGGGAGACCACAGAGGTCGCAAGGGAGCCCTCAGAGGTCGCAGATGCGACCTCTGGCAACCCCTAAATGACGTCCCTGCTTCTGCCCCCTCCCGCCACTCCCCCTATCTCTCTAACCACTAAGCAACAGCTACCTAATGGAGTAAGGGGTGAGAAATTCTCTTCCCGCCCTCACTGCATCAGCAGGAGCTCTCCGCATTGTGCTGTGAAGGAGGAGAGGAAAAGCTACAGGGTAAGGAGCTTCATGTGCATTGCAGGAGTGTGTCCCGCGAGGCTCAGGCACTTGTAATGGAGGAGGGGGTTGGAGCAGGGCTGGTAGAAAGTGTGATGTAGTATTATCCGACCTCCGGTGCCATCAGGGAGATCAGATCGCATTCACCCACGCTCGCACACATGCAGCTGCGAGCAATAAGGAAAAACGCCTCACTCCTCTGCTGTGTTACCCGGCTTAGCCCTTCCTGAGCAAAACCTCCTTTATTTCCGACCTGATCATGTGGCGCGGGTCTCCCCTCGCTCACGTGATCAGGGCTATCTTGAATACACCACATTTACTTGCCATAGTAAGTGGCCATGCCCATGAAACTTCTTACTTCTGATGCCGATGTGGGGGCATTTGCTCCTTTGATATCGGAACGCTTGGCCTGGTCGTGCGATACACTGTGTGAGTTGAACACATAATCAAAAATATTCAGTTTGTGTTTGTTAAATTCGAATTTCTCTGCGTAACGTGAGGCTGGACTCCTCTAGGCACTGTAAGACTGCGGCTAGCTGCTCGTGGTGTTCTTTTGTCGTGGTTCCGTACACTAGGATGTCATCGCTGATGTTGGTGGTTCTGGCGAGGCCATTGAGTAGTCTCCTGATTTTGTTCTGAAAGACCTCAGCCGCAGAAGATATTCCAAAGTTTAGCCTTTTGTGTCTTCGTAGTCCCAGATGTGATGAAAATGTTGTTATATATCTTGATTCTCGGGCGAGACGTAGTTGATGTTAGCCGGATCATAGGTCGGGTTTTCTGAAAACGTTCGCTCCTGTTAGGTCCACGATCAGCTCGATTGTAGGGGTGAGATGGCGCTCTCGACCGATGGCTACATTTGGTAGCCGTATGTCAATGCATGTTCCACCGTGTTGGGTTGCTGTGGTTTTTGGGCGACAACCATGGGAGATACCCATGGTGTTGGGCCACATGTTTTCTCTATTATCCCCTGCTTCTCTTGTTTCTCAAACTCTTTCTCAATGGTCTTCCCCATTTGGATGGGACTCGACGGTGCCACACTGCCTTGGGCTCAATCGTTGGGTCGATGTGCAGTTTGATAATTTTTCCGCAGAGACATCATATTCCCTGGAATACTTTTTGGTGTTTTTTTTGTTGCCGGGAGCAATAAGGAAACACGTCTCACTCCTCTGCTGTGTTACTTGGCTTAGTCCTTACGGGGCAAAACTGCCTTTATTTCCACCCTGATCACATGGCGCGGGTCTACCCTCGCTCACGTGATCAGGGCTACCTTGAATACACCACAGAAAGCACATGGACATGTCAGACTGTACATAACCCCTCGCATGGCAAAGGCTGGCATCACAAGCACATATGAGACTTTACCGTACACATGGAGACTATATCATCCAGATGAGGCATTGGGCCTCATTACGAGTTTGGAGGTAGCCATGCCGTTTTTACCGGCATGGCTACCCACCAAACCTGGGTCCTGATCCTGAAAAATGGGAAATACTGGGTCATTCCGACATTTGCGTGCCCGGTAATTCCCATTTTCAGGACCCGGTACGTCCCCATCCCCATTTGAGCCCCCATAGGGCTCAATGAGAATGGGGAGGAAGCTAACAATGGTCCTGTTAATGACGGGACCATTGTTAGCATCCTGGTCTGCTCGCGGGTGCCGCTCTGGACGTCTGGTCTGACCAGGTGACCAGAGCGGCACCCGCAAGCAAACTCGTAATGTTGGTGCGAGGTAACAACGGCGCCGGTAGCACTACTGGCGCCGTTGTTGCCTCACCGCAACACTTTTAATGAGGCCCATTAACTGCATGATATAGCTTTACTCGGGCATGTGGATCTGCATGTGGTGTGTGGTGGCAGCACCTGGACATGTGAGGTTGTATCTTACATATGATTGCTACACCAAGTGTATGAGAGAAAGATTGATTGTCAGAGCCACCGACCTATCTAGTAACCTACTTGCCCCATGTGGTCTCCTGCCCAGAGGTGGATCTAACGGTTGTCAGCCAGACAAATGGCGAGCGTGCCCCTGTGCTACGGCCTTCCCCTTCCACACAGCACAGGGCCCTTTCTGCTGTGGCGGGCCTGCTTTGCGGCGGCGAGTTCTCTGCACGCTTTCCCCCTGACTGCTGCCAGAGAGCATGCCTGCCATCGCCATGTGGCTCATTGTGGATCTTAATACTGTTTGTCAGCCCTGAGGGAACATGGCAGGGTTTTCTGTGACAGCTTTCACACCATAAACAAAGCCAAACAAGGTTGGTGTGAAAAGAAGAGGGGTTTGGTCACTGATGAAAAAAAAAATGCAGTTCTTGTGGCGTGTTTTGCATGTTAGTTGTCACAGGGTTAGGGCTGTGCTATATACAAATGTCAATATCTCCTTCAAAATACATGCTGCAATGCGAAGGTTTTTAAATATTACGACAATCCACATCAGCACGTTGTTCTGTGTTGCATTTTTATTTTTTTTTACTTTTCCTTTATTTAGGAAGTTTACGGAGCACGGCCCTACCCTAGAAGGCGCCATATGGCCTGATTTACAAAAGCACTTTTCAATGGAAAAATCCCATTGGAAACGTTTTGTAAATCGGGCACATAGGGGTGTGGTATGGTTGGGGAGTGTCACAGCATTCTATCATCTTTTGGGGGAAAAAAATCAAAAGAATAAACTAATAGATACAGCATCTGGTCCTGCAGCGATCACAAGCAGCTCATCACACTTGTCACAAACATCAATTATCTTCTTGTTTGTTTTTTAACACCGTCCATTTTGATCTGTTTTGCATCTAAAGTACACGCAGATACAAAATATTGTAAAGGGCTCTGTAATTCCATACTAGTACACCCTTTTACAGATCCGAGGTTTTCACTCTCCAACCCGTGCAGCAAAAGCTTAACACTATGCAATACATGGCTGCAGCAATGCCCGCACAAACAGAATTACATCACTTTTCTGCTACAAGGACGCGTATGTTCTCTAGGTTTACATTATTTTGCATTAATAGCAAAGCCTGCTGAGGAGGCCCAGCTGTTTCCAGTTAGTCAGACCCCTAGGTAACTGTAAAGAAGACAATTTAATAAAAAATTGCTTTTGTCCCTAAAGTTTGCCATTGTGCACTGTGACCACAATTAACTCTGCCCACCCAAAGCTCTGCCTCCACGACCCGCCCACCTAGGGCCCTACATCAGGTGCTGCCCAAGGGGCCCTTTGCCTTAAATCTGCCACTCAGTGGCGGCTGCTATCATGGGGCGGCCGGGCACCGCCCCCCCAGAAAAGAAAGAGGAAGCTAAAAGAGATTCAATCAGAGAACTTCTCCGATTGAATCTCTTTTAGCTTAGAAAATGCCGCCATTTCCTTTGCCAACAGCGCGGGGGCGCTGTGGCAAGGTAATCGTGTATCAGGCCGGGCCCGGCTTTAACAGCGGGGCGCGTCCCAATTTAGTTAATTTTTTTCTATAGTAGAGTGCGTGGAGCTCCTAGCCCCACGCACTCTACGTAGCCCCTTTAATTGGAAGCCTGGCGGGGCGCTTCAGGGGTGGCCCCGCCAGTATAAAATGTGCGCAAACAGCGCACTTAAATTCAGATTCCCTCCCCTGCCATGGATACAGTAAGTCATTGGCTGGCAAACAGCCAATGACATTACTGTATCTATGATGACTCACTGGCGGCGCAGGGTGTGTACGTGCTCCTGCGCCGCCTTCACACGTCTGTTTCTCTTTCTTCCGACGTCGAGTGAACAGCACACCAAACACGAGTGCTGCTGCAGCGGCGCCGCGGTAAGTACCCCATGATCCGGCCATCCCCATGTTTGTTTAACTTTTTTCTTTCTGTTTGGGACCGGGGACTCGGGAGTGTTACTTACACTCCCCTCCCCGGGCGCAAACTATGTGGTCCACCACGGCCCAGGCCCAGCCAACATTGAACGACGTGTAGGCCTTGGCCTACACGTCGTTCAGTGTTGCTGCCGAGCTGCGAGCCTTGGTGGTAGCGGGCCGGCCGCTACCACCAAGGCGAGGGCCGCTGCCCTGGGCCTATTTGTTATAACCCCGGTCCGTGCCCCAAGGGCCTTGCCTTGGGCCATGCCGGACCGGTGCGCAAGGCCCAGAGCAGGCACTGGCCGTGCGCTGCTGCTGCCCACTCAAGCAGCTGCGGCCCGCGACCACGCTTCTGCTAATTGTGCCGTTTTATATTTTCGGCATTTTTCGAAAAAAAATGCCGAAAATATAAAACGGCACAAATAGCAGATGCGTGGTCGCGGGCCGCGGCTGCCAGGGAGAGATCTTATGTTGAGGGGTGGAGAGACAGGATCCCAGGTAGGTGTCTTGTGTGGGAGGATGGGCAGGACACCAGGTAGGTGTCTTATGTTGTGGGAGTGGGGAGGCAATATATCAGATAGGGGTCTATTGTTCTGGTTGTTGGGATGCTAGATAAGGGGTATTATGCTGTGGGGAGGAGGGAGGCAAGATGCCAAGCAGGGGTGTTGTGTTTTTCGGGAGTGGATGCTAGCTGGCATTCTTTCGTTGTGGCATTTTGTGAGGCGGTGCATCAGGTAGGTGTCTTATGCTGTGGGATTGGGGAGGAAATATATCAGATAGGGGTATTGTGTTCTGGTTTTTCGGATGCTAAGACGGGATATTTTGCTGTGGGGAGGAGGGAGGCAAGATGCCAGGTAGCGGTGTTGTGTTGTGTGGATGCTAGCTGGGGTTCTTGCGCTGTGGAGTTTAATGAGGCCTGACGTCAGATAGGAGTCTTTTTGTAGTGGGGAGGCAGAATGCCTGGTAGTGGCACAACTCAGGTCGAGGGTACACCCGGGTGGACAGAGTCCACCCACTTTTTTCAGAGGGTGGACTCAGTGCCGCTGCGCTAAAATGAGAAATAATGTCCTCTTTGAATTTATGAATTAAAACCGACCTCGGGGATCGAAACGCAGTTGTCAGGTTTGCAGGCATAACACTTCCCCAGTGCACTTTAACCTGATGAAAAAATGTCCCATTTCCATAATGCAAGTCCCAGGGAAAACCTTTGTATTGGTTCTTGGAGTTTAAAACATGCACACCTTTTAACGTTTTCAAAAACACTATCAGAAGAAAATATCCTCTCTTGGTTTTGTGTGTGTGTTGATTTTATGAAAGGCAAACGCCATAAGTACTGTGCAATTTGGGTGGTTATGCAAAGCCAATGGAATGAAATGTGCATATTTCACCTTGATATGCTCATTTCTGGCGACGTCCCATCCCATTGCGTGTGTTGATGGGTCCCCCACTTTAATTTGTAGGACTTGACAGTGGTCTTGTGCTAAGGGGGCTGAGAAGGTAAGATAGAGGTTTTGTTAGGGGTTGCGTGGCAGCAGGTATGGGTTTAGTGGGACGTGCTGTACTGGGTATATGGTGAAAGCTTGTATTGTATTGTATTGCTTGCTTGCATTGCATATAAAGCTGTTTCAATCCACTATTTATGCAACCATGTAGTTGCATGCTAGGCTCTTGTTTGTCTCTTAAGGCATGGGTATATGGTGAAAGCGCTGTACTGGGTATATGGTGAAAGCTTGCATTGCATATAAAGCTGATCCATTCCACTATTTACGCAGCCATGTAGTTGCATGCTAGGCTCTTGTTTGTCTCTTAAGGCCTGGGTATATGGTGAAAGCTCTGTACCGGGTGTATGGTGAAAGCTTGCATTGCATATAAAGCTGTTTCATTCCACTATTTACGCAGCCATGTAGTTGCATGCTAGGCTCTTGTTTGTCTCTTAAGGCCTGGGTATATGGTGAAAGCGCTGTACCGGGTGTATGGTGAAAGCTTGTATTGCATATAAGCTGTTTCATTCCACTATTTATGCAGCCATGTAGTTGCATGCTAGGCTCTTGTTTGTCTCTTAAGGCCTGGGTATATGGTGAAAGCGCTGTACCGGGTGTATGGTGAAAGCTTGCATTGCCTATAAAGCTGTTTCATTCCACTATGTATGCAGCCATGTAGTTACATGCTAGGCTCTTGTTTGTCTCTTAAGGCCTAGGTATATGGTGAAAGCGCTGTACCGGGTGTATGGTGAAAATACTATACCTAAAGAACTAATCCTGCTCTTGTCCTTTCTTTGTCTCGATTTCCACCCCCATACCTCTCCCTGTAATCTTCAATTCTTTGCATCTACTTCAGGCTTTCGGAAGGAGCGTGCTAGAATGAAAAAAACCTTTACTGTACTAAACTAACTATACTATTTGTATTGCTCTTAAAAATTCCCATAGAAAAATGAAAAAGGGAAAGAATGCCGATTCAAGGAACAATAGGCCTCATTAGAAGTTTGTCGTAATTCCTTGCCATTGCCGCCAAGCTCGTTTACTGTTACCACCACTCGGTCCGTGGATTTACCCTAGTAATAGGAGTGGGCCGGGGTAACAGCGGTGTTACTCCATTCCAATTACCGTGAAATGTGAAAGGGTGTTGGCCCCTTTAGTTGGTTTAAGGGTGTTTACAAGATCAGATGGCCTACTTGGAATTAGGTATTCTCAGGGATTTGAAGGGCTTCTGACGATTGACGCTAGGGCCGTCCCTCTTGTCTCCTTTGGGCTACCCCCACCTTAGCCCAGGTGTCGGTGACCCCGGTTAGTGCTAGGGCTTGATAACCCCTAATGTCTTTCTCCTTTGGCTAAGGCTGTGACAGTTACCCTGAATCGTTCGCTTAGTGACTTGCTAGGGGCCTTCTCATTCTCTCTCTTTCCTAGCCGGCTTACGCCCTTATTCACAGAGCATTTTCCAATGGGGGTTTGCCATTATAAAACATTTCTGTGAATTAGGGCCTTAGTGTTCTATTGGAGTTTACGAAATAATGCCTTGCATTCGCCATGTTGGACTGTCTCATGCCAGTGTTGCACAGTCTCACCTCGCCCTTCTTATATTCCTCCTCCTCTATTTTAACCTTCTCCAATCTCCCTCTCCACTGTTCTACCTCTACCATTCTTCTTTCTCCGCCTACTGCTACTACCACCTCTCTTACCACTCCCCAGACAGTTTTGTTTTTTGATTGGCATTATTGGACTCGTGGTTTGCCTTAACTATTATAAAATAAGGATTATAGGTTCCAAAGAAAAGCACCAGTGTCTGTTTCGAACAGCGAGAGTGCAGTGCTTTTTAAATATATTTCTAGTGGACACCTTCCCAATGGGAGCCCATTCATGTTTGTGGTCCTTCAAATATTTGTTTCAAACAATGGGTACAAATAGCGCAATTGGTGAGATTCAATTAAAAAACATAGGATGCACAAGCGTTTCTGTACAGGAAGGAGCACATGGAATATTCTACTACTTTAGATGTAAAGTCGCCCTGCAGCGTCTCTGATAATAAGACTGAAGAAATGACAGAAGGGCAATGGAAGCCTGCGGGTTCCGACGCTCTCTCCAGTGATTCAGCTGCAATCAACGCGGCTTCTGGAGACGTTGTGGGCCTCGTGTAATTAGGATGTTTCATGTTTGCACATCTTTAAAACATGCCTCGCATGGGGCAGGGAAGAGGCTCACAAGCTGTGCTTTTCAAGTCTGCCCTGAGCCGCACATTCAAGGCTAGTATCACATGGTATTACTCTTGTTTTACAACACTGCCACTATGACATTTGAGCAGGCCAGCTGGGAACATAGTTCCACTAATTCTTTTTGTACACTTCGACCACTGGTCCCTACCCCTACCTTTCAAGTGTTAACCCCCGACATTTTTGTCTAGTTTCACCCCAGCGCATGCATTATGGAGTACATCACTTAATCACAAAATCATTCCCTCTGATGTATACATTGGCAGTGCTTTAAATTGGCCCGTCCTACCCTGCCCTGATATCTGCATATTCCTTTTTTTTATTTAAATGCGTACCTGCACTTCTCAAAGCCAAAAAAAACAGTACCTGTGGCAAGATAAAAATGAAAGCATTTCATTAAACTGGATCGCAATAAAAGACTAAGCTCCTGTAGCCTTTTCTCGGTTGAAAGCTGTGCCCACCCACACGCAGCAGTGTCCGTGATTGTCTCTTGCAGGGCCCACCCTGTGAAACAAAAAGAGGCAAAGAGGAGAACTTCCAGCAAATCAGGCATAACGAGTGTTGTGTGGAAGCATACCCAATTCACTGCTTAACCAAAGTCTTTCTTCTTTGGCAAACACTATCATTTCACTTTGCATTGCATTGCCTGCACAAATCGGGAGTACCCCAATCCTGCCATTATTTATTTGTACATCACAAAACTGGTGCCAAATTAGGACAAACTTAGTCCTTGATTGATGAGCACCTTTGATAGATGGTCGCATTCGGGTGACAGATCAAATTCAAAGTTGATGGCTTAATAATCCATTATACTGAGATTTTGGTTGCACTCACTGATATGTTTGAGCACAGCATGTTTCATTTCATTTCGTGCCTTGAAACACTTGTGTATAGGCGCGTTATGAATGCCATATCATATCATGCTCTAAAGGCCAGGCTCAGAAAAAATACAGACTTACACAGAGAGATAAAGAGACTGTGAGGGAAACCGATGAGGGCACTGGCCAAGACGGGTGCTCGAAGCTGAGCTCCGGAGAAGCCCTGTTCCACAAAGCAAAGCTTTGTTAGCCCCTTGCCCCTCTTCTCTCTGATCTACAACCAGTTCTCTGACTTGCCGTTTCTCCTTCTTGCTTATCTGCACCCCTGGTATTTAACTGTCAGTCTGTACTTCTTCTTCTTGCTGTTTACCCACCTTCCCCTTTGACCTCGGCTCACTGCCTTGTGTTGTGCTTGATCTGTCTACCTTCACCCCTTCATCCCTTGTTGTGGCCAGGCACAGCTGTAGCACAGCTACACTTGCCAGGCACAGTGCCACTTGACAGGCACAGCTGTAGCAGAATTAACTACCCGTTGTTGTAGAAGCAAGAAACATGGTGCATGATCCTGGGCATCATGATCTAATAGCAGTGCCTGGCAGAAGCTTACACCGTATGCACAAGGCCAAAATGTTGGCTTTGTCAATGCTTGTGTTTGAACAGGATCTCAGTGGCTTTGCCAATGCTGTTTTTAACAGGACTTCAGCGAAGGACACGCAGAGTGCTTATAAATCGGGTGCCTGAAGGGCTGCAGCAAATTAATTTTGTAATAATGTGAGCTCCGCAAAGCGCACTTTTAAAGCCCCAGAACGAAAACATTACAAAAATGTATATATTGCAGCATTATACAACTGATGACTGGCACATGGTGGTAGTTGCTGGTACTTTCTTTACATATTGTACTAATGATTATTCTGGTGCAGCTTCAATGTTACAAGCAGTTAACTCTCTCTCATTCATGTGTGAAAACCATTTTAATACTGCTCTAAGCCTATGTTGCCCTTTCTCAGATCAGTCTCTCGCTTTCTCTTTACAGACCATCAGCAACACCTTACATGAACAAATCCAACCAGTCCAGGGCAATTGTGCAACTAAAAACATCAGACTTCAACCTCCACAGTGCACCTTCCGGGATTTGGATTTCCCATAGCCTGCGAAGGAGTTCATTGCAGTGACCATTCTCCAGAACGAGGTGAGCTAGCATAAGTCTTTTGTAGGGTTTGGTGCTCAGGGCACTCCAACTCTGTTTGTGTTCATCTGTAGTAAAGAAGGCACACAGCTATCTTGTTTAAAGTTTTTTGAAAAGAAGCCCATGTTTGTGGGGATCAATGAGGTGGGGGAAAATCTGATGAACAGTACAGACTACAGAATGGCATCTATGACTAGCTGAGAGGGTGGCATGTGAAAATGCATGTGAAAATGGAAAGTCATACATATAATGCAAAAAGGCCTGCTCATGGTTCAACGGAAGCAAACCTGTCCATTTGGAAACTGTTTTTCGAAGGATAGGGTTGGGTGGTGGTTCGCACTTACCTCATGATGTCCTGGTATCTTCCAGTTGAATGGTATACAGTAATTTGTTTTACTGCTGTAAATATCCCACAGTCTTTCAAACATCAGAATACCTTCTTTCTAATCTTCACCATTGCTCCCACAGTGCTTGGGAGGGGTTGGGGTTGTGTCATGCAGTCAGAAAAATCTCCCTACATTCTAAACAATGTTTTTTTTAGAACAGTATTAACAGAACAAACTTGCCTCATTTCTTCCATAAGTACTAATTTGCCAAACAAGCTGCAATACGTACTGTGTGGCTGGTGTCACATTTGCTAATGGGCATGTGTGTTAACGCATGCATAGATAACATCGGCAATTATACTCAACTGTACTGGTCGATGATAAGTACAGCAGAGTTGTGTATAATTGCAGACGCTATCTGTGTCTAGTACCGACTAATTATACTTATGTGTTATTGAAGAGCATACCTGACAATGACAACATGATCCCATCTACATATACATGTACATAATAATTTTGCTTATTAACAGGTGTCACTGTTGCCGAAAATGAATTCAGTGGACCAATTACTCTCAAAACCATTTTCCGGACTCGCACACAGTGAAAAACTGGAGGTGAAAAGACTAGGGCCTGATCGGCCAGATGTAAAAATTGAACAGTCCGCAAAAGATAGGGGAAAGGCTTACACACGCACATTTTCCATGATGTGGTATGAAAAGAAGACATGGCTCAGTGGTAGCATTGCTAAGCGGTCTTTGTTCTGCTTCCCTTGCCTGCTGTTTGGAGGTGAAACGGCCTGGACAAAAACCGGAGTCACTGACTTTAAAGCATTTGTCAGAAAAAACCAAGAGACATGAATCGTGCAAATCTCATATTGAGAATATATTACAGCTGAGCATGTTGGGAAGTGTGAACATTGCAACACAGTTGGATGATGCCTATCGCCGGAGCGTGATGAGGCATAATGAGGATGTGGATAAAAACCGATACATCTTGTCAAAGTTAATAGACTGTGTGCGTTTTTGTGGTGCGTTTGAATTGGCTTTACGTGGCCATGATGAAACTGAAGACTCTTTAAATCCTGGTGTGTTTAGAGGCCTGGTGGATTTTGTATCCAGCATAGTGCATTGGAACTACACTTAAAAAATGCAACAGTATTCAAGGGCACTTCAAAAACAATTCAGAATGAACTGCTGGACTGCATGCTCACGGTCACCAGAGAGATCATTGTAGAGCAGTTAAAATGCACTGATTATGTGGCTATTCAGGCAGACGATACAACTGATATTTCCACTAAGACTCAGTCTGTGCTAGTCTATCGCTACATTGATGAACGATACAGAATTGTTGAAAGGTTTTATGGATTCTCTGATCTGAAAGACTCTAGTGCGCAGACCATTGCTACTGCCATAATGGAAAAATTGGACAAAGTATTCCCTGAAGATTGCCACAACAAAAAAAGTAATTGCGCAAACATATGATGGTGCGAGTGTAATGAGGGGGGTGTCTGGCGGAGTCCAAAAGAAAGTAGCTGAAGTGTATCCAAATGCACATTATGTACATTGTTATGCACACCAGCTGAACCTCATCATTGAACAGGCTGTTTCAAAAATCTCACAAGCTCGAGTTTTCTTTTTGGATATCTCTGGCTTCTGTACATTTTTTTCTCGTTCTCCAAAAAGAACCGCAGTTCTAGATGAGGTATTAGATTCCAGACTTCCAAAACCATCTCACACTCGCTGGAGATACCATATTCGGGTAGTGGAAGTCATATATCGGCACAGGGAAGCACTCTGTATATGCTCTGAGAAAATTATTGAAAGAGAGACTGATTTTGAGGGGGTTACTGTGCATGAGGCCCAGGGATTCATTCGAACTCTGAAAGAGAAGGAGTTCCTTTTCTTCTTTTTTTTGTTCAATGACATAATGCCCCATGTCGACATTTTATATAACCAGCTTCAGAAGCGAGACATTGATTCTGTGTATGTGCAGAAAGCTACTGAAACTTTTATCAAGTGCATTGGCAGAGTACGTGAAAGCACTGACAATCTGGAAGCTAAATTTCCATCAGAGGCAACGTTTTCAGGTCGCAATGCAAATATGAACACTTTGAATCGTTTGGCTAAAGAAGTATGTGATATTATAGTTACACAAGCCCAAGAACGCTTTGCATTTACTAACCACTTGGAGGGGGCCAAATTGTTGCAGAGTGACCTATTTCAAACACATGGACAGTCTTTTCCCAATGATGCACTGAATGCAACTGTCCAAGCGTACCCCATGTTAAACAAGGAAAGACTGCGCACTGAGCTTTCAATTGTTTATGAGAGACCAGAATTCTGTAGTTCAAGTGGGGCAATTTCTTTATTAAAATTGTTCGTTGAAAACAATCTCGAAGAAGCATTTAGTGAGACAATGCAGTTATTAAAAATTCTGATTACTACACCCATGACAACAGCTGAGTCTGAGCGCTGTTTCTCCACCCTGAAGCAAATTAAAACATTCTTGAGAAACACAATGACTGAGGATCGTCTGAATGCTTTGGCCATGCTGTCCATGGAAAAACAACTAATTCAAGAGATCCCTGACTTCAATACACGGACTATTGATAAATTTGCCTCTCTGAAAAATAAACGTGCACAATTTGTGTACAAACTTTCAAAATGATTGACCAGTGAATGTTCTGTTACAAACAAGCTATTTGCAGTTATTTTGTGGGTTACCTTGAGTTCTTTGTTTCAATGGCCTTCTGTATGTTAGGATTTTGTGTAAGGTTGCAGTGATATATTTGACAGAACAGTGAGAAATGTGAAGTATGTTTTGATGTTATGGTTGTTGATTGATAATAAAGCACTCAACATAATAAACTTAGTAAACTATTTCTGTTGCATTTTTCTCCATGCAATATGTATGTGCTATTTCTGAGACCTGTGCATTCCACGTGTTGCAAGTTTGAGAAACTGAAGCAATGGCAACTCAGCGAGGCAGACAGCCATTAAAGGTAGGACAAATGTCGCAATAATTAAGTGGTTAAAAACTAAAGTAATATTTTAGCTTACTGTCCCCCTTTCAGAAAATGCCTAAGATCCCACCTTAGTAAGAGGATGAGCGCATGTGAATGCCAGTAACAGCATGACAAACATGTTTCCATCATTACTGACTATATAAGAATTTCTTTATGCATACACCATAGTACCAGCTATTCTCAATACAAGCTGCTGTAAAATACACCATCACACTTGCACACGTAAGAATAGTGTACCACCATTAATATGTAAAACCGAATGCTTTTTTTCATATTTCGGTGGGTTTTTTGGACAGTAAATTGCACATTTTGTAGGCCATTTTTCCAAAATTTTCCCAGGGGGGTGGGCTCAAACGCTGCGCGCACTCGCTACTAAATTCGCCCTGGAAGATTTACGCCCCACCAACTTTCAAACTCACCAGCCGCCACTGCTGGCACTGCTCCTGCCTGTCCTTTCATTGCACATATATGCTGACATATGTTGTTTGTTAATAAGCCTCTGTGTTCTCCTGTATGTTTTATTGTCCTCATTGCATGCCCTTCTGCCAATTAGCATCATTTGGCTCATTGTGCATTAATCAAATCAACTAATCCTACTATGAGGCACCCGCATGACGAAATGTCTGGGTTATTCTATGTATCTCATAAATGTATTTCTTGTCAGAATACAAATACAAATACACACCTTTAGGGAGCTAGCTACAATTGGCATATTATGGCAGAACATGGGAGAGCAGGGCTGAATTTAACATATGAAGACTATATTTGATGGGTGAGGCTATATAAGAAGGCATTAAATGGACATATATTCACACCTGCGCATCATGACTCCACGCATGGCACATCGAGATGGCACTCTGGTAAGAAATATGATTGTTAACTTAAGTAGTCTCTTTTCTGAAGTGTGTGTGTGTGTGCTAGTCCACTTTGTTTCTTGATTAGACTTGGCTGCTGCCTTTATTGTAGAGCAGAATCGGAATTGCATACATTGATACTGCCGTTACTACTTACTCTGTGTTTCAACATCTCCAAGCAGTAAGGGCTGCATTACAATTTGTGACCTCGGTTTTCTAACTGTATTTATATATTGCGGCTACAATTAGATTTGACTTTGTGCCACTCACGACTTTGCTGACTTTGCTGCACTTTGGCTCATATCGCAGCATTGCGCACCTTGCAGCTCTGTCTTCTGTCCAGAACTGCTTGTGAGCATTGTAGCACTGTAGTTCCGAGGAAACTGCATTTCCCGGCAGCACAGACCCTCTTTATCAGGTCGGCGGCACAATCCTGCCCGAGTTTGGTTGTCGCCGGTTTGTGTCTCGGATGCGCTGTCTGCCGCTCTGACAAGCTCATCCCTCTTGCTAATATCAGTTACCACACTTATTCTTGTATATTGGTTATAACATGCATAGTATCCATCAATCGATCGGCGAGCTGCGTGCTTCTGTCTCTGCTCCTTTAAAGCATTATACGTCCTCTTACTTAAAAAAACAGGCAGACATTCTAGCAAAATACGGCTCGCATCACATAACACCGACTATAAGCACAAAGTGCATGATAGCTAATAACAGCGCCAAACAAACAATGGCCTCTACACTACCTCTGGTCCGTTAAATGCTTCGGTAGATCAGACACAACACCCAGCCCCCACAGAATGTCTGTCCTTGGGATATTTCACTACCGAGCCAGTTCAGGTCGACCACATGCACCCTAGTAACTGCCAGTGCACAGGTAATACCACAGACACATATCCCCAGTGTATCTTTGATCGAGTCTTTACTAACCAGGAGACTGTTGATATCTTACTCAATCACCTGAAAAATGGTCCCAGTTCCCCCTGGGTTTCTACCCTTAAGGCGACTAATATGCCTTGTAGTCATATCCAACAGAGCACATCCTTGAGTCTTGCCCTTCTGAACACGCTCTCCTATGCAGCATGTGGTGGAAATGTATGATCTACTCAACAAGACCACTCCAGACCTATTGGCCATAACAAAGTAGTGGCTGAATGAGACAACCCCCTCCAGTGCTACCCTGGCCATTCCGCCTGAATTCTCAGTTTCTCGCTCTGATCAAAGAGGTGGGGGAGTAGGTATTCTGTTTAATAAACTTTTCAATCTATACACGATTCCCCATGATTCCCCTGAAGGTTGTTAAAGCATTCTGGTGAAAATCAAAATCAACGAAAATACGTCTTTAACTACTCCTGTTATCTGTCACCCCCCGAGAGATACCCCTTCCTTTGAGGAACAATTTATTAACTTGCTCGGTAACATCACCAAAGCAAACTCTCCTGTGATCGTTTTAGGGGATCTCAATCTCTGGGCCAATGACCCACAGGACCAGCAAGCAGTGTCTCTCCTCTCTGCTCTGCTTTAGGCACTATCGTATTTCTTCAAGGGGTTAGCAAACCCACCCATAAATAGGGACATACCCTTGATTGGGTTCAAACACATCACTTATCGGTCACAAACATCACTGTATCACAATGACCCTGGTAGGATCGTTTTTTAGTGAACTCCACTGTTCTTCTCCCAGCAGCCCCACAAAGACAGGACACTGGACCAAGACAGTTTAAAATGTCAAGTATTAGAAACATCACTGCAGAGAAACTATCAGCACAACTCGCAGGCAGGCTATCCTGCCTTGATTCTTTCTGTAAAGCTGACGATCTTGCTCTTCATCTAACACAACCATCAATTGTACCATTGATGCCCTTGACCATGAAAGATCCAAGCTATTTAAACTGAAACAAATAGAAACTCATGGTTCAATGAAAGCATTCTGAAACTCAGACTATGGAAAGGACTGCAGAAAGGGCATGTTGGAAACATCCCTCCCCTCATACCCTTTTGCTCTATAAACAAGCAGTACAACAATTCAAATTCAATTGTTGAGGCAAAATCGACCAGTTCCAGCAATAGGATTACTGCGGCCAAATCCAGCTCCAGAGAACTTTTTTCAATCCTCAAGGAGTTTGAGGGCAAATCGGAGAGTAAACCAGCACCTAATATAGACTCTGCATGGTGCCAAGTGGTCCACAACAAATTCTCGTCCAAAATTATTTGTCATCAACAAGCCATTTCTGCCCAACAAAGGTTTCTTCTGAATGCTGAGAGTGGCTCTCCTCTCCCGCCCAGCCCTCTTGCTACACAAAACAATAAAGTTCCTGTTAAATTTGTATTCAAATCTGTAAAATAGTGGCTGGTATGAAACCCAAGTCCTGCCTTGGTGATAGCTTCCCCTTGAATATCTTCAAGGAATGCATGAATGTTTTGGCCCCATGGGTTACCAAGCTGATTAACCTCTCCTTTATGGAAAGCATTGTTCCCTGCCTTCTTAAGGAAGCTTGGATTACTCCTTTGCTGGAAGAAAAAAAACCTGGGTCCTTCTGTAGCCAAACATTACCGACATATAACCAATGTTCCTTTCTTGCTGAAGATCATGGATTGCTTTGCGTATTCTCAACTACAGGACTTCATCGAGAGTAACAACATTCTTAGCCCCTGGCAGTCATGCAGGACCACAAGTCCAATCTTGCCAGTATCATGGACAAAGGTCAGCCAGCCTTCCTCATGTTATTAGATCTCTCTGTTGCTTGGTTGCCAGGTTAGAGGAGCAGGCCCACTATACCAGCATGGCTACCCAGTGGGTTTCATCGTTCCTGGGACCTCGTAATGCCAGAGTAGCAATGGACGGTGCTAGCTCTCTTCCAGCTGCCATCATCTGTGGAGTCCCGCATGGGTCTTGCATTGCATTTACCCGACATTTTTTAATATCTATGTCATGACCCTCCTCTCCCTTTTGGATGACCAGGGTCTTCAGTATACCTTCTACGCTGATGACACCCAGGTCATCCGTGAGCTATCAGGCAACTATGCTCAGGATGCCCTTGACATCAACTCAATATGAGTCAATTCAGGCATAGATGACAACCAATTTGCTCACCCTCAACTCTGACAAAGCAAAGGTCCTGATCCTTGCATCAGGACAAAGACTGAAAAAACTCCACTCTGCCTACAAGAATTTCATCATTGCTCGTAGGAAAATCACATTGGCTAGGAATGTCAAAATACTCTGCGTGATTCTTGACGCTGAGCTCACCATGAGACCTCAGGTCACTCATATTTGTGGCAACATTACCAAGCTATTAAACTACATTCATCCATACATCTCGTTCAGCAACAGATTCCTGCTCGCCACTGCGCTTGTGAAATCATGTCTAGATTACTGCAATAGCCTGTTGCTGGGTACATTTCAAGCTAGCATCAGGGCACTCCAAGTCTCTCAAAATGGTGCCATCCGGACGGTCCATGGGTTAGCGCAAAGAGATCATATCACTGAAGCCAGGAGGGTTGTTCATCGTCTACCCATAAAGCATTGTGTTACACACAAACTTCTCTCCCTAACCTACCAGTGGCAGCACAGCAAGGTGCCTCAATATCTTATTGATCGCCTCAAAGTTGCCCATCCTCAACGCATCCTTAGGTCACAAGACCCATATACGTTGGTGCAACCCAGATTTAAGCTCACTAGATTTGATGGAACCATCTTTGATGTCCAGGCAGCGTCAGCCTGGAATGAACTCCCACTTTTCGTGAGATTGGTAAACTCCCTCAAAGAATTTAAGAAATGGACGAAATCCCATTTGTACAACCTCAAACCAGGATAAAAACCTGTCAACCAGCCTCCATTCCTCCTGTCTACTTGCTGTTCTGCGACTTTGGTGTGTATGTGTTTTCTATGTTCTGTGTGCGCACTGAGGTCCACGGGCGAACTGCGCTCTATAATAATGAAAATAAATAAATAAATAAATACTCATTTAGAAAAAGGGGGAAAAGGATGACCCAAGAAATTATCGTTTAATAGCTCTGCTGGATACCTCTAGCTAAATATTTGTGACTAGCCTATTAGATCTAAAAAGATGGGTGAATATGGAAAATCGAATGTCTTCAAGCAAGGTAGGATTCAGGCAAGGTTATTCAACGACTCATGACCTACTCCGTCTAACTGTTTGATTTATTATTTATTTTTTATTTATTACATTTATGTAGCGTCCAGACCCACAGGTATCACAGCGCATTTACAAAGTGGTGCAAAAAAGAAAGGTTTCATATGATCAAAAATATTAGCCCCTAAACAAAATGAAGTTATATGGCAGCTTAGTCATATTTGGTGAACGGCCAGGTCTTCAAGAGTTTTTTGAAGGTGTTATAGGAGGATTCGTTTTTGATGAAGATGGGAAGATATTTCCAAAGAACTAGAACAGTGTAGCCGAAGCTGGATCCTCATGCTCGTTTGCGAATGAACCTGGGTGTGAGGAGGGTGATGCTGGCTGATGAACAAAGAGGGTGCGCTGGGATTTTGGGGGCAATGTGGTGGGTAAGGTAGGCTGGTGTTTCGTTATGGTGGCAGCGGTGCAAAATAGAAAGCGTTTTGAACTCTGTTTGGTCTTTCGTGGGTAGCTAGTGTGCTTTCCGCCTAGTGGTGGTGAAGTGTTTCGGTGGTTCCCTGTGGCGGCTCTTAGGGCCTTGTTTTGAAGTACCAGTAGTTTGGCATGTGTTTTAGCTGAAGTTCCTGTGAATAGCGCATTGCAATAGTCAAATTTGCTGACTCTGAGTGCACAGGCTAGTGTTCAGCAGTTTTGTGGGGAAAGGAATTTGCGGCCGAGTGAGATGAGTTTGGCTGTGTAAGTAGTTGAGGAGGCGAGAGCGTTCACATATTTGGACTTGTTTTACTATACTAAGTAAGGCACCGAAGATGGTAGGTGATTCCACTCGGTATATTGTATTTTTGGACCGTTCATCAGCTTTTAATCATATGAGCCGGGGCATGCTACGGATGAAAATGTGGAAGTGGGGGATCTACCCCAGGATACTTCAAATCTTAATATGGTTGCATTCAGACACAATGGTTAGAGTGTGTTTAAATACTGAGGATTTGATTTCAAGAGCAATCGAAACGATATGGGGTGTAAAACCAGTACATCTCTGACCTATGGAAATACCTGCACTTTATAAGCAACACACTCCAGCTTACGTCAGACGAAAGAGATTAAAGCAATTTGAACAATGGCTGCGCTAAATAGATCGTTTCTATATGTAAGTAAGAGGGTTCTTACTTAGGGACCTAATCAAGGCCTTTATGGCAAAGACCTCAGCAACAGTGTTATACAGACTCGAATGTAACAAAGTTGTCATGAAAAGTAGTTAGAAAAATTGGAGGGCAAACTATGGAGAAGAGCATTGGGACTAACACAGAAAATAGCAATTCAACGAATTAGAATCGAAATGAACATTTCATCATTTAATGTCCTATTGGCATATTTTAAGAACAGGCCTATTTTGTTCTCTGGTGCAGAGTGAAGAAGGGTCACTGAAAGAGCTTCTCCTCAATGCAATGGCTGAAGGGAAGAAAAAAGAGTTATGTACATATAGACTGGACGTACTCGTGCGGTTCAGCAGACTGGGAAGTGGACCTGACAAAATCAAGGGTAAGCATGATCAAGGGGCGCAAAAGAAGGCGGTAAGAGAAAGAATATCCATGCAGAAGAACTCAGCCTAGTAAAAGAGCATTCGATGTATTCCTCTTACACAGAGCATTGCAAAAACATATAGGTGAGGTCCCAAATACTGACTAGAGAAGAACATTCATCAGCTACGTCTGAATAGACAGAAAACTAGAGAAGTGGATGGGTAATGGACTAGGTTAGAAAAAAAGAACATACATTGCATTGCATTGAATCAGGAAAGCCTCCTCGAATGGCATGTCCAAAGCTGACCTATTGGAGACATCTGTTCCTAGGGAAATTTGTGGCAATGTTGAGCTCCGCACACATAGAAGGGCTCTCGAACCGATTAATGAATGCTGATCTGATATCCTTGATTGTCAATTCTTTAAGATTCTGGGAGAAGATAAGAGACATCAATCGATCAAATCAACTGAAGTGCACGAGGAAGGGGCGAGGGGGAAAATGTAGGCATTAAAGGGTTGAAGAGTTTCAGATCATGTTCAGAAATAGTAGAAGTCTGTTTGTTGGCCTCAGGGTAGGAGTTTCCTTTCCACATAACCTCCACTAATGGCTTCACCGTAGTTTGATTTTGATTGTCGACTTACCTCCTGTATCAATATATTCACTGTCTGCTCCCTGTATATGAGATCGCTACCCAAAAATGTTTTACTTAAATACTGACATGCACAGTGTCTTACTATTATTACTAGCATAGCAGATGTTTACCTAAATTACACTGTTACCTATGATTATATATTAGCTTAGTAGCTTATCATTTGTATCAAATTGCGCTGTATCCCATTATTATGTACTAGGACAGTATCTGACTACCTTAATTGAATGCGCTGTATCATATTAATATGTACTGGCACAGTAGCTAACTACCTTAATTGAATGCGCTGTATCCTATTAATATGTACTGACAAAGTAGCTGACTACCTTGACTAAATGCGCCGTATCCTATATGACTACGTAACTGAATTGCGCTGTATTTTATGAATATCTACTGGCATAGTAATTGCTTATATGAATTGCACGGCTCCCTATGAGCATATACCACAGTAGCTACTTACCTCAATTTAATTGTGCTGTGTCCCACGTCTCAGGCACTAGCATAGCAGCTGCCTACCAAAATCACTGCCCTCCCTTCGCCATCAATCCTAGTATGGATGTCAAGGAACCACCTAATCAGAGGACATTCCCTGCACCCACTTCCTGCCATCTTTTTTCTTTAAACCACCTGATTCCAATGCCCCATCTCTTGGTTCCACAACGCGCTACAATAACTCCTCAGCTATTAGGCTCAACAGGCTTGGCAGCCGCACCAAACCTATCCATCTGCTCAAGCGCCCCAGATCGATTGGCACCAGAAACAAACTCTTAGGTCAACGCTCCCGACATACCTCAGAGGCAAAATATCCCAAAACCAGGTTACAACGCTCACACCCTGTGGTGACAACGACCCATGCCGCACCTGGAGCTACAAAGGTCATTATGACCACCCAGACATACAAACGCAATAAAAAGTCAATGCCGGAGCCCTCTCCCCTACAATGTGCACTGATAAATGCAAGATATCTCGCAGCACATGCGACGGAAATTCACGACCACCTGATTCCAATGCCCCATCTCTTGGTACCACAACGCGCTACAATAACTCCTCAGCTATTAGGCTCAACAGGCTTGGCAGCCGCACCAAACCTATCCATCTGATCAAGCGCCCCAGATCGATTGGCACCAGAAACAAACTCTTAGGTCAACTCTCCCGACATGCCTCAGAGCCAAATATCCCAAAACCAGGTTACAACTCTCACACCCTGTGGTGACAACGACCCATGCCGCACCTGGAGCTACAAATGTCATTATGACCACCCAGACATACAAACGCAATAAAAAGTCAATGCCGGAGCCCTCTCCCCTACAATGTGCACTGATAAATGCAAGATATCTCCCAGCACATGCGACGGAGATTCACGACCTGATCACCAATTTGGACCTTGATCCTATTGTCGGGGGGAAATTCTGCGGGGGTCGGCCGGGCCGTCCGTAGACCTCCGGGCAGGGAGGCCCCAACTCCTCCCTTATATCCCAAAAGAGATAGAGTATGAGACACACGCAAGAAGCAAGGTGACTCTGCTGTTTATTAGACAAAACGGCAGGGATGGGTCAAGGATCATACGCGTCCGTCCTGACACACACACAATCGTGGGGCTTGCAGGCCCTTTTTACCTTAGTATGACGCGCTACTTGCGTCACCTTAGAAAGTTTAGCAAAAAACCTATTTCCACTCTGGATTGGTTACTCGAGTGGTAGGGTTAGTATAGCATACATATAGAGAACGGTGTTAGTGGTTGAGGGTTAGTCAAGTGGTATACTTGGGCTGTCCCTTCAATTTGATACATGAAAATTGTTACATGAAGACCTCTGAGGATTGGTCAATGTTAATGGTGTCAGTGATAAGAGCCCCATGTTCTGATTGGTCCGCTCGCGAGCCTCCCAGTCTGAGACTATCGCTGTTCCCAGCTCGCGGTGCACCTGTCATTTGCAACAATGTTTTACTATGGGTAGGTGTAAACAATGTGAGGATTTATTCATATGTTGGGAGGTTGACTACTCCCACTGCTGCAGAAGTCCAATGAGTCTTTTAATTGTATCTGCTTGTGTCTTGAAATGTGGGATTCAGGCGTATCCTTCCTTCTGGGCTTGGCATCCTGTCAGGGTTGGCTTTGTCACGTGAGGGACCGTGTTTGAGGCAAAATTCAGCACAATTAATATTGTTTTTCCCACTGTGTGCAATCTACCCCCGTTCCATCCTTACAGCTGTCTTCCTGTCACTCCTGGAACAAGGTAATCAATAATATAATCGGACTGCGCACGCTGCGTCGCCTCGCGTGTGATACGCCCCTCGACAGGAGGGCTTAACCAGCCAATTATCTTCCGTATTGGGCAACTAACTAGCTACCGCCTACAGGGAAACGTCATCTACCTATCGAGTTTCTTGCTCGAACAATAGGGATCCTCATCTACTCATTGATCAATAAATGCCAAATAGTAGGAAACCACACACACACCCTTACATGTAGTCGCGACCTAGGCCAATCAGTGTCTACGAGCGGCCGCACGTGATGTTTTCGTGCTCCACCTCCTTCTCTCGCGTAACGTAGCCGACTGCTCTCGCACTCGTTCGGCTACCATTCATTTCACTGCCTACACTAAGTTGTCAAACCTTCGCCGCGCACCTGTGCAACACCTCCCACCTCCCGTATTTAATTCCTCCCCCCTCCCTCACAATTTCACATTGCTTGTTGTGTGTGGCATGCTCACCAAGTTCTCTTGATGCGGGGCCACTCGACTGCGTGCACCCCTCCAAGCGGCTCGCCACCTCCCCTCGTCTGGACCACGTCTGGACACTCGCCAACCGCGGGCGGGATACTTCTCAACCGGCTCCCGAAGGCCAATATCCGGATTGCGCTGTCCGGTCTTCTCGCAGTTCCGCGATGGTCCTGTAGTCCTCAGAAGGGGGCAACGGCAGAGGGGCCCGCGCCGCCGGGCCTCCTCGCAACGGGAGTACCTGGAAAAAAATAAAAATAAAAACGCAGATCTTAAACAGATCTCAGCAGTGCCTCCAACTTGTCGGGGGGAAATTCTGCCGGGGTCGGCCGGGCCGTCCGTAGAACTCCGGGCAGGGAGGCCCCAACTCATCCCGTATATCCCAAAAGAGATAGAGTATGAGACACACGCAAGAAGCAAGGTGACTCTGCTGTTTATTAGACAAAACAGCAGGGATGGGTCAAGGATCGTACGCGTCCGTCCTGACACACACACAATTGTGGGGCTCGCAGGCCCTTTTTACCTTAGTATGACGCGCTACTTGCGTCACCTTGGAAAGTTTAGCAAAAAACCTATTTCCACTCTGGATTGGTTACTCGAGTGGTAGGGTTAGTATAGCATACATATAGAGAACGGTGTTAGTGGTTGAGGGTTAGTCAGGTGGTATACTTGGGCTCTCCCTTCAATTTGATACATGAAAATTGTTACATGAAGACCTCTGAGGATTGGTCAATGTTAATGGCGTCAGTGATAAGAGCCCCATGTTCTGATTGGTCCGCTCGCGAGCCTCCCAGTGTGAGACTATCGCTGTTCCCAGCTCGCGGTGTACCTGTCATTTGCAACAATGTTTTACTATGGGTAGGTGTAAACAATGTGAGGATTTATTCATATGTTGGGAGGTCGACTACTCCCACTGCTGCAGATGTCCAATGAGTCTTTGAATTGTATCTGCCTGTGTCTTGAAACGTGGGATTCAGGCGTATCCTTCCTTCTGGGCTTGGCATCTTGTCAGGGTTGGCTTTGTCACGTGAGGTGGGACCGTGTTTGAGGCAAAATTCAGCACAATTAATATTGTTTTTCCCACTGTGTGCCTGGTTTATCTTGCAGGTGCGACCTTGGCGTCGGCTTGCAGCGTGCGAGATTGCAACATCGTGCCCTTGGCGGTGTGCTTTCGCCGGGCTCATTCTGCAGGGTCAGCAACCGAGCTCTTGCTCATTCAATGTTCATGGAAGCTTTTGCTTGCGGCCTACTTGGGCCTGGTGCATAGGTGGAACCGTTTGATGCAGAGCGCTTTAGGTTACGGTATCATATTGCTCTATCCTCAGTATCGTGTTTCCGTTATATTCTTCATTATGGTACATGGTTCTTAGAAGAAGCGTGAGCAAGCCATTTTAGATAATGTTCATTATGCGTCTTGCGTTTCTGCATTTTGGGAGCCTATGTGGAAAATAATAAAGATGCACGTCCGTGGGTATGTCTGTCGCCTACGTCATAGCAATGAGTATGTTCTTCGTGTGGATTGGTGTGGGAGTGTCCGGTGTGCATGTTTGCACAGGTGTGCTGACCGTTGGCTAGGTCGTCATGGCATCTCTAACGACATGTAGGTTTAGTCGAGTTGATCCATGCCGCAGGTGTCGGCATGGACAGGGCGGGCTGCTGGGCAGGTAGGTGGGCACATCCGTATGTTCCTGTACCAGGGTATTTGGTCGTCTGGTAGGTAGGCAAACTCCTCTCGTGGCGGGTGTCTAGGCCGTGATCCTCTAGGCCAAGCGCGAGAGGGGAAGGGCGGGAGCCTGTTCTTCCATTCTCCCACTTCACTATAGCCATTACGAAACATGTCTTCAGGAAGCCTCGGGACCGAACATCTCACTAGCCCTTCAACCAGGATACACCATCTTCTGAAAAGACAGACCAGCTGCCAAAGGTGGGCTAGTAGCCCTCGTAGTTAAAGAGACTCTAGCAGTAAGACAAACCACATCACATCTTGGAGAGAATGTCGACTCCCTTGCAGTCAAGATCACTATCTCTCCCAACACCACCATTGCTATCCATATAGCATACCGCCCGCCAGGACCACTATCTGACTTCCATGATAACTTAATCCATCTCCTTGGGGAAAATCAAAAAACCAACACTAAATCCATTCTCCTGGGGGACTTCAATCTGGGTTTCAATGATCAGAAAGATAAAGAAGCCAAGGCCCTAGCCAAAGCTCTACGGGAACTTGGCTTGCAGCAAAAAATCCCACCCTTTGCAAAGGGAACACAGCAAAAAATCCCACCCTTTGCAAAGGGAACATCCTAGATTGGGTAGAAGACCATAACTGCGGTGTGGACATCAGCTCCAATACTCTGACCCGATGGACTGACCACCATCTTATCCACTTCCTCATCCCGATCAGCACTAATACACCTAAATCATTCATGCCTGTCCCACCTGCTCTAGCCAGATGCTCATGAAACCTAACCAAAGACAGGATCCTTCCTTACTTAGATTCTCCAGCGCTCAAGCACCCACTTTCCTCTGACCCCTCTGTGCTGGCTGAGCTCTACAACACCACGCTCAAAACAGCAGTTGATGCCATTGCCCCACTAGAGAACAAGAAAGCGAAAAAAAAGAAACATGCTAATTCCTGGTTCTCCACCGTGCTCAAAGAACTACATGCCCTTAAGTGCAAAGCCCTGAGCAAATGGCAAGGGACCCCCTAGGATTCCACGCTAACCGCCTACAAAACTCTGGCAACTCAATACAAAAAAGCTATAGTCCTAGCTAAATCTTCATCTTATAACGATATAGGATCGATTAACGCTACCTCGGAATCAAAAGAGTTGTTTGCCATCTTTAAAGAATTGGCCACGCCGGTCACCAACACATATGACGTTGTGACGAATCCTTATTTACCGGTGTACAAACAGCCATGATTAAGAAAATGTTACTCCTACAGAAGAAGATCAACAATCACCACAAGGACCTTTCCAAAGACAACATGCCGGCATCCTATACGACCAGCACAGACACAAAAAGAGAAAACACTTTTCTCTTTTAGGGAAGTAACTGAGACTGAGGTATTGGACATCATCTGGAAAATCAAACCGTCCAAATGTAAAGGCGATGCTTGCCCAGCCAATCTTGTCAAAGAGTGTGCAGACACCTTAGCCCCGTTCTTGAAAACTTTCATTAATGCCTCTTTCAACTCCAACACAGTCCCTGCATGCCTTAAAGAGGCATGGGTAAGCACACTCCTAAAAAAACCTACACTGGACACTGAGACACCCAACAGTTACAGACCTATCACCACGGTCCCATTCCTGCTTAGAATGTTGGACAAAGTTGCTTATACTCAAATCCAGCATTTTTTGGAAGCAAATAGCATCCTGGGCAAGAGGCAATTGGGTTTCCACCCAGGCCATGGGACAGAGTCTGCCCTACTTGATCTCAAGATCCAACTCAGTGACATCTCCTCCTACTATATTTGTCAGCTGTGTTTGGTCTCATTAACCATGATACACTATGTAAACAACTCAAAAAATGCTGCCCAACTACACCCAACTACACCCAAGTCCTACTGCCTCTCAGCGGCTCCTATGAACAGGACGCAGCTGCCCTAGCCAACATATACGCAACCATTCAGACTTGGATGGCATCGAATGGTCTATGTCTCAATGAGATAAAACAGAGATCATCTTGGTAGGCACCAAAGACACTCTCAACAAACTCGATCCTCAATAGAGGTCTTTCAACATTGACAATACGCCTATCACTGTATCACCAGCAGTTTAAACCATAGGGGTTTTCATTGACTCCTCTTTGTCCATGACGCGCCAAGTCAGTGCCATTGCGTCCTCTGCAGCACTCACCACTAAAATCATCAACTCATTCAAACCCTACTTGTCAACTAAAAAAATAGCCAGGGCTACAGTTGGGGCCAAATTTGTCTACTGTAATGCCCTTCTCCTGGGAACGTCCTGTAAAAACCTTAACAGGTTACAAGTCACTCAAAACAATGCCCTCACAGCTGCATTGAGCATCCCTAAAAGGGAACACCACTCACAGGCGAGAAGAGATGTGCACTGGCTGCCAAAGAGTGCATTCTATTCAAAACCATGGCCATCACGCACGAGTGCCTTTCTCGCGCTCCCCCCACCACTTATCTGATCACTCCTATCATATCTGCCTGACCCATTAGAGCGCACCACTCCAACCAGATCTACGTCCTCACCTTCAAAAGAGCTAAAGAGGGAGGCTCCAGCTTCCAACATCTAGCACCCAAAACTGGAATGCCTTGCCCACAGCACTCAGAAATGAAGCATCATACACAATTTTCCATAAAGCAATTAAAACTAAAATCTTCAATTAATGTGCTTTAGCCCTTCTGGCACTCCTCTGTAATTGTAATCAGCTCATCTCTAAGAACTGCCTGTGTGGCTGATTTGGCTCATCTGTAACCACAGACCCATCATGCCCTACACAATTTACTGTCGTTGAAAATCTAATGTCTTGTCACCATTCCTCATTTCTTCACCCATTGCTTAGTCTTCCCCACTGCATAGGACACCACCATCTTGTTCCACTGCAACCAAGGAACACATTGCTAACCCCACCATGTAACTTGTAACTTTCTTGTATCCTGTAGCCATTATTTTCTTCATTGTCATTACTCTGTAGCCCTATTGCAACTAAGTAAGCCTACTGTAACAGGCCACGATGCCCAAGGGCCGTTTTTTGCACTTTATACATGTCAATAAATAAATAATTATTGAAAGGTATGATGGTGTTTTTAGAGATTTATTTATTTATTTGCATTTGTATAGCGCACTTGCAGCCCATGGACAGCGAGGCGCTGTTACAAGTAATTGTTGGATTCTTAATTCAGCAGATATGCATGAGGCCAGAGGTCTTATGGATACACAATTACAAGCATAGTTGCAGGTGAGGCATGATATTCGTAGTACAGTAACATGTAAATATGTCCTATATGATGAAATCAGTACTAATTATTAGTTTCTTAAGAAAGATTACTCTGAATAAGTTGATGTACTCTAACTTTGCAATTTAAGATGAATTTGAATTTATGAATTTGGTTGTTTTGTGTAATTACAATATATGTTCGAAAAGTTTCCTTTGTAAACAATATACTCACAATAAATACATACAAAAAAAGTTACTAAAGTAGTCTGTTGCCTGTGCTTCTGTTTATCTGCAATGTCCCTACTTGGATGTCATCGGGGTAAAAGGCCATTCAATATTACTTCCGGTGAGGTCATCGTTCGTGTGACGTCACTCCTGCTGTCCCAGGCATGGTGGGGAAATTCTGTCGTGCCTGCTATTGTCATGAATTTGAGACTTTAAGCGAAGTGGTGGAGTAGAGCAGTAAATGGGCTAAAATGTGGAGACTCTTCAGCAGTCGAGGTCGCTAGCGGGGCTCCCTTTTTCCAGTCGGAAACCACTCTCGGCTTGAGAGTGTGTGCTTCTGTAGAGGAGCCGACTTCGAGTCTTATTTTTTTTACATCAAAGGTGTGGCGCGGGGACTCGTGAGGGGCTCGCGAGCCAGGCGATGTAAGGCTGAGTGATTGCGCGGAATAAAGTCTGCCGCAATAACTTAATGGCGTTGATTGAAGTGGGTCATATCAGCTTGAAACGCTTTTAAATAGCCTCATGCCTTCCTGCTACGTGATTCATCTCTCGCTTTCAGATGGTGCTGCTGAAAATAGCTCCGAAGGACAGCAATAAACGGAAGCGTCTGAATTCTGCCAGGGAGCATAACAGAACAGTTCACCTCATTCCCGCTTTCCTCTTTGAGGGGGCCAAGGTTTCCTCGCCATTCAGCACTAACGTCGCCCTGGGATACCTTGTTCAATATGCCCAGCTGTGTGGTTGCCTTGACAACTAAAAAGGGAGAAAAAAATACTCGCTGCTCCGCATTACCCTCCCGGTTACTAAATTGCTGTTTACAGCGCCGGAACAAATTGTTTGTTACTCCACCTCATTAAAAATACAAAGCTGCTTTTTTTGCCACCAATTTCTGCGAAGCCATGGTGGGCTGAAAGTAAAATGGAGCACGGTAGGCGCCCTCTCGCCCCCTCCTCGGCCTGCTCCCACTAGAGGTTGGAATGGGCAGGTGGGATTACTGGAAAGGGTGACACAAGGTGTATGGCGGTTTGTAATTAGCAGACATAGGGTACTTCTAAAATGAGTCTATTGCTGGTAAGCTCGAGGAAAGCGCTGACTAGTCAGGATGGATTAGCCATATATGCATAATATATATATGTATTAGCGTTGATTTTTTGCTGCAAGCATGGAAGTAGCTCAGTAGACCATGAAATAACTGGCAGCCTTTGCCATGCCTTTAACCAGTGATGCCAACTTTTCACTGTTAGCTTGAGGGTCCCTTATGCGTTGCTCATACCCCATTGCCCACACTCCAAAAATGTGAATAGTTTGCATAGCCCCACCAACCTCACTAAAAGATCAAATTGTGCTTTGAACCCACCCTTTGGAGGACAATTCACTTAGAATTGTAACAAGTACTATGCCCTGTTATTTCCCTTTTTGTAATACTGTTTTACTAGTATAGATAAGTGTATTTGCTCCATTAGAGGCGACAGTTGTGATTTGTGATTAGTTTGAAAGACAATCCCTTCATCATATTTGCATCACCCAGCTAAAGAGTGTACATCATTGTACTTTTGAATAACAGTTTAATAGCTATTCAAAAGTGATGCGATTGTACTGGAGTGCCTTGTGATCTTGGGCAAAACTGTTCTGAGAAAGTTTCTTCACTAGCAGGTACTTCCTTGACAAATTGAAACATCATTAATCAATATATGTAAAGAAGGGGGTCACACACATAATGATTTGGAATTACAAGTAACAGTGCATGATTCATTTTCAGGAATCTGAAACGGGAATTCTTTGCTCATCCCAGCCCAACCAATAACTTGTGTGCCTGAGTCCAAAGCACTTACATGTGTTTTTCTTCCCGGACATGTGGCAGCAAGGCTGTACATTTCTGGGTGGTCAAATCTGCAAACCTCAGGAGGTCAAAGTCCTGTCACTGTCAGAAGCAGACCTCAGTGAAGTCATTGTATGGAGATCAAAGGCTCGCTTTGCATGGAAATGGATGATCATCACGTTAGCAAGCAATTACCTTTCCTCTCAGTCTACTTTGCGCGTGGGTTTTTCTGACAAGTTTGTGGCCTTAAAAACGTGTGCCAATTGCATGTCCATCTGGATATATGGAAAGTGTCACCGAAGCTTGGATAAAACCTGATGTTACTCACCGAACGGGAGTGGACAAGACAGGAGGCCAAACCGGTGAGACGGTGCTTTGATTGAAGAGCTCGGGTTGGAGCCTCCACCCGAGCCTCCTCTCTATGAGGGAAAAAACGACCTTCCTGATGATATGACCCACTGCTGATTATTGTACCAGACAGAGGGACCGATCACCCGAAAGAGCGGGAAGAAACACGCCGCCACGGACCCAGCTGCAAGAAACAACACACGATTAATCACTTGAAATAACAGTAGTACCACTAAGTGGAGATAAGACAGAATAATACCGGAACAACCCAGTTCCTGTGTCCTGAGCCCACAACGCCCTGGTCCCCCCTGGAGTTCTAGACAAGGATTTAGAAAATAACCTAAGAGGTGTAGATAACAAGGAGAACAAAATTAAGGGCACTGAAGGTCTTACCCTAGGAAGTCGAAGTTCCCTTATACTCCAGGATGCAGAACACAACGACAGTGTAAAATAATAAACGGGGAAATGTTAGTTGGGTAGCTTTTCCCGGGCGGAACGAGGGACGCACTAGATCCGGGTGGGTGCACAACTGCAAGGCGTCCCAAGTTGCACTTAAAGGGTGGAACCAGGTAGGCAGTCCTTACAGCAATCCTCAAGTCGGTACACGGGCGAGCAATAAGTGAACAGAATCAGCAGGCAGGCAGTCCTTACAGCAATCCTCAAGTCGGTACACGGGCGAGCAATAAGTGAACAGAATCAGCAGGCAGGCAGTCCTTACAGCAATCCTCAAGTCGGTACACGGGCGAGCAATAAGTGAACAGAATCAGCAGGCAAGCAGTCCTTGGTTTCAGAAAAGGGTTCGATAAACGGAGCGTGGTATGAAGGAACATACAACGATACAAATAAGCTTCAGGAACAAGGCGATAAGATGGAACTTCAACGCCGGCTGTAACTTTCAAACAGAAGCAGTGTCCTCCGGGTTACAGCTGCTTAAATCAATAAGGAGGTGGAGCAGAATGAGGGAGGCAATCGTGATGTCATGGACTACGGATTCCCTAGGTTTCATGGGAACCGTAGTTCGAAGACCGTCTGGCTGATGCGGTAGTCGTAAGCCTCCAGGGCATTTTCCACTTCATTAGGAATGGCGCCACAGAATACCGAACGGAACGGCGAAGCGCAATAGTCTTGCCAAATGTCCCTTTCCGCTGTCGGACCTGGGGTAAGTATAAAGCACGGGGTCTTAGTGTGGAACGGTGCCGAGGCGTGACAGCATCCACCCCCAAAGGCGGCACCAACCCCCTGCGCGCATGGAAGGAGCGCAGGAGCTTAGGACAGTGTATATTATGCAGCGGTTCCCAAGACCTGTCTTCAGGACCGTAGCCCTTCCAGTCAACTAGGTAGAACGGGCGACCCCTGCGTAGCCGAAAGTCCAAGATATCCGCCACTTCGTATTCAACCTCGCCCTGTACCCGGACGGGAGAAGGACGGAGTGGCAAGCGAGTAGCAGGAGGACAGGGCTTCAGAAGGCATACATGAAAAACCGGATGTAATTTCCATGAGTCGGGTAGAGAAAGCCGTACTGCCACAGGACTAATCATATCAGTGATAGAATAGGGACCCACATATTTGGGCAAAAGCATGAGTTTACCAGGGATTTTCAGGTTGCGTGTCGACAACCAGACCTTCATGCCCACCTTGTATGTTGGGGCAGGACTCCGATGCCGGTCAGCATATTTCTTGGCCCTATTCTGGGCAGCAAGGAGATGCAAACGAACTGCCATGTGGATGGACTTGATGTCCCGAATGCACGCCTGGGCTGCCGGATTGTCCAAGGGAACAGAAGGGTCCAAAGGCAAAGATCGCGGATGCTGCCCATACATGGCGTAGAAAGGTGACACCCCAGAAGCCGAGTGCAAAGAGTTATTAGAGGCAAATTCAGCGGGCAACAACATTGATAACCAGGAAGACTGAAAGCGTAGGCACAGACAACGGAGGAACTGTTCTAAAGTAGCGTTGGCCCTCTCAGTCTGCCCATCTGTCTGGGGGTGATAGGCAGTGCTGTACCGATCGTCAATGTGTAAAGAAGCAGTTAAGGCTCTCCAAAAACGCGAGGTAAACTGTGGGCCGCGATCCGACACCAAGATGGATGGTAGGCCAAAGAATCGGAAGATATTCTTGAGGAACAAAGATGCCAACGCTGGTGCTGAAGGCAGACCCTTACAAGGAATAAAGAGTGCCATTTTGGTGAAATAGTCAATGACGACCCAGACCGTATAAAAACCGTCCACCGGAGGTAATTCCACTATGAAGTCCATGGAGATCATATACCACGGCTTGTGCGGCACCGGAAGCGGTTGCAATAAACCCACTGGTTTGGACCGTGAGATTTTGCATTGGGCGCACACAGAACAAGCGGCCAGATAGTCAACCACATCCCTGGACATAGAGGGCCACCATGCCCAACGACGCAAAGAGTCCAGAGTTTTTTGTTGACCCGGGTGGGCCGCTATCAATGAGTCATGAGACCATTCCAGGGCGCGGAGACGTGCTTCACCAGGTGGCAAGTATAAGCGACCCTGAATGTATGGCAATCCCTGTACAACATCGAGATTGAGGGCCAAGCATTCCTCTGCATGTGAGGAAACCCATTCCGAGACCAGGGAACGAAGTGAAGGCTGGGGTGTGCAGCCACAAACCACTCTACAAGGTAACAATAGAGAACGGTCTGATGCAGAACTGCCCGGGTTGTGATCCAGACGCGACAATGCGTCGGCACATGTA
Organism: Ambystoma mexicanum; assembly: GCF_040938575.1. Classification (NCBI taxonomy): domain Eukaryota; kingdom Metazoa; phylum Chordata; class Amphibia; order Caudata; family Ambystomatidae; genus Ambystoma; species Ambystoma mexicanum. Next base: position 824,530,510 of record NC_090921.1, read on the forward strand.
TTGAGCCGGGCCGGTCGGAAGGTGATGGTGAAGTTGAACTGGGAAAAGAAGAGATGCCAGCGGGCCTGCCGAGCGGTGAGGCATTTCATTGATTTAAACGCCAGGAGACTTCGATGGTCAGAGAAGACTGTGACCAAATGACGTGCACCCAGTAAATGGTGCCTCCATTCCGAGAAGGCATCCTTAATGGCCAAGAGTTCTCTTTCAGTGATGGGGTAGTTGCGTTCATATTGGGTCAGTTTTCTGGAATAATATGCGACTGGATGGACCTCCCCTGAGTCAGGACAACGCTGAGACAGTATCGCCCCAATGGCGGAACCAGAAGCATCCGCCTCCACTAGAAAGGGTAAGTGAGGATTGGGATGTTGTAACACTGGAGCGGTGGAGAACGCAGCTTTCAAAGCCTCAAAGGCGTTCTGTGCTTCCTCGTTCCATCGAAATGTTTTCTTAGAGCTTGTCAGAGCAGTGAGAGGAGCTGAGATGGACGAAAACGAGTGGATAAAACGCCTGTAGAAATGTGTAAACCCTAGAAAGGACTGCAAGGCTTTGGTTGAGGCAGGGACAGGCCATTCAAGTACCGCTTTAACTTTGGAACGACTCATTCTGATGCCCTGATTGGTTAGGTCATAACCGAGAAATTCGACCTCAGTAGAGCTGAATACACACTTCTCCGCCTTGACGAATAGGTTGTTTTCCCTAAGTCGTTGTAATACAAGGCGTACATGTTCAGTGTGTTGCTCGCTAGAGGATGAGTATATTAGGATGTCGTCCAGGTAAACAACAACAAACTGGTCCAGACAGTCATGAAAGATGTCATTCATAAAGGCCTGAAAAGTGGCCGGAGCATTACAGAGTCCGAAGGGCATCACTAGATACTCGAACAGTCCATACCGGGTTTTAAACGCCGTTTTCCACTCGTCCCCTTCACGCATTCTGACGAGATTATAGGTGCCCCGGAGATCCAATTTGGTAAAGATAACAGAAGAACCAAGTTGATCCAAAAGGACCGAAATCAGTGGAAGGGGGTACTGATTTTTTATTGTAATAGCATTCAATGCTCTATAATCAACACAAGGACGAAGGTCTCCCTCTTTCTTAGGGACAAAAAAGAGGGGAGACGCTGCCGGAGATTTAGAGGGTCTAATAAACCCTGTAACCAAAGATTTGTCGATGTATTCCTTTAGTACCTTGTCCTCGGGTATGGTAAGAGAATATACTCTCCCAACCGGGATTTTAGATCCCGGAACCAGATCAATAGGGCAGTCATACGGTCTGTGAGGTGGTAAACGATCCGCCCCCCCTTTATCAAACACATCCCGAAAGGAGAGGTATTCCGAAGGAATGTGCGTAGAGGTAGAAACGGCCCCGATGACTGACATGGACGCTACCAACGCCTGAGAGGATGATTCTGGATACACACTGGTGTTCTGAAAACATTTTTCATTGCACACGGAGGAAGGAAACTGAACCACCCTGTTTGCCCAGTCGATAGCGGGGTTATGGTGTCGTAACCAGGGGATTCCCAATATGACCCGAAACTGAGGAGCTTTGATCAAATCAAACGATAAGGTCTCCACATGTCCTTCCTCTGTCTGCATCCAGAGCAGGGACGTGTTCTGGGTAACCAGACCGGAAATCAAGGACGTACCGTCAACTGCATGTACTGTTTCGGGTTGAGTTTTGGGCAGAACTGGTACGTTGTTTTTTACAGCATAATCGTAGTCCATATAATTACCGGTGGCCCCGGAATCAATAATGGCGAGGGATGTGAATGAAGCGCCAGGAGTCATGGTAAAGACTACCGGCAGATTGACTGGGGCAAAAGCGACCTCGTGAGAGTCCAAAGAGTGTACCCCCGGCGTAGGGACTCCATCTATCGCCGGGTTCTGGCGTTTCCCGCCTTTTTGTTGGGTCTTTTTGGACAACCGCTTAGCAAGTGTTCGGCCGATCCACAATACATACATAAATTATGTGATCGCGGGTGCTCCCGTTGCGCAGGTGTTAAAGGACCTCGGACGGCCCCCACCTGCATGGGTTCCGGAACAGAGGAAGGAAGACTGACAGAATCCAGGGGAGGGGGCATTGGTGTGGTAGACTTACGTTCTCCTTTCCGTTCAGTCTTTCTAGCATCAATCTGTAATACCAAGTCCAGAAGTTCACCGAATACGATAGGGACTACTGGTACTGTGGCTAGGGTGTCCTTCAGCTCTTCAGACAGCCCTTTATAGAACACTGCTGACTTCTTCTCCTCGGGCCAGTCAGTCTCGGCTGCGAGTTGATTGAACCTGGTAAGATAAGTGAACAGAGAAGAAGTACCCTAACGTAAGTTCAGGAACTCTAAGTCTGTAGCTTGGGATTTATAACGGGTATCGAAAACCCTATTCATAGCAGTGATGAGAGCATCACAGTCATACAAGACAAAGCTATTTGACTCGAGTAACGGATTGGCCCAGGCTGCAGCCGTCCCTCCTAGATGCGAGAGGACAAAAGCCGCCTTCGTGGTCGGATTGGGAAAGGCTGCAGGGCAGCAAAGGAAGTGCAGTTTGCATTGATTAATGAACGTCCGATAATGCTTTGGATCGCCAGTGAAGCGTTCCGGCGGAGCCAATGGGAACTGTGTAGCCATGAGAACAGGGGCTGCCGTGAATCCCGTCGTGGAGGCCGAAGAGACACCGGAACCAGAAGCAGTGGTACCAGACGTGTCTATCCCCAGTGTATGTGGAGGGGGGAAGCGTTGCAAACCATCAATTCGGTGGTGCAAGGCATCATGTGCTGCCGTCATGTCCGACCGTAAGTCGGATACCAAACGGACCAGAGCAACCAAGGGGTCCGTCTCTTCCATGGCTTCTGTTTCTGTTACTCACCGAACGGGAGTGGACAAGGCAGGAGGCCAAACCGGTGAGACGGTGCTTTGATTGAAGAGCTCGGGTTGGAGCCTCCACCCGAGCCTCCTCTCTATGAGGGAAAAAACGACCTTCCTGATGATATGACCCACTGCTGATTATTGTACCAGACAGAGGGACCGATCACCCGAAAGAGCGGGGAGAAACACGCCGCCACGGACCCAGCTGCAAGAAACAACACACGATTAATCACTTGAAATAACAGTAGTACCACTAAGTGGAGATAAGACAGAATAATACCGGAACAACCCAGTCCCTGTGTCCTGAGCCCACAACGCCCTGGTCCCCCCTGGAGTTCTAGACAAGGATTTAGAAAATAACCTAAGAGGTGTAGATAACAAGGAGAACAAAATTAAGGGCACTGAAGGTCTTACCCTAGGAAGTCGAAGTTCCCTTATACTCCAGGATGCAGAACACAACGACAGTGTAAAATAATAAACGGGGAAATGTTAGTTGGGTAGCTTTTCCCGGGCGGAACGAGGGACGCACTAGATCCGGGTGGGTGCACAACTGCAAGGCGTCCCAAGGTGCACTTAAAGGGTGGAACCAGGTAGGCAGTCCTTACAGCAATCCTCAAGTCGGTACACGGGCGAGCAATAAGTGAACAGAATCAGCAGGCAGGCAGTCCTTACAGCAATCCTCAAGTCGGTACACGGGCGAGCAATAAGTGAACAGAATCAGCAGGCAGGCAGTCCTTACAGCAATCCTCAAGTCGGTACACGGGCGAGCAATAAGTGAACAGAATCAGCAGGCAAGCAGTCCTTGGTTTCAGAAAAGGGTTCGATACACGGAGCGTCGTATGAAGGAACATACAACGATACAAATAAGCTTCAGGAACAAGGCGATAAGACGGAACTTCAACGCCGGCTGTAACTTTCAAACAGAAGCAGCGTCCTCCAGGTTACAGCTGCTTAAATCAATAAGGAGGTGGAGCAGAATGAGGGAGGCAATCGTGATGTCATGGACTACGGATTCCCTAGGTTTCATGGGAACCGTAGTTCGAAGACCGTCTGGCTGATGCGGTAGTCGTAAGCCTCCAGGGCATTCTCCACTTCATTAGGAATGGCGCCACAGAATACCGAACGGAACGGCGAAGCGCAATAGTCTTGCCAAATGTCCCTTTCCGCTGTCGGACCTGGGGTAAGTATAAAGCACGGGGTCTTAGTGTGGAACGGTGCCGAGGCGTGACACCTGAGGGGAGAAGACTGACCAGCACCTCACCCAGTCACCCTTTAAGGTGTGCTGCATGACTCGCTTACAAGCAGTTTACAAGAGTGGGCTGCCAACATTTGTTGACATATTTTCAACTGGTTAAATGTGTAGACAATAAAGTGGCATTAACACGTGTGTTAAGAACACAAAACTGTTGGGGGGATAGGGGGGGGAAGTACCTGGGGGTGGCAATCCCTCCTGTGTATGTTGTTCCTGAGGAGATATATAACCTTCTGAACTAGAGTGTGTATCAATATATATATATATATATACATTTATTCATTATATCTGTATACACATCAATACATAACATGACATAGTGGTGCGTGTGTGTGGAACACAATAAAACAGAACAGTAGCGCAATTGAAGTGAGAACAAAGAAATGCATGAAAAAATCAAAACAATATTAGTAGGCACACTGTATAATAAATACTAGTGTGGTTTTTCAAAAGATTGAGACTATGCAGGAAGGGGTTCCATCTTTAGCCCACTGCCTGTCTAGCCCAATTATAGATTAGATCATATCACTTACAAGGCCAACCATCTTGCCTTCATGAGACGACTTTCACCACAAATAGCTCCCACTCAACAAGAAGTAGATGTCAGAGGGGTTCTATGTGATATTTCCGCTTTTTAAAGCGGAAATAGCATACTAGTGGGAGATTTTACCCCCCAACTTCCTCAGGAGACCGCACCCCTGGCAACCCCACCCCAGACACACTGACCCATACACACAAACAGGCATACACACTCACGTTAACCTGCATCTACTCCCCCTCCCTTCCACACGCCACAAACATTCCCCTTCATCCCCCCACAGACATTCACACTGAGTCTCACACACCAAAAACACTTACCTCGGGCACCCGCATCTCTTCTCTTTTGGTCCTGCCCCGTCTGTCAGCACCCTGCACGCACTTGTATGTGTCACAGGGGCTGACAATTCGATTTGGAAAAGACTGCTTGGAACAGTCTCCAAGGGATCTTTCTAAATTGATTTTTGTTTTGTTTTTATAAAACTGAAAATTTCACTCCATGTGGTCAGAGGCAACTGCTCCTTGTTGTCTTTTTTCCTCCTCCCATCTTGCTCACCCCAGCCCATAGTCACTGAAGCATCAAACCCTCATAGGTCAGCCACCTTTATACAAAAGGTGCAGGTTGTTATGAAACCCTCCCAAGCCCTTCCCTATAGAGAGAAGGATAAAGAGGGACAACTCAGTTAGAACAACCTATCTTCCCGGCATCTGTGGACGGGTGGACTGCTGTTATATGATGTTAGGATAGATACATTTGCTTTCTTTCCCTCCCTCCCCTCCCTCCCTCCCTCCCTCCCTCCCTCCCTCCCTCCCTCCCTCCCTCCTTCCTTCCTTCCTTCCTTCCTTCCTTCCTTCCTTCCTTCCTTCCTTCCTTCCTTCCTTCCTTCCTTCCTTCCTTCCTTCCTTCCTTCCTTCCTTCCTTCCTTCCTTCCTTCCTTCCTTCCTTCCTTCCTTCCTTCCTTCCTTCCTTCCTTCCTTCCTTCCTTCCTTCCTTCCTTCCTTCCTCCCTCCCACATCATATATACAGTGAATAAACTTTAGTTAAGAGAGAGTTAAGGTGATCCGATTTATCGCAACAAAACCCATGAAATTCAGCAGGTGGGCAAAGTGATGAGCATCTTAACTTGGGCCTATAATTAAGGTTAAACCCTTTTACATACTTTCCCCAAAATTTAAATGCTAATAACGTTTGACTCTCTGGATCGATTTGGCTGCCATTTTACATAAGAAAAGTTTGTCCTGGGCCCCTACAAGTTGAAATTTTATGTGGAAAAATGTGTTAAAGTTGGAAAAGTTAATAAGAAAACAAAATAACACTGATTTCGGCCTAGACCAATTCATTTTCTGATACAGAAAAAGTGCTTTGATTGGTCACCTATAGCGTAAAAACGATTGCACAGATAGGCATCAAATAAGTGACAACTTGGGCACAAAGCTTCGCAGATATGCCTTTTGGGGGTTTGGGGTAAATCAATCAAGTAGTTTTTAATATATTCGCTGGATAAGGGCTGCCTCCTATTCACGAAAAGCTTTTATATAGCTCCAATGGTGCTTTGCAGTAGAGAAATTGAGAGGCATTTCAGGAATGGGACTTAGTTATAGTCATTTAAGGCTGCACATAGGTGGTATCAGGACTACTAGGCAGTGGGAGATGGGTCTTTTAAAATAAATGGTGCATTATGTATATTATTTTTATTCATTTTTGTCAAAAGTATAAAAAATTCTGATCCATTAAGAACTGTGCTTTCAACAATACATTTATTGTCAGCATACTCTACACTTCTTCTTTGGTTTATCCTTAGTGACTAGCCTCTGCAAGCACTAGCCTCAAATTGATATGGAGATTTAATTCAAATTTTTGACAGAATTTAGGACTGTCTACAGTGTGAGTACCCGTTTGTTGGTTCTGTTTAAGAAGCCTGCCAGAAACTCTGCATCCCTAAGACCTGCTACCCCTGGATGATGCTAGCATAAGGTAACGTGAACCTTTGTCCCTTCACCTTCGTGCGATCACCATTTTTACGCCAGAAACGTCCTCACTACTGCACTTGCCACCCACTACCTATACTAGGCGACGCTCACTCTTTCCTCACCACTGCTGAGACCTAGAACAGCTAGCGACAGCGCCAAGACACTTTGTGCTCCAGCGACCCCTAAGCTTTTTACTGCCAACCTACCTGCATTGTATCCCTTATTATTGACCTCACATTGTCACTGAGATGTTACCTGAGCTGCTTCTCACCTGTGACCTGTCAAATATGCTCTGACATATGTGCGTGACTGGCCTTACATTGTGCTGCCACTTGCCTGTGATTTGTGCCATAGTATGCACACAATAGGTAAGCAGCCTAGTGCCTTCACCTCCTTCCTACCTTTGGAGCGCAGACGCTAATTTTATGGCAACTTCGAAGCTAACCTATTGTTTACACAATCATAACTATGGCATTTAGCCTATATCTGCCTTGCTACTTGTGTGCTGCATTAACCCTTTCTGCCTTGTTACCTGAATGTTGCATTTAGCCTAAACCTGCCTTGCTACTTGTGTGCTGTATTAGCCTATATTGGCCCCACTATTTGAATGTTGCATTTAGCATATACCCACTTTGCCATTTGAGCGTTGCATTCGCCCATTCTGCCTTGTTATCTGAATTTACATTTAGCCTACACCTGCCTTGCTACTTGTGTGCTGTATTAGCCCATATTGGCCCCACTATTTGAATTTCGCATTTAGCCTCTACCTGCCTTGCTACTTGTGTGCTGTATTAGCCCACAATGGCCCCACTATTTGAATTTCGTATTTAGCTTATACCTGCCTTGCTACTTGTGTGCTATATTAGCCCATATTGGCCCCACTATTTGAATTTCACATTTAGCCTATACCTGCCTTGCTACTTGTGTGCTAAATTAGCCGATATTGGCCCCACTATTTGAATTTCGCATTTAGCCTATACCTTCCTTGCTACTTGTGTGCTGCATTAGCCCTTTTTGCCTTGTTATCTGAATTTTGCATTTAGCCTATACCTGCCTTGCTACTTGTGTGCTGCATTAGCCCTTTCTGCCTTGTCATCTGAATTTTGCATTTAGCCTATACCTGCCTTGTTACTTGTGTGCTGTATTCACCCATATTGGCCCCACTATTTGAATGTTGCATTTAGCTTATGCCTGCCTTGCCATTTGAGTGATGCATTAGCCCATATCTGCCTTGTTATCTGAATGTTGCATTTAGCTTTACAACTTGCCTTGCCAAGGTTATGATCATGAGTAAAACCATAAGATCCCAGATAATCTACCCTCTATTAGGCCTCTTTGCCATTATGGCCACTGCCTCCCTTGTCTCATGCCCTCCTAAGGACAGAAATATGAGACTGAGATCAAGACTGTCCCGCCTCTACGAACCTGCACCAAACCACACCATTAGAGGCTTCTCACGGAAGACTGCACTACCCCTAGGATTATCCAATAAACGCACACAGCAACACAACTATAATTACCCGACTCCTGTTCTCCCTGCCACAACACTAACAAACCCCCAAAGAGCTAACCAACCCATGACTAAACAACCTTTCACTACCGAACCCACAAGTACGTTACTACTATCTGGGCCGTTTATCAATGCCAGATCTATGGTGGCTCATGCTGCTGATATTGCGGACACCCTAACTAATGAAAACTTGGACTTGCTTGTCATAACCGAGACTTGGCTCCACGAAGCTGCAGGCCCTGCCATTATGCTAGCTGTACCAGATGGTTACCAATTACTGAGAGCTGACAGACCAAACACCAGAGGTGGCAGTATTGCTATTATCCATAAATCTAACCTACCCATTAGACTCACTACTACCCCATCGTTCCAATCCTGTGAGACTCTCACAGCTAAACTTCACCTCTCCAACAACCGTAACCTAACTATCCATGTGATCTATAGACCACCTGTACCCTTAGGCTCCTTTGAGGACGATTTAAACTGTATCTTGACCAAAAATACCAAGGACCATGCTCAAATCTTGCTGCTGGGAGATTTTAATCTCGGCTTCAACGATAGCAATGATAAACATGCCCTATCCGCAGCCTCACTACTGAAGGACTATGGGCTGACACAAAAAGTCACTACCCCTACACACACTAAAGGAAGGACCTTAGATTGGTTTGCTGACCTGAATTGTAACATTACTATCACTAATATAATACCTCAATCGTGGTCTGACCACTATTTAATCACCTTCTCTGCCTCGCTTGACCTTATCTGCCCTAAAACGATAGCCATGGCACCGCCACTCCCTACTAGGAATAAAAAAGACATTATGGCAGAAAAACTACTACCATATCTTCTCCATACCCTCAACAATCTAGTTAACAATACAGACCCCACCCTACTAGTGGAAGTCTTCAATAGTGCATTGAAAAAGGCACTAGACACATTGCATCTGTCAAAATCCGCAAAGGTAGACAGATATCTCACCTTAATAATTGGTTCACACCACATTTGAAAGAACTAAGGATCCAAAAAAGAAAGTTGCAATCAATTTGGCGTCACTCGCCTACTGAGGAAAACAAACTTAAGTTAACTAACCACTTTAAACTGTACAAAAAGGAAATAATTAGCACAGAAAAGATCACATTCAACGACAGAATATCTAAGGCAAAATCAGACACCCAGGAATTATTCTCTATCCTTCGTGAAATGGAATCACCAATCCCCCAGGTTGATAATACCCCAAAGGATAAGCCTTGGTTTACCAATATACAAAATGCCCTTTCGGATAAAATGACCTCCCTCCAAATCAAAATTACAAAAAAGAAAGCCTCTCTGCTCCTACCAGCTGAGTCCTCACCTCAGCAGCAACTAAACTCACATAATAGCACCCCCACCCTTCAGTTTCCAGAAAATATCCATCTCCGAAACAGAAAAAATCATGCTTTCACTTAAACCTTCCAATTGCAAAGGAGATAACTGTCCAGCCCAAATTATAAAGGATGCAGCCAGAGACCTAGCCCTGTTCATCTCGAAGCTTACCAACGCCTCCTTTAAGATGAACCTTGTGCCCAATAATCTTAAACAATCCTGGGTGCTACCATTGCGCAAAAAACAAACTCTAGACCCGTCTATACCGACCAATTACAGACCTATCACCACAGTCCCTTTCTTACTCAAAATCATTGACTGAGTAGCCTACCTACTGAAGGCAAGCGTCCCCACACAGCACGATCCTCCCCGCAATGAGAGACAATGAAGGACTCTCCCAAGATGGGAATAAGGCCAAGACAGAGTGCGGGTGAGCGTAAATGGGAGTTTATCAATCAGAATAGGGCATGCAAAGAACTCTGCAAACTCCGAGAGCGCTCTGTCTGACAATAGCAAAGACAGGCGTATATATTTACAAAAAACGTCATAAGAACCTACATACTATAGGGGGCACAAGTTCAAGGGGATTGGGTGGCGACGACTAACTTTAGCTGCTGTGATGTGGCTGGCTTTGGCTGGAAGACGTCACTGGTCAGCCTCGTGGGTTGGGCTGGGCCTGGCAGGGTGGCGGAGTTCATCCGGCTGGTGTTGTCGTGTCATCGCGGCCAATGTCAGAGATGAATGTCCTTTCCTGACTTATTTGCCCTAGGCCATGCACACCGCAGTCATTCACTCGTTTCAGTATTATCTTCTTTAGTAAATCTTCCAATAGGTTATACTACAGGTTAATGCAACACAGGAGGAATGTACCTTGTAAGGGGTCTGGAGGTAATACGTCAGGACATGGTTACCAGTGTCCTGTTGACCTGGGCCATAGGTCGAGGGGCTAAGCTTCAGGGCCTGGGACGGGCGGTACATGTCTTACTGCCTTGTTAGAAGTTGTAATGTATGTTTCGCTGTGTGTTGTCAAAGTGTTGGGTGTCCTGATTGCACAGGGCCATAAGTCTAGGATGGTCCGGTGGGTTGCGAGGTTTACGAGGGGGTGCGTGTGTTCAGGCAGAGGTTTACTGCTGCGCTGTAAATAATGCAGGTGGCGGGTGGCGGCCTTGGGTGCTACAGAGGGGGTTAAAAGTCTTTGAAGCGGCTCCAGTCTGGTTGGGGGAGGTAAAGCAGCGCGGCGCGGTCTCTGCTCTCATGCCTTGGCAGCCCTCACGGGGTGGGAGGGGGAATGGCCTTGCGCGTATTTCACAAAGGTATCTCCCTCGTGTGTTGCCGATTTAGGTAAAGACATCACAAACATTTGAACACTCTATAATACTTATTTAAAACATTACAAAACATGTATTTAAACTTTGCTGGATGTGTCTTGATTATACCCAGTCTGAGTACCTTATTCATACATTATGTTTTAACACGTGCAGTATTTAGTTATATGCATATATATATATTTGCAGTAAGTGAGGTAGAGTTAGGGTTGGTGGAGAACATAGAAAGTAACCCGCCACTTGTTCGTGATGGTGGTGGCGCATGTGGGGCCTAGACATGCACCTTCTCATGCATTCTTCACATGGGCCCTTTGTATGGTTTACATTCGTTTTCTTGTGTCCTCTAGCAGCGTTAGTTCAGTTATGGCACGAGCCCATGGGGTGTACGTTTTCCAGTCATACACGTAACAAACAGATTCCTGGTGCGTGCCGTTATTATTAGTATCCAACTGCAATGGTATATGCTCACCATCGCTTATATCATGGGGGCATGATCTCTTGTAATTCTACATCTTACAGGCTTTTGTAATATAAGGGATTTTATGGAAGAAAAGCATCCTTTGCAAGTAGTCTCAACATTAATATACAAAGATTGTCTGTCATCTAACGACCATTTTACTGTTCTTTTCATTTGCCTAGGCCTGCTGGCCGGGTCATGCTGGGAGCGATAATACACTGCGGGAGGTGAACTGTTACAATGTTAATGTATTATACTAGCTCATGTCCGTCTCGTTCGTGGGAACGTGCTCGCAGCGGATCTGCCAGGGTGCTGCAGCAACAAGGATGACTGAAAACCTCCAAGGGTGGGGGCCGCGCTACAGTGCGCTGAGCTCACACCATCTTTACCAGACAAAATGGTTTCTAGGCCTAGCTAAATTTTAATACGTGTGGGCAATTAATACGTGCGGGCAATGTCTCCAGTGGGTGAACCCTCCACCACCTGGGCCCGGGTGGCATGAGGGGACGCCCAAAGGACCCATAGTCCTCACCTGGGGAGAAAGCGTAGGCGAGGGGGGTCTCTTGGACCAGTCCTCCCCTACATTTCCCCCCTTTCGTTACTAAAGTAACGAATTCTTTAAATCTTCTATTCTCCTACATTCTGCCTCGTCCATCACCGCCTCATCCCATGCGGGAGTCCCTTTGATGGGCATCCATGCTCTGCACACCCCCCTTAAACTCTCACCTCTCCGGGCATATTCATCTGGGGTACACGTTAGATATATGCACCCACCATCTCCTTCCAAATCTACCCAAACTTCCTCATACCATTCTAGTATACGGGGCTCTTTGATGGTGGTGTGCCACAACTTATCTACAATATCTTTATCGTGGTATATAGGCACCAGTTGGTATCTGGGCGAGTTATCTATCCCTGTTTGTACTTGTGCTTCTTGCATCGTTTTTATTGTACCGTGTGAGTTGCCCATTGTCACCATCATCATTGCACCATTTGGTACTGCGTTAGCACAAACTCGAAGACCCACCTGGCACAGGCAAAAAAGTAGGAGGAGGAACACAACAGCTGGTATTAAAAATTTCACAGTTGTTCCAAGCCATGAGGGAACCCAGGAGAAGAGGTTGTCGAACCATGTACTTGCTTCTGCTCCGCCTTCCATTTTCATTTTTTCTCCTAGGTTGTGGACTGCTTCGATCACATGGGACAGGGAGCCATTCTCTGCGTCTTCAGAAGGTACGAAAGTGCAGCAGGCACTTCCTATTTTTCGGCAAACACCACCGTCCATCGCCGTCAACAGGTCCAGAACATACCTGTTTTGCATGGTCATTAGTCGTAAAGCTCTTAGTTCCACTTTTATTATGTTGAATCCTTCTTCAGTGTCGTTTGCCAGCTGAATTAGTTCCCAGCGTGTTATCTGGAGCCATTTTGCGTTTGCCCTTGCTTGGACACTTGAGACGAGTGAGGCAAAAAATGTTTCTGCTGAGCTGAATAATCGATATTTGTCTGGGATCTGAGCCAATAGTTCTGATGATGCCTTTGATATGTAATTTGATGCTCATTTGTTACGGGTCAGCACTTTTCCCTTGCTTCCAGAAGACAGGACATATATTTGTGTCTCTGCAGTTGGTTGAGCCACACTCTGCATACGTTCCTGTGTCCCATCGACGTGGCTTTCTGGTATCACCATTAGGGCTGAGTGTAGAGTGGCCATTGAGCAGCTGCCACTCCATGACTGGGGGAGGTGTAGATATGCCTGTTTGCCGCACACCCAGTACGTGTCCATCAGGGCCGCTGTCCCTTTCCTTAGGTCTGGGATGGTGAGGGTCCTGTTGCAGTTCTTGTTTGTTCCCATGGGGGTTCTCCCTTCTCCTTTAAAGCACAGTCTGTAGTCCATTTCGCTTTGCAGTTTGAACGGTTTTTCAATGGCAGTTACCCAAGTTAGTTTTGAAATGTGTTCTCTCCATACTGGTGTACATGTTTCCTCTATCCACTGCAATTTATCCGGCGCCACACCTCTTAGTGCTTCCGCTTTGCACAGTACTTCTTCATCCTTCTGCTTGTTGTCGGAAAAAAGTGTCCCTTTTATTACAAAAAATGGTTCTTTCAAACATACCACTCCTGCCGTTTTTGAGTAACACGTTTTCTCGTTCTGCAGCATTTGAAAAGTCACTTCGTGTGCCTGGAAGGTGTTCTTAATCCTGCACAGTGTAAGATGAAGGAGACATTGGGCATCCACAATAGGCAACTCTTTGGGTAACAACACTTTGGGTGTACCTGATGCATGGGGGATGAGGGAACAGACATAACAGCTCTCGTTTGTTGTCTGTTTAGCTGTGGCACTCATGTCTGCATACCACTTATTTGTTTGATGGGGGTGTCGTGGGTCTTCCATCTCATCTAGACCTAGCCCATAGTACTCATCGTACTTCCTCCTCCCTGCTTCTCTCTTTCGTCTGTTGTTCTTGTTACTCATGTACTTCCCACCCCCCTGTGCAGTGGATAAACTAGACCCCCCTCTCTCATTCCCGCCCCCCTTGGCCCATTCATCATATAATATTTCGTGCATTGCTAGTAGCTTATCGTTTTCTTTCCTGACGTTATCTGGCAGATTGTTTTCTGGGGTGGGGGCAAGCTGGCTGGTGGGGGTGTTATACAACCATGATATGGCAGACGGGTTTCGGTCATTGAGACTGTGGGCATTGTAAGTGGATACCCCTGGTGGAGACACTGTGTTGCTCTGCATTCCACCCTGTGGCTTTTCTCTTTGAGAGGGCACAACACTGGATGGTGTGGTATGATACCCCCACACAAGTTTAGTTCCGTCCCATATCAAAAAATCACCTTCCTTGGTATTGACCCCTGCAGTTGCATTGGGCCCGGTGGGACTGTTAATTGGTCCAGTAGTGTTGTTACTCCCTCCCCCCTCGTACATCTCGATAGAGATGAACGCTATAAACCAATATGTAACCAAGCCGAACATTATCATAAAAAACAATGTAATGCATATTGATAATCCACACTCATACGAATATCTACATCTCTCATATACTAATTCTCTCATTCTACTAATTCTATCCGTTGCAGGCTGCCCGTTAGATGCCATGGAAGCTCCTGTTTGAGATATAAAAGTGCATTAAGTGCATGCATGTAAACGTTTTGCTGGCACCATCCGTGCCAATACATTTGACGGGGAATGGAAGCGGGTGGGGATGTGGGGGAGGGGTATACACAGACAAGGGTATATACAGGCTATAATAGTATTATTTCATTAATTACATAACACTCAACAAGATAATACAAAAAGGAAATCCCACACACACATTTTTGTAATATCCTTGTCAGTCTTTAATTCATTCAATTCCAGCGCTGACATTATTCCATTCAAGTCCAGTGCTAAATCACACACTCACGCAAGTCGATATTCAGGCATCCTACTCATTTGCATCGTTTGCTGTTGTCTGTGCCTCCTCATCTATCTCCTCGTGTACATTGCTGTATGCTTTTCGTACGTCGGTCAAGTGTACCCAGTACCGCAAGCCCTTTACCTTCACTGCTGTGGGCGTGCACAATATTACTTCGTATGGGCCATTGAATCGTGGTGCATTTCACCGACGCACAAAGCTTCTGACATAAATTGAGTCCCCTGGCATCAGCTGTAGCTGTTGCTCTGGTTCCGTGACAGGTCCTGTTATGTTTCCCTCTTCTCTAGTGAAGGGTGGGGAGAGTTGCTTTGATATTGCGCGCGCTGCCCTTGTTAATTTTTTTAGATAGTCTGTGAACTCGTCTCCCAATATCGCGGCGCTTCTGTGGGCATCTGAGTGTTCGCGCAGTGGAGAGTGTGCTGTGTTCATTCGTCTCCCAGTCACGATCTCGTGCGGGGACAAATGGTGGTCTTTGCTTGGCTGATTTCTGAGTTCAAATAGCGCTAGGGGTAGGCAGTAAATCCAATTTTTCTTCAATGAGAAGCATAGTTTTGATAACCTGCCCTTTAACAGGCCGTTCATATTTTCCACTACGCCATTACTTTGGGGATGATAAATCGAACATAATTTGTGTTTTATACCCAATAATGTGGTAACTTCCTTGAAGAGTTCATTCACAAAGTGAGAGCCGTTATCTGAGCGAATCACGTCACAAATTCCCCAGCGCGGGAACACTTCCCTTACTAGGAACTTGGCGGCGCTTTTGGCATCAGGTCGCGCACAGGGTCCTGCTTCCACCCACCTTGAAAACGGGCACACAACCACGATCATGTACCGTGCGCCATTACACCTTTCCCCCATGTCTGCATAATCTATATGCAGTTCTCTGAAGGGGCCAATGGGTTTGGGAATTGTTCCCCGGAGTGTGCTTAATGTCATTCCTGAGTTGTATATTTGGCATGTTGTACATTCCATTGCCAATCGAGACACATGCTCCTGGAGACAGGGCACAAACCATTCTTCCTGTATTTCTGCTGCGATGTGCTGTTTAGTGTTGTGTGCGGGGAAGTGTAGCTGTTGAAATGCTACTTCTAGTAACTGTAGTGGCATTACCACTTTCCCTGAGTTATTTTGCCGCCATAATAGGTCTGTTCCTGATTGGCTGCATCCCCGTTTCGTCCACGTTAGTTTTTCTTCTGCACTAGCTCCTTCCTGCAATTCTAGTATTTGTGATAAGGACATCATGTTGTACCCTTCTGGCAGTTCTTCGGTTGTTGTGTCCCTGATCATGAACTCACCTGTGTCGTATTTCTGAAAATAGGAAGCCTCCTTGGCGGCAGCGTCCGCTGCCGCGTTCCCTAAAGACACAACGTCTGTATTGGATGTATGGGCCTGGCACTTCACTATTGCTACAGCAGTAGGGTTTTGTAGGGCCTCTATTAATTCTTTTAACAATTCTGCATGCTGCACTGGTGTTCCGTCTGCCCTTCTGAATCCCCTACGGCCCCATCTTGCTAGACCTCCATGTACTGTTGTCGTCATGTAAGCTGAGTCTGTGTATATTGTTACTGCACATCCTTTTGCTGCATGTAGTGCTTCTATGAGCGCAATCAGTTCTGCTGCCTGTGCAGAGTAATGCGACGGGAGGCGGTACTGTACTAATGTTTCAAACTCACCTTCCTCTAATCTCACTACCGCCATGCCAACGTGTTTTTCTCCTGTGTCCATATCAATTGATGCGGATCCATCCACAAAGTACACTTCCCCCCCGCTGAGAGCGTTTTCACACACCACTTTGTCTTCCCCTCCTTCTCCTGTGTGGGTTGCGCAGTCGTGATTTTGCATATCCTCCAATGTGCACGCTTCTGTAATAAATGTGGCAGGGTTCACTGTTTTACATCTCACTATGTGGATGTTGGCGCTGGACAATATGATCTCATATGCTGTTGCCCGCTGTGTGGTCAGCGTGCTTTTTGATCTTTCAAGTATTGCAAATAATGAGTGTTCCACAAACAATGTTACAGGGCATCCCATTACTATTGTGGCACTTTTCTCAATCGCGAATGCGGCTGCTGCGACCGATTGTTCGCACGCGAAATGACCCTGCATCACGGCATCCAAAGTACCACTATAGTACGCCAGGGGCTTGTGTCCTAAGGAGGTTTTTTGTGTCAGTACTGCTGTCATAAGTGTTCCTTTGCAATGGGAAAATAGATAAAATTTGTGTCCATAATCAGGGTTTGCTAGTACTGGAGCGCTTGAAATTAGCTCTTTCAGTAATTGAAACGATATGCTCATTTCTTCTGACCATTTTATTTTTCCATTCTCCTGTTGTGCTTCTTTGAGTGCTTGTAGGAGGGGCCTGGTGTATGCTGCATAGTCTAGTATCCATGCTCGGCAATAATTGCACATCCCCAAAAATTTCTGCATGTCCTTTACTGTTGTGGGCTCTCCTACTGACCTTATTGCCTCCACCCTGTCAGGAATTATTCTCTTTCCATCCTTTGATATGAGCTGTCCCAGGTATAGGACCTCAGTCAGGCAATATTGTAGCTTCTCCTTGTCTACCTTGTATCCTTTGTTGGCCAGTAAAGTCAGGAGCGTTGTTGAATCTTTTCTACATGTTGTTTCGTCTTGTGCACACACCAATAAATCATCTACGTACTGAATAATCGTACTCTCTACTGATAGGTTTCCCAAGTCTTCATGCAATATGCGGTTAAATATGCTCGGGCTCTCACAGTATCCCTGTGGCAGTCTGCAGTGTTCATATCTTTTTCCCCCCAGTGTGAACGCTGTAAGATATCTACTCTCTTCCGCCAGGGGTATTGAGAAAAATGCGTTTTTCAAGTCCACTACTGTAAAATGTGATGCTGCTTTTGGGATACTACATAGTATTGATGCAGGGTTCGGGACTAGAGGGAACTCTTTCTGTATTACATCATTGAGGGGGCGTAAGTCCTGTATCATCCTCCAAGACCCCCCTTTCGCTTTTTTGATTGGATAGATACATGTGTTACATGGTGAGTTTGAAGGCACTATTATCCCTTGTACTAGTAGTGCATTTATCGTTTCTTTTATCCCTTCTTCAGCCTCACGGGACAATGGATACTGTTTAACTCGGGGCAAGATAGCTCCTTGTTTTAGTTTTATTATCACAGGTTGTACTCCATGCAACAGTCCTACATCATGGGGGCCTGTTGTCCATAAATTGTTTGGTACTAACCTCATGTCGTCATCAAAAAATGACGGTGGTGTTCCTACCACTGCCATCAATTGGGCGGGGATCTCTCTGGCTTGGATCAAAATGTCGCAGGGCATCGCTATTTCCATTACTATCTCACCATCTGCTTCTGTGTCTAGAAAGAGATCCTCATCTGTTACCTCGCGTAGGGCGAGGTTGGCGTTTGTACATAGCACGGTGCGCCACTCACATCCTTCTCTGTCCATTCCAATCACAGCGATCCGTTTCGTTGATACCTGCACAGCGTGCAAATCCAACGATACCACTGATCCTGGTGCTGCATTTGGGCACACTATGGGGCGGAAGAGGAATTCTGCTGGAATCCTCCAATCCATGCTTTTTAGCTCTGGAACTATAAGGGCCAAAGTCTTTAGCCCTTCAATGAACATCTCTTCATTTTGTGGCAGCCCTCGTATTTCCTGTGTGGTTGTGTAGGCTTGCACTACCAGCATTGCACGCAAGGGGCATATCCCGGGTGTAGAACACACTATTCCTCCTTCGTTAAATGATATGGTCATGTTAAGTTTACTCATAAGGTCCCTCCCCAGCAAATTTATCGGGGATTGTTCATAATACAGTAAGGGGGCCTTTACAGTCTTGCCCCCTACGGTTACATCCAAAACTTCTGTGTAAGGAACTTCAATTACAGCCCCAGAGAACCCCTGCGTCTCTAACTTCCTGTTAGATAACGGGAACCGGCCCTCCCTGACACATGATTTCTCCGCTCCCGAATCAACCATGAATACAAATTGCCTGTCTCCTATCTGCGCCCCTACCAATGGTTCCTCTGCTGCACTGTGGGTGGTAGATAGAACTGGACACGCAAGTGTTCTCTGTGGGCTGTCCTATTCGGGGTGTCTCATCGCCCCCCCTTCATTGAATACGTTACCTGAGACCACTGACATGCCGTTGTAAGGTGCTGGTGCGGGGGCCCCGTTTGCTGTTGTCGCGAAAGGGTTGCCTGGTGTGTATTGCATACTGTCGTTGTTTTGCATGTTTTGTGGGTGGTTCTGTGTTCTATATTGGGGTCCCTGTTGCTGGCCGGCATTACCTTGGCTTGGGTTTCTTAATTGTTGTTGCCCCATTGGGAGGCCATATGGGCTTCCCGGGTGGGGATGGCCATATTGTTCTACCTTTTGGAACCCGTTATTGGGTCTGCTTCTGCACTCTCTTGAATAGTGCCCCCATCGCCCGCAGTTCCAGCAACTTCCTTGTGCACCTCTAGGGCCCTGCCATCCATTTCCTCCCATTCCCCCATACCCCGTTCCGCCTCCTCTTCGGCCCCTGTACCCACCTCGTCCCCCTCGAGGGGTCCACTCTTGCCACTGCGGACCTCCACCTTGCTCTTGCTCATTCCACTGCCGCTGTCCTGCTCCCGCCCAATTAGCTGCCATCCTTCCTTGTATTGCTATCGGCCCCTCCTCCTCATCGTCTCCCTCCCTGCTATGTGGGAGTGCAGCTACTGCTGCTGCGACCTTCACCAATTTTGTCTGTACTAACTTTGCCTCGTCTGCCAACCTTTTCTGTGCCACCTCCTTCTCTCTCTCCTTTATTCTTTTACAATGGTGTATTATTATGCTTTGGATTTCTGGCCATCCCTTCGCTTCAACGCCTGCAATTTTGTCGAGCGCTTTCTGCACTTCCTTGGGGAGCCCTCTTTTTATAATGAAGTAAAATAAAGATGTCGATTGATACCAGGGCGTGCCCGTCTCTGCTCTCCACATCTCTTGAACCCGAAAAATGTAATCCATAGCCTCCTCCCCCTCATTCATGGTGCATTGCATCACCGACTGCAAGTCCGGCGTATCTGGGAATGTTTCGCGCAAGGCGTCCCACACCCTAGCCCGCACCGTGTTAAAGGAGGCCCCATCATGGCGGTCACAATCTAACGTAACTCCTGGGAAACCGGCTTTAACCCATACTCTTTCAGCCTGATCGCCCACCGCTGATACGAGCAGACTTTTCACATCTCCTACAGCTAGGGGGACCCCAGCAGTATGTTTTTCAAAGGCGTATATCCACTTACTTGCCCCTCCTGATAACGGGGGCAATAGCTTTAATAAGTTAGCTTTGTCCATTTGTGCCCATGGGATATAGTTAGGTCTCCCTCCTCCTCTGTGTATCAATGGAAGCTGTAGCTTTCCTTTCTGTATAGCACCCGGACCCGATTTGGATGCTGATGCTTCTAGTGATGCCATGTTTCCCACTCTGTTCCTTAGTCGTCCCGACCACTCGTCGTCCAGTGTTCTCACTGAACATGTGCCATCCCCTCCTTCGCTTCCCCCTCCCACAGCCATGCTCAACCTGTCATTTTCTTCTAACTCGTCCCCAATGTCGCATAGTAATTCCTCTCTATCCCCCATAGGCCTTTCATCATTGTCAGGATCTCCCTCACGTGTCTCTATTTCAATTATTCGGGTTGGTTCTTCCTCAATTCTGAACAGTATCTCACCTTTCTTCCGCCCCTCTTCAGCTCTTCTTGTCTCGCCTGACGCTCTAGACGTGCGCCCTGATCTAGTCGCATTAAGTGCTGTTTGTCCGCACATGTCTTTTATTCTTGAAAGCTCATCTTTTGCTATTGAGAGTCTTGATTGTAAATCATCTGTGAGTTTCTCTATGTCCCCCCTTTGTGTACTCGCCTGGCCTCGCTCCCTTGTACTTTCATATGGTGGGGGTGCTGTGGGCCGGTGGGGTGTAGTAGTTGTCGGGGGAGGTACATACGTTGGATCACTGTATCCTTCTGCAGGTACAGGTTTCTTTAATATCGGATATAAACGTATTACTTCTACTGGTGGCGCTACACTTGGCACTTCTTTGATATCTTTATGTATCATCAGTGGATTGTCTGTAGTGGATGGGAGATCAGGATTTGGTGCTGGTGCTTTAGGCGGTTGTACTTCTTCAAATAACCGCCAAAGATCTAATATTTCCCTCCTATTCTGCAGCTGCTTCCCTCGGTACTTCAAGAAAATGCATGTCATCACCATATCTAGAACGCTTTTGTCAAATGACCCTCCCTCTGGCCATATCTGGGGTAGCCCCTCTCCCTTCAACTCAGTTACCCATTGGTCGTGATATTTCTTAATCCGCTCCGCGTACCCTGGAAGACTTTTACAAATATGCGATAAGGGTGTTTCAGCCCCCATTTCTGTGTGTCCTCCTAGTGCTTATATGTCTCTATGTGTCTGCAACTCCAATGTGAATGTAGTATCAATATTATTTTTCGTGTTCTACTTCACATTCAATGTTACGCTCGGTTGGGCTTTCCCTTCCTTGGCTGCGCAATACAAAACTGACTGTACACAATTTCTACTTTGTATTCTTTGGGGGACACATACAAGAGCAACCCATCATTTATTTTAACAATAGCAACCCGGAAATCAAAAAGGTACCCACTCACGTCACTGTATCACCGTTGCCTTCAAAAAAGTTTCATCCGGTCACACTTACCATGACCATTTGACAATTATGCATTTATAGCTGTTGTACACATTCGCAACCTCAAATTGTCCCCTGACACATACGAGATGCACACACCTCTTGGTAACACTCAGTACACCATTCACGCTGCCCTCCCTTTCCTCCCTAGCCGGCTGTTACTGTCTGTTTTACTTAGATAGATGAATGCGCATATGCATATATTTATATCTTTTCACCTGCTCTCCCCCTCCTAGTAGGCCCCCTTTTCTCTTACGTTCTTCCCAAGTTCGTACTAATATTGGTTTTTATTCTCCCCCTACCCTTAAAGAAAAAGAAAAGAAAGAAGTAGTAGCGATCACTAATATATTCTCAGTGCCCCCTTTTGCTGAACACTTTTATCTTATATTTCACTTCGTCATATATTCCCAGCACTAGTCAATATAGCACTATGCGGCGCCGCCTTCCACCCCCTTTCGGAGCTAGGTTCCCGTCACTTCTATCTCTTATTCACCTCGTAATCCTAATGGCCATATGCAAAGAAAAAGAAAGGAAATTTTAGAATGATCTTTAGTATATCTTCGTACCCCCTTTTCGTTCTCTGTCCTACACTTCTCTCCCCGCTCCCTTTACAATCGCTCACACTCAGTACTCACGTGCCCGTCTTGAACCGATAGTCTCCGAAAAGTGTACCGGTCGCCGTTGGCGGGCAGCCTCCCGGAGCCGGCTCACCGTGCGTATCCCTTTTCGACCGGAGATTCTCGTGCCAAAAGGGGACGGTTATAACGAGTTTTAGGAAGAAATAATATCACGCTATCGGGGTCACCACTGAAGGCAAGCGTCCCCACACAGCACGATCCTCCCCGCAATGAGAGACAATGAAGGACTCTCCCAAGATGGGAATAAGGCCAAGACAGAGTGCGGGTGAGCGTAAATGGGAGTTTATCAATCAGAATAGGGCATGCAAAGAACTCTGCAAACTCCGAGAGCACTCTGTCTGACAATAGCAAAGACAGGCGTATATATTTACAAAAAACGTCATAAGAACCTACATACTATAGGGGGCACAAGTTCAAGGGGATTGGGTGGCGACGACTAACTATAGGTGCTGCTGTGATGTGGTTGGCTTTGGCTGGAAGACGTCACTGGTCAGCCTCGTGGGTTGGGCTGGGCCTGGCAGGGTGGCGGAGTTCATCCGGCTGGTGTTGTCGTGCCATCGCGGCCAATGTCAGAGATGAATGTCCTTTCCTGACTTATTTGCCCTAGGCCATGCACACCGCAGTCATTCACTCGTTTCAGTATTATCTTCTTTAGTAAATCTTCCAATAGGTTATACTACAGGTTAATGCAACACAGGAGGAATGTACCTTGTAAGGGGTCTGGAGGTAATACGCCAGGACATGGTTAGCAGTGTCCTGTTGACCTGGGCCATAGGTCGAGGGGCTAAGCTTCAGGGCCTGGGACGGGCGGTACATGTCTTACTGCCTTGTTAGAAGTTGTAATGTATGTTTCGCTGTGTGTTGTCAAAGTGTTGGGTGTCCTGATTGCACAGGGCCATAAGTCTAGGATGGTCCGGTGGGTTGCGAGGTTTACGAGGGGGTGCGTGTGTTCAGGCAGAGGTTTACTGCTGCGCTGTAAATAATGCAGGTGGCGGGTGGCGGCCTTGGGTGCTACAGAGGGGGTTACAAGTCTTTGAAGCGGCTCCAGTCTGGTTGGGGGAGGTAAAGCAGCGCGGCGCGGTCTCTGCTCTCATGCCTTGGCAGCCCTCACGGGGTGGGAGGGGGAATGGCCTTGCGCGTATTTCACAAAGGTATCTCCCTCGTGTGTTGCCGATTTAGGTAAAGACATCACAAACATTTGAACACTCTATAATACTTATTTAAAACATTACAAAACATGTATTTAAACTTTGCTGGATGTGTCTTGATTATACCCAGTCTGAGTACCTTATTCATACATTATGTTTTAACACGTGCAGTATTTAGTTATATGCATATATATATATTTGCAGTAAGTGAGGTAGAGTTAGGGTTGGTGGAGAACATAGAAAGTAACCCGCCACTTGTTCGTGATGGTGGTGGCGCATGTGGGGCCTAGACATGCACCTTCTCATGCATTCTTCACATGGGCCCTTTGTATGGTTTACATTCGTTTTCTTGTGTCCTCTAGCAGCGTTAGTTCAGTTATGGCACGAGCCCATGGGGTGTACGTTTTCCAGTCATACACGTAACAAACAGATTCCTGGTGCGTGCCGTTATTATTAGTATCCAACTGCAATGGTATATGCTCACCATCGCTTATATCATGGGGGCATGATCTCTTGTAATTCTACATCTTACAGGCTTTTGTAATATAAGGGATTTTATGGAAGAAAAGCATCCTTTGCAAGTAGTCTCAACATTAATATACAAAGATTGTCTGTCATCTAACGACCATTTTACTGTTCTTTTCATTTGCCTAGGCCTGCTGGCCGGGTCATGCTGGGAGCGATAATACACTGCGGGAGGTGAACTGTTACAATGTTAATGTATTATACTAGCTCATGTCCGTCTCGTTCGTGGGAACGTGCTCGCAGCGGATCTGCCAGGGTGCTGCGGCAACAAGGATGACTGAAACCCTCCAAGGGTGGGGGCCGCGCTACAGTGCGCTGAGCTCACACCATCTTTACCAGACAAAATGGTTTCTAGGCCTAGCTAAATTTTAATACGTGTGGGCAATTAATACGTGCGGGCAATGTCTCCAGTGGGTGAACCCCCCACCACCTGGGCCCGGGTGGCATGAGGGGACGCCCAAAGGACCCATAGTCCTCACCTGGGGAGAAAGCGTAGGCGAGGGGGGTCTCTTGGACCAGTCCTCCCCTACACTACAGATACAGGACTACTTAGAAGCTAACAACTGACTAGGCTCACGTCAGTCCGGCTTCCGCCCCCTTCATGGCACAGAAACAGCCTTGATTGACCTCAAGACCCAAATTGACGAGTTGAAGGACAATGGAAAATCAGCTATGCTACTCCTCCTTGATCTATCGACAGCCTTCGACTTGGTGGATCATGCAGTCTTATGCAACCATCTTAGGTCAGCTGCCCATTTCTCAAGCGATGCCATAGCCTGGGTGCAATCCTTCCTCGCAAACCGTACAATGAGAGTCTTCTCCCCTCTAGCAGCCACTGACCCCATACAAGTCCCCTGTGGCGTTCCCCAGGGATCATGTGTATCTCCTACCATGTATAACATCTTTACTAAGCCCTTGTTCGATAAGCTGGACAGATTGGGTGTCACCTACACTAACTACACAGATGACACTCAGATCCTCATTCCCCTTTCGGGTAACTTCTTGGAAGACTCGGCCTTAGTATATAAGATATACCTCCTCATTCAGTCATGGATGGCATCCCATGGCCTCTGCCTGAATGATGATAAAACTGAGCTACTGATCCTAGGTTCAGAGACAGCCATTAAAAAACGTGACCCCAGTTATGCCTCATTCAACATCGATAATAACGTCATCAAAGTGATGCCCGCAGTCAAAACTCTTGGCTTCTATCTTGACTCTGCACTCACCTTCAAGAAGCAAGTTAACTCCCTAGCATCTTCTACAGCCTATAATTACAAACTGATCCGATGCTGCAGACCTTTTCTCGCTGAAACTATTTGTATTACACTAGCCAATGCTCTTATACTATCTAGATTGGATTAATGCAATGCCTTATACGCAGGATCTAATAAGTACATTATAGATAAATTGCAAAGACTCCAAAATAACACCCTTAGAGCAGCTTTAAATATCCCGAACAGAGAGAATATCTCTGTATTTAGAAGAGATGCCCACTGGCTCAAGATTAAGGACAGGATTTCCCTTAAAACACGCTCTCTCATGTCCAAATGCCTTAACAACATGGCACCACACTACCTCGTAGAAAGAATTAATATGAGAACTACTGACCGACCTACGAGATTGTCCTATGCCTACACCCTAGAGGTCCCCAGATACAAACGGATCACAGCCGGTGGATCTAGTTTCCCGGTTATAGCCGCTTAATCTTGGAATGGACTCCCCCTAGAGCTTAGAACTGACCAACCCTACTCTAGATTTAGACGGAATGTCCTCACCTGGCTACGGACTAATGATACCTAACCTGACCTCCTCTCTTCCCAACTGATCCTTCGCTCTCCCTACCCATGACTGTTCTCCTTAAGGATTGCTTTGCCTGACTATGTCAACTGTATATGTTCTTTGATATCACTTGTCTGTATCTTGGGTATATCTATTGGGACCATGGGTCACTGCAAATTTGGCGCAGTATCGATGTTATCATTGTCTATAACCTTGATTATCACCCTATGTATGTACCTACCTACCTCTGTAACTAAGCTTCTTAAGTTTCCTTGTAATGCTTGCGCCCAGCTACCTGAGGGTTTTGGTTTGCGCTATATTAAATAAGCAAACAAACAAACAAATACCACTGACTTCAGGGCAGCCTGCCTCACAAGATCTGTGTTGCGGATGATGATGGTCCTCATGCATGAACTTTGAGCGACAGTTAGCCCTTGTAATCCAAGGAATGAGTACGTTTACTCTAGATCCAATGTATGTTTGACAACTGAGATGGCTAACATTTGATGTTGTTCTTCTCCATCATTGTAACTTCCATCGATCACTGACAAATGTTTTCTTTCTGTAAATTGAATACATTTCTTGTACTAATGTAAGACCAGAGTATTCATCACTCAATTTAACATCCGAACAATTACATTTTCTTCACCTTGAACATAAAAACAATATTGCCCTAGGTCCCAAACTGTCCTTGCTTCAATGGGTGTTCACATTTGTAATTTTTTGATACATTGAAAGCTACTTTAAGGGTCGAAATGGCATTGAGTTAAGGGAGCATTTCAAACTAAATAAGTACAGTTATCTGGTTCATTCTAGTAAAAAAAATCAGTTTGTCTTTTACAGGTGGTACAGGCTGGTGGCCTATCATGTGTTTACATGGTGGATTCATGTAAGGCTTGGATTCCACGTTCGATGAGTAATACCTGCATCTGTTGTTCAAGCCATTCATTTGAAATTCCCTAATGACAACTGACAGTACAAGGGATTTTTACACACAGGACTGTAACCACAACAATACAATTTGTAGTTTGTTTGTGCCATCTACATTACCACAAGTAAAAATATGACTTGTTGTTAGAATTTTTTAGTAAGTCAACAACACGTCCAATCGTCTAGGAGGTTCATGAAAGAAGTTTGGTGGCATTTTGCACTTGATTCTTGCCCATCCATCCCCCTTCAGTATCAATGGCAGTTCCAAACCAGAATGGAAATTACACAACTGCTGAGAAAAATTTGACTACCACAATTCTTCAACAAAAGTGCCTCTCAGAGTCATGGAGACATGACCAATTTACATAATAAATCCACCTTTTACCCCCCCCCCACCCACTGGAATCATTTCGACAGAATAAATAACTTTTGAAAAAGCCATCTTGATGAAATTGGAGGCAATAGAATCAGAAAACAAAATCCCCTTTTACAATCTAACAAGAGCAGAAACAAAGGCACTTGGTGAATTAAAAAACTGCATGGCGATCACAATAAAACCAGTGAACAAGGGAGGGGCTACTGTAATACTGAATACTGATGACTACAAGAGAATGGTGGATGCATTAATAATGGACAGAGTAACCTATAGAAGACTAGGAAGCGATCCAACCAACAATTTAAGAAATCTGATAAATCTCATAATTTAAAAAGGACTCAGTGATGGATATAGCAGCAAAAAAGAAGCAGAGTTTCTATGTCTAAACTTTCCGAGATGCCCGGCATTCTAGGCAGTCCTAAAAATCCACAAGGGGATCTCCTCACCACCAGGGAGACCCATAGTCTTGGGAATAGGCTCCCTTTTGGAGCCATTATCCCAATATGTGGATTTCTTTATCAGGGGCGAAGTTGTAAAAATTAGGTAATATATTAAAGACACCACGGCAGTGTTGAAACTGCTGGAAGGGATGAAATTACCGCCAGATGAAGTCCTGATAGTAACTCTGGACATAGAGTCACTATATTCCGCAAGAAGAGACACTGAGGATGATTGAGAGAGTGCTGTTAGAAAAAAAAACCAAGACCAGCTGTACCAGTGACCTTTATACTGCAACTGGTGGAAATAGCTTTAACAAAAAACGATTTCATACTAGAGGATGAATATTATGAACAGATATCAGGCACCGCTATGGGGGCAACATTTGCCCCAAGCTTAGCGAATCTCTATGTAGCGGATTTTGAAGAAAGGGTAATATACACAGAGACAAACCTATTTCTACAAAACATCAACAAGTGGACACGCTATATAGACGCTGTATTAATGATTTTCGAGGGTAACGAAAGAACCCTAGATAATTTCATCACCTTGTTGAATGAAAAAACCCCATTTTTGAAGTTCCAACATGAATACAGCCATCTAGAAGTCACCTTCCTAGATTTAAAAATCATGAGAAAGGGTGAACATTTCAAAACCACAGTACACCAAAAAAACACTGACAGCATCTATTTGTTGCAATACAACAGTTTCCACTCCAGGAGCCTTAAATAGAACTTGCCCTTTGGACAGTTCTTAAGATACAGGTGAAACTGCACAACAAGAGAGGAGTATGACAATCAGGAAAAAAAACTGTCAATGAGACTAAGGGAAAGGAAGAACCCCGATAAACATATACGCCAGGCAAACAAGAGAGCCTGTAATATACCCAGGGAAGTTACATTAAATCAACATGACAAAAGACCGCAATACCAGAGTAAAATTATGGCAGTACTTAGCCAACCACCTATAGTCAACAGAATCAAATAAGAAATCAAGAAGCTGTGGCCAATTCTCAATGTTGGTTGAACACAACATGGCTGTCCCACGCTTTGCAATCAAGAGGAGAAGGGACTTATGTGACTCATTGGTGCACATATATAGAGAAAAACAAGAGGAGGGCGCCACTCAGAAAAGATTTTGGGGCCTCCCAAAAGCAATAGGGCATGCCCCATGTGGCCAGTGTATAGCTTGTCCATTCACCAAACGCACAACAAAGATAGATATAGGATGGAATTCCCCATGGGAACAAAGAGCATTCACATACTGTAATACAACAAATGTGTATTTAATCACGTACCCATGTGCGAAAAGATACATAGGAATGACCACCAGGGCCATCAAAATTAGAATATTAGAATATGCAACCATCTTTCAAATATCATAACAAAATGAATAACAGGACCCATGGTGGAGCACTTTGTTCAGATGGCACACACTGAGAATGATTTACAATGGATGATACTAGAAAAAATACAAATACCAAAAAGAGGAGGCAACATAGGATCAATGCTATTGAAGAGAGAACAGTTATGGATCTTTCGATTAAAAAGTGCAAAACAGGGGCTCAATGAAGACATTTGTTGGCAGACATTAGCCACCTTCAGATAAAAAATAAAATTCCTGGAACTAATCTTGCAGTTGAAAACATCAGACCTAAGAGACTTGGACATCGAGCTAGATATGTGTGCTCCAATACTAAACTGCAAACATAATTCTTATGCTGGACAAAATCCATGAATGATGCACAGCTTCCTACAAAATTCAGGTGCAGTCATTTGGGAGAGCTTGTTAATTAATGTAACATCTCCCTACCATCCAAAATGCAGATTGAGCAATATGGAGAATATAATATAAAAAAAGGATTTAACAGCAGCATAAACGGTTATTCTCAAAAGAGCAGTTGTCTCTCAACAACTACATATTAGAAAGGGGTTCAGCTAAAAGACATATCCATTAAGAGGAGTGAAGTAAGTCACTATAACCCAGACATTACAAAATGGTAATAGAAACAGGACAGGCTCGAGGGTACTTCAAATAATACATGGCAACACTAGAAAAGTAATATTTTCCTTGTAGATGAAGCTACAATAATGGACCCGATATATATATATATTTTCACTTAATGTAACTTTAAAATAAAGTATCCAACATTGAAGTGGATGCAACATGATATGAAAATAAAAAGAGGACAGACACGTGGTTACACCAACAACATGGCATTCACAAAATCACGTGACAACGCAGCACTCATTAAATCACGGGATCCGCGTAACCTGACAGATCAGGTGACACGCTGAGGCGAGCAAACCAGGAAGATGCGAACAGAACGGGGAGACGGCAAGGAATAACGCGGTCTGCAAATCAAAAGAAAAAGGCAGGCGCAGATGGAAATGAATGATTCATACTGGCAGTATGCAGAGTAGACAAACTAGGCACTGCAGAAACAGAGTTGCATAAGGTACAATTTAGTTGTTAAACATAAGCTAAGGATGTAAAAGTAACAGAATTTTAGAACTGAGGAAAACAAACACTTGTAGGTCCAGATGGAGAAACAACAAGCAAATATAATTATCAAAGAAGAGGATTAAAAACCCTGGTAAGGAAAAGAATATGATGCATGAAACCAAAATGAGTCAGATAATATGACTGGGATAGAAAAGTATATACTAATGCTAAAAAAAAAAAAAGCTTAGATTCATGGCTCTCCCTATTTAGGTGGACTGTGTACAGCTGGTAATCTACAGAAATTCCAAACAGATTACCAACAAATGGTACGATTAACGAAATGCAGTAGTATGTAATACATAAGTGATGAATTGAGCGCCGGTAAACCCATTCCACCCTATTACGAGGTTCCCTTGCGGGACCCGCTCTGGACATCTGGCCAGACCAGACATCCTTTGTGGGTCCCGCGAGGGGACCAGGGAGCTAACGGGCCGGTTGTTAGCTCCCTCCCCATTCCCATTGAGCCCTATGGGGGCTCAAATGGGAATGGGGATGGGTACATTGAATGAGGAATTACTGGGTCCTCCAAGGTTGGAATGCTTGTTATTGTTTTGTATTCCCATGCAGGGTTTCCATGAACAAGAACGCAGAAGAGAATAAAGGTCTTCATAAGGAGCAAGATGGAGCATATGGCTAAACATAGGATGATGCCAGATTTTTAAGAAGGACCCCATCTGAAAAATGGGTCATTGTCCTGATGAAAGGGGCTAGACTAATGCAATTACCACTGAAACTGGTTGACAAGAACATTCAAAACACCCCGATAACTGGGCACTTGAAGCTAAAAGAATTGATGCTTTAACCTGCAGATTAGTTCTGCCCAATGTCATTAACAGAAATTTCACAAGTTGGTGACATAAAGGTTTTATGTTGTTGGTCTCACTCCAGAGGGAAGTAATGAATACATGTTAACTTCCACATGAGTGTTTTAGAGACAGTAAAGTAGTGAGACAGATGAGCGACATTCACTTCTCTAACCCTGTACTTAGATAGGCAGCAGACAGGGCCAACCAGGGAGAGTGCATAGACACCCAGGGACAGTTAGACTTTCTGATAGGAAAATTTAGCAAGACACAGGTGACCCTAGAAATAGACGTATTGAACAAAATCTCCAAAAACTCCCCCCCTTCTTTGTGTTAAAAAGATAATGAGCATTAGGTGGAAGTAGATGCTCTCAGGCCCTAGTCCTAGACATTGTATGCAGAAAGTTCACACCTATGACCATGCTGTCCCAAGGGGGCTGGGTAGATGGGGACGCTCAAGGTGCCAAAAACCCTGTACACCCCAAAGGAATCTTCTGCACTGTGACCATTGTCCACATGGCCTCCCCAGACCCTGTGTCTCCAGACTTCCCTTTAAAGGCCCCGTCCCTGTAATCAAAATATGTATGAATCCCTTGAACATTGTTCCGGGCCATTTGCGCTCACCGTATGCCCATCCATTCCCCTCCTGTATCAATGGCAGTTTGCACCTATGACCATGCGCTCCCGAGGTGGCTGGGTGGAAGGGGACGCTCAAGGTGCCAACAACCCCTTACACCTCAAAGGAATCTTCCGCACTGCAACCATAGTCCATATGGCCTCCCCAGACCCAGTGTCTCCAGACTCCCCTTTGAAGACCCCGTCCCTGCAATCAACATATGCATGTATCCCTTGAACATTGTTCTAGGCCTATGGCGCTCACCTCACGCCCATCCATCCCCCTCCAGTATCAAAGGCAGTTCGTACCTATGACCGTTTGCTCCTGAAGGGGCTACGTGGATGGGGACGCTCAAGGTTCCAAAAGCCCTGTACACCTCAAAGAAATCTTCTGCACTGCTATCATTGTCCTTGTGGCCTCCCCAGATCCGCTGTCTCCAGACTCCCCTTTGAAGACCCCATCCCTGCAATCAACATATATATGTATCCCCTGAACATTGTTCCAGGCCATTTGCACTCGCCTCACGCCCATCCATCTCCCTCCAGTATCAATGGCAGCTCGCACCTATGACCGTGTGCTCCTGAGGGGGATGGGTGGATGGGGACGCTCAAGCTTCCAAACACCATTTAAACCTCAAAGGAATCTTCTGCACTGTGACGACTGTCAGCATGGCTTCCCCAGACCTGGTGTCTCCAGACTCCTCTTTAAAGACGCTGTCCCTGAAATCAACATATGTTTGCCTTGAACATTGTTCCAGGCCGTCTGCGCTCACCTCACAGCCATCCATCCCCCTCCAGTATCAATGGCAGTTCGCACGTATGACTGCACGCCGAGGGGGCTGAGTGCTTGGGTATGAGGATGTAAAACATTGGCATTGAGGCTTGGTGGGTGTCAACGAACACGTCGCACATTAACATACGCACCCACTTTTCTAAGCCTTTATAAACACCTTGATAATTCACTAGGGAACATCTCTGCAATCCACAAGGTATATCGCCATCGATCTACTTGTTACCAACCTTGCTCAATCGGCTCATCTGTGTGTCCAAGTAAGCATTGGTCAACTATTTTGTTCTGTAGTTTCATCGATCGCATTTCGGAAAGTTTGTATTGTTTTATACCCAATGTACACTGTATTCTCATTTTAATTTATCTTAAAGAGTTCACCATTATCGAACATTTTATGTATTTTTATCTCTAGAATTAGTACATTTCATTGCAGAGCATTGTATCAAAATGTAATGCTTCATAGTGTTTGTTTTGAACGTATGTTTACTTTTCGTGGCTCATAGTTTATTGAACTAGTGATATGTTACAATTCGCAGTATAACAATGAGTTCTGACTAATTTTATCGCTGTGATAATTAGAGAAGGTTATGCAGTTTTTTAAAATGTAA
Source organism: Ambystoma mexicanum (assembly GCF_040938575.1). Lineage (NCBI taxonomy): Eukaryota > Metazoa > Chordata > Amphibia > Caudata > Ambystomatidae > Ambystoma > Ambystoma mexicanum. The sequence goes on from NC_090921.1 coordinate 824,563,049, forward strand.
AACAAAGTGATACTTTATTAATTTAAATAAATATTTATATTTCTTTGACAGATCTTACAGACATTTCAAGAATTCCTTCATGTACCGTTTTTGATTGCCCTACTGTGAGCCATGTCAAAACTCCTGGCACAGTCCTTCATATATTCCCAAAGGATTTAGATTTAATTAGAACATGGCTTTCAAATAGTGGATTTCCATTGTCCGAGAATGAAAGCAGAGCCAAGGATTTCTTGGAAGACGTGAGGGGCAATCAATTCTGCATCTGCAGAATGCACTTCTCAGACGATATGTACGAAGCATCCAAAGACATTAAAAAACTGTCACCCCAAATTCCTTTGCAAATTACTTCTCATTGCAGTTCCAAATACATTTCGGCAGATGCTGGCACCGGTGAGTAGTGGACGAAGAATTTTTATGTATGTTGGCATATAAAAAGAGTGCTCTTTATACATATGTCTTCTAAATGATGTTGCAATCTAATGAGTTAGTGTGGGGAAAAGGTAATATGATGACCGTTTTCGATTTTTTGGGGAATATTTACATCAATGTTATATTACACAAATTGTGCTTGCGACTCAAAGCACTGTACTTTTAAAAAGTCTATCCCCACTTTTGCTTAATTCTTTTTAATTTGTTGGCTAACATGTCTTTCTTTACATAGAGCTCACTGATGGAAGTACATACTTTCACCAATGAGGAAACCACAGACACGTCGATTATCTCAATGGTGAGGTCAAGCCACATGGACTTAGTAATGTTTTGGATGTGGTCAAATTTATAATAATAATGTACCTTTTCAATTGGACTCTTTTCTGATTATATACATAATATAAAGGAGCAAGAGTCATCATCGATCACTGTTCAGGAGTCAACAGCAACATTACTCACATATCAAGTAGGTATTTTATACCAATCCTTTATATGCGACTGAACAATACATGCATGTGGCCTACTTCAAATTGAAACATATTGAAGAATATTACGTATAATATTAGTTATTGACAAGAAGTGTCTTGAGGGAGTGTTTCTCAATATGGACCATCGTCTGCATCTGATGTTTTCTTTTTCATTTTGCTTTTACATCCGGAACTACGATGACAATCCCTTGCTCATTTGAAAGCATTCCGGAGTATGAGGTATGCATAATTAGAATTTGAGTTACATTGGTAGTCGTGGGTCTACTTTATTTTGTTTGATATTAACATAAGTGTTTCACTTTTCAAACAATTTACAATACTGTTAGAAAAGTGCAAAAAAGTATTCATTCAACAATCTTGTTGTATTTATCGCCCATAGACATGTAACCATGAAAGTAAATCCTCCCCAAAAAGATCATATGAAAGTGAAATGCATGTAACCTTTCAATGTATGAAAGATTTCTGTTTTTGTTAAGAACATGTGAATTCCTACCCAAAGCAGAATACATTAAAATGAAAACATTACAGCGCAAACTAATTTGGGAGGCAACATTTTAATCACTATGTTTTGCAGGATGATATCACATCAACTCCATGCATCACATGTTCCAAGTGTTCAACGTGATCTTGCTAAGACTAACCTTATCATATCAGGTCGAAAATTATTTAAATCAACTTTGTCGAGAAGTACTCTGTGAGATCACAGATTGTACAATTAAATGTGGTTGACAATTTACTTTTTTTAAATTAATGTTTTGTCCAAGGAGTCTATCACTGAAGCGGTCGAATTGGAAGATACACATAGAAAAAAGGTATACATGACATCATCTGAAATATCATTTATCATCACATCTGATTGGCATTAGATCCTCTCGCTCAACACGACCATACCAATTGACTCCATCTCTCCTCTTACTTGGACCGACCACTATAACATCAAGTTCACCCTTAGTCCTACTGAACCACTGTTAATCAAACCTAAAACTGCCAACTCCTACAAAACTAGAAACTCCTGTAATCTTACTCCTGAAGATTAAGTGCTGCTGCTCTCCAAAGCATTAGACACAGTTTCAACCATCAGCGACAATCCCTGCATTAAAGCAGACATTTACCACAACTGTCTCACCTCTACCATTAATGCTGTAGTGCCTCTTACCAGAAAAACCAAACGCTCTGACAAACGATCATGTTTCTGGTTCAATGATGACCTAATTTCACCAGGAGAACCAAACGTGCTCTGGAACACGCATTCAAAAATCACCCCACCACAGAGTCTAAAAAAGCTTTCTAGGAGGCAAATACATCCTACAAAACAGCCATCATCACCTCCAAAGCCAGTGCGTACAATGCTCGGATCAGCAATGCCGCCTCTGACTAAAAAGAATTATTCTCAGTTCTAAAAGAATTGAAAAACCCTACCCCAGCCTCCAACCCCACCAATGCTAGCAAAGAGTGGTACACCACTATTGAAGACGCCCTAGCAGCTAAGATTGAACTTCTCCAAAACAAAATTTCAACTAAAAAACAACTACTAGCGGACAGATCCACCTGTCTTAATCAACCTCAATTGACATCTCATGAGAATACCAACCCCTGCTTCCACTTCACCCCAGTCTCCCATAAATCAGCGTTTGATACCATAGCTAAACTCAAAGCCTCCAATTGCAAAGGAGACGCTGTCCCAGCACAAGTTGTTAAATCTTGTGCCCACACTCTTATTCCCATCATTACCAACTTTGTAAACCCGTCTTTCAATACCAATCGGGTCCCAGCTAGCATCAAAGACGCCTGGGTCACTCCCCTTCTAAAAAAAACTACCCTTGACCTCACTGTGCCCACTAATTATAGGCCCATAACTACAGTTCCGTTTCTACTTAAAATCCTTGACAAAATACCCTATAATCAAGTCCAAGAACACCTAGAACAGAACCAACTCCTTTGAACCAGACAATCTGGATTCCGGCCAAATCACAGTACGGATGGATGGATATTATCAAACTCTGCTCTACTCTAGCCAAAGACTTCAACTTCGCCACTAACGCTACCACATGGATCAAATCCTTTCTTGCAGAACGAACCTCCAGGGTTTCCATAGGCAAAGAAGCTGCCGTCCCTATCACAGTCCCCATTGGTGTACCTCAAGGTTCCTGCCTTTCACCAACACTCAATAACGCATATACTAAGCTTCTCTTCTCAGCTCTAGACGATATGGGTGTCATCTACACTAACTTTGCAGATGACACCCAGATCCTCACCCCACTTTCAGGGAACTACACCCAAGACACTCAGACTATCAATAAAATCTACGCTATAATTCAAAAGTGGATGGCCCTAAATAGCCTATGCCTCAACAATGAGAAGACAGAGGTGCTCATCGTGGGACCCCTGTCTAAAATAGCTGCACTTCATCCTTACTACTCCTCCACCAATATTGATGGCACCATAATTCCGGTACTGAAACATGTAAAAACATTATCAGGGTAATTCATAGATTTCAGCGCAGAGGCAGCGCAGAGAGATAGCGTGCGCTAGCGTGCGCCAGCCGTGAGCGCTAAACAGCTTTCTGGCACACCGTGTATTCATGGAATATGAAAGCCATTTTGAGCACTGGCGCAGAGAACATCCTGCAGAGCCAGTTACGCCCCGCTAACCCTGCACCGGTTCACAGGGCCGGTACAGTGCATTTGGGGGGTGCGCAGGAAGTTATACATGCGATAGGCCTTGGGCGAGCAGGGCACGTGTATAATGGGGGTGCGCGGGAAGTTTAACACGCGATAGGCCTTGGGCGAGCGGAGTACGTGTATAACGGGGGTGCGTGGAAAGTAATACAGCGATAGGCCTTGGGCGAGCTGGGTACGTGTATAACGGGGGTGCGCGGGAAGTTTAACACGCGATAGGCCTTGTGCGAGCGGGGTACGTGTATAACGGGGGTGCGCGGGAAGTTTAACAGGCGATAGGCCTTGTGCGAGCGGGGTACGAGTATAACGGGGGTGCGCGGGAAGTTTAACACGCGATGGGCCTTGGGCGAGCGGGGTACGTGTATAACGGGGGTGCGTGGGAAGTTTAACATGCGATAGGCCTTGGGCGAGTGGGCTACATGTATTTTTGGGGTGCGCTGGAAGTAATACAGTGATAGGCCTTGGGCGAGCGGGGTATGTGTATAACGGGGGTGCGCGGGAAGTTTAACTCGTGATAGGCCTTGGGCGAGCGGGGTATGTGTATTCTGAGTGGTGCGCGGGAAGTTATACACGTGATAGGCCTTGTGCGAGCGGGGTACGTGTATTTTGGGGGTACGTGGGAAGTAATACATGTGATAGGCCTTGGGCGAGCGGGGTACGTGTATAACGGGGGTGCGCGGGAAGTTTAACACGCGATAGGCCTTGGCCGAGCGGGGTACGTGTATAACGGGGGTGTGCAGGAAGTTTAACACGCGATAGGTCTTGGGCAAGCGGGATACGTGTATTTTGGGGGTGCGCGGGAAGTAATACTGCGATAGGCCTTGGGCGAGCGAGGTACGTGTATAACAGGGGTGCGCAGGTAGTTTAACACACGATAGGCCTTGTGCGAGCGGGGTACGTGTATTCTGAGTGGTGCGCGGGAAGTTATACACACGATAGGCCTTGTGTGAGCGGGGTACGTGTATTTTGGGGTTGCGCGGGAAGTCTAACATGCGATAGGTCTTGTGTGAGCGGGGTATGTGTATTCTGAGAGGTGCGCGGGAAGTAATACACGCGACAGGCCTTGTGCGAGGGGGGTACGTGTATTTCTGGGGGTGCGCAGGGAGTTACATGTGCAAATTGGCAGTGTGGGTCCTCCCAGGTGTGCCCTCTCCCGCCTCCAGAGGCCACGCAGGCAGCCCATCCACCTAGGCCATGCCCCGCAGGTAGCCCATCCACCCTGGGCATGCCCCCCAGCCAGCCCACATGTCACCATGCACCAGTGAGCACCCACTCATGTCCCCCTGCATCCCCACCCACCCGGCAGTGAGGGGCACCTGCCAGCAGGCCCCGACTCATGTCCCCCCCAACACGTCATCATGATCCACAATCATGGCCCTCATGGCCACCCAAATCCCACCGCACGTCACCCCTGCCCAAAGAACCAACCAAGTATTACATCCACCCCACATTGAAATGCCCATTACATGATACAACCCAAATGGCATGTATGTACATCAACACATGTCCATCACACACACACAATGGGTGCCAGTGAATGTGAAAACCCACATTGTGACATGCATGAAACCAATGAGAGAATACCACACATTGACGTATGAAATAATAATGTATTCAACACAAAATGAAGGGAATCAAATGAAAACACACAATAATGAAAATAAGAAATAAAATGCAGCCTGTCCCAAAATGACCAAAAATATTAAATCAGAATCCAAATAAATCCAAATGAAAATGTGTCCAAAGTCTCCGCCCAACAAAGCAAATCCAAAGGGAAAGAAATAAGTAAAATCCATTGCTCCATGGTGAAAAAAACAAAAATGATGATAAATCCACTGTTCAACTATATACAAATAACAAATCCAGGGTCCATGAGCCCCACCATTGAAATCAAACCTACAAAACAAACAACCTACTAAAGAGCTATCTACAAAAAGGTGGGGCATAGTCCAAGCGCCCCAAAAGAAAGAAAAAAATAAATGAAACCTAACACTAACTAACTATATACAATGGCAGCGGGCAAGTCCTACGGCTCACTTGCTGATTTCCTGTGCCAGGGCATCATCGAACTCCTGTTCTATGTCCTGGAGGTGGGCCTGTTCCATGGCCCTGATTTTTTTGCAGGGATAACGCCATGTCCAACTCCAACTCCCTGCGAATTGCCTCGAGGCACTCGGCCCACCTCAGCGCCCTGCGCATGGAGTTCTCCGTCCTGACCATAGTGAGCCGTGCCTCTTCCTCCCGCCACCGCTCCGCATCTATGTGCTGGCCCAATCGCTGCCACACGGAAGACACTCCCAATCCAGGGTCATCCTGCCCTCCGGCCGATGCCTGCCCCTCGGATGTTGATGCCCTGAGCCATCATCGCTCCCACCTTGAGCCTGCTGCTGCTGTGCCTGTGCCCTGCCTCTTGATGCCTGCATGTCCTCCTCCTGCTGGGGTGCAGTTGTTGGTGTGGCCACCCCTGCTGGACCTCCGACTCCCGACTGTGGCAGGGATGTGTCCTTCACCAGCCTGGCCACTGGGTCAGAGGCAGCTCCACAGGGTGCCCAGGTGACACATGGGCCAGAAGATGGCACGGAGGACGACTGCCACATAGGGGGTTCAGGTGAGGAGGGGGTCGGTACAAGGTCCAGCAGACGGAGGAATCCAGCACTGGTGACCCGTCCTAGTAGGTTGACGCGGTCAAAGAGGCATCCGTGATAACGTGCAGTGTCTTCACGAAAACACTGCAGGTCATCCCGCATGCCCCGTTGACGCAACGCCACCCAAGCCAGGACAGGCTCAACCCGGTCCCGGATTGCCACTTTCACAGGGAGAGGAAAGCCAGTTGTTGTGCGCTCATCCCCTCCCTGAGAACGGGTCTGGACGTAGGCATCCCTGCCGGTGCGGGATGATGCAGTCACAGGATCGGGGACAGGATTACACACAGGCACCTCTGCGGCGGCCTGTGCTTCCTCCTGTCCCTGCCCCTGGACTGCACCACCAACACCAGTGGAATCCCCCCCTCCATACCCCGTGTGTGTCCCTTCCACGGCCTCCTCCTCAACCAAACCCCCCACCAACCTGGATGACTCCGTGCCATCTTCCTCCAACAGACCCTGTGGTGTCTCAGCTGCCCCTTCTGCTGCCGAGGAGTCCACCTCCAACCTCCGCCTCTTGGACCTACCCTCGGCAGCTGCGGCCACGGACGCGGCACCAGACTCCTCACTCCCCGACGAGATGACAACATGGGAGGAGGGCCGGGCCTTGCGTCTCCGGCTGGCAGTGCGATCCCTGCCGCTTTGCGCCACAGCACCGTCTCCGCCCTCTTCATCAGTTGACGCTGCAGACAGGGAGAGATAGAACACAGGCATCAGGGCACTGTACAATGGTTTGATATACACAAATGACAGTTGTACATGAGTGGCAGTGTCAACCTTTAGACATGGCATCACACTCCCCAACACACATGTCATTTGAACTCACACACATGAGCACATCAACAGGAATGTTGCACCAGGCATCACCATCCATACACAAACAACAGCATGAGCAGCCAAAGGTGAGCTTCACCTCACATGCAACACGGGGAGTGCAGAACACATGCACACACGTCACCAGACATACATGCATCTGTACATCTCCACCACCTGTCGCAGTGATAAGATCGCCATCCATGTCACATCTGGCAATCAGCCTCCTACATGTCACTGTCACATGCATCCATGGTGTATCACAGTTGCACACTTGTCAAATAAACACACATGCACATGTACATAGTGCAGATACATGCAGGTGGAACCACCATCCATGTGTGACACCACAACCATGCCACTGTACATACACAGAAATGTAAAAATGTGTGCACCCGCACCTGCATTTGGCCAGCATGCTTACCAACACATACACCATCGATGTGTCTCACAAATGAGAGGACTCACATGCGGCAGGCTCATTTCCCTGTACATACAGATGCATACATGGCCCTACACAGACATATGTACAACCTGCACACTCCTGCCACACCTCAACATGCACAGCGTCCAATCAGTACGCATGTACACTTACCGCTCGACTCCAGGCAGGTCTGCCTCTCAAGGACCTGGAGGTGGAGCGCTGGGCGTATACGTTCCAGGACCCTCATCTGGTTGTTGGTTAGGCTGACCCGGCACCCCTTGGCATCCGCTGCCTTCAAGAGGCGCCGGGCCTTGTTGAGGGTCCTGGACCTGCAGTCCTCCCAGCGCTTCCGAACGTGTTGAATGTCACGGACAGCCACCCCCTCCACGTTGATGGCTGTCATGATGTCCATCCAGATCCTCTTCCGTCCTTCATTGTCGGCGCGCAAACTTCCAAAAAGGGCATCATACTGCCCCAGGACTTGCTCCACCAGGATACCAACTTCACTGGCACTGAAGCTGGTAGCCCTCTGCCTCTCTGGCTGGGGGTTGCCAGTGGTGCCAGATGGTGTTGTGTCCGGCATGGCAACCCCAGAGGCAGGTGTGGGTGGGCGACTGGGTCCTGGGGCTGGGCTGTGGAGCGATGGTATACCAGTCGGGAGTCTTCTGTTCCAGCAGGGGTGGTCACAGCAACTGCACCCGTGCAGATAGCTGACGTGCAGGCACCAAACAGCAGGGCACGTGGGCAGCAGGCAGGCAGCAGCAGATGGCAGGTGGGAGCATGCTCGGAGGTCTGGGGGGCAGGAAAATGGCCTTCTGGGCAGGAGCGTGGTCTTCCGTGTGTTGTTGCGTGGCCAGCTTGATACGGAGGGATTTGGCACATGAGAAAACTGCACATGTGCATGTAATTCGAGGAAAGGCCCTCATCTAAGCCCTCGTCTAAGCGCGTCTGTGACATGACGTGCAAGGGCGTTTCCCTCGACACGGGTTTCTGTTGATTGTACACGTGCAAAAACTGCACGTCCGGGTGTCACTGCATGCAATTGGAGGAAAGGGCCTTAGCGCGTACGCGCGTAAGTGACGTTGTATGTGTGGGCTGGCTTAAAAGGTACGTGTAGGACGCCATTTTCTTGTACGTGCTTTTTGTGGAGAGCAAACGGGTGATTCTTATACTTCTTGTCGGTTCACACGCGATAACTTCACAACGGTTCCAGTTCGTACTTCCTGTTATTCAGACAGCGTTCAATTCTTCTTTTGGCGGGGATGTTGTCAACGTGCACACGCGCGTCTTTTTCACGTTCTTTTTCCAGGCAGATGGTGAGTCGTGCCCATATTTTCCAACTGTGGTTGCCCACGTGTGTCGCGTACCCATTCAGAGGTCATTGTAGGCTGTGTGTAGCACGCGTACGCTTATTTTTGTGTTTCTGGGTGCCACAGCGTAGTGCGGGTTCATTTTTCCACACACATGGTCTACCAGGTGTTGCGTGCACATTAAGTATTGTTTTCGGGGTGCCTGTGCGTTGCGTGACCCGTCATCTTCCCCCAGGGGTCACAGACAGCCTTACAAGAGCACTAGGGTACGAATTCCATCTAGTACCCCACCCCTTGCACCCCAATTGCCAAAGACAATTGTTTACTGCAACTCCCATACGCACAACAACATCAGTGCCATGGTTGGGAGGCAACCAAGCAGTAAGGGAGGCAAAGGTGGCCGACCTGAAAGAGGTGGGCGCGGTAGGGGACGTGGCCAGGATGTGCAGGGTGGCCCAAAAGGCCAGTGTGTGGAGGACCAATCAGGGACACCTATGCCTCCCACCCCCAATGGTTCGGGGAGATGTAGCTGACACCATCCCAGCTCATCCCTTGTTAAACCAGCCCATATTGTCAACAGAACCAGCACAGGATGACTCCCAGGCTGACTTCCGTGTCACCAAGTCTAAGCCACGTGTGGCGGTGAAAGTTGCTGTCACCAGGCCACGTGGATCTGGGGCAGCAATGTCATCTGCTGCCCCAAGTAGCCAGGGTGAGGATGCTGCAGGGGCAGCTCCAGCTCAATCCACCCCAGCTCCGAGTGTCCCAGCCGGGACAGTGTCGGTCCAAGTCCATCACACCGAGGTTGGTCATGCCAACATCACCCAGCAGCCAATGCCTGCAGTGAGACCTTTGGTCATTGTGCCTTTGGCAACTTCCAGTGCCCAGTCCACCTGCGCTTCTGCCCCTACCAACCAGAGCGGCGTAAGCCACTCAGGGTCCGCACCACCTTCCAAGAGGATGAAGGGTGCTCTTGCAGTACAGGCTGGGACCCCAGACACGGCTACCCACTCCGGCACGTCAAGGAAACCTAGTTTCAATGATGTAGAACTATATGCACTTGTGGGCTATGTGTCGGCCCATGGCCGCGAAATGGGAGTGACTGCAGGGTGCAAGGCTACGACTGCTCAACGTAGGGCCCACTGGCAGACCATCGCGGACCACATTAGTTCCCTTGGATTTGTGAAGCGCACAGCTGATGATTGCTCTAAGTGCTGGAATGACCTGAAACGCAGAGCAAAGAACAAGCTGGCTTCAAATCATGCCTCTACTCTGGTGACTGGCGGTGGGTCTCCACCAGAGGGGGAACAACTCACTGAACATGAGTCTGTCGCTGGAACATTCATCACAGAGGATCAGATCCAAGGCGTGGGAGACCTACCAGATCTTGAAGCAATGTCCGTTGAGTGACCATGCATGTGTCTGCAATCCATGTGTATGTTGCTTGGGTGATGTGTTCTGATTGAGTGCCAGGTGAGGCTGTCTAGTCATGACTGCTATGGGTCACCCATTTAGTCCCTCAAAACCATTCTCCGACCTTGTGTTTCCGTTTCACAGTATCCCTTCTGACCACAGTTCACTTTTTGCACATGATTAATCCACTTGGCCTTCAGCTGTCCCCTTGCCACACCATTGTTCATACTGTTTTCCTCTTCATTCAGCCTGATTGATGAAATGATTAGCATATTTACCAGACATTTTTGTGGCCTACTGTCCCAAATGTGACATACTTCTGTCATATATTAGACCACACAATGGCCCACATTTCTTGACTTATTAGGAGAGATTTTTCTACAATCAGGCTGATTGAGTAATGTGCACCTTCACATGGCCTGCACACTATCATTTTGGGGCCCTGTTTGAATGTTGAACATGAAAATTGTATCCACTCATGTCGAAGTGACCAACCATTGATGTATTCATGTGCCTGCCATCACTGCATCAGTGAACACTGGCTTTGTTGCAGCGTGTGGCACATGTGTGTTTTCTCATTCTTTTTTACATGTTTAATTTCATGATGTTCATCTCACATGGATGGGTGACAGTACTGATTTGCTACCATCTGGGTGTCCTTGTCAAATCTGCCATGGCTATGGTACGTGCCGTCTGTGTGATGGCATGTGTCATGTATGTGGATTGTCCATGCCACTCACAGGCTAATGTTTGATGCCAGTGCTATCCAGCATGCAGCACATGTGTTGGTTTTCCATCTTGCAGTCATCAGTGTGTGCTTTTCGCCTCCCCTTCCAACTCATTGAAAGTGCATGCATGCCAGAGTTATTGTCATGTGGGACATGTGTCATTTATGTACTGGATCTCTGGCTCGTCGTGCTTATGTGTGTGTGTGTGTGTGTGCTATGGTGCTCATGCCTGTTTCCATTTGTTATCTTTCATGTTTTTGCAGATGATGAGGCACTTGATGCTGTTGAGGAGGAGGAGATGGGGCAGACCCAGGAGGACTCACAGCCACAACCGGGCACCAGTGTAGGACGTGGGGTGGTGGTGGGTGAAAACCCATTACTCCTACAGACCATACTGTCCACGGGTGTCTCTGTGTACGCCTCCGGAGACCTCTATGAATCAGGTGCTGAATCGGACATTGAGACATATGTGCCGTCGCAGGTGAGTGTTTCTGCCAGGGATGCTGTTCTGTCCAACCCACCTTCACCGGGGGTAGACCCCTCTATGTGGATTTCAGTGTTGGAAAGTCCGCCTGTGGCGGTTACGGATGCAGGGTCACACTCCACAATATTTGCTCCTGTTCCTGGGCCAGCAGATCAAAGAAGGAATGCAGTCCTGCAGCCTCAGGCACTGCCAGCACAGCAAGGTGCACATCACCTTGCCCCAACCAGGTGTGGTGCCGCCAACACGGTAGCCGTGCACCACCAGGCAATACTGTGTGGGAGAACTCCATCTACACTATAGCAGCACAACAGGGGCCATTGTGTGAAATGATGGCTCAGGCAATGGATAAGGTGGCCACTTCCATTCTCCCCCCTGAAAGGCATGTGGAGCTCCAGCAGCAGGCAACAGACTCCATTTGCCACTCACACATGGAGGACATGTTGGCATCTGACAGGGGCCGATGGGCTGGACTGGAGACTCTGTGCACAGCCATATCTGTAGAGTTACAGGCCCACAGGGAAGCCCTCAGGTTAGAACACAGGTCCCTCAGAGATACTCTGGGTGAACTTGAGGTGTTCCGGAGTGCAAGGGCAGAACAGCAGCTGGAGCAGCTGACATGTACACTCTCAGCTGAGCTCCAGTCAACCCATCAGGAGATCCGGGCATCACGCGAGGCCATGCAGGCAGAAATGCGTGCTACCCATGAGGTGCTGCATGGGGATCTTTGTACCATCATCCTGCAGAACCAAACCTTTCAGACCCGCATGCTTGCTACCATGGAGGAGCATGCCAGAGCTTTGCGTGGTCTGCCTCCTTAATCACGGCCACCTTCTGATGTACCACCACAGGGTGATGACAGCGATGGCAGTTTACCCACTGTAGCGTAGCCGTGCAGGCCATGAGCCCGTGGAGGTATTTTTGTTTTTTCTCAACATCCGCGCATGTGGGTGTTGGGGTGCACCCTGTACCTCGTCCCTCCTGGGTGTCCCCCCCTCCCCCCGGTCCACACATGGCCATTTTTTTTTTAACAGTGTGGTGCTTTGTGTGGCTCCCGTAGGCATCCACTGTGTATTCCAGCTGGGCACATGCAGGCTTGTCCTGTCTTCGGATTAGATGCTTGGGTTCCTGACACACACACCCCTCCTGCTTCCCCTTTCCATGGGCTTGCAAAGGGTGTGACCAAGTGACAGTAACTTACACAGTGACATTGGGCTCCCATAAGTTGTGTGGACAGTCTGTAGTCAAAACTGTGTATACATCCCTAGTGGGTATTGTTGTAGAAATCTCCACTGCATGGTGGATTTATGTATGGTCCTACATCCATGACTTTTTCCTTATATACATGTACCTCCATCATGTCTTAACAAGCCCGTCTCCTTTGCAGATGCAGTTCATGTTGTATGCAGTACACTGAAACTTTTGCCTACCACCAAACTCTGCAGTTGGAAGGGGTTGATGTGCTGCCTTAGGGAGGTTGCGACACTTGCACTACTTTGATTTTTAATTCTCATATATTGCCACTGTTTGAACATGTACTGATGTTTTCTGTTGCTGGTAAGTATTTGTTCATGTGTGTTGTTTTTTTATTCATTATTGAGAGCAAATTGTCTGTGGCCTGTTTCCATTTGGCACAGTGCACTTTGTGACACTTGTGTCACGTGTTGTGCATTCATTTGGTTTGGTTGCTTTCACATTGCATGCCATGCCATGGTGTGTTGGGGAGGTGTTGGGTGACATTCCACTATTTTGATGTGGTATTTTGCAAGGGGGTAGACCTTCATGCTGCATGAATTTGTGCCTTTTTGTGACACAGCATTGGGTGCCTTTGAGTAGCTAGGGATGCACACAATGTAGTACTTCCAGGTGAACAATCTCAGGCTGGCATGGTTGTGACAGTTGACTGTCCCTTTTGTCATCATCATTGATTGTGAGCTGGTATGTGCCAGGCCTGTCTGCACTCCGCAGGGGTGGGATTTTAGGTGAAGTAATTTGCCACAAGCTGGGTCCGGGCTGCCTCACCACGTGCCCTTTCACCTCCCATGCGCAGCGGCCGTGCATGTGGTTAGGGATGTGGGGGCACCACCATGTCCACTGGCACACCCTGCCAGGTTGCAACGTTGTGCAGGACACATGCTGCCATTATGATCCTGCACACTACTGGGGGCGCATATAGCAGCTGCCCACCAGAGCGGTCAAGGGAGCGAAAGCGTGACTTGAGCACTCCGAATGTGCGCTCCACTATGCCCCGGGTTGCAATATGGGCTGTGTTGTATCTTACCTTGGGTGGTGTGGTGGGGTTCTGAAATGGCGTCATCATGTAGGTGCTCAGAGGGTGGGCACTGTCCCCTGGGGAGGTGATAATGGTTTTCATTAGTGGTGTTTTCCCATTTCTCAGTTTCTGACATGCATGCATGTGCAGGGGCATTTATACTCACTAATTAGCCATGTGTCGCCACCGGCCAGCTTCCAGGTCTCGGTTTAGGGGTGACTTCTGAATATGAAACTATCATGGCTGGATCCTGGATAGTTGGCATATACTGAGGTGATGATTCCCTTGGCATCACATACAACCTGCACGTTGATGGAATGCCAGTGCTTGCGGTTCCGATAGATATGCTCAGTGGCCCTGGGTGTACGTAGAGCCACATGGGTGCAATCAATGGCACCTAGGACTTTGGGGAAGTGTGCCACCCCGTGAAATTGCTGGACAACAGCCTGCCTTTCTGCAGGCGTTCTGGGCATGTATATGTGCCTGTGGACTGAGGGGCATGTAGTCATGATGGCCAACACTTGGTTTAGGCAGCGTGACTGCGTGGCCTGTGAGACACCCCCCACTATGGCACTTGTCCGCTGAAATGAACCAGTAGCCAAGAAGTGCAGTACATTGAGCACCTTTTCCAAGGGGCTCAGTGCTTGAGAGCACAGGGTGGGTGATGTGAGGTCATCCTCCCACTCCCTCACCAGGTCTAGGATTATGTGTGGTGGAAACCTGTATCTCCCATACACCTGGTCATCAGGCATCCCAAAAAGGCTGGTCCTGGGTAAAAAATGCAGGGCCTGGCTATCCTCCTCCTCCTGCGATGTCCCACGACCACTGCTGCGAGGAACGGTATATTCATCATAGCGTCTGAGCTGGTTTGTTGTTTGTGTGCACTTTTTTGGCGCTTCCTGCTGGCGTACGTGTTTCCGGATTAGCGCGTCTTTTTTGGCGCATGCCTTTCCCCTGTTCGATTCCATGAATACGTGTTGTTAGCATGCATGTGGGCGTTGCAAGCATTTACCTCCTGTACTTCCCCCGTAACGCCCACATTTTCACGAGTTGTTCCCCATTCTGCGTGTTACGCCCCATGTTCCACTGTCCACTTCGTGGGAGGGTCTGCAAACTTAGCAATGTGTGGTTAAAGTACTCCTAAGTGTATAACGGCCACTGGTAAACAAAGAACAGCAACCTGCTCTGTGACGGGGGCTTGTTAAATGTGGCATTACTTTGATTTATCTGCCACTTTCCTTTCCATGACCCGTGAAACTGATACATTGTGTGTGCACTCAGCAGTGTGATGGAAAGTATGAACAGGTTGTGTGCCGGTTATACAGTTGAAGAAAACATGTAACTGCAAGTGGGACAGTTTGTAGTAAGGCTGCAAAATTGCAAAGCTGGTGCACCTTCCGCATGCACATACTAGTGCATGTAAAGGCAAGTAAGGATACAGCAAAATATGCAGAGCGCAAACAATCTTACTGGTGGTTAAAAAAGCGCTGTATGTGCATGGGTTGCACAGAATAAATGGCTTTGTGACATATGTAAAGAAGCTGTGGTTGACGTTGTTGTAAACATTCTTGTATTCCACAATGTATGGATATCCGTGAATGGTACTGCTAACAGTAATGGCATAACATAAAGTGTTTGTACTGCATGTGACAACAACTCAAATTAAAGGACAAAGGAGCAGTGGGCCGGCTACCGCATTTCAAAGAATGACGTTGGATACTTTCATGTACAGCATTTGCCACATCTGCTGCGTGCAACAAGAGTGGCACTCCTGTAGGGCAGCAGAGCTATAAAACAACCTTTCCAAAGCACATGCTGCACTATAGACCCTTACCCCGCAAAGGGCACTGTATTGTACATGTAGTGCAATGCGCTACTGTACACAAGGAAGGTACTTGGAAGTGCATTGCAATGGTCGTTACAGGAGCTTTCCAATGAGTGCCGCCTATTTAAGTAAGGGCCCACCCAATAATTCCGTATCCCGGCACGTCCCCTATAGTATCTAGGCAGGTGCTGCCCCTTCTGTACCAGACCTTTCTTGGCTTTCCTTCTGTGGCGTGTGTGAGAACACGATAACAAAGATGCACTGGGGAACGAAAAAATGTAAAAAAAGACAGCACCTTTCACAGACGGAATTGCCAATGCATGCATGCAGGGCGGGAGGCTTGGCATTGTGGAGAACACTGTAGTTCAGTCGGTTAGAAAGGAGTGTGCTGTACAAAAACGTTTCTTTATATGTTGCACAACGTTTTCAAGAGAGTCACAGCGCAACACTTACTACAAGAAAATATCACTACTTGCAAGAAAGGCACCAAGCTAATTTAGATGGAGTGTGCAGAAATGAAGATAGCTGGGACAGTAAGATGAACGTTGTAGGTAGGGAAAAGTATTCATGCTGTGAAACGTCATAATGACATGGGCGAAGTATGCCATTGGCACATGACAAAGAGAGCACTTTTTTTAAATGTACCATGCTGTCTTCATTGACGGACCAAATAGAAATGATGCTGCCACATCGGTAGCTGCATACTGCGATAGAAAGTTATGCAAGAGATCGGAAAGAAACGCATGAACTGGACGAGTACCTCCTTCATCGCAAATGGCACTGAAACTCGTGTAACATGCTGTGCAATGTTCCCTGCACAATGAACAACAATAATATCGTCATGATTGTGTATCACACACACAAATGAAAATCAGGCACTTCATTGTGCCTAGTCCATAGCACTACACATGCACATCATAGATTGGTAAATTAGTAGCGAGAGCACAGTGTTTTGCACTAACTTTCACTGAATGTATGTCGGCATACCCTAAAATCTGCATGCTGTGCCTCGTAAAACACACAGCCATAACAGCACCCTCTGCATTTCTGTGAACAAATACACAGTGTAGCACCATCGGTCCGTACACACCACACCCACAAACTTTATTGCCCAATCCCGTAGCCTCTGCAGGCCCATTTCTATGGGCGTCATCTGCAAAAGGGGTGTATGTACCACGTGCCACCCTGCAACTATCGTAATATTCCCAGACTTTTCGTGCAACATGTGCGTGGGAGTGGGGGAATAACTTTCTACCAGGGGAGCTCACGTCGTGTGGTTGTGGTGGCTCTTAAAACAACCTTTGGTGTTTTTTTTTCTTTTTTTTAAGGTGATTCCCTAGAAACACTTTCATTGCGGTTTTCATACGTGAATGTGTGTGTTCAACTTCAGCTCACATTCTTACAGTATGGTCTTCAGTGCAGTCTGTAGATTGTGCACAAACATTTCATTGCCACTGGCCGACAAACACATGCCATTTCCCTTGTAAAGGTGTACGTATCGGGAACCAATGTTTCATTCTCACAGGAGAACATCCCAGCAGCACTCAAGAAGTCACACATGCTTCTGTTGATGAGACCTCTTCCGACCCCTGGCCGGCGAAAGGAAGCATTGGAATAATGCCACGTGATTCTCGGCAGTATACATGAGAAAAGCAACTTGGCAGTATGAAAAATGTACTGTATTGCCTTCATCAAAATCTTCAGATGACTGAACACATGAGAACAAGGCATGGAACCCAAAAAGAAACCTCCAAAGTGCACGATCACAACATGTGCAGTTGCCGACGAGGACATGCGTCAACATTCTAGAAACAGTCCGCTGAAACAGCACGATTCCATACCATTCCACAAAACATCCACTCCCTCCGAACCTAAATTGCTAGACAAGTCTTCTTGGAGGGAATACACACACAGATCTTTCACAAAGTAATCACCCACGACGTAAAACTGCATCTTGCCCTGTTTGAGAGCCGCAGTACACAAAGTTCTGGAAAAGTGAATGACTCCGTTTCCTGTGACACACACCCAGAGCACCTGATTAGCCAAAGACCATAGTACCATTTCCACTGGCCAACATGGTGAGAAGGGCAAAATGTGGCACGTGCCTTTCCCCAATCACCGCGAGGGAGGTGCCCCGGTGAAGCAGGAGGACTCTGTCTTCTTATTGGTGCTCTTTTCTGTAACTTACACCCTGACCACTTAATTGGCCAAAGGGCATAGTCCTTTCTCTGCCTGGGCCGTGCCCCAGTAAGCCGGAGGAGTCCTTCTTCCTACTGACGCACACCCTGAGCAGCACATGATAGGACAATCGCTACAGTTCCATTTCCATAGGCTAGCATGGTCAGGAGCGTCGAATGTGGCACGTGGGGGTCCCCAAGTATGTCGAAGGCCGGTCTCCAATGCAGCAAGAGTCCCTCTTCTTATAGCCGCACATCCTAAGCAACTCATTGGACAATCCTTACAGTTCAATTGTCGTGGCTGCCACTCGCAAAATCCCTGCATGTGACTTTCATGCTGCGTGCAGTGGTGGGGGAATTGCAACCATGGCAGGGGGAGTTCGTACTAAGGGGCGACTCTTAAAAGAGTCTGTTTTTTTTGTGTAGATCCTTCTACAAAAACACCTTTTTGTCTGTTTTTAGTAGCTTTTGTGTTTTCTTCTACGCACATTAGTTCAGTAAACTCTTCACAGCATCCTGTAGACAAGCAAACAAAACTGCATTGCCAATGGATGACAACAAAATGCCATTTTCTTGGAATAACTCTGCATTTCCACAAGTAATAAGGTCATTGTTACAGCCATTCACAAAGTAGTGTGTCACCAACCACCACATTTTCACAACATTCGGCCTACTTCAACAATTCTGCACAAAGCATAGACGTTGAACACACCTACAGCGACGTAATGCCACAATGCATTTCACCATTTCACCAACTACGACCATCGACATACACACCACTGCCACCAGCAGTCCTACCCAACCTGCGCACCACCATGTAGCTATGCAGCAACACATTGCAACAGGTAACACATTGTAGAACTAAAACACTCTCTCCTGCACCCCTATACACTTTCATTCACATACTTTAGGCATACCCACTCCCATTCACAAAGTACTCTGTCACTGCCAACCTACCCACATTCAGTCTGCAGCACTAACGCTACTGCAATCAATCTGCATACACTGCACTATGCAAGCACCAGCCTGTACCAGATGCGGACTGAAACAGACTGAAACATGCCTTCCTGTGGTGTGTATGTTGCAGCCCTATGCTCCTCAGTGCATGCCCTACAGCCTACGGGCTACGGGCTTCGGTCATGCACCCAATAGTGTAATCCTTCCACAGACCCACCACACCTTCCTTCACCCATGCATGCCTCCATGTGCCGAACTACCGCATTCCATCTGCAGCGCGACTTTAGCACTGCGTTTGATTTGGTGGACCACCAACTCCTGCAGGAGGCACTGGCAAAAATAGCAAGTTGCACTCCCAAGGCGTTGGATTGGCTGGCATCCTTTTTAAAAGATAGGAGTGCTAGAATCCACTGGGGCGACACATTTTCTATAGCTGGCCCCATTCTTTATGGAGTCCCCCAGGGAGCAAGCCTATCGCCACTACTGTTTAATTTGTATATGAGAAACGCATGTGAGCTCTTGGAACACATAGGGGTATTTTTCACTAATTACGCCGATGACACGCAGCTCATTTTTTAACTCAAAGGAGATCAACAATTTTGACAGCGCAAAATTACAGAGGTTTATCACATCATTGATAACTGGATGCAAAACCACTGGATGTGCCTCAATAATACGAAAACCGAACTGATGATCTTTGGTACGCAGCAGGCCAGATCTAATTTAGGGACAGAATATAAGGCTTTCTCTTTCAAAGAGGCCAAAATCCAGGTGATGCTGTGTGTGAAAACCCTAGTGATAATTGTGGAAGCATCTGTGGGATCTGAGGCTCAGGATAACTACCTGCAGAAAAACAATGCTTATTATATGCGTTTTATGAGAGCCATAAGACCATTCATTAACAAAGTGAATGCAGCAACCATAGCAAGAGCTGTCATATTGTTGCGCCTTGACTATGGCAATGCCCTATGGGTAGGAGCCACGAAGAGGGAATTACAAAAGTGCCAAGTCATGGAAAATGATGCTGTCGTGCTTATCAAGAGCATCAAAAAAAGGGAGTACCTAACAATGAGGCGAAGAGCCTTACACTGGTTAAGGGTGGAGGAGAGAGTACAGTTCAAGGCCATGACCATAATTCATAGATGCTTGTATGGAGAGGCCCCAAGCTATTTTAAAAGATGCCTTAGATCAGTGGACAAGGCCAATCTGAATATCCCTAGAGCGAATCGTGTGCATGGGCGTGGAAAATCCTTCCCAGTTAAGGCAGCACAATGTTGGAACAAATTGGCAATAACATTACGGCAGGAAGAGAATTATCAGAGGTTCAGGTAACTTCTGAAAACTCACCTTTTCCAATGATAACCATTATTTCGTGGACTTCCCCGTCAAACACTTAATAGCATACGTTTTAGATCACTCTGGATAATCCCTGCGCCCTGATGCCTGCAGGCTATCGGCGCGTTATAAACATGTACATAAACATAAACATACATAAACATTAACATAAAACGCCACCCGCGCTCCCACCCAACCTATGTCATGTGCAATTCACTCCCCATCTGCAAATGACCTGCCACCATTCACCATGAAAAGAGTTTGCCGCAAACAGGTCGCGGCAGAAGCTAAGGGAACGTTACAATAGCTGCCTCCAATCACCACAGAAAATACTAGCCTACATATGTCATATACAAACCACTTCTCACTCCCCTAGCCATTCCTTCCTTTATGGCCGCCAACACAATGCGTACGGTACATTTCTAGACCCTTCTGCTGCCACACTGTCCTCTGATACACCATGGCGGCTTTCCCAAAAAATGTTGATGCACAGCACGCTTCCCTACAGCCAACCACGAGCGAACTTGGAAATGGGTCCCAGATATCACTAATTTTCTTGGACGTACATTTCAGTGTTTTGTAAAAACTGTACCTGTCCGATTTCCACCGAACACACAAATGCATGCTTTCTGGCCCAAGCCCCCGCTCCTGGCGCACATTTGGTGAAATTCCATCTAGCCGTTCAACCAGTAGCTGTGCACAAAGTTTTTCCCCATTCAGTCTAGGGGAAAAAAATAATTTTGGGAACCCCCGTATAACTTTCCCCCCAGCACAACACCTCACCCAACTTGGCGACAAAGTTCAGATCCACCCATATACTTTTTTTGCAAAGTTTGGTGAGGATTCGCCCAGGGGGAGCAAAGCTATAAGCCGCTGAAAAAGTGCTCTTCCTATGAGTTTAGCAATTTAACCATAACTACACACCCGCTACCGCGGGCCGTGTAATATAACAAATTTAAGTATGGGAAGTAGGGGGCCTTGCAGACTGATCTCCGAGCTGACCGGTGCCTTCCTATTGTGGACATGTATTGCTTGGTGGACACATCAGTTGTTTCATATTTCCCACACTTTATCTTTCACTTCTGATAGCCTGACCAGGAGCAGTTCTGTCCTAATCGAACACAGAACGTTGGCCCCAGCAAGTAGAGCAGAAGCCACAGTATTGTGTTAAATTGAACTGTAGAGGACTGGGGACAATTAATATTTATGATTAGTCTTGTCCAAACCATTTCTTTTATTCCTTATGTTGAATGGAAAATGTATGGAGAAGGACTGGCACCAGTCCTGATGTTTAAATAACCACAACAATGGACTAATAGGGTAGAAGATGACAGATCATGTACATTCATCTTTTTACATATGCCAATAAATGTATCAATCAAAATTCAACTTTGTTTTTTTATTATTACAATCATAAAAAAGTTTAATCACCAAATATAATATGCCTACACAGTAAAATTCAATGTTTGAAAAACGACTCACATACAATTCATTCCTACCATACATTCAATCTCATTTTCTCTTAAAGCAATTCCCTTCACACCTATATCCGTGACCCACTTGGTCACCATAAACAATATTCAATTCCGATACTGCTAAATTCCCTCTGCCTGTTGTCAGGTGATTTAATCTGTGTACAACTGATTTCACAGATATGATCTTCGACATGTGTTTCGGTTGTCTTTAAGTACTTCAACAATAGTGTCCAATTATTAACGCAACCTTCATCAGGACAAAAACAGGAAAGTCAATGGTTTCCATTTGACAAAGTAAGGTGAGCCACACCACCTAAAAAAACAATAAAAACCTATTAAAAATATTCTGTCATATTGTCATCCCCTCTGACTTAAATATCACTTTTAATGTGCACATACATGATTCTCAAAAGTAATCATATCATCAACCTTTTTCAATGTTTCTTATTTCATAAAAAAATGCTGATAGCGTGGCTAAATCCTCATCACATCTGTATGTGTGTTCCACTCTATATGGACCCACCCACAAGGATGCAATGTACATGACCTCCTTAAATAAGGTGTACCAGTTACAATGTCTATACTTTAGTATTGAACAGGGAACTCTCCATTTTTTTCATATACTCACTTGTATAATGCCACAGGGCGCTTTGCGTCGCCTTCTGGTCAGAAAACATATCCTTAACAAAGAGAAGGGGATCTTCTTCCTGAAATACTGAGTATAGGTTCAGGGCAAGTGTCCCTTATTGGATAGCCTGTCTGCACCGTCTCCACCACTCTTTAATTGCTGTAAGTGGAATCTCCTTTAAGTACCTATCCGGTGTAGATCCTACAGGAAAAAGGACTTTCATTAGACTATATATTTTCACTCCCTTATCTACATCACCTTCATAGGTACCAGTCCTGATCTCCAAGATACCATGAGGGGTTAGGGATGCTGCGCCATTAACAAAGATGAAGGTGAGTCTTAACAAATGATTTATTTCTTATGAGAAAATCCTGCATAAAAGGCTGCAAAATATGACGACCTCATGGCAGCTCCACTGGCCAGCCTTGGGCCTACCTGGACCCCATGAGTTTTCAAAAGTGGAATGCAAGTAAGGGCTTGCAAAATGAAGACTAAAGGCCACAGATGCATATAGACCTAAGTTATAACACTGCTCCAGGCGCATCTCCCAGCTGGCTTTGTTGAAAGACTTCCAGGCCCACATCAGAAGAACAGGAAGGGGTGGACTGTGTTAATATGTGGAAATGATTTAATAATAGATTATGTTGTCCTCGGATATTGCTTTTTGTCTCTTATGACCTTATAATAGGAGCCTTGGCCATTGTTCCTGGGGTTGCTGCCAGCAGATACGTACGTCACTGAGCTTGGAAGGGCAAGGCCTCTCAGAAAGCCTGTAGAGGCACCTGTTCCTAGTGCAAAATAGTTTTGGCCTGAGTTGGTGGATTTTTCAAAGAAACCGCTGAGGAGAATACATTGTCCATGCCCCTCAAGCGCAATGCTTTGATCCCTAGAAAAGGGGGTTATTAGTATCAACCTGTCCACAAATCCTTTCCAGACATCAGAGGGGCATGTCTTGCGCCTGTGGAAAATGTAAGCCTATCAAGGCCAAGACAATCACACTCCGAACCCAATCCCCCTTCTTGACTCACAGCGTATGGTATCCTGATCTGCCCCTTCTCACACCAGGGGTTGAGTGCAACAGATCATGTACGCTAACAAATTGAAGGTTTCTGCCATTTGGGTTTAGTGCATAGTTCAAGGAGGTTATTCTAGAAAATTCCATACAATTCTGCATAGTAAGGCCTATTGGTCACTTCTTGGTACAGAGAGTCATTGAACAGAACAACTCTGTTACAGGGTATTCAGAGCCTTCCAGGATGGGGTGTAAGTGTGCAGGTTCCTCAGGGGGAGTTGGAGTGGGAACTAATTTCCATTCTGTTCCTGGCACCCCAAAGCCACGAGGGACCTAGTGACCAATCACACATTTAAAATGATTTAACAGGTTTATCATGGGCATCACTTTCAACATGGAAATCCTGCAAAAATTCATTCAATTGATGTCCCTGGTACATTTCTTGCCATCCGTATGCCTGTCCCTCTTCTACTCCCTTAAAAGCAATTTCTCAGGCTTGACTTGCTATGGTTTCAGTAACAATTTAGGATTCTCCCTTTTAGTCTCAAATCTGCACAAGAGTGTTCTCCATGATACTGGCTCCTCTGGTGGAATGGTTCATGGTCAGAGGGTCCATAGCCGTCCTTTCCCGGTTGACTGGTTGATACAGTGCATTTTCACTTGTTCAGGCAACGATGAGCACACGTTGTGCATGCAATCTTCTCTCCAGGTTTGGATAGCTGCTCAACAATCAGAAGTCCTCTTTGGTACCCTGCAAAAGTCTAGGGTTCATTGGAGAATGCTCGACACATCCAGAAGGGTGATGTCTCTGCCCCTGCACAGGGTTTGCAAGCTTCAAGCTGGAGTGTCATCCTCAGTGACACAGGTTCTAAGAAGACTTGACAGCCACAGAGTTTGTTGCTGTCTGTGGCAGGATTTACGTAAAGCCATTTATGAATCATCTGCTATCACCATTAGACCTTGGATTTCTGGATTATTAGTTCTAGTTACGCCTTGGATTCAGCAGGCACTTCAGTGACGGATGTCAGACACACAACTCCTGATCTGATGGGGATTTCCCTACATTCTTCCTTCCAATGATTTTAATCTCAAATGTGGGTCAAACCTGATCTGGTTCCACGTTGGGTCCAAACTATGTTAAGGGGAATGAGCTCTCACTGTCTGGACAAGGTCCTTAACTTGGCCAGAATTTGAGAGTAATTTCTGAATAACAGATGGCTTTTTCTGTGGCATTCGACTGGAAGGCCATCCTTGTGGGCACTGACAATGCAGGATTATCTGTGGCAAATTTGGGCCACCCAATATGAACCATTTAGCCTGAGGTTTGGAGGCTCTCATTCCTCGGAGATGGGATCCTTTACTCATGGGCACGGATGCTATCTCATTCCCCCGGAACCAGCATGTTCTCTTTTCCATCCCTCCATATCTCCTCTTATCCAGGGTCCTTCTTTTTATTCAAGACAAGAGTCTCCATTTTGATCCTATTGAAGATCTAAGACTGATGAAAGCGGATTTATCCTTGGTCTAGCTGCTGCCATACATTGTTCCCATATGCGCTCTACTCTGGTTTCCTACTCTTGGATTCTTTACCTAGCGATCCTGTTCATGGGTCCATCTTGTGCCCGGGTGTCTCTTTCCTTAGGGCCCAGTTGGCAGGCATAAGGAAATGTCTAGCTCCCAGTGACATTCTTGATTCTTTTATCCCTCAGAGTTTGACATATAAAGACTGAGGATCTTCTCTCCTTTCTTGTCTGGGACCTCTTTCTTGGGCTCAAGACAATGCCAGAGACTCTATTTGAACTAATGGAGGATATTCCAATATTCATCATGTCCTTCAAATGTCTGTTCTTGATCACTATGACTTGAGCATGCAGACTAGGCGAATCTGGTGCTCTGCTTTGCACCTCTCCATACTGAGGTTTTCTTTCTGAGGGATTGGTCCTTTGTTCTTCCTGTCTAGTTCTGCTCTAAGGTCAGGGAACAATCCACGGGTACACTTGGGTGGACTGTATCATTCCACTTTTATCAGAGGGGAGGAATCCATTCCCCCTTGAGTGTTTTTGAGGCGGGAGAAAAATAGGTATTTCTCTCCTGATAATTGAAGTTGGTGTGTAGTCAGTCAGCTACATCTATTAGAACACAGGTCCTCAGGTTCCCAGGCCAGAACTTACTGGCTAGAGCACATGAAAGTGTGATTGAAATGAGTGTCATATGTCTTATATTGCGATGTTGCACTGCAGGAAAACTGTCAATACAGATTCTTACAGTGTGTGCATTTTATATTTTACCAGCACCGTTATATGAACGTCTCCTCTCAAGTTATTTTTTGGGTGTTGACGATTCATTTCCTGAAAGGCAAATGCTCTTTTGTTCTGTGCACTTTTAGAGATTAGGAAAGGCCAATTTAGATGACCTTTAGATATTTCACTTTAAGATCTGATTACTTCCAGTAACGTCACTATCCACGGCATACGTTAGTGTGTCCTAACCACTTTGTTTTTTAGGACTTCTATCCTGCATAAGATCATGTCTGGCCTTCACCTGCCCGAAGATCAGTTACGAGGGGAGTGAGGTTGGCTCCACCCACACTTTTTAGATGTTGGTAAGGTAGTTAAGATCAACATTGACTGCTTTTCTTAGCCTCTGAAATCTGATCTTGTAATGATGGCCTCTGAGTCTGGCCATGGTGAAAAAAAGCTTCCCACTTCTCCCCTGAGTCCCAGGGACCGGTCTTCGTTCTATGGTGGGGCTTCCTTCTGGTATCCCGGGTTTCTCCACCAGGTCTGTTTCACACACTGGGGCGCCCTGAAAGGGGTGCGCTTGGATTATATGTGTACAGCAGCTACATGGGCCTCGCTGGGCATATTAACATGTAGCTACAGGCTGCATGTGCTTCTTTTTAATCTGCTGTTCCGGCTGCATTTACCAAATATGAATTAGGTTCTTGCTCCCCACACATTTTACGCTTGTTATATGTGTTAATTATTGACAGACATGCTGGAAATATTGATCGTACTGCTTGTTAAGCAATCTACGGGTTCCCTGCCCGTCCATTTCCTTCACGCTAGTGCTTAAGTGTCATGAAATATGGGGGTGGGGGAGGGGGGCTAAAACAATATTTATTGACTGCATATCCTAAAATTCCCGGTTAACCTATGAACCTTCATGAGACGTTTGTCCTGTGTAGTTAAAGTTAATGATGTGTTATTTATATAGCGCCTTAATCCAAAGCGCTTTACAGAGGACATATTTATATACAATATCACCCAACCGAAATTGGTACTCATTTATCGACCTCGGAAGAATGAAAAGATGAGTTGGCCTTGCCGGGATTCGAACCTGCAACCTGCAGATCATGCTCAGATTGCAGTAGCGAGTGCTCAACCCGCTGAGCTATCTTACTGGTAGGTAGAGTAGTGGCCTAACAGGAATGGACAGGTTTTGTATCTATTACAAAATATACTTGGTGCGAAAATGGGAAAAATCTCTTTTTCTTAAAGTTGTGTTTAATGTAGTATAAGGAATCATTTCTGAGCTAAGAAGTATTTTAAATGAGTATGGTACTTCATAAAGCAATATGTTGAGTAGCCATTTGCACTGTTGAATGCCATTAGATCTGGTCACGAGTTGGGCAGTATCCTGGCAGTATTACCGCCGGGATACCGCCCAAAGTTAATTGTTTTAGCACCATCTGGTCCGGTGCTGTTAGCGCCGGATCACGGGTTGGGTGATAACAGGAAATCCACATTCCCCATTGGATCCCTTGGACCCCATGGGGCATTTTCAGCGCAATGACCACGCGCTAATAACGCTGGCAGTAATCGCTACGAAAACGGCACTCTAAATGGGATTTAAATGCGGCAATATTAGCGTTACTGCCGCAGTTAAGGGCTACCACCCAACTCATGATCAGGCCCCAAGTGACCTTGAGGTTAACGTAACATAATAGATTATATTTTGCTAGCTTTGCAATTCAAAGTATGTAATTATTTTCAGGGTAACCTGTCAAGAAAACAGATGATATTATAGGCATAGGCCCTTAATTTAAATTCAATCGGGTTATCTTTAAGCCCTGGGGCCTCCACTCATGTCATTTATGAATTATGATGGCATCTGTGCTGCTTTTCACTCTGTTAGACAATGAGTAGTTCAATTCCATGTTCACCTGTATGGCATGCCATCCAAATCAACCTACTGCATGTGGTATGTCACAGATATGTTTGCCTTGAAAATATACAGGCCTCATCAGGAGTTGGGCAGTATCCCGACTGGGAAACCGCCCAACTTTATTTGCATTAGCGCCCACCCGTCCGGCGGTATTACTGCCAGATCACGGGTTGGGCGCTAAACGATACTCCCCATTCCACATTGGGCCCATTGGACCCAATGGGGAACTTTTTGTGCAATTACCACACGGTAATACCGGCAGCGGTAATTGTGCCAAAAATGGGAATATTTTTGGCAAATTTACCCCGAGCTCAGAGATGGAGGTAAATACGCCAGACTCGTGATAGGGCCAGACCTTAAATGCGGCAGTAATACCGTTACAGCCGCATTTAAGGGCTATTGCCCACCTCGTGATGATGCCCACATTCTTTCTCACATTTTTCTCAAGAAAAGGGTCTCTTTTTCTAATTAAACACACACTAAGTACTTGATTTTGGTTGTGCATATTGAATTTACATTATTTAAAGGTTATGCATGCAAACACATGTTTACCCTTAATATGGAAATATTATTTGCATTTTTGAAGCCCCATCTTTAAATTTTTACAGTTCATATATAGGTTACAACAGACTACTACTAATAATCAACAAATAATAAATAATAACAAATGCAATTGTACACCCGGCAGCCAGGTGCTCTGTTGACTTAAAAGGGTCTGTCAGAACCATAGCAGAGCTATCCGCCCCCCAGCCTCCCACCACTTTCCCTCCTTCAAGGTACAGTTTCTATGTTTTTTTCTCTAACCACGCTGCTGACAGTGGTGGCTCTAACACACCTACACATGACATCACAACTCTTTCCCAGAGAGAGTCCTAGATTCTCAGACTTTGTTGTTGCAAAAAATGTAGCACCCTAATTGACAGAGGGCAGCGGCGCACAACCTGTGATACCCCAGAGCTTTTGAACTGCGACTCCATGACCCCTCACCATTGACTATGCCGGATAAGACTGGGGGGGTTAGTAGTACAAAACATCTGGCAAGCCAAAGGTTTCAGACCCCTTGCATAGGGCATCCGAGTGTGTGCATCATAGAAGGGCACATTCAGATGCCCCTTTTTCACCCGCTTTGCTTAGTTGGGCAAGTAATTGGGTGTGTCTGCACATTTCAATGTGCACCCCGAATTCACAAATGGGATGCACTTTGAAATGCACAAAATCGAAGGCATTGCCGTGCGTTTGTTTGGGGGGTGCGGGAGGGGGTGAAAAGCATAAGAGGTTAACCTTTGAACCTTTCACGCGTTTCTTTGGTGCGGAAGAGCAGCAGTATGAGCACCCGCTCTCCCACTTGCATTTCTATCTTTCAAACAAGGATAAGAAGCCTTGTTTTTAATTTTGTGCAGTATTTCACTATGTGTTACTGTGAAATGTACTTGCAGTACCCACGTGGTCACAACTCTTGTTTTTCGAATAAATATGATTACACGGAGAAAGCAACACATAAAGTGATATACATGTGAGTAACATACTGCAAGAAACTAGTGACACCAATATCATGAGTGACCCAAGTTCCTTATTGGTAATACATTAATCTATAATCTGAAGGATGCAATAAGGTAACCACACACTTTTGATGTGCCACATAACAATTTTGTTCAAACTTTAGCAACACTTGATATTGAGTATCTTTACAAATGTGATTGAATGCAGCATAAAGAAATTAGGATCCAGGTAAACCAAAGAAAAATGCTGTCACTCTCCAGAATACACTTCTATCAGGTCATCCCCTTCTAGAGGAGGTGGTGCATCCAGGTCCAGCTCCAGAGAAGTGGGAAAACATAGCTTCGAGAACTTTCTAGATAAAAACGCTAGCCCTTTTGCAACACCATCTCAAAGTCGCCATGCCTTCTATTTTAGTGTGTCCTTGGGGATCTGTAATATTAGAGGCCCTCCTTTAAAGATAGCCCTCAGAAGACGGTTAAGGATTATATTTTTAACAATAAAAGACATTGGATCTGACCTCATCTTCAGATTCATGGATTCGCTATAATGCCGAAACATGTAGACATCGCTGTCCCAAGGATGCCGATTGGCTCGATGATTGAACATGTGGGTTTCATTATCCCTTTGTCTCCACAGATGATGCAGAGGAGAAAAAAACAGCCCCCCCCTGAACATAAATACATACTGGCATGAACCTATGATCCTCACCTGGGGCAGCTAGGTTTACAGCTCTAACGATGCACAATCTCTTCTCACTCCTCTCTTCTCAGTGGGTGGGGGCGGTGGGGTGCTGCGGGGGCTCAGAGTGTTTGCTGCTAGAAGTCTTGAAATAACAGTTCCTTTGGTCAGTTACAAGCTCTTCATTGTCCGCAATCTGAGTGTGTGGCCAGAGTAAAGTCTAGGCAAACAGGCCTACAGCTGTAGCTGGGCATATAAAACGGTGCATTGGTATATGTCCCATGTCTCTGGATATGAAGCTGCGCTGAACATAACAGACTGACCCTGGGAAAAGGAGGGCACTTGATTATCTCCTGGGCACATGCATCTGTTCCTGGACACGTGAATCCGTTTTTTGGAAAATATGTAGCAGCAGATGAGTTTCTATATTATTATATGTGCCAGTTCCTGACACATGAGGCTGTTCCTGGATACTGATATCCGTATCTGGACAAGGAAAACTGCACCTCGCTGCAGAAAACTCTGGATGGACATAGTGAGTGGTGGGTGGACAGATGAAGCTTTACTTGGATATATGCTGTCTGTACCCTGCTATACCATATTATCACCATGTCTGATGTATGGCTAGTAACTAAAATAGTCTTTTATCCGCTTTTGGGGGGAGGCGCTGCAGCAATGGACTTTCACTTGATGGAAGTCATGGCAAGTATTGGAGTATTTATGGTCAGCAATTGCAGAGAATGCCCCCTATCTTCCATACCCTCCAAGCTTCCTTTTCCCATGCCGGGAGTGCTTTGGCGCACGTCAGGACAGGGGACAGAGAGGTCAAACCCTATGTCTACATGGAGTTGGTTTCCAGCTTTGCCCACCTTGCAGCGGTGATGACGCATAGAGATATTGGGGCAGAGTAGCACCTGATGCTGTTGCCCTCCCCACAGATCTCTAGGGTGGACCATGTGCTGTCAGATTATCTCAGCATGGTGCAGGAGTGTAGATTTCCTTGCCTCCCGCTACACTGTCTTGCTCTCTCTGTTTTACTCTAGGTTCCCAAACTATTAGCCTGGGTTTGGATCCAGTAAGAAGAGAGTGTTCCTCATGACCTTTCTGATTCCGTTCATTCCTCACGTTCTTGGGAAAATTAAGTAGAAGGGGTCCGTTGTAATTTTGGGCCATAGATGCATGTTTCTGTTATTACATGATAGCCTTTGATGGGTTCTATGAGACTAGAAGTGACAATATTTCCACCTCCAAGAGCTGTATCTCCTCAGCCATTCAGCGGTGGCTGCTCATCGGCCTCATAGACCAGCTATGTTACAGCATATGTCAGCCAATGGAGTTATGTTCATATGTTCATGCCTCCTATATTAAGAAGGGATTCCATGCCTGGGGATGCATGGCTGTGGACATCCTTTACTTTCTGTTCCATTGATTTGGCTGAGACGTGTCATGGCATCTCGGCAGGTGCAGCTTGTACCTATGAAGGCGTCTGAGAGCTTTAGTGTAAGGCGTTATCATAGAATCCGGTGCATTGCGTGTGTTGCAGGAGTTTAACTTGGTCCACCCTCTTTACTAATCTATGCCACCTCCCTGGGATTCTCAGCTAATTGCTGAGGCTCTGCAGCCTTTTTCCTGTGGGCCATTGTCAGACTTTACCTGGCAACTCTTTTCTGCTCTTAGCTGTGGTTATTTCAGCTCAGTATCTCAGGGAGTTAAGGGTTCTCTTCTATCATTCGCTGTACTTTGTTAGTCTCAGAGGGTTTAAATCATCTCCCTAGTCTTTCCCCCTTTGCCCAATGTCGTAATTCCTTTTTAACTTCAGCAGGGGATTGTTTTCCCCATGTTGCACTTGAAGCCTTATTCTCCACATCAAAACCTTACAATTGATGTATGTCAAGCTGTGGATATTTATGTGTGAAACACATATCCAGTGTGGTTGTGAGAGTGGACGGTTTTCCACTTGGGAAATGTGATATCTGACTGCACCAGGGTTTTGGAGCTGCATTTGGGACTTGCCATCTTTCTTGATCTAGTGTGTAACTGTAAAGGACGAGACACCTACACTGGCCTTTTCATAATAAATGT
The DNA here is from genome assembly GCF_040938575.1 of Ambystoma mexicanum. Lineage (NCBI taxonomy): Eukaryota > Metazoa > Chordata > Amphibia > Caudata > Ambystomatidae > Ambystoma > Ambystoma mexicanum. The sequence continues at coordinate 824,594,563 of NC_090921.1, forward strand.
GCCACTGTTCCTGATTGCTCACATTGGTGACATGGTTATGGGAAAGGCTCACTGGGACATTATGTGCCTATGTATTGACATTTATAGGAACTGTGACTGTTGTGACAGCGGGATGGCGGACCCTTCTCAACCCGGGGCAGGAGGCCTACCAGTGTGTATGCCAGAGCCAGTCCTTCCTCAGAGGTGGGGGGAGGGATTTGGAGGGATTTGGTCTTTGTCTCCCCTACATGGGCTTGACTACAGTTGGCTACAGTTGGCAAGTAGCATTTGTTATCACCCCATATCTGCCACACCCTGTTTTGGCCTGTGTTCCTGTTCTTCTCTTCCAGGACTACAGAGCCCAGAAGTCCTTGAAGTGGATGAGGGAGCATGCAACACACCATCCACAGAGCTGGTGGTGAACAGCAGGGCAGTGGAGCTATAGATGCTGTAGAACAGCAACCAAGAAGCTTCAGACCACACACACACGAACCTTGAAATGATGTTTGTTGTGGGCCGCCATTGCAGAACTTCGGTCTTCCCACAGTTGAGAAGGGTGTGGGACTTAAGAGGTGCTTTAAGGCCTCGCTCCTGTAGGACATGATGCCGGGGAAAGAACACAGTAGCGAATGGTCTGGGGAACCACGTGGGCGCCAGGACTAATAGGAGGGGGAGGAGGAGTATAAAAGGGGACATAGGAAACATGGCAGTGTGGGCTGTGCAGGTGGGCTCAGGGGAGGAGAAAGCAGTTTGAGAGACCAGACGCATTAAAGATGGTGCAGAGGAGCATGGAGAGGGCGTGTGCAAGGTGAGATATTGGTTGGTAAGAGAAAGTGGTACTTGTGTGTGAGAGTGTGTGAATAGTGAATAATGAGAGTGAGTGAGACTAAGTAGTAGTGTAGGGAAGTGAGGCTGAGTGAGAAAGTGTGAATGAGAGTGTGCAAGGAGGGTGAATCGGAGAGAAGGAGAGTTGGCATACGGAGTGAAGGGCCTGTTGAATAAATGGGGAAATATTCCAAGCTTATTCGAGCTATTGTGCACTGTGAATTGTATAATGGCTTTGCTTACAATCAAACATATTTCGTTCAATTAATTTTAATAGACATCCAAATTGTCGCAAAATTACATTTTAGAAAAGGAGTCTTATGCCAATTTTGAATTAATTAAACTCAAACATAACAAGCCACCATTAACTAACTGGTGCATGTACACATTTTTCACCTATACAAGCTCTGTCTAGGCTTGATCAAATTATTGATAGATTATATATCCATTACAAAAGGAAGATTATTTTAAACACAACTCTACATAAATTAATGTGAAAAATAGAGAAGAAAACACAAGAAATAGAAATAATAAAATGTTGACTTTAAAAATAAATGGAAAACATTCATGATTTAGCAAGTTTTATCATTTAACGTTCAACCAATCTTCATGTTCAATTGTTATTCTATTTCATTTCTCAAAATTAGATTCTCATGAAACCATTAATGGAAAACTTAACTAAAGATATTTGAGGTTGTTAGACTTGGTTCATTAAGATTATGATCTTTCACTTGAGAGTAAGAGGAAAAATAGAAGAACAGTGCATAAGGCATATAACATATGAAATTGATTATTCTAGACTGAAAACCAAATCATGATTGTTCTGTTTGTCATGATATTCTTGTTGTTGAATTAATCTATGTGTATTAGATATTTAGAATGGCTTTCCCTTTGTCAGATCGATATATTTTACAACCAAAATGAAACAAAAGTGTAAGTGTACAACTAATCATCCGTTTATTCCAATACAATTTTACTTAGATTAGTTCTTCCAATACCTGTAAAGTGTGTTGTCCACTATCTGTCAATTTTTCAATTCCGTTATCACTTTTGTACTGGCATCCCCTTTGTGGCTCAATATCCTTTGAAGCAGATCTCAACTATGTTTCAATTTAGTCTGTTAAAAATAAATGTAGTGATGTCATGTATCGCTTGAAAGTAAACCCAGGAGAAAGAAGGAACTGTAAACTTTTTCATTATGGCGCTTACCTTTCAATAGGCTTTTATAAAGTTCTGTTCATTACAAGCTGTGTTCCGTGTGGTTGATGGTGGTCACCATTAATTAGCGTAATTTATGGTAACAACGTCATTGGTTATGACATGATGACATCACACATGATTTGCATTACGTTTACCTTTATCACTATATAATATGTACAACCTGAATGCAAACTTGACAATGATAATGTTGCATATCATGCTTAATCCACGGCAATGCCGTCTTTCTTTGATGTTGTTGATCACCTGGTATAGTCTTGTTAAAACTTGAAGGTGTCACATGTACAAGTGACAGTGTACGTCTAATAATTTCCCAAGTCCTTTAATTCTATTTAAAAATACTTGGGTTCTGTCTACAGTATGTATTGAATTGATTTCACTATATGTTATACATGACCTAAATGTAAAAAATGATAATGTTGAAGACGCAGTGATAGCAACCTTCTTTTATGTTGTTTATCACTAGCTAAAATCCCAGTGAGACATGAAAGTATCACGTATACAACTGACGGTGTATGTCTAAATTCTATGTCCCATATGCCATATTTAGTCAAATTATTTATTACATAATTGTTGCATGTTTGACTTTACGTATCATATATTGGATTGTGAACCATGTTAAATGGGCTAGAAACAGCTTATCTCCATTGCGACTCTGAGGATGTGTTTTGAAGATGTCCTACACTACTTCCTGAATGTGAGGTTGTAACTATAAATTATGCAATATCCTCCTGAATGTGAGATTGTAACCATAAATTATACAAACATTGGAGCATTGCCATATTATCTCATGTATATATATTCGATTGAGATTATAAGAATACTGGAATACAATTCCTGTACACAAAAATCTAGTGTATTTCTTGAAGTAAACATATAGCAATACCTAAGTAGCATCAATTGTCAATTCTTAAAGTTATTACACAGAGCTTAATATAAAAACACTTGCAACTTGTGATCTGAATTCAGTCCATTCACAGTACTGCATAGTGTACATATCATTTTTGCTTCTTGTTGTCTGAGAATCTTCTCACAACCTCATCTCCCCTAAATTGTTTCATCGGGATATGTTTGATTACTATAAACATGATGTCTTCTTCGTTGTCCATTTCATGATCATGTAACCAATGTTCCTGCAATGAAAGTTTTCGGTCTGTTGTTGTCAAGATGTTCAGGTGTTCACAGATCCTATGTCTCAGTTCTCTAATTGTACTACCTAAATAACATTTATTGCACATACAATTATGCAAATCATATACATGGTGCAATAATTTATCAGTTCCTGAATGTAAATCTTGTGATTATCCTTAGTGACAAAGGACAGCAGAGAGCTATGTACTCACAGGAACCAGTTATGGGGCCTAAGAAAGACAGTGACATGAAACCTGAGACTCAGGGAAGAAGAGAGAGTCCACCCAACCGGTCCACGAAACAAAGACTAGGCCAGCCTTATGGGTAGACCAGGGAACTTCCTGGCCATGTCCATGTCTTGAGGTAATTAAGTGTCATGCCTGCAGGAAATAGGGCTATATCACCAAGTTCTGTCTGAACCCAAGGAAGAATTTATGGAGATAGGGCCCTTGAACCCAAGGTTACAGACACCTCTTGAGGAAATTACCCACAAAAGGGAAGCAGAACTAACCGATCTAGAATACTTCCCCAACTTATTTGCGCATGAGGAAGACATACTGAATCAGCCACCTGGACAGCTATACTGCAGATGAGGCTGATCTGAAGTGTCATATACCTGTCACGTTCCAGAGCATTCTAGATAAATCCCTATTGGACTCAGAGGACTGCCATTTGTGCCAATATAATAACCTATGAAGAACTACACCCTGGGTCCCTGTCGTCGATGATATGCATACTCAGAGACACAGGTTAAAATCCACAAGCCATACAGCCAGGTATTGGAGAAGCAGCTATCCATGTCAATGACATCGTGACAGAAATCCGGAGACAGTTCCATTAGGGATAGATTTTCCCTTTTTTTGTCCTCCGTCTCAGGAAGCTGCAAGGAGAGAAAACATCAGACTCTCTTGAGAAGGTAAGAGAGCAGAAAGAAGGGAAATGAAGGACATAACATCAAGGTGAGGAGTACAAGAGCATGATAGGTAGAGACCAACTGAGACCTGGGTGACTGCGACGCATGACTTCTTAAGATCTTTCTTCTTGTGGGACCCTGGTTTAGGATCCACATAGAAATTCCTAGACGGAGTAAGAGAGATAAGGCAATTGCCTTCAGGCCTCCCCTACTAGCCAGCCACATCATAGATAGTAAGGGTTTGTAGAGGAGGTCCCAAATGAAGCCTGCACTCCAGTCGCCCATTTTGATGTACCAGGAACTTTCACACCAAAATAGGTGACATATGATGAGCAGATAAATCAGCAGAGAGCCGCAGTAGGGCTCTGCCCAGTACCTATTAAGAGTGCAACGCCTATTGAAGTACCGATACCAAGAAAACCATGGACAGTAAGGTATCCATTAAGGAAATCTTACCAGCAAATGAGACGAAATGAAGATTGCCTAAGTACAGCCCCGGAAGAAACCAAAAAGGTCTTAATGGAAGACGAATGGTGATGTCATGAGGACCCGGACTGACGTACAAATAGACGAAATGACAACCCGAGAATGACGCTCAGAGACGAAACGCCATGAATAAGGATATTGTGAACCTAAAAGGGGAGAACAATGTTGAAATACAAAGAAGCTTAAGTTGTAAACAGGATGAAGATATTCAGCCAGCTGACACCTGTACATATGCTTCGAACTGCAAGAAAGGTAAGAAAACAATGCGGCTTGCAATGCTAAGTAGAAGAATAGTGCAGCAAGCACCGTTATACATAATCTACCTCAAAACGAAGCAGAGTATTATAAGTGTTATTCCACTTTGCAAACGAAGCAGAATCAACCCAGGTTACTAAAGGCCGAATGCACAAAGATTCATATTCTAGTAAAACGAGAAGAGACGCTGAAACGAAACTTGGCAGATGCAACTCGTGCCAGGAAAGCCAAGGTCATACCAATAGAAGGAACGAACAGTAGCTACATATAATTGAAACTTAAGAACAGAATATCCTGTCTCTGAAAGGTCAAGATAAGGAGGCGTGGGCAGGTGGCAAGCGGAATAAGAATCAAATGCACAAATTGAGAGAAACTAGACAAATTCACGGTGTGGAAAGCACGTGGGCAGCCAAGCGAGGAGAAGCACGGGCTCACACCTACTCTTGGCATCCGCCCAGGAAGAGATATCAGAACTTTTCCAGACAGAAGATGCAGTTTCGATGCCACTCACAGTAAAAATATTGACACATAGTTGCTGAAGGGATGATTGATTGTAACCTTGATTGGAGAAAGGTTGGGTAACTAGGGGGCACCCTGCACCTGGCTGACCATTCTGCGTGCTGCTAAGCAAAGTGGAAATTTATGCATGGGGTTGGTGCCAACCCAATCACAACGGACCAAATAATCTAGTGTCCTATAGTTAGTAGAACCAATGGGACGTCATACTTTTAGTGACGTCTATAGTAGTCATTTTTGAAGGAAGGGCTTAGATGCCCACTTGACAGTGTTTACCCAATCGCCTCACTCCGTTACCATATATGGATATAGTACCTATATTAAAGTTACCTTTTCCTAACCAATAGAATTGCATATTAACTTTTGAGTGTTATACGTCAATTATGACGAGTTTCAGTATAAATGCTATGATTTGTATCGAGTTCGTTGGAGTTGAAGGGAGAAGGACGATCGCATCACTGCTGATTTCCATAACTCCCCGTTTTTTGTACTTGTCATTAAATGGACTCCCTTTGCCAAACCATTGAGTTGTCCTTATTGATTGATGTTGGAGTAATAAATCTGCACCCCCATCCATCTCAAGGGTGCAGCTATCTCATCTTAAATTACTTCAGAGCAAACCTCGGCTCTATGGGCCGGCTGGGAGTCTCTGGAGTACACTTGGTAGCAGAGATTGATGGTTTATCGATTATCGATTATTGATTAGAATAAGACACCCATTGACCGTCGACATAAAGTAACTCTAGGTCTTCGGCAATATCAGGAGTCCTTTGCCATTCGGCTGAGTAGACCGTGAAGTTCCCCGTAGACAGTGGTAGTGTAAGAAAAACTGCAGACCAGGGCCTGAAGGGACCCGTGTTCCCCACGCTATCCCTTGCCATTCCTACGGGCAGCTGAGTGGGTGAAAAGCCGAAGAAGGCGGTAACAAAGGCAGTGATCCCGATGGTCCAGAGAAGAAACATGAGAACCGTGAGTAAAAAAGATTTAATGTTTTGGCAAAAGTGCATGCCTTAGAAAAAGTAAAGGGAAAAGGTAACGGAGGGAGGTGGGAAAAACAAAATACAGTTAGAAGTAGAGAAGAATGTATATATCTAAGGGGATAATGGCTCGAGAATAATTAAGTAAATAAAGGTTACCGGGGAGGACACTCGAGAAGAGAGAGGGTACCTGGGAAGACACCCGAGAAGTCAGAGGATTCGCCTTATTCCTATGCTTTTAATACAAGCGGCTAGAGGAAATGTGTACCCAGAGTCCCAGCTAAAGGGGGAACGATTAGACTACCACAACGGTTAAAGACATCGTGAAAGGGGTACGTTTAGACTCCATGAAGGGGTAATGAGTAGAGGCAGAGATACCTGTGACCATCTGGTGTTCGTCTAGTCTGTTAAGAGTCTGTGTTACATGTTTTTTTTGTGACGTCATACATCGAAAAATTTTCATGGAGAAAACTGAATTAAATTTTATGCGATTAAATAGCTAAGATAAAATGCATATGAATTAATGGTTTTGCGTAAAATAGAAGGTATAAAACTTTGTGAAAATTCGGGATTGGAGCTTGCAGTGTTTGGTGCTCGCTCATATTGCTGGAACTATTTAAGTCACACAAAAGTTTTGACAAGTGTTATATAAGAGGAAAGGGAACAGATTTGAGCAAAGAGGACAAAACTCCACTGACACACGTATGCAAACAGTTGTCGAAACACGCACCCAAACTGAAGAAATACAGTACAGAGTGGGTTAAAGGAACCGCCCACAAGATGTTTATGCCATGGCCACAGGGTGGGTCCTTATCTAAAGCCATCTTGCAACACATGATGACATATTTGCATTCCACATACACAGGCAAAAAGCTAGACAAACGCCTAGCTATTTTAGAACTTTGGAAAATGTATGAAAAAGAGAAGGGAGAGGAGCCGTCAATAGATTGGATACTTAATATATGTTCAGAGGGGGGTGAGACGTCTACCACCCGCCCCATCCAAAACAAAGGGTGAAGAAAGTAAGGATGAGGGTTTATACCCGCTGAGAGAGTTTAAAGAAGCCACGGGGTACAGAAACCCGGCATATGAGTCACCTACGCATCGTAGCGATGAAAATCAAGGGAAAGATAAGGAGAAGGATATTGCCTCCATGGTCCCAAGGGAAAAGGGGAGACACAATGACGGAAGAAGGGATCAAGCACAGACAAGCACATCTCTCCATAAAGAGAGAGAAGGGAAGAGATGGAAGGGAAACGAAGAAAGTACTGATGAGATAGCATTCGCAAAAAACAAATGGATGGGAGGACACATTTTATTGAAACTTGATGGCAAAGGCATTGATGACACGAAACAAAAGGAAAGTTTAGAGGATGTACAGAGAAAGGGAAAAGAGGAGTTGAGAGATGAAAAAATAAGAAAGAAAGACAGACAAAGGCAAGAACAGCTATATCGCGAAGAGCAAGAAAGAAAGCTCAATCGCAAACAAAGAGCAGCAGCTGATCATGACAGACAGGAACAGCAAAGGTCAGAGGAAGAACAAAGAATACGAGAGAAAAGAATAAAGGGACGAAGAGATGAGGAAATTCAAAGGGCAGATGAACGTAGAAATGAAAAGAAAAAGGAAGAAGAAAGAGTAAGAGAAGAGGCAAGGAAGCACAGAGAATTCAATGACGACATAGAAAGTAAGCGGAGACAGACGGCACGCGATCTTGAATATCTGGGCAGAAAGGTTAGAAAACCCGCTCCAGTAGTAGATTGGGAAGACATAGAAGATTTTTTTCCTGCGTATGATTCAGTACCAGGCACGTCTAGGGCAAATATGGAAGATGACTTTGACACTAGAAGATCGGAGAAACGATCGATAAAATATATGATGAAATGGGGCTGGAACAAACACCCCGAGGGGAGGGGGAAGACAAACGCCTGGAGAGCACCCAGCTCTATGACACTGAGGATGTCACCCGAAGTAGTGGGAATAGGGAACTATCCCTGGATAGATTAAAAATCAGTAGAAACAATGAAGATACAAGAAGCTGCACAAATTGGGGACAATGTCTGACTCAGAAAGGGAGGAGCGCAAGGAAAATAAGGAAGTGAAATGGAGCGAAAGACGACTCCCAAGCAAGAAAGGAATAAGATGGTTAGACACTAGTGAGTTTGTACCAAGGGCATCAGCATCAGCCACACAGTTAGACCGGCATGAAGAAATATCACATGGCCAGAGGGGGATGTCTTCACCGCCCTACGTGGACAGACTTAGGTCCCTACCAGGCAGCCGACGATGCAGGAATATTACCCCTGCCATAAATAGAAGAACCATGAGGGAAGAGAGAGAGAGAGAGCTATAGGGGGAGTAAGACCACAATATATTCCATGGCCACACATGGATCGAGAACATTTGACAAAAATGCTTCCAATGTTGACATCAGGAGCCGGAAAGTGGATACATGAGTTAGAAAAATTGACAGGAGGGAACACGTTAGCTATAGGGGATATCAAAGGTCTCCTAATCGCCTTACTTGGTGAGCGAGCAGACGATGTGTGGGCACGAGCAGGCTACACTGGTGTAACCACAATTAATACCTCGCATGACGGAGCTCCATTTAACAATTGTAGAGCCGCAGTATGGAAAGCTATACCAGTTCTATACCCAGATACCTCCGATATGGGAGCTATAATGACACGAAAAATCTGAGTCTGAGGATCTGTTAATTTATATACAGAATTTTCAAGACGCATGGGTGCTCGAGACTCATGAATCTTGGACGAAATCTATACCTGTGTTCTACCATATATTGTGCCAAGGGTTGCCAGAGCCGGTGCAGAAACAGCTAAGAAATTGGTGGGAATTGAGGCCAAGACTTGGGCTGAAATACAGCTGACCATAGCACACTATTGCAGATTGCTGCAAGAAAAGTATCGCAAAAAGGAAGCTGCACGTAAGGGTAAGGAAGCGAAATTGGTGCAGAAGAAATTGTCAAAATATGCTCTTGAGGGAGCCATGATAACTAGCACAGCTGAATCAAGCAACAGGTGACTAATCCACAGCAGAATAATCAGTGCAATACAGAGTTTTACCCCAGGAGAAGAGGATTTAGGGGAAGAGGATGGCAGAGCAATCAGGGAGGATTTCAAAATAATCCAGGAGGTTTTCAAAATATCAAAATGGTACTCAAGATAGTTCAAACGGGCAAATGATCCGACCACAGCCAGTATGTTGGTGGTGTGGAATGACAGGGCACTTAGCTCACACATGCAGAACCCAAAGCATGATGTAGCATGGCCTAGGAACAGGAGCAGTCATGGCGAATCCACCTGCAGTTTTACAGCAGGGTATTGCACAGAATCACACGGTGCAACACCAAGCGCCAGGGGCACAACAAGTCATGCAAACTCAGAGCATGGGGAATTTTCCACAAGGGCAATCCCAACAGGCACCATTGCAACTATCGTAGACGATGAGCACAGGGCAGACCACAAACCCTGGAATGGGAAGTAACAATGGCAATGGGGGAAATCCACCAGTACACAGTGGGCCAAATTTGTATATTGAATATGACAGCTTAGTGGAAACCATGATGTGTTCTGTTCTATCAGTGACACCAGACCCTCACAGGGAACCTAGGGTGGATGTCGTTATAGGGGATAAGGAATATTCCTTCCTAGTTGACATGGGTGCAACATGCTCGTGCATACCTGAAGGCAAGTTTTCCTTGTCCGGCGAGGCCATAAATACTCAAGTCATGTTCCCTTCACAAATGCACTTCCAGTCTCCATAGGAGAATGTGAAATGAATGTGCCTTTACTATATTCATGTCAGACACCAGTAAACATTTTTGGTTGAGATTTAATGACAAAGTTAAACATGACAATCTCGTTCACGGAGGAGGGCATAATATGTTCAACTCCAGGAATGCACTATTCAAATGTATGCAAAATGATCAGAGCGTACACAGGACACACAGCCAGGACCCTATGACGTAGGCCTTTTGAAGGGGGTTGGAGAAGTGAAGATTAAATTGAAACCAGGAGCAATTCTACCTAAAGCCCGACAATATCCTATGTCCAGAGAGGCAGATTATGGGATTTTTAAGACAATTTCTGCAATGATGGAACAGGGCATTTTAATGACGTCAGAGTCGTCATGCAATACCGCAGTTTAGCTGATCAAAAAATCAATGGGAGGGTCTTGGAGGCTAATTCAAGATCTAAGGCCAATAAATGATATTGTTGAGGCTGAGTTTCCTCTAGTCTCTAACCCGTCTACAATTCTATGTAATATACCCGTTGAGGCAAAATATTTCATGGTGATTGACTTGAAAAATGCATTTTTCTCAATTCCATTGCACCATGACTCACAAGATCTGATGTCATTCACATTCAGACAGATGCATCTGAAAAGCATAAGACTACCCCAGGGGTATTGTGAGTCTCCATCTATTTTTAACAGAGTCCTGCAGATAGACTTGAGCAATATTGCACTAAAAAGTGGCGTTCTGCAATACGTGGATGACATCTTAATTTGCAGCACCACAGAAGAGCAATGCAGGTACGATTATGTTCAGCTATTCACTATACTGGCTGTGAAAGGTTATACGGTTGACAAGGAAAAGTTACAATATTGCCAACAAGAAGTGTTGTACATAGGCCAGCTGATCTCACATGAAGGAAAGAGAGTGACCCCAGAAAGGGCTGAAACCATACTGAACACGGCCAAGCCACACATGATAAAACAGATGCAGAGCTTTCTAGGCCTATGCAACTACGTTAGGGCATGGGTCTTCGACTATAGCTCTTACACTAAGCCTTTACTTAAGGCCCTAAAGAAGGCCCAAGTGACGAAAGAAAAGACTGAATGGTCTGAGACCATGGAGAAAGGATTTGCTGAACTCAATGTGAGTATTATGCACAGCACCAGTTCTAGGGATCCCCAATTATGCAGAGGAATATGACCTATTTTCACACACGAATGGCAGCTTTATGACGGCAGTGCTCACATAGAGGACCATGTTGGGGTACAAGCCCCTGCCATACTACAGTGTGAATTTGGACCCAGTAATGAGAGGTAATTTCCTGTGCGAACAAAGTTTGGCTGCCAAAGTGTTCACCATAGAGAAGGCTACAACCATTATGATGGGATGCTTCATAACGTTGTACTTCGAGCACTCACTATTTGCCATTCTAGAGAAACCAAAGGGCATGTTGACATCTCAGAGAGCTTCTGCTTATGAAGTGATCATATCAAATCCATTGATTAAGGTAGTCTGATGTAAGATAGTGAACCCAGCTTTGTTTATAGCAGAGCCAGTCACTGAAGGAGAGCCAACACATGACTGTGCAAATTATGAAGAATTCTATGATGAAATCCCCAGGGTGAAAGAAAATGCCTTGGCTGGAGGAGAGATTGTCTTCATTGACGGGTCTTCGAGGATCGATCAAAATGAGGGACAAAGATATACTGCCGTTGCTGTTGTGAAACACACAGCAAATGGAGAATTTCGAGTATTTATTAGTGCACGAATACCATCTCATTATTCAATACAGGCTGCAGAATTATTAGCGTTGATACTCGCCATTGATAATCACGCAGACCAGGAAGTAACAGTGTACAGTGTCTCCGCCTATGTGACGTCAACAGTGCACACAGGCTTAGCACGCTGGAAAAGGAGGAGCTACCTCCAAGCGGACGGCACACCAGTGCAGCATGCAGCCTTATTGGACAGGCTGATCAAGGCACTACAGCACACAGTGGGCATAGCGGTTGTGAAATGCGCCGCCCACACGAAGGGGACAGATTTTATCTCATGCGTAAATCAAGCAGCAGACACGGAAGCCAAGCGTATGTCATCCAAAAATGAAACGATCATGGAAGTGGAAGTTAGCCATGCCAACGAGCGAGTGATGTTTACACAAACTGCACCTGAAAGTTACAGTAATTTGGGGCAAACACAGCTAATGGAACTCCAAGGGGAGGTGCCACAGGAAGAGAAGAATATTTGGAGACGCTGAGGGTGTTCTTTAAACCCCTTTGACAGCTTGTGGTGACAAGACAGCACTGGTAAACCAGTAATGCCTGTAGCCTATTAAAGATAGCGCTGGAGCAGTTACATTATCCAGAACATATGACAAAAGAGAATCTAGCAGAAACGCTCGCTGAAGACTGGTTCATACCGAATTTAGCTGAGCACATTGCATTCTTTATAGTGAACTGTATAATCTGCCAGCAATTCACGGCTGGAAACACATTAAAAGTAATGAGAGGAGTCATCCCAAGGCCAAATGGGCCTTTTCAGCACTTGCATGTCGATTACGTCGACATGATTCAAGTATGTAATGGGTACAGATACTTAATTGTTGTGGTGTGTCCATTCTCGAGATGGATTGAGGCAGGTCCATGTACACACCCAGACTCTACCTGTGTGGCCAAATTTTCTGTGAGAGAGGTGTTCCCCAGGTAAGGGGTGTGTGAAGTCATGAGATCAGATAACAGAGCTAATTTTGTAAACGAGATATTTGAACAGATTAGCTTGCTGCTTGGTATAAAGCACAAGTTCTCATTGGCGTATCATCTGCAAGGTAACAGGACTGTGAGAAGCTCAATGGCTTGTTAAAAGAAAGGATAGCCAAGTTGAAACTGACTATAAGAAAGGGATGATTGCACTGCCTTCCTTTGGGGTCTGACCATCATCTTACGCCACACAAGATAGCCACAGGAAGAAGAATGAGAACTCCCTTGACACCTCAAGATGGAGCTAGATGTGATGCCCGGTCAACAGGAGAAATTTTAGGGTCTGAAATGCAAAACTATCGGAACTGCATGACATATTGCCTTACTGTAATTTCAGTCCAGCTGCAGCGACGACGAAAAGGGTGCAGGGCAGAACAGAACACAGAAGGAGATACTACAATAGACCAAGTTCAGGGTTTACGTGTTCCATCCGTCTTCCCTGGAGACACCGTCCTTGTGAGGAACCATACAAGGAAAAAGTGAGACGAGCCAAGTTTTAACGGTCCCTTCACGGTGGAGGACTGTACCCCATCCGCAGTGAAACTACAAGGCAGGAGAGCTTGGATTTATTTTGGCAATTTCAAACCCTACATCGGAGAAGGTCCCCTGCCTGCACCCCAACGAGGGGACTCGACGAGCAATGGGGAAGAACCACAGCATGTGCAGACGAGATCTATGATTAGGAAAAAGGACGCATGACCAGCCAGACAAATACAAATAACTTTTGCAAAGTGTGGCTTAAATTAGACACTTCCTCTAAGCAAAAAAAAAAGGGGATAAGGACATAAAAAACAAACACTCTGTGCATCCTAGTTGCACGGTGAAGAAGAAAAATTGCACGCATAAGACACAACATAGCCTGTGAACTTTGAACTTTGGACTGAGGCACACTTAAGCCTTGATGAGAAAAAAATATGCCAAATATTTACTGAGGACACTTACATTGGAAGCAAATACAATATCCCAACTCATTTCACACTAAGACCCTATTCAAAATCACTTATGGTGTCCTGCAGTAGCGACATCGCCAAGGATGTGGTCACCTATTTTGATCTAGTACTAAGATCATACTCATCATTGGTTGGGATGCTCACCAATGTCACTGACTTTCTTCAAGATCCTCAAAACTAAAAGACAATAAGAAGACTGCTTACTGTCATTGCCGAACAATTTCTCCTACTCCCTAAGTACAGTGAGGAGAAACCAAATGTCCCAAACACAGAAGGAAATAAATTAGCTTATCAACACATTGTTCTTTTGCATAATTGAAGATTGTCCAACTCTTGTCGGAAGAACAACAGACACACTCACGTTTCTTCGAGACCCAGCAAATACAGAACATTTAAGCAAACTTTTAAATAAAATCGTGATCCTAGTCGCACGCCACGTGACCGGACAGTGCAGGTATTGTTTACATCAAGGAGAGAACATATAATCCTGAACCTCAGCAAGACATGGCGAATGTCCCTGTCAGCAGAGGACAGCAGATTGGCCCACAACATCCTCTTTCGCCTAGTCACTGACGTTCCAGAGCTAGTGGGGAGACCGATCGATGGTGACGTCCTCACATTCATCAGAGATCCAGCTAATGTTGCACAAATGGGCATGCTCTTGCATGGAATTGTGCTCCAAGTAGAACTCTCTAACCATCAGCAGAATTATCTGAGGAGATTCTGAAAGCCTTCCTCCGAGGGACAGATTGAGGAAACAGTGTAAAGGACTTCACTTATTACATTTGTTGTTATTTTCTCCTTATTTCTTCATACTGATCAGCATATAACATGCCTTCGGCACTGAAGCAAATCCGAGGCATGGACTGGGAGCTTACTTACTTTGAACATGCACAGTAAAAGGACTTACTGAAGTGTTATTTAATTTGATTTTTTCCATAGTCTAGCAAAGGAAATGTATCCTGAAATAAGAGACAATCCGCCACCCGCAAGAGGGGGGACACTTATGGAACACCTGAGACCCTTAACCACAGAGTCCTAAAGACAATATTGTGTAAAGGAATACAATACAACTTTGACATTGGGTGAATAATGAAGATGGGGATCCAGAGCAGCAATCTGATCCTCCCACAGGAGGAGAGACGACCACGCTTCTCTGGGAGTAAATTCTGCCACCTGACATACAGGGGCATAATGTATTTGTGTATTCATTGATGTTGTACTGTCATTAACGATCAGAACTGCATTCTTTATTGGTGCAAAAAGCATTCCAATTCCAGTGCACCCACCTAATGATGCACGCATGAAACCCACAAAAGCACCCAGACCTTACATAGTCATTCCAGTCCCTAGAAGATCTGACGGAGGAATTAATTAACTTGAAATGGATGTGATTAATAATGACACACACACACTTGTGGTAACAAACAGAAAACTCCAGAGGAAGCTTGAAAGTGGAAGAATAGAACCTAAATGCAGATTTGGGGGACAGTGCTTTCATCAGATGGGTGGGGAAAAGGAGTGGTGATTTGCAGAGCCTAGGTGATCATTGGACTCTACGAAGAAACTGTTGACATCGTGCAGAATGGCTGCAAACCATTATGGCCGAAACTTGCAAAACTATTGACATGGGTCGAAGACAGAGGAGAACCCTTGCAGATAGTGCCACTAGAAAACCAAAAATGTTGCTTCAGGAATAATGGCACTAGAAAGATGGGAGAGAATAAGAACTGTGGACGAGTCTTTGACGCTCCAGGAATGGTGCATGGAACTGCAGTAATTATGGATCATTATTGGGCATGCGGACACAAGGCAAACATCAGACTGCTAAGAGACTGGGGAGGTATATGCACAATAGTGAATGTCCACGTTCCAGTATTAGTGATCCTGAAAAGTGACCTGAATATTGACAGTTTCCCGAAAGCAGATGCTCACCTGAGGAAGAAGAGATCTGTTGAACTGATAACTCGGATGAAGAGAGAGAATTACTTCTCTGCTAAATCGGAAAAAGCCTTTCATGCAATCCCATATGAACATAGGCTGTTCAGCCTCACCTCATCAGTGTTCACAACAATTTTTATGCCAAGAATCCAAGTCAGAGTAAATACTAAATGGTTGCAGATAACCAGATGGGAGTTACTGCAGGCAATCAACACAACCATAAAAGTATTCAATGCGATCAAGGAAGAGCTAAGAGCCATCCGACTGATGACTCTTCAGAACAGATATATCCTTGACATGATCACAGCCATGGATGGAGGAGTTTGTGCAAAAAATAGAGAATCATGTTGCACATTTATACCTTCTCACGATGAGGAGAATGGAACCTTAACTGAAGCCACAGGTATGCTGACAAAACTGCAGAACCAGATGATCAATGAAACTGATGAAGTTGATGATGACAGCTGGTTTGGAGAACTGTTTTCATGGATTCCACAATGGATGGCAGATGTATTCAAGTTCTTGGGAGCCCTACTAGAGATGATATTGCTAGAATTTTGTGTTATCAAGCTAATTATCTCGCAATGCCAGAATATTGCGAAGAAAGCCATAGGGATGAAGATCATGATTGATGTCAAGCAAGGATGGAAGCCCAAAGACCTGACTGATGAAGAAATAAGAGACTTTGTGAAGACTGGTATTCATGCACCAGAAGGAACAAAGTTTCTCTATCCCAGGAAGCACAGAAATTATGTGGGAAGATGGGTTTACTGTAGCCCAAATGGACAATGTTAACTAATGACATGGAATAAAGACGAACATGTAAGGACAACAGGAAGCCTGAAAGGAGTAATAAGAATATGGACTCCAAAGAGACACTTCTTCAAACCATCATGTACAGACCCCGAAGATGAAGAAGGAATGAACCCAGGCGATGGAGTGAAGATAAATACAGAAAAATCGAGTAAGTTGAATCCAAAGATGGAGGTGAAAGTGGTTGATGAATCACCCAGAGGGGGGAGTGTAGAGGAGGTCCCAAATAAAGCCTGCACTCCAGTTGGCCATTTTGAAGTACCAGGAACGTTCACACCAAAATATGTGACTTATGATGAGCAGATAAATCAGCAGAGAGCCGCAGTAGGGCTCTGCTCAGTACCTATTAAGAGTGCAACACCTATTGAATTACCGATACCAAGAAAACCATGGACAGTAAGGTATCCATTAAAGAAACCTTACCAGCAAATGGGACGAAATGAAGATTGCCTAAGTATAGTCCTGGAAGAAACCAAAAAGGTCTTACTGGAAGATGAATGGTGACGTCATGAGGAACCGGACTGAAGTACAAATAGAAGAAATGACAACCCGAGAATGACACTCAGAGACGAAACGCCATGAATAAGGATATTGTGAACCTAAAAGGGGTAGAACAATGTTGAAATACAAAGAAGCTTAAGTTGTAAACAGGATGAAGATATTCAACGAGCAAACACCTGTACATATGCTTGGAACCGCAAGAAAACTAAGAAAACAATGCGGCTTGCAATGCTAAGTAGAAGAATAGTGCGGCAAGCGCCATTATACATAATCTACCTCAAAACGAAGCACGGTATTATAAGTGTTATTCCACTTTGCAAACGAAGCAGAATCAACCCAGGTTACTAAAGGCCGAATGAGCAGAGATTCATATTCTAGCAAAACGAGAAGAGACAGCTGAAACGAAACTCAGCAGATGCAACTCGTGCCAGGAGAGCCAAGGTCATACCAATAGAAGGAACGAACCGTAGCTACATATAGTTGAACCTTAAGAACAGAATATCCTGTCTCTAAAAGGTCAAGATAAGGAAGTGTAGGCAGGTGGCAAGCTGAATAAGAATCAAATGCACAAATTGAGAGAACCTGGACAAATTCACGGTGTGGGAAGCACGTGACCAGCCGATCGAGGAGAAGCACGGATTCACACCTACGCTTAGCATCCGTCCAGGCAGAGATATCAGAACTTTTCCAGACAGAAGATGCACAGGCCGGAGTAGTCCCCAAATTCCTGCACTGCTCTTAATATTCTCTTCAGGTATCTATCGGGTTCCCTCACATACAGCATGATGTCATCTGCGTATAGGGTAATCATCTCTACTCTCCCTGATATTGTTATCCCTGCTCGGTTATGCCTAGCTCTTAGGAGGTCCGCCAAAGGTTCTATCACTAATGCAAATAGCAGTCGGGACAACGGACAGCCCTGCCTTGTAGCCCCTCCTAATTCTAGTATCGACGATAGTTTCCCGTTAACACATACCCTCGCATAAGGTTGGACCCATTTGATGAAATTTGATGAAATTTGATGAAATTTGGACCAAACCCGTAGTTGCTTAGGACTCTGAACAAAAAAGGCCAGTACACAGTGTCAAAAGCCTTTTGCATATCTAAGGCGATTGCGGCTCCTTTAAAGTTTTTCGGGATCTTAGCTAATATATTATAGCACTTCCGTATGTTTGATGCCGTGGATCTACCTTGTACGAATCCCGATTGGTCCTCTTGTATCATGTACGGCATCTGAGGGTTCAATCTGGTAGCTAACACCTTTGCGAATATCTTCGTGTCCGTATTTATGAGAGACAATGGGTGGTAAGATTCACAGTCCTCAGGTGGTTTCCTGGGCTTCAGCAGCAAGGTTATGACTGCCTCACGCGTAGTGTCTGGTAACAAACTGATTTCCAGCGCCTCATTCCATAATGAATGGAGATGGGGTGCTATTACTTCTGCAAACTCCTTATAGAATTCCGCGCTCAGCCCGTCTGTCCCGGGAGTTTTCCCACCAAGGAGGGACTTTATAGATTCCTTCATCTCGTGGAATGTCAATGGCGTGTCTAATGCTTCTCTTGTCTCCCCAGAAAGAAGTGTAGCGGGTATCTTAGTTAAATAGCTGTCTAGATCGCTGTCTGTGGCCACATTAAAACAATTTAATAAAAATCGTTGACCCGTCTTCAAGTGTTGTTGTGTTCTTGATGCCATCTGTTACAATGTGAATTGTTTACCAGACATGACATTCATTTTCTACATGATAGACATTTTGCATTATACCTAACATTACCAATGTTAAAGATAGCAAGATAGTGGGGGGCGCTCGAGAGCACGAGTAAGATGGCCACCTGCTAGAGGGGCTCCCGCCTCGGAGAGAACGCTGGTTTGCTTTATGGATGTTTCTGCTAGATATTAAAAAGGATTTGACACGACTGTGCAACACTCTGAGCTTTGTGCATTGGATGTGCTGATCTGGGCGAGATCCGTACCGCTGTGACCGAGAAACAGAGCATAGGGTGGAGGAGCAGACTACAGTGAGGCTGTACGCACAGTACCGCAAATTGGGCTCAGTAGCTGCTGTGCACCCCAGAAGGCTATGGGCCGCCCCACCGCTCTGGCAATGGCAAGCGCAGTTGCGGCTAGGTGCTGATGGATGGGTGACTCGCTCATGGATGGGGAACGACTGCTGAGAGCTACTCCCGCTGAGGTGCCGATGTTGATCTGCTTGCGATGTCCTGGCCAAAGTGCGCAGCCCGGCACTGAAGAGCCCCCAGCAGTCATATGACCGGTATCCTGCCTGACATCGGGTGCACCTAGATGAATGTGTGGATCCTGTGCCACCAACACATATGAATAGACCGGATAGGGTGGCCCTCCTTGAAAAGGAACGCTCAACCTGCATATTGGGCCCCGGGAATTCCAAGAAAGCATGTTCAGAGATGGAGCTGCATAATAGTTGCTTAGTGCCATGCAGCAGTCCTTTGGCATCGCCAATGTGGCTGCAGCACTAATACACTTGTGGTGGGCCTCTGAACATAGTGGCGTTCTATTCTGGAGTGGAATCTAACTGGGCTTGAGGTCATGTGTAACATAGACCCTCAAGTCAAGGAGCAGGCCCAAGTCAAAACATGGAGAACAACCTCATTTGACATTGCGATACACAGAGGTATACCCATGGAAGGGGCCTCGCTGTATGTTCGGGAGGGCTGCAATCACTGTTATGTTACATTTGGATGTGCTACTCATGGAGGGAGATCATCGCTGACTAGGTGTCGTAGAGGAACACATATGTATGTGTGCTGATCACTACTTCAGAAAAAATGTATACGCATATCCTGCCATCACATACTAGATGATGATACATCTTCAAACCCCGCATGAATATGCTCCGATATTGCAGATATGCTTGGGCCTTCCTCTGACTCAGATGCAGACCATACTGAAGAGAGCAGCTCCAAATTTGCAAACACACGCAGGTCCACTAGGTGCCCTGGCAAGATGGATGTGCAGACATAGCTCCAGGCCATCCTGGCAGAAATAAAATGTGTTAGTCAGCGTACTCAGGAGACCAACACCACATTACATGACATAATGAAGGAACTGAAAGATGTAAATAGCCGTATCAACGTGCAGGCTGAGTGCACTACCAAATATTAATGTAGGATCAGTACGTTGGAAGATAATTATGAGTCCCTCTCTACTGAAGTAGACACCACGATCAGGGAGGTCCAAAGACTAGGCACGAAAAGGGAAAATCAAGAAAACAGGTCTAGATGCAAAAACGTTCTTCTGGTTGGTGTCTCAGAGACCACGGCAAGTGTGGACATGGAGGGATTCTTATGCGTGATGTTTCATGACAATCATCAGATACCCACACCCAGAGAATATGCCATTGAGTAGGCACATAAGGCCCCTATTCCGAAACCCAATTAGGGTGTATGGCCATGTATAATAACACTCTCTCTCTTACATTTTCAACACAGCTAGATATTTTGAAAGCATACCGGGCCATTGGCACCATTTTCATAGATGGGTCCACAGTACACATGTTCAACATGATAAACAATGGCACTCATTTGAACCCCCGGAGGATGCCTGGGGTCTCTGAAACAGCATAATATAGTTGTAGCAGATCACATGCAGGAGATGACGGACAAGTCCAACTTAAGCAATGAGGACCAACAGTCACGACGGGGCCCTACTGTCCAAAGTCGCTGGAAAATATTCAGAAGAAAACCCAAAGACCCTGACACGAAGGTGGACAACAGACCCAAAAGATGACACTGCAAGGTAATGGTGTGGCTGGCAATGTATTGGGTGGCTCTGGATGTCGACCACACAGGCCCACGTTTTGGAAAGGACTACACCTCTGCTTAGATGCAATGGGCGTGCTTCTTCGGATGGGAAGATCCCGCATTACAGTTTCGTCTGCCATGGCCGTTCACCCAACATCCATGATGGGGCTGAATAAATACTCATGTCCCAGCCTATGACACAACTAGATAGCTGAAGTAATTTGGCCGCTGAAGACTGCTCTCTTCTCTCTCCATGAGAAACTGTCACGAGATTGATCTGTGTAGGCGTCTCATCCATTGCACCCTTGTAATGTAAAGTTGATTGTTTTGTTTTTTTACTTTCATTTCGGTTCCCTGAGTTTGGGGTTCCTAGTTATGCGAAGGACTAGGATCAAGATCGATTTGGCCTCTCCTATGATCCCTGCTTTGGCTGCTTGGGTGCCTTATTGGGGTCCTACTATTATAGCCCAATGTTATTCACGTTATGGGAGTTGTATAATGAACACCTACCACACACATGCACGCAGGTTGCACTTTCTGTACACTCAGGAGCTATGATGTGTTACACACTGGTATCTACTCACTTTCACACTAAACATGCTTTATACGAGAGACCCCATCTCAACGATTGACCTGCTGCTACTGTTGTGCACATACCACGTGGAACAATGATATATCGAGGGGACTCAAAAGGAAGAAACAGGTAGGGAAATATTGATGTGCTGCATGGCACGCTTCTGTGCATTATGATTAATGAACTGGGACTGGGAAATCCAATTAAAGTGCGTAGGCTTTTGAATTACATGAGAGATAGGCAGGGAGACAAAATCTTCATGCAAGAAAAACATTGGATGCAAAAGAATCAGCAAAACTATTCAGGGGATGGATGGGTAAGGTGGTCCCTGCACCCTATCATAAGAAATGGGTGGTCTCCATTCTGGTTCATAAAAGAGTCCCCCTCAAGGTTTTGAATACTGTAGTGGACAAAGAGGGATGCTATGTCCTGCTTCATGGACTACTATACCAAGGCTGCATCACTCTTATTAATATCTCTGGCCCCACAAATGATTCTCCCGTATTCTTTACGCAAACTTTTGGATCATGCGCACCATTCTTGGGCCAATTAACACTAATTGTGTAACGCTCACCTGATTCCCACGGAGGCGCTGGTCCCGGCTGAACTGTTATAGTCTCTTCAATTGAGAAGCGTAGAGCTCGGATGACTCTCTGGACTGGGCTTCCTCTTATGACCGTCTGGCTTGCAGGGTAAGGTTTCTGCAGGCGGAAGAAAAAAGGGTTAATGACCGTTTGGCTGGACTTCCTCCTCACTAATCGCCAACTCTCCGAAAGTCCAATGTCCTGGTGAGCTCTCACCTTAGGCGTATAAATGCTGGGCTCTCCATCCTGCGACTTATGCAGGGGTGCGTGGGTTCCAGTTACGTCACTGGAGGTCCTCAAAGTCTTTTGTGGCCTTAGAAGTCGCACAGGTGCTGAGATGTCAAAAGGTGATGCCGCCGTTACTGCACGAGCGGATGCCAGTAGGTATAAAGAGTTTATAGTCTTGAAGAGATGGGCACCTTTAATGAAGTCTTTGCATTGTCTTTTTCAGGTGCCTGGATGCTGAGGGCGTGGTCACTGAGAGCATGACACGTGCGGTTGTACGTAGGTATGGTAATTTCAATGACACCTCAATAATGTCCCTTGTTTTCTGTTTTCATATCTTGAGATGTTGCGGGCGTTGTTCGTCCGTTGCCGTTGCACGTGCGAAGTACATGAGTATAATGATCTGTGACCTTATTATAGCACCTCTAACAATGTTCTTTTCTTATTTGCAGGTGTCGGGACCTTGCGGGCGTTTTCCCAGTCGCGGATGCACGTGGGGAAACACGTAAGTGTTAGGCTTTCTTGCAGTCTTTAATGGCACTTAAATAATGTCTTTTCTTGTTTTCAGGTGCCGGGCTGCTGCGGTTGAAGAGATCTTAATACGCGCACAAAAGCAGGTAAGAAAAGTAAATGCGGCCGCCTTCACCCGATTCCTACTTAACAATCTTCTTTGTCTTTACAGGTGCCGTTAGGCTGCTGAAGAGAAGGCCGCGAAGAATCCGTGAAAGCACAGATGGATCAGGTAAGCGAGCGCGGCTGAGAACGTGTTGCAACTTGCTAACCTTATGTTTCTTTTGCTTGCAGGTTCTGCCGGTGTCTGGATTCCTGGATGGTAAGTATAGTTCTCGTGTCTTTCTTCCACAGGTTGCTGAGCTGAAGCTGGAGATGTCACTGGAATGCTGGAGCTGACTCAGTGAGCGTCCTGCTGCAGATGCAGAATAACGCGAAGCACGTTTTCCCAATCGGGTGTGGTTTAAATAGTGTTGGAGTAATTGGGTGTCTTCTTCCTCAGCCTCGCCCAGGTAAAAGAGTTCCTGTGTTCCAGAGCTAAGGAGTGGCACCAGCCCCACCCAGGTAAGAAAGTAGTCCCAGTTCAGGGAATAGTTCCTCCCAGCAAAAGGCTGGGGACTTCATCCTGCCAGCATTTGCAAAGGTGAGTATGCAGCATGGTCTGCTACAGGTAGGTCCACCCAAGCACCCTTGCAAGAATTATGAGGCCGGCGCCCCTGGCGCCGGGACTGAGGTTCCTTATGAGCCTGGCGCCAGAGGCGCCAGGACATGGTCCAAAGGGCCCCAATAGGGGTTTGCTGGAGCCGGGGACGAGGGTCGTGAGCCTGCTTCCGGGGATGCTGGGCTTGACTTGGCTTCTCGGGAGCAGTGCTCATGACAAATTGGTGGAGACCTCAGCGTAGCTCTCTAATGCAAACTAGACTGGCAAACTGCGGCAGGACTTTCCTGGCCCTGGTCGATGAGCTCAATATTACAGATATGTGGAGAGCATTACATCTTGCTCAGAGTGACTACACATTTTATCCGCACAATCATCATAGCTACGCCATATTAGACTAGTGGCTATTACCATCTAATATGGTCGATCAATGTGGCATACTTCCCATGACACTGTCTGACCATGCTCCGGACGTACTGAAGATCACTTTCCCGGACGAATGTAGACAGCCCCCATCCTAAAGGTTGAATTTAGCAACACTATGACACCCAGAATTCATAGAACACTTGGTGGAGACTATTGATTGTTCCTGGCTGTTGAATCGGAATACTGAATTGAATTCTTTGGGATGCTGGGATGCATATAAATCCGTCCTCAGGGGAAAATGAATCTCATGATGGGCATATAAACTTAAAACTTGGACAATACAAGAAACGTCCCTGACTTCTGAATTTCATACAGCTGAATGTATGCCTAAAAGAATAGGGACTAACACAAAGAAAAGGGGGGAATTATCCCATAAGCAGTGAGGAGAGGGATTAAGAACTAGACTAAAACAAGAGGGCCCGCACTGCTGTGGGTTTAATTAATAATTAGTTCGAGTAAAAAGTTATTTGTCAGGGTGTACCACAAGGGTATCACTCAAATTTATAGGCTGTAGCAGACTCTGAAAGCAAACACGGTAGTCTGATGTTTGAAAAACCGTAAAAAATATTTATTTAACAAAGAAATAGTTGTGTAAATAATACATAAACAACTAAACATAAAGCAATATAATAAACATATAAATGCATTTGTTAGATGGTTGGAAGGTTAATAGTCAAGAGACACCAAACACAAAAACCTAAATATAGATTTTTCTTCAAACTTTTGAACAAAGTAGACAAAAGAGAATTCTAAAAGAAACTGGACAACAAAATGCCAACAGTATGGTGGCCTAGATCCCAGCCAATATTCTTATTTATAGCTTATATTGGGCCACTGCACAAGTTTTTTTGATCGCAAAAACCAATTAGATCCATTGAATTAGGAGGCACGCCAGCCTCCAACCAATCCAACCAATCCAGTCTCTCCTAGATGACTTTAACTATGTCATGGAACTATTGGCCAGACAGGTGGCACTTTTGCCGAAACGTGGTCTAATGATGTCAATTTAAATTTACTGTTTATGTCACTAACTTTTGACACGCACACGTAGGCAGACCTGTCAACAAATCGTAGGACATAGAACAATTTTCCTCCTGCCAACTCTTTTGAGAACAACTTGATCAGTGGCTCAATATAAGCCATAAATAAGAATATTGGCTGGGATCTAGGCCACCATACAGTTGGCATTTTGTTGTCCAGTTTCTTTTAGAATTCTCTTTTGTCTACTTTGTTCAAAAGTTTGAAGAAAAACCTATATTTAGGTTTTTATGTTTGGTGTCTCTTGACTATTAACCTTCCAACCATCGAACAAATGCATTTATATGTTTGTTATATTGCTTTATGTTTAGTTGTTTATGTATTATTTACACAACTATTTCTTTGTTAAATAAATATTTT
Source organism: Ambystoma mexicanum (assembly GCF_040938575.1). Lineage (NCBI taxonomy): Eukaryota > Metazoa > Chordata > Amphibia > Caudata > Ambystomatidae > Ambystoma > Ambystoma mexicanum. The sequence continues at coordinate 824,619,730 of NC_090921.1, forward strand.
TTACGGTTTTTCAATCATCAGACTACCGTGTTTGCTTGCAGAGTCTGCTACAGCCTATACATTTGAGTGATACCCTTGTGGCACACCCTGACAAATAACTTGTTACTCGAACTAATTATTAATTAAACCCACAGCAGTGCGGACCCTCTTGTTTTAGTTTAAAAGAATAGGTACTCCACAAAAATCTTTCTCCAATTGGTCCCAAACATTACAGACGCGGAAAGGCCTTTGCAAATGATGGCATTATCACTTAAAGGGCAACAACAAGGCCAAATCATAGAAAAAATCCAAAATACTTAACGGGAGACACTGACAACGGACAGGAGCATCCATTCATATTGTTTTAAATATTATAGGGTTATACGCTACCCCACACACAGGGACATAGAATGTATTCATTCTTTCCAGCAACAAATCAGGCTTCATACAATTACCTAGATAGAGCAAATGGCATTAAAGGCCCCAATTACAGAAGCAGAAGTGTCCATGGCCATTATAGCTTTAGTCCCAGGAAAGGCGTCATGACCAGATGGTCTCCCCATAGACCTCTATAAATCAGTTATCGAGGCACTTGCACTGAGATTAACGGCGGTCTTTACAAAAGCAGATGAAATGGGCTCTCTCCTGAGGTCCACGTTGGGAGCGTACATTGTGGTCTTTCATAAACCAGAAAGGGACCCTAATGAATGTAGCTCATATAAACAGATTTCGCTCATAAAAACAGATGCCAAGATTCTAGCCAAATGTCTGGCTGGATGACTGGAGCACTTATGGCCTACACTTATCCACCAGGCCAAACTGGGTTCATTTTGAACCATCACTCCTCTGACAATATGGGTCGCCTACTACATATCATCTCGAGAAGCTCGGCCGAGGAAGATGTCATTCTCTCCCTCAATAGAGAAAAAACATTCAACAAAGTGAGATGGGACTATATGTTCAATGTTCTTAACAAATTTGGCATCAAGGGTCATTTTACCAAAATGGTAGAGCTCCTCTACACAAACTCGACCGCAATGGTGGTCACAAATGACCACTCCTCTGTGACAGTCCTGCTATATATGGGATCATGCCAAGGATACCCACTGTCGCCTCACTTGTATGCCCTGGCAGTAGAACCTTTGGCTTCAGAATTGTGCATGGACAGGGATCACTAGGGGGAATGAGGCACACAGGGTTTCCTTTTATGCCAATTACCTGCTATTGTACATTGGGGAATGCTCTCTATGCCTCCCATGCACCTGTGAGATCCTACAAGAATTTGGCCCAGTCGCTGAATACAACGTTAATTGGGATAAATCAGAGGTGATGCCATTGCGGACTGACATACCATGGGATCCAAGTGGGGTGGCTCCATTTAAATGCCAACTACAAGCCATTAAGTTCAGATAAGCGCAGATCTTAAAGAAATAGCCAAACTAAATGACCCTCCCATTTTGACTAAGATTGGGAAAGACATGATTAGGTGGAACACACTCCCACTCTCACTTATCGGTAGAATCAATGCGACACAAATGAACCCCATGCCCAAGTTAATATGCTTAGCTACCGATGCATGGAATATTAGCATGTTTCAAAGTGAATTTGCACTGCTGAAAAGTGACTTAGCACTGCTGACACAAACCCTGATTCATGGAACCGTGGAAAGTGTATTTTTGCAGTGCAAAGGCTGGGCAGAGTGAGCACATAGTCATTTTTGCAGTCCAAATGACTTTGCCCGGACTTTGCACAGCAAAAATACACTTTGCACAGTTCCATGAATCAGGGTGTGTGTCGGTAGTGCAAAGTCACTTTTCAGCAGTGCAAAGTCACTCTGAACCGGGCGAATTTTCCATGAATCGGGGCCCTTAGTGTATATGATCCTGTCGCCTCCACCGGCATCCATATTTAGAGACGTTGATAGGCAGTTAGGGAAATTCATATGGCGCAATAAGAAAGCACGGCTGAATATCAATATCTCACAGGCCGCTAAACTTGATGGAGGATTAGCACTGCCATTCTGGCACACCTATTATCTTTCAGCACAAATATGCTGGACCAAGAGATGTCTGAACAGGGAGGATACTACTAGTTGGCGTGCAATGAAGCTAGCCACAATGAACCCTTTACTCCACAGGAGATATTAGCGATCCCGCCTGCTAAATTGCCCAGATCTATTAAGAAACATCCAATTATTGGTCCAAAAATCAGACAATGGCATTGCATGCTTAGGATAACGGCCACGGACATGAGCTGTGTTTCACACTCGCTCAGCATTAGAGCACTCCTGTCATACTGCTTGAGAGACCGACTACATGTCTACAGGACTCACACTGGTAAAATGTTCGGATCATGGATTTGCTCGATGAGAAGACACCATTGCCGTTCCGAGAGGTGCGGGAAGTGCTTGGTCTCGCATGCAACGAAAGGTTACAGCATTGGGCACTAATGCTGATAGTCCTCGCACACCCGATCCAAGTAATAAGAGACCCATCGGTTTGCGAATCAGAATTCGCCAGAGATATTACCAACTGCCTGAAGATTAAGATGTTTTGTGGACTTTGTATACTGAATAATCATGATAGGAACACGACCCTCGCTTGTATGTGGGCTGAAGATTTAGGGGTAACTGTTGTAAAAGTGGTCTCGTACAATTTAAAGAACAGACGGGTTGAATATAAAATAATACAATGAGCTTATCGTACTCCAACCAGGTTATGTAGTATGAAACTGCTGAAATCACCATCCTGCTGGAGAACGTGTGGTCAATAGTCCCAGGAGGACAGCTCAGGGGCAATGTGCTCACCTTGGAAGCAAGACAACACAGAGCAATACTGGTTCCATCCCTGGGTCCGTGCTTAGAAACCTCTGGGTTTTAAGTGCATTTTAAATAACCTATCATATCATATCAATTACAACAGGACACATATTCTGGTCTTGCCCAAAGAACAACCTGTTCTGGTCAATAGTCCTATTGAGCATAGCCCACAAACAGGGCCAATACCACGCACTCATACAGATGCTACTTGGTTTAGGCATAGAATAGTGGCATGAAGATGCTCATCAATACAATGTTGTTTGTGGCCCACAAAACTATACTACTCAGCTGGAAGGCTGAGGCCCTCCCGGATCGAAAGATGTGGGCAACCTTACTGTCTAAGACATGTCTTTTGGAGAGGAGTGGATATAAGCAGCGACTGAGCTCCCCACAATCAGGTACAAGATGTGGGCAACCTTACTGTCTAAGACATGTGTTTTGGAGAGGAGTGGACATAAGCAGCGACTGAGCTCCCCACAATCAGGTACAAGATGTGGGCAACCTTACTGTCTAAGACATGTGTTTTGGAGAGGAGTGGATATAAGCAGCGACTGAGCTCCCCACAATCAGGTACAAGATGTGGGCAACCTTACTGTCTAAGACATGTGTTTTGGAGAGGAGTGGACATAAGCAGCGACTGAGCTCCCCACAATCAGGTACAAGATGTGGGCAACCTTACTGTCTAAGACATGTCTTTTGGAGAGGAGTGGATATAAGCAGCGACTGAGCTCCCCACAATCAGATACATTGTGGGACATATACGATCAATACATATCATTCATCAGATAAGAACTCGTACTCGGACACTGTATAATTGGATGATTGTCTCACATGGGCATGGACTCATTGTTGCCGCTCCTCACATGGCATGATATGTACATTACTTCATGTTCCCTGTATGGAATTTAGAACAGAGCCATAGTGTAGCGTCTTACATGTTAGCAAATAAGGGCTCACGTGCGAATATGCATTTATCTCTGTGAGCCTCGATGGTAACATGACAAAATGAACATGCCTCTCTACGTGTTTACCAGGGCTCTGTCCAGATTGCGAAAACTATTGGACTATTGAGAATATTGTGTATGATTCACTATGGCGAGTGAGGGCGGGGATGGGGAACAACACTGGATTGGATGAACACTGAATGCACAGTTACATGTCTTACCTTCCCTGCTTGTTATACTGTTGATATGCTAATAAAAAGATGAAATACAATTTTAAAAAGCTAGCAAGGCACTAGAGATTTCTGAATGCTGATGACATGCACATCCTGTTCGAAAAGCCTTCTTTTGTTTTTGGAGGCTCCCTTGAGCCATCAGAAATCCAGCCTCTAGTTGGTACAAGTTGTTTACCCTACATTATAAAAGGCAGGTGCACATGATGTACAGGGTACTCACAAGGAACACCAAGAGGTTGGAGCTTCTCCGCGAAGCTCTGAGTTTCTGTACCAAAGACACATCTAAGAGTGCTGCTACTTCTCTTCAAGGAGGCCCACGGATGATATCTCGGGGGGGGGGGGCACATTCCTAGGGGATGGAAACCATGTCAACAATCAGACCTGAAGAAGAAAGAACAAGCAGTAAAGTCATCCTCAACTCCAAAGAAAGGCTTTAGGGAAAAAGAAGAGCAAGTATAAAGAATGATCCTCAAGCAAAAACATAATTCAAGAAAATTGCAGGGAGAATATCTTCGTGGATCTGGAGTGCTGGAGCAAGAGGATCTTACTTTAAGAGAGAAGGACCAGATTGCGAGAACTCTTGCGCTCCTGCATTGCTTAAAATGGATCCTTTTTCCAGAGTGGTGACCCTCGATTAATTCATAGAACGTGCGCTGAAGCAAGCGGGGTCAGGCACTTTGAGTCCTGTACCATGTTCCTCCGGATTGGAACAGACTCTTTAAAACAAGCTGCCATTATACTACAGGGTGGTAGAGTTTAGAGTAGAGTCTTTAAGGAGCCATTTACTGGAAAGAAAACGCATTTCTCTTTAGCAAGTCCTAAATCGGCAAAATTAACAATATTAAGGTCTCCAGTATGTTCCTTTTTTGATGGAGTCTGGTTGCCTTTTGAGACCTTCTGTGACCAGTGACGTCGACTACTGGGGCAAAAAGGTGACCCAGGCAAACTCTGGCTAAGTCCCAGTTGTCTGCTCCTGTGAACTCCCTGGGCTGCTAACTTGGGCTGAGACTGGCCAATCCATCTGCCGCTGTGCTGCTCGCAGCCCTAACCTTGCCTGACTGGACCGGCGTCTACTGTACCATACAGAGTCCTGTCTGGGTTGAGTACTGCCCTCCCTGGGCTTGGACTGGTGTCTGCCTAACGTCGCTGGTGCTGTGTGGAGCCATGTACCATCCCCCCTCCCACTGGGAGTGCCCCACTCACCTTTCTTCCTTTAGCACCTGCTCCTCTTGCTTACCTCCCCCACGGGCCACTCCATCTGCCGCCACCTTCACCGGGAAAGTGTCCACCCACTGCTAGAAGTCTTTAACATCAGTCCGGCTAAGCCCCAGCTGTCTGCCTCTGTCCACAGTGGGCAGCAGCACTTCAATTCTCTTCTGCTCTGCTGCATCCGTATTATCTTCTCTGCTGTTCTATATCCTTATTTCATCTTCTTTCCCACACTGTCACTCTTAGTCCGGACTTTAGTCAAAGTCAACCCCTACTTCTACCTGTAAATTCCTACTGGAATTGTACATCCGGTATTACTATCTTTGAGTGTTTATATCCATCCTCGTGCTAATATGTCCTCCTTCTGTTTGCCTTCTTTCCTCTCTATTCCTCTCCATGCCTCTCTTGCCCACTCCTGCCCATCGTCCTCCTAATTATGCCTCTTCTCACAACCCTGCTAATCTCATCTACCCTTCCTTAACAGATCTTTCCACATCCCTCAATGCGGCTCTTCGGAATGCGCTCTCATTGACCAACAAAGCTCACACTTTGCTGGACATTTTGTCTCTTGTTTTCGCATGCATTTTCTTTGCCTAACAGAAACCTGAATTTCTCCAGCGAACACTGTCATACCTGTTGCATTATCTTCCTCCTCCTTTTTTTTCTCACATACCCCCACACCAGTTTGGTCGTGGTGGGGGTGTTGGTATCCTTTGTCAGTCACCTTCTGGCTTTGTCTCTGGTTCCCTGAGCTGGCCACTCTTCCCTCATTTGAGTACCACTATTCTACCTTCTCTCAGCCTGCCTCTCTTGCCTTTTTTGACATCTATGGTCGTCCAACCCTGTGTCATCATTCTGTGACAACCTTGATGATCTTCTGTCCCCGCTTCTTCCTTGCAAATTTCCTCTTTTTGTTCTTGGGGTTTTTAATCTCCATCTATCATCCTCTCACTAATCTGTTCCTTTGTTATCTATTATTGACTCTTATCTCTCACAAATTCCAACTCCTCCTTCTCATACGTCTGGTTCCATCTTGGATCTTATTTTCTCGACTATTCCTACTTCTTCATCTGTATCTGCCCTGCATCTCTACTCCTCTGATCACTGTCTCCTTTCTTTCTCATCTACCCTTCCTCCTATTCCTGTTTCCCCCCAGTCTCTACTACCTTCTATCACTGTGATCTCTGTTCTTTTCAAATCTCTTCCTTCTCTTCTTCACTCTCTTCTCTCCTTCCTTCTACTGATGTGTTTGCCTCTCTATCTATGGACCCTGCTTCTGTTCTCTTATCATCAAGCCTTGCCCAGGCTCAGACTGGCCCATAGGTGTGGGCCAGTGTTTTTGGTCAAAGTGGGCCACTTTTTTGGCCAATGTGGGGCAATGTGATGAGTTACCTCACTATGTGGCTAGTAGTTTTGACCAGTGTTGCTGAATAAATATCTTTAAAATGCACAATTTGCATCAGATTTGATCAAAGAAACTCCCCTTTGGGTACTATTCAAACAGGCTGTCATAAAAGAAATGAATTGCCATTTGCAACGTGGGCCAATTTTTCATTGGTGCCCGAGACAATTTTATGCCCCAGTCTGCCCCTGTCTTTAGCCCTCTTCCTCTTTTGTTCCTTTTCTAAACCTTCCCAGCCCTGCCTGGACCCCACACTTCACTCAGCCTGTTGCTCTCTGCGTAGGGCTGTGCAACGCTGGCTTAAGTCTAGGGCTTCCTTAGATCTACACCTGCTATCTTTGCTTCATTCTTCTTGTGATTCTTTGCTTTTTGCTGCTAAGCATAGCTGCTTCACTGATCTGTTTGCTTCGCTTGCTTGCCCCCTCGACGTCTATTGTTTAACCTTTAGTGCATTGCTTCACCTGCTTCTCCTGATCCTTCATCCATCTATTCTCATCCCGCCTCCGACTTTGCCAACTACTTCACTTCCAAAATCTCTCTTCTTCGCTCTTCGATTCTATTCATGTCCATGACATCTCCCCCCACCTCCTCCTCGCCCTGTTCTCTTATTAACTATTTCTTTCCTCTCTCTGAATCTGATATTTATTTCTTCCTGCGGAAAGCTCATCCCACTGCTTCCCCTACCGATCCTCTCCCCTCCTCTCTAATTCTAGTGGTCTATTTGTCATTTTACTCTTATCTTGCTGGCATGTTTAATTCTTCTCGCAGTTCTTCTAGTGTGCCCTCCTCTTTCAAGCACACTGCTTTTCTTCCCACCCTAAAAAGCCCATTCTTGACCCTTATCTACCCTCTACCCTCTAACCTCTTCCCTATTTCACGTCTTCCTTTTCTCTTGAAATTACTGAAGCGGATTGTCTATTCCCAGGTCTCTAATTTGCACTCTCTTCTCCCTATTTGTCAGTCTGGTTTCCATGTCTATCGCTCTAATGAAATTACAGTCTCTGAATCTTTTCTATCTTGCCGCTACTCTAAGCTTTTTTCACTTCTTGTTCTTCTTGACTTATCAGCCGCCTTTGATGGGGTCGATCACTCGGTTCTTCTTTCCTCTTTCAGCCAGTTAGGCTTTCGTGGTCCCTTCCTTGACTGGTTCTACTCCTATCTCTCTAACCGTACTTATTTGTATTCCTGGGCTGGACACTATTACCCAGTCTTTCCTTTTTCCCGCGGTGTGCCTCAAGGTTCAGCCCTTGGCACTTTACTGTTTTCTTTGTGCACTATCCGCCATGCTTCCATTATTACTCTGTTTGGTCTTGAGTATCACCTCTATGCTGGTGATATGCAATTCCTGTTGTCCTTCTCTTCTCTCTCTGACTCTATCCATGCCACACTGTCTATCTGCTCTCCTTCCATGCATGGATGTCTTCACACGACCTGCATCTAAATCTTTCCAAAACAGAGGTTCTCTTTTTTTCTGCTTCCATTATTCTGCTGCGTCTTTCCCCCTTGTCTATTTCCTTCCCTCCATCTCTTCTCCCTATCGCTTCAACTGCCTGTAATCTGGGCTGTCATTTTTGATGCTTCTCTCTCTTTTACCTCTCATATTGTTTCTATCTCTCGATCTTGCCGCTTCCAGCTTTATAGCATTGACAGGGCCTGTTGCTTTTTCACTTTTGATGCTACTAAACTCCTTATTTCTTCGCTAGTGTTCTCACGTCTGATCTATTGTTCCATTCTTCTTCTTGGCTTTCCTGCATATCACATTGCCCCTCTCTTCTCTATCTACCATGCTACCAAACATGCTACTACATGCTACCAACATCTCGTTCCCCGTGACTCTTTAGCTCAGCATCTTTGCCGTCTCTTTGTTGGCTCTCCTTCAAGACCCGTCTGCTCTTCAACTTCTTTTGCTTAGTGTTTAAATGCCTACATGGCCTTGCTCCTCCTGATCTCTCTTCACTTATTTCATTCTACACTCCATCTACTTCTGTTTCTGATCTTCGAAGACTCACAGATCATAAAGAGTAAAATAAGAAATGGGTACCGAAATTGGAGAAAGCAATATTATGTTTCCAAAAGCAATGTCATATGGCAAAGTATGGTAAGAATCTTACTTGATGGTACTCTAAGAAAATGTGGGCAAAATAGAGATCCGTGACTGGAGGTACCCAGGACAATGTTATCTCCAATATTGATGAAAAGACCTGTACAACCTTTCTCTGCACTAAATTTGAAGGGAAGTATTTCCTCCTAGAAGTAAGACCTTTGGCAGGAGTAAATCTCAAGTTAGAGGACATAACTGATATTATCGAAAGAATTAAATCATCCAGGGCGCCGGGACCTGATGGTCTCTGTAACCTGATTAGCAAGGACAACCCTAAATTTTGGGCTGACATGTTTCACACATTGTTTCATAAAGTAATTTCTACTGGGGTGGTACCTGAGTCTTGGAGGACATGCCATATCATACCACTATTCAAGAAGGGATCTAGATTCCTCCCTGAAAATGATCCGTTACTTGCATTGACTGATGTTACTAGCAAGGTGTTCTCTACTATGATTCTTAAACAAATGAACCTATCGATATCCAACAAAAATATATACAGTGCATTTCAGACTGGATTACGAAAGGGGTGTTGGACAAATGTGAACATTCTAACAACTAGCCTGCTGATTGAGAAGGCAAATTCTAAGAAAGGTCTACCAATCTATATATTATTTGTTGATTTCTTGTCAGCTTTTGACACCATAGAAAGAGCTCGGTTGTGGAACAAATTGCAGAAATTGGGCATACCATATCATCGACTCTATGCTTGTCAAATGATTTACAAAAACAATACGGCAAGAGTGAGATTGAACAATTGTGGTGGCCTTAGTGAGCCGATACCTATCAGGGGGGGAGTGAGACAGGGATGCGCACTCACCCCTACTCTCTTCAATTTATTCATATCCAATTTTGGTACAATATTTGTTGATAAATCCTATGCCTTCCCTAAAATAGGTGACAATAAGATTGGGTGGATCGGATACGCTGATGATCTTATTATTATGGATAATACCCATATAGGAATTGTAAAAAGTGCACAAGAGGTCTGTAAGTATGCAAAAATGAATGGTTTAAAGATCAACCTTGCTAAGACTCAATTTATGGCTGTAGAGAACAAGTGCTCGTGAAGAAAGACTATTGAGTGTCCGTTAGGTTTGATTGATCGTACGGAGCACTATAGATACCTGGGGTCTGATCTCTGCTCTGGAAAAAATAAAAATCTTAGAGCACAAGAAGATAAGAAAATGAAGGCACTGTCCATGATGGCAGCAAATAAGACATTCTCAAAAAGTACTGCAGGATACTCGTAATGTGTCATCCTGAGTATCTACAAACAATAACTTGCGGCTGCTTTCCTGTATGGATTGGAAAGCTCAGGGGATGAGTGGGGAGAATGGGCCGATCAGATGGAAGGTGTGATATCGAGGAAAGTTTTGGGGTTAACCATCTATACCCCTGTAGCAGCTATTCACCTTGAATTAGGCTTAATCTCTGTAGCTACCATGATTGAGATAGAGGAAAAATGTATTTTAGGATCAGGCATGCTAAAGCTCAATCTGTAATGTCTATCATGAAAAGTGTGTTGGATGAAAGGAAATGTGATGCTCTAATGAGATTTAAAAAGCAATGTGTGAGGTTTTTTGTAAAAATTGGATGGTATCCTCATTGGAAATATGGATAAGGTGCTCTTCTTAAATCTTTTAAGAATGCTGCCGAGAAATGGAACTGGGTCACTAGCCATGAGATGGTTGGGAGGATGACATCACTAAAGACCTTCTCAAGACTACACTTTTGCTATAAGGAGCCCCAGAAGTATCTAAAGATACTACCCTCACCAGTGACTCGTAGCATATTCCTAAATCTAAGACTAAATAGACTGAAGGTTTTGGAAATAACGGGAGCTTGGATGGGCTTACCTGAGGAAAAAGATTATGTAGAGTATGTAATAGTAAGGAAAGCATTGAAACAGCTAGACATGTCCTTACAGCACGTACAAAGATGAAAGACACCTATATATACTATTTTAAGAAATATGTTGATGATTTGGAGGATATTACTACTGAGTCATTTTGGATGAGCATCTTATCTGGATATAACTAAGGTCTGATTATAGCAATTACTCAGATATTGAAGGCTGTTGAAATATATCTGCTTCGTTTGGAGGCTCATGTGAACTTGCTTGGAAATCTTTAGGCTAAATTCCAGTTTTCCCCATGTCTTTATGTTAGAAGACCATTGGATTATTATGAAATAGCCCTAGACGTATGGCGTATCCTATATGTGTGTTGGTTGAAATTTACACTGGCCACAGTTGACTTGGCTAATTAGAGGTGAAATTTTAGGTTATCTTTTACTATTTTTTCAATATCTATTGTGTTTTAGTGATTAGCCGTTGTGTGTTTGTTTGCATTTGTTCTATATGTTCTATATGTTTAATGCTCATTTATTTGTCTGATTTTCTTTTAAGATGTGTGTAAAAGTTTATTTGTGAACAATATGCACAATAAAAAAATAAAAAAATAAAAAGATATTAGCCATGTGAGATGATCCACATAAGATGATCTACTTGAGATTCTCAGAGAGTCCTTGCTTTTAGGCTCCATAATATTGCATTCTGGTGTTCGTAGTCCTGTGTTATACATTGGCAAAATAAAACTACAAGTAATGTCCGCGAATACAAAATGACATGAGGTTGAAAGGCAAAATTTACCAAACATCTCAACAAATAAAGATGAATAGGGGGTTGTAGAGTGAGAGGAACACATGTTTACAAACTGTTAAATCAAAACACCTGGGCTCACAAACATACTTTCCCTTTTGACTAATCTAGTTAACCTTCGTAAAATCACTCTACCTAATGTTATCTTCTTTTGTTTGGCTGCTAACATTGGGATGACCAGAAGTGATTCCGAGAAGTGTGCACTAAACAAAAAGCATCAAATACGTGGGTTTATAGACTATGGTGTTCTCTCGTTATAATAATAATAATAATAATAATAATAATAATAACAATAATAATAAGAATAATAAGTCTGCAGTCATGATTTATTCTACTCTTACCGATCCTAGGGGCTTTGGCCATGGGCTCTCCACCAAGTATCCAGTTTGTGAATGGGGCAGTGTTGCGGGGCTCTGGTTTAGGGCATGTAGGATTCATTCCTTATTCCGAGGCCTGCTATCTTCCACACATTGCTTGGGTTTGTTTTTCCCCCCTATATCCCTGCATCCAGGACATGTGGGTGCTTGCTGCTGCTTCGCTTGTGCCTTCTGAGGGAACTGGAAAAGTACCTCTGGCTTAAGCCATAGGGTAGCCGTGCGTTGCTTTCAGATCCCTCCCCAGACATGAGGGCAGGAACCAACTCACTGTTACACATTGTATCCGCCTCAGAAGGTTTATATGCTTTGCTGGATCAGGCAGGAAGCCATCTTGGGGCCTGCAGCTTGCAAAGAGATCACTTCAGCAGGTGCATCAACCAACTGAGGTTCCCTACAAACTATGTTTAAATTATTCATTCTGTGGGTTTTGGGAATCCGTATAAAAATAAGACGAGGTGTATGAGAATTGTAATCCTGTGGACGAGAGCGGAGTACAATTAAAGAGCAATGCAATGTATGGAACAGGGATGGCATAGCACAACTTCTGGCATTTAAGCAGGTTTTGGTCACACAAAAAGGGATTATTGCAAGGCTTTGAATTAATCATAACCACTATCGTTGCTCTGGGCACTATGCCATGCAACCATAAGCTCCTTTAATAGGGCATGCCTGCCCTGTTACAGTAGGGGATCAGTCGACTGCAACCCAGTCTTGGTCCTGCCACCAAAGTGCTTGATATAAGTTTGCCCAGACCAAGGCTAGTTGTTATGCTTCATTTACAAACTTCTATCCATCACTTTTTAGTTTATGTTTCATTAAAAAAAGGCCCACATAATGTGTCACCTACCTGTGATGTCACTTCTGTGATGTCACTCCCTGCCATGTCACCTCCCATAGACCTCACGCTCAGCCTTCCGCAAGATTCTGAAAACTCAACTATTCCACTAAACAGCCACTTCAGACACACCTTACAAAAACTTCACCTCTCCCATCTGCACCTGACCAGTGGGATCACTTATGTAAAATGGCCAAACCGTAACTGAAATGTATGTCTAAACTGCTCTATGCTTATGTAATTTTATACTCTTTGTCTAAGCAAGTATTTTTAACAGCGCCATGATGCCCTAGGGCCGATGTGCGCTATACAAATGCAAATAAATAAATAAATAAATCACCTGCTTCCAAGGTTGCAACCCACCCGATGTAAATGTTAAAAAGTGGAGACCCCTTGGTATATCATCATGGAATACAACACATACGCCAAAAGCTACTGACTGACATTTGACGGCATCAGTCTCAGCTCCGTTTTTTTAGTCTGTCGGGAAATATCTAAAATTACCAAAAGTCTGGCCTATGACCAAGCCATTTCCTTAACGCATGCTCTGATTCAAACGACCTTGTTATATTGTGAGATGTCCTCACGCCACACAATAGCTCGGTGGGTTAAGTAGCAGCTGAAAGGCCTGCTGCAGGGGGCACCTGAGCCGTGTGTCCGCAAGAGAGGGATAAAGCACTCCATTCGGGCTCATCCTTTTATCCTTCAGAGACTGATAAAAAAAAAACAAGGCCCATTCATCGGCTTTCACATTAACGTCTTTATGGTTGCGCTAAATGAGTGACCGGCATTTTATTAGCAACCTAGAAAGCGTTTCCTTCGGCTTTGGCAAGGGCGTGAAGAGCTTCAGCAGATGCACAACTCCCAAAGACAGGACGAGCAGTGCAATTAGTCAGCGGGTAACCATGGCGACCGCAGGCGGTTGGTACCTGAATTCACGAAGGCCTCAGACAAGAAGCGCATGTGGGGGAGAGGCAGCCATTCTCAGGAGGCGCAAACGAGGCAGCTTGCCCACTCACACGCCTTTACTTTATCTGTGCCTCGTACATTTGGGGATTTGGGAATCGTTCAGGCCTAGTATACATGCATGGCCGGGCACTGAAGACTTATAATGGCGCAGGCACCTGATATGTTGCTGAATGGGGGCACCTGGGCCCAGATTAAAGTCCTTGTGATGGATAGATCATGCACATGGTCTCCTATTTGAGGTAGTGTGCTTGATTTACAAAAACATTTTTGAATGGGAAATCCCCATTGGAAAATGCTTTGAAAATCAGGCCCTCTATCTTAGTCCCAGCTAACGAGCAATTTCCTCCACCGACTGCTAATGCCCAACAGGCTCGGTCCCCATTTTAGCAGCTTCGAACATATGAAAGTCTGAATAGTCACACACTGGCCTCTTCTACTAGTTCATTAACACGTTGTTCAACTATTTGCCCATCTGTTAACTTTCTATTTACCGGGCACATCACAACAATAATATTAATAACCAAGTACACATCACCCCCATTACCGGGGCTTTAAGTGAGCAGGGGCTAATCAGGGCCAAGCCCCGGCAGCCACCAGAAAGTACTCCCGGAGCTGGGCCATACCTGGGCCCACCCCAACTAGCCCATCCATGCCGACACCTCAGGCAGCCGTGCAGCCGAAGCATTGCACAGTTACACAGACTGCCTGCAAGTATCAGCACTTTGGAAGGGAATGACATATGCAGAGAGCTAGTGTAACCGTGGCTTCAGCTACACAGCTGCCAGATGACTCTGAGCTCCGAAACAGGAGTAGGACTGGAGGGCCCAGTCTCTCCTTTTGTTTTCAAGTAAAGAGTCATCATTTGTATTTGTATTTTATTTAAATTTATTTAACGCCTTAAGCCAAAGCGTTTTACATAGGATACATACGGTAACAAAATAAATGCATAAACAATACAAACCAGAGAACAATCAGTCAAATGTTTTGAAGTAGATGGGATTTCAGAGAACTACGAAACAACGAGTAGGGAGAAATGGAGCGAAGAGAAAGCGGGAGAATGTTCCGGTGGAGAGGAGCAAGAAGCTCAAAGGAACAAAAGCGGGACTTAGCACACAGGGGATGGGGAGCCAGGAGCAGAAATTGAGAAGACGAACAAAGAGAGTGTGCAGGAACGTCGAAAGATATTAGTGTCGCAAGATAGCCGGGAGCAAGACCATGAAGAGATTTAAATACAATAGTATCAAAAAACGAATGAGCTAGGTCACGTCAATCTCTGCTGAAGAGTAACCACTGCTACACCCCGAGTGGGTGACCCCTTGTGTGGGTGGTCACAGAATTCTCATGAAACTGTTCTTCTGCACAAAAGGGTTTTATTTTGAAGTGCAGTGGTGTAGTAATACACTGGTATTTTTTTTAAAAAACATAGGACATTCACATTTGAGGACATACAAAGTTTAGTACCTAAGTACGAATGATCAAGTAGTCAATATTTGAAACATCTACTTGAACAGTTTGTTCATTCTTTATAGGTTCCTTGGGAAGGAAGCTTAGAGAATTCAGTGGAATCATAAACAGGTGGGGGGCCCATAGAGAGTTTGATTGTGCCACACACTTCAAAATAAAACCCTTTTTGTGCAGAAGAACAGTTTCATGAGAATTCTGTGACCACCCACACAAGGGGTCACCCACTCGGGGTGTAGCAGTGGTTACTCTTCAGCAGAGATTGACCTAACCTTGCTCATTCGTTTTTTGATACTATTGTACCAACCTAGGCAGAGCAAGGCAGTAACCAGGTACCCTTCAGAATACTGATTTAAATACAAGACAAAGAAAGTAAAATTTAATTTGATAGTGAAAAGATAGCCAACCAAGTGTTTTAACAAATGCAGTAACAGAGTCCCGCGGTGAGAGAAGACACAAGAGACGAATAGAAGAATTGGACACTGATTTGATTGGGGCAAGATGAGAGTTAGGGAAGCCAAATATGACAGACGAGCAATAGAAAAGTCAACAAACAATTAAAATTAAGGAAGAGATTAGAAGTTTGGAAGCCTGAAAAGTAAGGAATGGGCGAGCCTTACGAATATTGTATAGGTGAAACCGACAAGAACGGGCAGTTAGTGATATGTGGTGAGGGAAGGAAAGATTTGTATCAAAGTAGAGACCGAGATTACGTGCTGTGGATGAAATTGGAAGCTTAGATGGTGGAAAGGAAATAAAAAAAGGGTGTAAAATGAAAAGAAAGATTGTTGGCAGGAAAATGCAGCACAAAGACTTTTAATCGAGTGTTCATGATGCGTGAGGAGTCTTTACTCAGAAACAAAAGGAGAGACTGGGCCCCCCAGCCCCCCTCCTGTTTCAGAGTACAGAGTCATAACGCAGCAGGCAGTCCTTGCATTGAAGGAGGTTGGGTTTTAAACCATGCGCTGCCTTGAATGAAAGGGCTGCATGCCTGTGAGAGCTGGGGCACATGGTGTCACACCTTTGGTGCACCCAGCTCACCTGCTTTCACCAGTCCCCTGCCCCCCATTGGCGAGGGGTCTCTCGTGAAGGGGCGTGGCCTATGTACACACATACTTAGGCCACGCCCCCTAATGAGAGCCCCCGCCCTCGATTTAGCATCCCACTTAGTCCACTGCCTATTCCTGCCACTGAATGCAAGGCAGTATGGACTCGAGCACAGCCCGAACTACCTAGAAATCTTTTCTTGTACAAGGGTGGGGTCAGGGCTATTCCGGTAGCTACACTATCGCGAGATTGGAAACTAAAAAAAAATGCTGAATGGAGAAACCAGGAAAGTATGACCTCTCCACACAAGTTTCTGTTCTATATTAGGTCTGTGTGGCCCTTGCTCGTTAAGTGCAGCCAAGGTGGAACGACGTAACATCAGCCAGCTCCAATAGCACAGGAATCTACTAAAGACCTTACTGTTCCAAAAATAAAAACAAGCATTGGCAAAGCCAGCAGTTTTGGCTGGTGTATAAGCATCAGGCATTTGCCAGGCAATGCTATTAGCTGCCAAGGTACTTGAACCATTTGGTACCTGCTACCATTAATTACCACTTAATACCACTACGGCAGTGCCTGGCAAGTGCCTTTCCCATGCCTACACAAAAGCCCAAACTGTTGGCACTGTTAGGTGTGGCTGTTATGACACTCTGAACCTGAAGAGATTAATTAATGCAACAGAAGGCAGTACTCGCATGCGCTTTGTCAAGTAGTTTAACATACAGTAACAATGCAAGCAGAACCAGCCAAATCGAGCAATCTGAATTGACACACGTGACAAATTAACGATCAAGAAAAGTTTCACTTTTCAAACAATAGGAAGCTTCCTTAAGCATTATATTGCAAAATCAATTAATGTCTTGTTTTTATGAAGTTTGTTATGTCGCAGTTCGCCTGCTTCTAATAGGTGTCATAATCAAACTCAGAGGGGCAAAGGGCAAAGTGGGCCATGCCAGGACTCAGAGCTGCACACACCTCGAGGCCGCACGCACACCTCTACAGAGAGCAGTTAACTTGCTGAGCAACCTGGCAGGATAATAGACTTTGGAATAATCTCCTGATTGACATGTCTTCTGTAGCACATATGTAATCAGCATCATATGGGAGGCACCCAATTCTGGTTCCTCTGCCAGCCAGCCACTGGCTTTCCAAACATTCTAACTGCACATTAGGTATCTTGAATGGGAAGAAAGATTCTAGCGCAATGACAGGGTAGTGTACGTATGTGTGTGTATACAGCAAGAGGGAAGCTAAGGTGTCCACTTGACAATCAAGTGAACTGCTCCAGTTATGTCATACAGTGACGTAGCTGTTTTGCTCAAGGTTCCCATTGAGTCACTACTAATGCGCTACTGCAGCCATCACCTGGTGACTGGGAGCGCCCCTAAACGTTTACTGACAGTTCAATACAGTTTAACTCAGAGTGGAGGGGGGGCAAGAGAGATTCACCAGCCCTGGCACTGGGTGGTTTCCACAATGTACAACGAGTAAGGTGCCAAAGGCAAACCATTCCTCAAATGGAGCACTGAGAGCTTTGAGGAGAGCATCCAAATGTGTTGTTTACAAAAAAAGTACATCTTCAATAAGTAAATAAACTCTTAAAGACCCTGCTTAATCTGCTCCACCCTTGCATTAATGGGAATCAGCTGCCCAGCAGGCGCAGCTGCCAGAGCCAAGCACTTTCATTAAGAATCAGAGAAACCTTGGCCTATCAGACTGCAAGCATAACAATGGCCAATGCCTGCCACGGGCCGATGAGTGCAACAACATCTGCAGAGTGTCAAACGCTGCGATGAGATCTCAAAGGACAGCGGGGGAGCGCACGTGCATCCTCAGCGTTTAAAGCAGTAGTCCTCCAAAAACATGAATCAACAAACATGCTCATCAACAAGTGCCACCCCGCCCACATGTCATGTGCCAACGGGATTCTGAAGTCCTGGGGGTCCTGAGCATAGAAGAGGGACTGGAATGGTAGAGTGGCCCTTAAGTAGTTCACTGCCCGCCAAGATGGAACACAGGTATTTGGGGGGCTGCTTACTGTCCCTGTGCTCAAGCAGGGATAACTGTGTGGGGGGCGGGGGCGGCTGATGCTCACATAGTGCTGCGCAATCCCAACGTCACCCAATTAATGACGGAGTTCGGGACCTATAACGTGAGCCCCATTGCCGAGCCGAGTGCATGCGCCCCCAATGATAGGTTGAAAGTGCCACCTTTCCGAAGAGTAGACTGACAGCCAAGGTACACGGAAGGTCCAGCCAAGGTACAGGGAAGGTCCAGGAGCGAACGTTAAAGAGTTGGGACCAAAAGTCAGTGTTTTAACAGAAACCCGCTTACACTAGCGTGTACCGCTTACACTTAACCCTCCCTCACCACCTTCCGCAAAGCTATGAAAACCATCCTCTTCACATAATGCCCTTCACATCAGCATGAATGCTTATCATATGACCCGTTGCACAAGTTGTAATGTAATGACCAAGTGCAATATCTGTAACAAGAGTATGATGTTCTGTAGTATTCGCAATGTGTCAACGACCGCTACCATGCCTGTACCTGTGTAACTAAGTTCTTGCAAGTAACAGCGCCTCAAAGCCCCTGGGCTGCTTGCACGCTATATAAATATAAATAAATAAATAAACTAGTATCAAGGACACCGGACACAAGCTCTGAACCAGACGCTCAATGCCGGGGCTGGGGGGGAAATTGATACCGTGCCGAAGAAAATCACATACTGCAGAACCAATCACAGCCCACTAACATACAGCATATCCAATCAGGTACTAAGAGCATAAACACTAGTCACCCACACATTCAAGTAAGTAGTGGACATTTTCGAACAAAATATAATTATTACAGTAACTTGTTTATTTTAAAAACAAAATACATTAAAATGTGTAACATGCATTTAAATCTTAAGCAAATATTTTTTAAAGAATCAATCTAGTCAAATAAATGTTTAATACCATTAACACATGGCAGCCGCCATGTTGTAAGTAAACATGGATGACAACTTCACCACACAGTAGAAAAGGGTGGACATGGGAGGAAAATCCTATTGATTCGACTTAGAGATGGGCGTAAATGGGTGGGACACATAGGCCAAACAACACACATCCATCCTCATATACCAACCTGTACTGAAACGCATTACAACACACCAGCATCCAAAGCCCCTATTTCAAGCTCTCATGTTAAAGCTCTTATTTTAATAACAATAGTTTTGGCTTTATGGGTAGCGCTTTCAGCACCACCTAATGGCCATATTCTTTAGAAAGGGGATCACTGCACCTCAGGCAGCAATAATAGGCAAGGAAGGACGTCAGCTGTTTACCACTTAACTGCGGAAGTGGGCAGACCCTACAATGATTCCTTACAGGAATTCAGGACAACATAATTCCAAACATGAAAAGGGCCCCTGATGAAGGCCTTTGTTTAATGCCCCAGAAACATGTGCCTTTCGATCATGGGTTTCAAAATGAATGAAACATTTATATTACTGTCTTTGTTGGAATGGTGGAACAGAGATAAGAAATGTTTTGAAAAAGATTATTGAAATATTCAAATATTCTGACCTGCCTGTTAAAACTCGGGGATGGGAGGGCATGCAGCACTAGAGTGGTAGCCAGTGAATCTCCTTAACCCACCCATGGAGGCCCACCCCGCCAACGTTCCGTGCAAAGTCACTTTTACTATGCACAGAGGTCGGTTCCATTGAAAGCTAGACTCAAACACCAGAAATACCCTGCAGTGCACAAGGTACATACCGAGTTGCCTCTCGGTGCATTGGAAGGATGGACTGTTCAGGACTGTGCGGACTAGCATTATCTCACAAGCATTGACAAAGCCAATAGTTGTGGATGTTGTATAATGAAAACACGTTCTCAGTTCATGCACACAGATAAACTTTAGGAGATGGGGGATGTGTCCAGGGGAAGCCAGAGAGTGGGAAGAGGGTACAGAAGAGGTGGGTGAATGAATATGAACCTGAGGACTGATGGATAAATAAGAGTGTGGGAGGACGCATGAATGAATATGAGGGTAGTTGAATGTGCAAACCTATGGCGCTGGAGAGATGAATGCACGAGTTTGAAGGTGAATGAACAAAAATTCGAGGGCATATGATAGTGTGAGAATGTATGATGGGATACATGTATAAATGCGATATGGATGAATGGATAATTCAATAAGTATTTAGGGATGGATAAATGAGTGGGAGCAAGGGTGAACCAAAGCGAATTTGAGGATGGAGGAATGAGTTTGAGGGCAGCGGTGTGAAACTCTATAATCTATTGCGGACCAGAAAATGTAAGCATGCGTGAAACAGCACGCAATGGCACTTGAGTGGCAGCTATGTGCTAACTGATTGAAACCTCAGCACTCTACAGAATGCATGAAGATCTTGCAGCAGCAGCCAGCCATCACTGTTTACATGATTGAGGTTGACGGGTGTGCTTCATTTGCTCCCTTTGTCAGCAGCTAGCTCCTAGGATGTACGGAGTTGGCACTGTTGTGCCCTACCCACAAACTAACAGAGGCAGCCTTTGCTGCAAGGGCGTATGAGGGGCTCCTGAGAGGGCACTGCCAATCTAAATGATGTATGGTCAGTGGTAGCGAGTGAGCACTTTCAGTGGTGGGGCATTAATATTGCCCCTGAATTGGTGCGACTGACTCAATGTAGCACGGCTGTCATTGGTAATGTAAAAGGGTTTGGGTTTGGTCCCCTGAGGATTTATTTTAAACATATGGGTTACAGATTTTATGAAAATAGGATGAAACACAATACCATTTACAATCGGTTCAGTAAGGAAACACATAAAAAATCTTGTTGATGGTGCTATTAGTAATGTAAGAGTGTTAAGGGCGGTTCCCCTGGGGTTTATTTCAAACAAATGTGTCGAAATTGTACATTTAACAGCACACATTTTCAGAAAAATGTAATCAAAAGCAATACAACTTATAATCAATTAATTTAGGTTGCTCACACACACATCGTGGCCTTTCACTGTGTAATCGCGCCTCACCTCGCCTTCTTTAGCTACAGGCACAGGTGAGTGCTTTTGTGGGACTCTAGTGCCCCCATTTTGGTCTCCACCTGAATTTCAACTCAGGCTGCTGCCCTCTGTGCTTGCCCGCTCCCTCGACCTGTCCGCGCTTTCGAGCAAGGCTCTTCCCCACCTCCGGTCCCTCCCTCAACCCTAATTGGCTGAATTTCCTTCCTGCAATATCATCGTCTATCCCCTGTGAAATCACACCTCACCTCGCCTTCTTTAGCTCCAGGCGCAGGTGAGTGCTGTTGTGGGACCCTAGTGCCCCCATTTTGGTCTCCACCTGAATTTCCACTCAAGCCGCTGCCACGTGTGCTTGCCCGCTGCCCTGACTGGTCCCCGCTTCGAGTGAGGGTCTTCTCCGCCTCTGGTCCCTCCCCAACCCTGATTGGCTGAATGTCCTTCCTGCAATATCGTGGTCTATACCCTGTGTAATCGCACCTTACCTGATCTTCTTTAGCTCCAGGCGCAGGTGAGTGCTTTCGTGGGGCCCTAGTGCCCCCATTTTGGTCTCCGCCTGAATGTCCACTCTGGCTGCTACACCGTATGCTTGCCCTCTCCCCTGACCGATCCCTGCTTCAAGCGATTCGCTTCCCTGCCTCTGGTCCCTCCCCTAACCCCGATTGGCTGAATTTCCTTCCTGCAATATTGTGGGCTATCCCCTGTGTAATCGCGCCTCACCTCACCTTCTTTAGCTACAGGCGCAGGTGAGTGCTTTTGTGGGACTCTAGTGCCCCCATTTTGGTCTCCACCTGAATTTCCACTCAGGCTGGTGCCCTCTGTGCTTGCCCGCTCCCCCGACTGATCCCCGCTTCGAGCGAGGCTCTTCCCCACCTCCAGTCCCTCCCCCAACCCTGATTGGCTGAATTTCCTTCCTGCAATATCATCGTCTATCCCCTGTGAAATCACACCTCACCTCGCCTTCTTTAGCTCCAGGCGCAGGTGAGTGCTGTTGTGGGACCCTAGTGCCCCCATTTTGGTCTCCACCTGAACTTCCACTCAGGCCGCTGCCATGTGTGCTTGCCCGCTGCCCCGACCGGTCCCTGCTTCGAGCAAGGGTCTTCTCTGCCTCTCGTCCCTCCCCCAACCCTGATTGGCTGAATGTCCTTCCTGCAATATTGTGGTCTATCTCCTATGCTCGTCAATATCTACCTGACTCTGCTAATCAAACTCATTAAAAGACACTGCTTTACATGCTACAACTAAGCAGATGACACACAATTCGTCAACAAAATAGAAGACACACAAGAAAAAAACACTACGATATAAGGCTGTCTATAATAACTCTACAAAAGGATGAACACAAACAGCCTCAAACTCAACTCTGGCAAAACAGAAATAATGGTTATACCGAAAAAAAAACGTGAAAACAACCACTACATCTCATGGCCCACAGAACTAGGAACTGCGCAGATGCTTTCAACAACAGTCGAAAATCTTGGAGTCCTGATGGACAAAGAACTAACACTAGACCCAAAAGTTAACACAATTATCAAGAAATGTTTCTTCCTCCTGCACACAGTAAAAAAGGATTCTACCCTTCCTCTCCTTCACCCATTAAACACTAACCATCATCTCCCACATCATGTTCAGAATAGAGAATGCCAACAGCCTATACCTTGGAATCCCGGAACTCCTACTTAAGCAATAGAACCCGAGCGTCGGGGGCATTACACAAGTGTTCCTAGCGCGTCCGCTCCCGAAAAATGATCAAAAAGAAGGTAAGTGAGGTTGGGAGGGTGGGAGTGCGACGGAGGAAGAGGGGAATAAATAAATAAAGAAATAACGTACCTGCGTCCTCAGCAGGGGACGAGGGAAGCCCCCAGCCGTGTGGAGGCGCAGAGCGGGGATGGCCCCGCTCCGAGTCTTCACACGGCTGGAGGCTTCCCTCGTCCCCCGCCGGGAATGCAGGACCAAGAAGGTAAGTTGTGGGGGGCGGTGGTGGGAGGGAGGGAAGGGAATTAAAAAAAAAAGACTTACCCGAGTCCCTGGCGGGGGGCGAAGGCAGCCTCTCAGCCGCGGGGAGGCTCGGAGCGGGGATGGCCCCGCTTCGAGCCTCCTCATTGGCTGAGGGGTTGCCACGCCCCCGCCGGGGACAAAGGCTGTGGAATCCCGACGGAGGGATTCCCGGCCGGGTAGGGACCTGGCGAAAGCCAATCAGAATGCTTGTTGCATTCAGATTGTCTCTCGCCGGGTACTAATAAAGAAAATGCAGCATATCCAAAACACAGCTGGCAGACTACCACGAAGGGATCCCATCATCCCAGTGCTAAAAATGCTACAATGGCTACCCATCAAACAACGACTAAGGTTGTATGTGTACATTTGTTTTTACCAGGCATGGAAGCAGGTGCATGGGGGTTAGCACTGGGATGCAAAGGAGGCTAACCCGGGGGGGGGGTGCCTCCTTACCCCCTTATGGCTCTGCCACAGTACCGATATCATATTTAGACATGGACAAATTTAGGAGGACAGGGGGGTAAACAAGAACTACGGGCGGGATAGGAAAAGCTGGGCAGAGGAGATTACACATACAAAGACATTAAGGGAATGGTCATTACACAGCACCTCTGTGTCTGTGTATTCAGGGGCAGCAAATATAACACAGATCTTCACATTAATTACTTTGTTTACATTCCATCAATGCATTCTTAATTATGCAGCATAATTACTTACAGGGTTGCCAGAAAGTACAACTAATTCATAGCCCAAGTTAATCGAAAAAAACACAAATCTATGTCAAAAGCATTTTGGCAAATCCGCATCAGTGTTACAGGTGTCGCACTTCTCTTATTAGGACACCCCAGTACAATTACACACACGTGAACAAGACATTTAATGTATGAAGTGTGCATAAAATAAGTGTTTTCTCTGATGGCAAATAAAAATATGATACAAGCCGAAGTCCCTGGTCTGAGTGCCTGTGTCGCGGAATATCTAAACCTCAACACAGAACATTTTCATGCATCAACCACTGAAGCCAAACACCTCTCTCCTTAACTCAACCGGCAGCCACAACACACCCCACCATATGAGTAACCCTCAATTTCTCTCCACTTTAGTCACCACGCACAAACACAAACACAAACAATCCAATTGCACACATCTTGTAAAAAAGACCCCCTATCCATTCTCCAAAAATAATAAATGTAGACCTCTAACTAGAACTGACCTACTCAGCCCCTGGCCAAAACACACCCACACTAACGGCATAATGCCACCCCTATGGGCACAAAGCCTTTGATGCCTCGTGAAATTCACACCTAAAAGCACAACAGCAGGAATAGCTCAGGCTACTGCTGATCTGCAACCTCAACACAATTCCCTGCAATCTTGTATTTCCCTCTCCTCCCAACTAACCCGACCCCCTCTCTGTCTTCTAGATCCGGCAGAGCACCTGGAGACCCTGCACATAGCAGTGCTATGTGGTGCACATCTTAATAACATAACATCACGTGTGCAGAGCTCGCAGGCTGGCTCACAACGGGTGCATCTAACCCATTGATTACCGATTCTCCATTTGCATCCCGGGGCAAATATAAATACGGCACTACCGGTCCCAGATTACAAAGCACAAGACCAGGACAGAATGAGCCAGTCCATCTGACATGGAACAATGTGAGCACTCTGCACATGCAAAATGCTTTCTAAAACTAAGCGTCCACCGCTACAGGTGTTTGCTTGTTTACATTGCATTATTCTCACTTTGTGAAAACGAGCACATTCTACCTTAATTGATTGATTGATTGACATTTTATTTCTATCGCGCACGTACACAAGTGTTTCAGAGCGTGACAAGGCAAGGGAGGGGAACAGGGGAGAACAAAACAGCGATCTTACTAGGCCCAGTGACATTGAGAACGCGCAAGTGCATGGGAGAGGGGGAGGGGAAAAGTGCATTGAAGGGGGGAGAGGTGGAAAGTGCGAAGCAGAGGAGAAACAGATAAATAACAATAAATAAATAATAAAGGCAACAAACAGTGGTAATGCAGCCAGCAATTTTCACGTGCTAGGTTTAAGGCAGCAGACAGGGTAGGTCCGATAAGTGCAGGAAGAAAAAGGGGGAGGCTGTATGGGTACAGATACAGACCCCAGTGCAAGGGGTGACCCGGAGGCAGTGCGGGAGGGTGACAGGATGAGCAGGTACCTGGGCCCAAAAGACAGAGGGTGGCCAGGTGCACGGTGCCAAGAGAGAACAGATCAGCAGGGAGGAGGGGGAGCAAAGTCAGAAGAAAAGAGGAAGGTCTTGAGGTGCTTCTGGAACCGGAGATGGTTCTCCTCAAGTTTTAGAGTGGCAGGGAGGCTGTTCCAGAGGGAGGCCCCAGCCAAAGACAGAGATCTACCCCCAGCTCGTTTCTTAGAAAAACGACTGACCCTGAGTGAGTTGGAGGTAGAGGAGCGAAGAGCTCGAGAGGGGAGGTATTTGCGGAGGGATAGCTGAAGGTATTTTGGACCCAGGCCCCAGAAAGCCTCGTGGACAATGCAGAGGGTTTTGAATTTAATCCTTGCATCCACTGGGAGCCAGTGAAGAGATTTCAGAGCTGGAGAGATACGATCCCAGGGCTTGAGGCCAAGGACAAGTCTCGCAGTCCTGTTCTGGATTAGTTGCAGAGGGCGGAGAGTAGAGGCAGGTAGATTTAGAAAGAGGCTGTTACAATAGTCCAAGCTAGAGAGAACCAGAGATTGGGATACCATGAGCTTCTGGGGGAAGGAGAGGAAAGGCAGAGTACCTCTGAGGAGGTGCAGTCGGAAATTTGACTTTTTAGAGACCTCAGAGATGTGGGCGAGAAGGAAAGGGTGGAGTCAAAGATGACCCCGAGGTTCTTAGCTTCGCAGGCGGGGTTAGGAGGAGGGCCAAGAGAGGCCGGCCAGAGAGTGAGGGGAGAGGATGGTGAAGGTGTGCTGATGAGGAGGATCTCCATCTTGCTGACATTCAGACAAAGATCATTGGCGGCACACCAATCTTGAATGGCAGTTAGGCAATCAGAGATGAGAGAGGGAGAGGAGATGGCAGAGGGCAGCCTGAAAATGAGTTGAGTGTCATCAGCGTAGCACTGGAAATTTGAGCAGAAAATGGCAATGCAGTGGGTGAGAGTTGCCAGGTATTGGTTGAAAAGCCAGGGCAAGAGGTTAGACCCCTGGGGAACACCACAGGTAGAGAGGAAGATAGATGAAAGGAAGGACCCAAGTTCGACCTGGGAGGGTCGATCTGAGAGGAAAGAGGTCAGCCAGGCTAGAGCCTGATCAGTAATACCCAGGTTTTCACGGAGACGGTTGAGCAGGATGGTATGGTTGACCGTGTCGAAGGCAGAAGAGAGATCGAGGAGGATGAGGAAGAGGGAATGTTAGAGTCAAGGTTGGTGAGCAGATCTTCACGGATGTTTAGGAGAGCAGTTTCTGTGCTTCTGGCAGTTCTGAAGCCAGACTGGTGGTCATGGAGACAGCCAACAGAATTGGAATGAAGGTTAAGCTGAGAGATGGATAACTTTTCCAGGAGTTTGCCAAGAAAGGGAGTAATGGAAATTGGGCGATAGTTAGCTGGACAAGAAGGATCAGCTGTGGGTTTCTTGAGAAGAGGATGCACAAAGGAGTGCTTCAGAGGGGAGGGGAAGGATCCAGAGGCAAAGGAGTGGTTGCAAAAATCAGCAAGGGCCAGAGCGAGGGTGTCAATGTGGTCCTTGATGGTTTTAGAGGAACAGGGATGAACCTGTTTTGAAGAGGCTTTCATAGATCAGACTTGTCTAGCAACCTCGTCAGGGGTGAAAAGAGGAAAGGACGAGAAGGATGGTGGGAGGGTGGCTAAAGGAGGGTCAGCAAGCACAGATGGAGAGGGAAGAGGAGGAGTGTGGGTGGAGAGGGTGGACAGGATGTCCTGGGTTTTTTAAATGAAGTGAGAGGCAAGGGCATTGCAAAGAGCTTGAGAGGCAACAGGAGGGGTAGAGACTGCAGCAGGGTTGGCCAGCTCCTTGCAGATTTTAAAGAGTTCGGCCGAGTTGTTAGATGCCGCAGAGACACAAGCTTGAATGTGGACTCTCTTCTTGGTGAGGACAGAGAGTCGGTATTGCCTTTGTAGCAGGCGACAAGCCAGTTTGTCAGAGGATGAACAGGAAGTCCTCCATTTCCTCTCAGCTGCCCTACACTTAAGTTTAAGTGTAGCTAGGTCAGAGTAATACCAGGAATGGCACTTGGCTTTGGACTTCAAACGGATCCTCATGACAGGGGCAAGAACATCAAGCGTATCAGAAATTGAAGAGTAGAGCAGAGACAGGGCTGTATCAGGATGAGAGACAGCCAAAGGTGGAGGGGGGAGAGAAAGTGGCGGCAAAAGCCTCAACTGACACACGCTTCATGGACCGGATGTCCGAGAAGGTAGGTGGCAGTGTTGGGGTAGGCTTGGCTTGGGGGGAAGAGAGGGAGAGATGAGATGAGAGGAGGGAGTGATCGCTCCAGGAGAGAGGAGTGGTCAGAGGGATGGAGAGGGGGAGGTCAGAGAAGATCAAGACATCGAGTGTGTGCCCTGCAGAGTGAGTCGGGCCAGAGGGGAGGATGGACAGGGAGAGGGAGTCACAGAGGTCACGGAAGAGTACAGAGGAGGAGCAAGGAGAGTCTAAATGTATATTTAGGTCACTGAGGAGGAGGAGTTGAGTGGTAGAGGCCAGGAGGGAGGAGGAGAGGTCTGCCCACTCAGAGAGAAATGAGGTGATTTGACCAGGAGGCCGGTAGATGGTAACCACAGTAAGAGAATGGGTAGGCGAGAGAGAAAGCCTACAGACAAGGGATTCAAAAGAGAAGTAGGTCTGAGTGGGAATGATAGAGGCAGGAATCCACTCAGGAAAGATCAGGGCTACACCCTCACCAGACCGGGAGGATCTGGGTGCTGAGAGGATCTTGTAGCCATCAGGGAGGAGAGTGTCAAAGCTCGTAACAGAGCTGGCCGTGAACCATGTCTCAGTAAGACCAAGGACATCAAGGTCTAGTTCTTCAAGGAGGTGGCAGATGTCAGAGGAGTGTTTGACGGCAGAGCGAGAGTTGAGAGTGGCAATATGAAGAAGGTTACCAGCCTTAAAGACCTTCTGGGGAGGGGTACAGATCAGAGGTACGCCCTGCGGAGCAGAAAGAGCCCTGGGAGGGGCAGAGGAGGAGGAGGAGAGAGAGGGTAAGGTAGCCAAGGGGAGGGAAGCGCTTATCAAAGAGGAGGAGATTGGCCTGAGGGCCTTGGACCATGACAGTGCCATTTAGGTAGACATTAATGATGACTTTAGACGAGTCGAAGGAAGCCATGAGAACTTCCCAGCAAGTGCCACTATTAATGGAAGAGGAGGAGATAGGGCAGCGCACAGAGACCATATGAGGAGTCCATAGATCTGGCGAAGGAACGACAAAGAGGATGTCGGTAAGGGTCTGTCTGGAGGAAGCATTGGAGTAGGTGTCGGCGATAGGAAGACCAGGATTAGAGGCCAAGATATCCTTTTTGAACTTCGTCCTACCAGACTTAGTGAGAAGGGAAGGATAGTCAATGGAGAAGCAGTTGGAGAAGAAGATAGGAGAAACAGAAAGCGCCATTGGGGTGGAAGTAAGGAGAGGATGGAGATACCGGGGGGGCTAAGGCAGGTAGGTGTGAGACAAAAGAGAGTGGTGAGGTCACTGGGCTGGCAAGTTACAGAGAAGAAACAGTATACAAGCAAAATACAGAGAATTTCGCACTGGGCAGCAAGATATGACTTTTTAGCACAAAGCAAAAACAGCAAGATTTGACTTTTTAGCACAAAGCAAAAACAGCAAGATTTGACTTTTAAGAGCAAAGCAAAAACAGCAAGATTTGACTTTTTAGCAAAAAGCAAAAACAGCAAGCTTTAACTTTTTCAATCTTGGAATCAGATGCTGGCAAAGTGTTCAGGAAGCAGCAAGATGACAACATGGGAGCAACAAGCAGAAAGAACAGTGATAGTCAGAGGCAGTAGAAGTGAGTCCATAAGGAGGGAACTGACCCATAATTCTGGAGGTGGCAAAGTCAAGGCAGTCCGGATTTCTTAGAGGAGAGAGGTGGCTGCATCATTGTGGTTAAGGTGCAGGGAGGACCCCAATTAGCGTTCTGAACGCAGACAGGGAGCAGACAGGGGCCTTAGAAGTGGGCCTTTGTTGAGAGGGCCGGCTGAAGCCTGCCGGTCCCTGATTGGATGGAAGAAAACACTCAGCAACAAATGGGAGTGCAGCACGGGGAGAGGTGATTCAGCACAGCCTGTCTACACAACAAAGAAAACCATGGTGGCCATCTTGGAAGGGCTAAAAACAGTCAAATAAGCAGCAATAGGAGGAAAAAACGAGTGCTTTCAAAATAGCAACGTAGCTCCAGGTATTAAAAAGCTCAAAAAATGGCTGCACGATGAAAATGCAAAATAAAACAGTCCTTTCCAACAATATTATCCAAATTTCCTCGACTAATAAGTCACCTTCCACATACACCACTGTTAATGCATCCCTACTGAGAATCAATGCCCCAGAAGGAGAAACATTGGGCATCATTACGAGGTTGGAGTTAGCCATGCCCCGAACTTGGGTCCGGCACCGGGTCCTGCGAAAGGGGAATTACCAGGCCATTCCGACCTTGGAGGGCCCGGTAATTCTCCTTGCGTGGGACCCAGAGCCGGTACGTCCCCATTCCCATTTAAGCCCCCATAGGGCTCTACTGGGAATGGGGAGGATGGTAGCAGCGGTACCGTTCATAACGGTACCGTTGTTACCATCCTGTTCTACACGCGGGTGCCACTCTGCACACATGGTCTGACCAGGCGTGCAGAGCGGCACCCACAAGCAGATCTCGTAATGTTGCGGCACGGCAACAACGGCGTTGGTAGCACTACTATTGTTGCCTTACCGCCACAGACGTAATGAGGCCCATTGTCTGCCCCAATTGCTCAAATAGTTCTGTCACAAGGTAATGGATTAAGGGTTCCAGGCAGCCCTAAACCAGCATGAGTCAACCTGGATGCTTTGCGCCTGCCTATTCCATAATTTCCACTGACCCTCTCACAATCCAAACCTCTGAGGATCGCCTTGACCCCTTTGCACACCTCCCAAGCAAAAGAAAGTAGGGATATTTTCTCTTTGATGAAATATCCCAAAGTAGCCGAAAAGCTACTTATCATAGCCCAACTATATAGATAATAGCCCAATCTGGCCCTTCTGATTACTTGGTGTAAATGTGCACTTTTTTCCAAGCATAAGGCTGGCAGAGAGAGGCGGGACCAGAGGTAATAGTATGAATAGAATGACAGGATTATTCATCCAACCAGGGTGTGCCTGCCACTGTCATATGAGTGTCCGGCAAAACCCTGATTGGATTAATGCTCCAGAGAAAGGAAACAGCAAACTAAACTACTCTGTATCGTTATACAAATCAAAAAGCACACACCACATTCGAATATTTTGATAAGTTGACTTTGCCAATTTGCAGTCAAAACTAAAACAGGGGCGGTTTCTTCTATGTCACAATGGATAATACAATTTGGAAAAAATCTGGGTAAGTAGTGTTTAAAGACAATTGATGTAATAACTGGGGAAGACAGGTGTTCTAAAGCCATATATATTTTATGTTAACTGGTAAACTTTGGGAAATTAATCTATTATCCAGATATTGTTTCAATCAAATGAAATTTTTTTATTTATTTTAGACCAATAAAGGGAACATAAAGTATGATATTAAATCTGGTTAAAAGACAAGGTTAAATAATGCAACACCTATTTTCAACAAAAATACAAACGTTATGTTATTGCTCTCAAAACAACTATAACAAACCTATATTTGATTTAAACAAACAGCAAATAAACAGCAAATAAAGGTTCAATTGCAAGGACAACATGAAACTAATGTACACAACTTTTCAAAATCATCTTCTAATTAATAAATCGTTGGAGTTGTTTTGTATTCTTTTTGGACTGTAACAATACAGTATGAGCTGATATAAATTGTATCAAATATTACTAAGGATGAGAGTCATGCTTTCCATGAAAAAATATGAATATAAATGTAGATATTTTGGCTTATCAGGGAAAGGTTGACTAACAAACACCACGCCTTCATCAGGACCAAAAGAAAAAGTTCTGTTACCCCAGTAAAAGGAGTGCTGGTTGCTGAGGGAACTCTCAGCAAAGTCAGCGAAGATAATACAGTTATACATTGTATGAGTTGTCATACATTTAAAGGCTGATCATGGTGATATGTAGGTAGAACAGGAGAGAATACATGTACAGAACACATCCCATAGGAATTAGGGGATCTCTCATGCCCTAAAAGTGGGCACGAATTGTGAGATGGAGATGGTCTATTATATAATTCCTTGTGTTTTTCGGGCATCTTGGTTTAAAGATGCTTCCTAATTAATGGGGCGAAATGCACCAATGTTGTCATAAAGGTCTGGCATTGAACAGAGATGGTAAATGCAGAGAATTCATTAATAGTTGGCTAGGCATTTGTAGGGCCAGAGCAAAATGTATTATAAAAAAAGTCAGGCACTTTCTGGGTCAACGGTTCACAAGTGAAAGTTCTTTCAGGACTAAACTGGTGAAATTCAGCCTTTGCACAGATTTCTGCAGTATACACTAAGCCCGTTGAGCTATTCCACACACCATTTGCACACCTTCCTATATGGCACACCTCGAAACACGTTGAGTCTCAAATGAGGCTGATTTCGGATGCTTTTGATTGGTGATCCTACTGAAATCAACATGGATATAGGAGTTGCTGTAGTCTTTATTACCAGTGCTGGAGATCAAAAACATTTTCAGTGGGAACTCAGCATTCACTCGGTTAATGCTTTAGATCAGATAACGGATTGGATTGGACTTGATGACTAGAAGAGATGGAGTAATCATGAGTACACCATATTTTAAAGCGGGCAACATAGGCGCATAGCCACAGGAATTATGACTATGATGACGTTGAATGTCAAATAAGGCAAACCATCTGAATAAGTGACAGGATGTCACACCTTTTTATATCCTTGCAGGATAGAGTGAAGAACTAGATTTCAAGTTGTGCCTTCGATCATTAATCCATAGGCATCTCATGCCAACTGATATGCTAGGATATAATGGTTTGGATCACGATTACAGTTAGCTAGTTTGAGGTGCATGTTGGGACAACTAATGAATAAGTGTTAGCTCCCCTCACTTTCCTGACCTGTTCCTTCCTGTCTTGGTCAATATCGAACTCTGATTTGGATTTATCATTTTACGTGACATGTGATCACCAGCAATGTTGGTAATATATTGAATTTTAAATCTTTTTGTATGTATGTGACCTGTATTGGTGTATTATTTTTTGAGTGTAACTGTGATCTGTTAGCACTGGAGAAGACCTGAGTTTTTTGGGACAAAACACGTGTCGGCTACTAATTAAATACAATTTTGCACCATAAGTTCATGAGTCATTGTTGATAGAGAATGTGAAGACACTGATAACTTAGGGTGGAGCGCTTTGGTTTCATAGCACATCATATACTCTTTCATTGTGGGTGACCCTGGGCTGGTGTCACTTTTTTATGACCACTGCAGACTGAAACAGGTCGTTTTCTCTCAAATACAGTCCTTAGCTCGATGGGGTATTAGCCCCAAATACTCCAGATGTTTTCTATAAATGCCCTAGGTCATTGATGTATTGTATTCTTATGTATATACTGATTTGTAAAATAAGTGTTTTGAATTACTTTCTGAGCTATATGGCCTCACTACTACTTATGCTTTACTCCTCTGTAGACTCTGGCTCTAATTGTTGGCATCGCTCCCTGCAATTAGGAACTATACCTCCTTTAAATTACCTTGCGTCACTACTTGTATTGTTTTTGGTATTGTACATAGTTATCATGGGTACGATTCACAATACTCGAGATGATTGCCTGTGTATCTAGCTAGATGAGAGAAAGTGCTACCGCTGTCCTGATTTACAGGCGGTAGAACTCAGTGTTCATATCCACGATCTCTCAAGCAACTAACTCCTAAGTACATTCTTGGCCATTAGACATCTGTGTCTATCCCTTCTTAGTTTTCTTGTGTACACCTGTTCCACAGGCTACCTTTTCTTTCCACCATCTTGTTTAATCTATTATACCTTACTATGCACCTTTAGCTCTAGTTTTGACCAGTTGGGTTCCACTTGTTCTATTTTCATTTTATTACTTTCTATAGTTTTATTCCTTTCGTTTTATTTGTTCATCATCATGCACGTACGATGATACAGTATGTGATGATGTGGTTTTTTCACCACTGCCATTTGTCTTTCTGTACAGGACGTCACGTCTCATGTTGTCATTGTGGTCATGCGATGATGTCATTGTGTCACGTTGATTCTTTATTAATGCAAACTGTTTGTCATTTAATTCCTACCGACTGCTTTTAGCCACAACACTTGACCTCTGCACCTGTTATAACCACTGGTAGGCACAACTTGGGATTTCTACGTATACCTCTATTGGTCCTTTGGTGATGTTCTCACAGTTAATTTCTTTTTTTCCCTCTTTAACCATCTGTACTTGTTTAAGCTATTTAGAGGCCTCATTCTGAACTCTTACACAGGTACCTTCTTAATGGTGTTGCTAATTGTCTGTACTTTGACTTTGGATTTCAAAGTTATTTATTTCTGTCCTGTCAGATATATACGTTTTATTTCTTTTTTTTTTTAAGAGGAATCTCTGCTAGACCCTTTTCAGTCAGCCTTCAGACCCAGATGTGGCACTGAGACAGGACTTCTAGTAGTGCAGGATGATTTGCTGGAGGCCGCGGACCATGGATATCTCTCATTACTTGTAATGCAGGTTGTAATGCAGGATCTATCCACGGCTTTATAGGGACATGGTGCTTTTAGTGAGCTTTCCATCTCCTTCCCCACCCCTCAGACCCTGACCTCTGTGGTTGCCGCAGTCTTCTGTAGCAAGCGAAGCCTGGTAGGATGAAGAGCCCTTTAGTACATTTGCAGGTTTACACAGGCAGGGAAACGGACCAATCAAGCTCTGCTTCCCTTCATCCTCCACCCCCGTACCCCAGAGCAGACTGCCTTCAGCTACCAGACCTGAATGGGAGCTCGTCCGATCTGCATTTTCCTGCTAGGAGACTGGGGCTACTGGTGAAGTCACAATGCAAGCGTAAGCAACAATGCAACCTTATGTGGGCCTTAATTAGGGTGACCAGACGTCCCGGAATTGGGTTCTCTGTCCCCCTTTCTCAAGGTTATTTTTCCATTGGAAAACTCAGTGGTCCCGGTTTTTGGTAGTAGGTCTTAATATCTAGCAGGCACAATCTCGCACAGAAGAAATGCTGCATTTTACAACTTAAGATATTGGTAGTTAGTGATAATTAATTATATGTGTTTTTTAACAGTAACACTTAAACCCCCTTCTCCTCCAGCCGCTACTGAAGTGTAGTGCCTGGACAGCCACTGTCGAAAGTTAGTCCTACTTTTATGTTAGTTGCCCTGTCCCTTCTTTTATTTGTTTAATCTGGCCACCCTAGCCTTAATATATTTAAATTATTGAACGAACGAGCTGTTGTATAATGATGAGGCCTCTTGCAGTATTGTAATTTTGTCTTTAATGGTGCGCAACAGTGGCAACATATATACATAATATCATAAGCCACAGTTTGATTCACTGGCTCATAATGTTCAAGTCTCTTAGGTTTTCCTAGCAGTCTTTAGGTGGTAAAGTAGTCCCTAGCTCCATGTGCAGAAGGAGTGCCGGGAGTTGCTGCTGCTCCATCGTTCAGGAGCCCTCTGCTTCGCCGCCGCTGCAACCGGCAGCTCCACACTTCTCGCTTCCAGTCTCATGAGAACGCAGCATTGCTGAGTCTCATGAGTGGTCCTACATACCTCCCTTTGATAACACAAACAAAAGTTTTATTGCATCAAATAGTCATTATACTTCACCGGTCTTCTCCGCTCTCTCCTCGCCGGTCCTCGTTCTCTCACTCAGAAACCGGCATGTGGATTGCTTCAAGCGTCACCTCCGGCTGCTCGTTCCCGATCTCACTTTCTCTGTGGTGTGCCCTCTGTGCATCTGACTCTGGTTAACCGGCTACCTGTTGGCGTTGGTGTTCTCAATTGCTTGACTCTTCTCTTGCTTCTTATGCTGTCAGAGGCCTCTCAAACATTGTCACTCGTTCCATGTTCCACGTACGGCTATCTAGGGTGCAGACATGGTTGGTCCCTCAGTGTACTACCTTGAATGGCCGACTGAACTTGGATCCCGTCACTTGATCTTTGATCAGCAATCGAATTTTGATCCAGTCCCCCTCTCTGACCTCTTGTCTTTGTGTCACTCTCAGCTTATTGCTCCCTTTCTTCATCTGGTCCTTGCTGTTCTTTATCATCCATACTACATCTTCCATATTCACCTCTTTATCTTCCCTTAAACTAGCCAACCACAGAGGTACCAGCGTGGATGCCGCTCTCCTCCCCCTCAGCATGCGGAAGGGTGACAGTTGGGTGACACCATTGGGGGTCAGACGGTGAGCTGCTACGGCTTCTTTAAGCATTTTCAGGGAATCCATTCCGGATGCAGTGGCCAGCTATATGGCTCCTTTGATGAACCGGTTCACTCTTTCCACCGGACCATAGGCCTGGGGGTGGTTTAACGCTGCTTTTATCTGTCATAGATTGTTCTTTTTCATAAATATCTCAATTTCTCGTGAGATTAATTGGACTCTGTTGTCGGTGACAATGTCTTTGGGTAGCCCTCCCCTCTGGAACACGGATGTCAGTACTTCTATGACAGTTCAGGTGATGATGTTTGGTACAGATTCAGCTTCCACCCACTTCGATAAATAGTCAATCATATCGATGTTCGGGAGACATCGCTTCCAGGGGGTTGATAAAGCCTATTCCTACCTTTTGCCACACTCCTTCTGGAACATCAGTGGGTAAGAGTGGCACCTGTCTTGTTTTTAACCTCTTGACGATTTTCAAGCACTTATGACATCTGTCGATCATCATACGAATGTCCTGACCCAACGATGGCCACCAGTAAGCCTCTCTCACTCGACGCTGTGCCCACTCAGGACATTTGTCATTTCCCAAATGTCCTGAGTGGGCTCTACACAGGATGACTCTCCTCATGCCCACTGGCGGAATCACCTGATCGCCCCTGATAATCAGGCCTTCCGCTTCCAATATTTCATATGCTACTTTCCAATAGGGCCTCATCCCTTCTGGGATGGCTCTTTCCTCTGGCCATCCTCTCCTGACTGATTCAATGAGCCTGAACATTGTGGGATCTGTGCAGGCTTCCTCGTTCCAATGGCCCTCACTAATTTCTAGAAATTCTGTACTCTTCAGATCCTGAATGGATGCTACTACACATTTCTCCTGTAAGAATGTGGTGGCCTTCTCTCTGTTTCCTGGTAGTCTGGACAGGCAGTCTGGTTGGGCGTTCTCCCACCCTGCTATATGCGCTATGTCATAGGTGTACTCCTGGAGCTTTCCTGCACTGCACGCTAGCCAAGGCTTGGACGTTTTTGTCCCTCAAGGGCTTAACATGTGGTTCACGGGTTTATGATCCATGACTAGCTTGAATTTGTTGCCCCAGATGTACGTTCTGAAGTGTTCTACCAGCCACGTGCAGGCTAGCATTGCTTTTTTTCCACTGTCAAGTAGTTTCTTTCAGCTTTGTTCAATGCCTTTGAAGCAAATGCCACTATGTGTTCTGTATCTCCCCTTTTTTGGGTTAGCACAGCTCCCAACCCATACGCACTGGCGTCAGTGGTGAGGATCATGTCCCACTCGGGATTGAATGATTGTAAGCACAGGGCATTCGCAATCTTTTCCTTTATGGCTTCGACCGCTTCCTCTTGCGCCTGTGAACACGTAAATTCAGCTCCTTTCTGGAGAAGATCTCTCAACAGTGCAGTGACCTCTGAGATGTTGGGAAGAAACTTTGCATAATATTCGGCAAGCCCCAAAAAGGATCTTAGTTTGTGCTTGTTAGGGGGTTCAGGGGCTTTCACAATGGCCTGTCCGAGGTTTTGCTTGGGACTGATCCCTTGACAGGATATTCTTTATCCTAAGTATTCCACTTCCTTGGCCCTCAGCCCACATATGTCATACCTCATTTTCACTCGTGTGTATGCTCGTCTTCAGCATATACTACTATATCGTCTTGCAAATATGAGACTTTTCCACATCCCTCAACAACGAATCCATCATACGCTGGAATGCAGAGGCCTCTGATAATAGACCAAATGGCATCCTGGTGAACTGATAGGTGCCGAATGGCGTGATGAACATCGTTAGGGGATCTAGATTCCTTGTGCAAATGTATTTCGTCATAGGCATCCCTCATGTCCAGCTTGGAAAATACTTTGGCCTCCTTCATCATTAGTATCAGTTTGTTTATGTTTGGGAGCGGATAGCTATCCATAATTACCTCCAAATGTAGGCTGCAGAGGGCTATGAATACTCTCAGGTCCTCTGAATTCTGTTTTTTTTTATTAGCACCACTGGACTTAACCACTACGATGCTTCCACCTCCTCGATTGTGCCTTCTTTCACAATTTTATCAAGTTTCAACTTCAGTGTGTTTCTGGCCCTCGCTGGCACCGGATGCACAATGTGCTTTACGGGAACGGCATTGGATTTAAGCATGATCTTGTGCACGTGATACTTGATTCTTCCTGGCCCTTCGGAGAACAACTTGGGGAAATCTTCTTTTGACACCGGCACTCCACCCGCATTCACTGCTAATACTTGATCCTCCATGCTGGGATCCAGTTTAATCTTTAGTCTGGCTTGATTGTCCCACCCCAGGACTGCTGGACCCTCGGTGGCCAAGTTTCTCTTCCTTTAAACTCTACAACGCTGTTGATGCATCCCAACAAACTTACTGAGGCGCTCCCAAATATGGTGGGCTTGTGTTTAGTGCTGAGCACTTCCACTTTGTTGCTTCCCACCATCTCTTTGTACGTGTGGATGGGTATTATTGTTAGATCGGAGCCTCCGTCTACCATCACTCTTGTTTCCATCCTGTCCACTCTGATCACACTATGGGGCTTTTCTCTCCTGTCTCTCAAGCTTTTCACCATTATGACAGTGGGTACTCCTTCCTCCTCGGACGAAATGTCTCCTTCCTCACCATCTTCCGCATGTACAATCGTCACTTTTTTGTTGTGCCACCTGCATGTAAGTGCAAAGTGCCCAATCCTCTTGCATACGGAGCACTCGTTGCCCCTCGTAGGACATTCTCTATCATTGGCCAAATGCTTTGTACTGGCACATCTGTGGCATTTGAGGGGTTCCTTTCTCTCCCCGCCTTTCTTCTCTGGGTTAAACTTGTTGCTTCTCCTTCTTCCCCCCTAAATGTAATGGCCTGGACTTCTGCTGTACTTGAGCCACACGCAAATACTTTGTATCTGCCCGCAGTTTCTTCGACAGCCCTCGCTATCTCAACGGCTTTATCCAACTGGAGTTCTTTCTTCATGATGAACTTGTCCTGCACCTTCCTGCTATTTGTGTGTACAGTAAGCATGTCGCAATTCATACTTTCAACATTGTTTTCAAATTGCAAAGGGCTGCCAACTCGCGTAGCTTTGTGATGTAGTAATCAACTGGTTTGGACGGCTCTTGTTTGCGACCGTATAACCTTATTCTATGTAGTACAGTGTTTTCCTTGCTGGTGAATCTTCTTACAATCCTCCTCACAGCTTCCTTGTACACATCGTCATTCTCCCCCGCCACTACTTCAGGCGTCAGCCTGGCAAACACTCCCTGTCCCTCTACTTCCAAAGCATTCAGGAGCATCGCTCTGCGCCTCGCAGCCGTGTAGTCCACCCCTGCAAGAGCGTCCACGTATGTCGTAAACAGGGGTTCCCACTGAGGCCATGGAATGGTGGGCCTTCCTGGAGTTTGCAGAAATGGCGGAGGTGGTGTCACACCTTGCACAGTGGTTCATGGGGTTGTCATCACTCCTCGTCGCCAATTATGTTGTATAATGATCAGGCTTCTTTTAGTATTGTAACTTTGTCTTTAATGGTGCGCAACAATGGCAATATATTTATATAATATCATAAAGCACAATTTGATTCACTGGCTCATAATGTTCAAGTCTCTGAGGCTTTCTAGCAGTCTTTAGGTGGCAAAATAGTCTCTAGCTCCATGTGCAGGAGGAGCGCTGGGAGCTGCTGCTCCATCGCTCAGGAGTCCTCTGCTATTGCTGCTTCCGCTTCCGGCGGCTTTGATGCTTCTCGCTTAAAGTTTTGCAAGAACTCAGAGTTGCTGAGTCTTGCGAGTGGTCTTACACTTTAGCATGTTCAAATATAGTTTGACTTGTAGCCTGCGATGTAAAGTGTCTTATCCAGATGTCAAATGACCAATAAGGACCGCGCCAGGCAAGGAACTGTGAATCGAAGAGTTCATCAAGGCACTTTGATGAATGTTAAAATGGCACAGATGTTGGGGATTGAATTCAGGGATCACAGACACCCTGCATCACTGGACATACTTTCAATTTATAAATGGAGTCTCCCTCCATCTGTGTTGCTATTTCCAAGCAGAACATTTTCACTGTATTTCATCTAAAATACCCTCACTACGTTGTCCGCTCCTTCTACCACCCAGGAAAATATTTCCATCCTCACCATGAACACAAAGTGTGTCCTCATGAAGCCAGAACCAAGAGAAACAATCTGGTTCATTTTGTGTTCTTAAGATACAACACTTGGTCTTAAGAAACACCCATTGTGACATAATATCATATATCAGAACCTCACACAGCCTCTTTTATCCATACATAACTGTCAACACACCCTCACTTAACTCTGTGCAAACCTTCATACATCCCCATAAGACTCTCAGATAGGTCCCAATAGACCCTCAAATAGAGCCACCAACAGGCTTCACACAAACACCAACTGAACCTAGTAGATCCCCCAACAAACCCTTGCATAGGTACACCAGATCCCAACAGCATCTCTGTCGATTGAGACTCATATACCCCATGCAGATGACTCTTGCACATCCTTTCCTCTTGTTCCTTCCGTTGCATTGAAGCAGCCTGGGTGTGAAATAAGTGCCATGCAAGCAACCAAAATAGCA
Organism: Ambystoma mexicanum; assembly: GCF_040938575.1. Classification (NCBI taxonomy): domain Eukaryota; kingdom Metazoa; phylum Chordata; class Amphibia; order Caudata; family Ambystomatidae; genus Ambystoma; species Ambystoma mexicanum. The sequence continues at coordinate 824,659,881 of NC_090921.1, forward strand.
TGACACGGTAACATGTCTTTACATCCTTTTGTATGTGACATGCTCAAGGTCATCATGACCCTGTCAGAGTAGAGCAGGGACCCCTCTAAACCTGCAGTGGGTGGCCTACCTGGGCGTTGCCAGATCTACCTCAGAGGTGGAGTGAGGAAGTTGGGAGGGGCAGAGGGGCCACAGACCTGGCTGTCAGAGGTTTATAATATGGAGTGGCATGTCGTCGCATCTTCATGCATTTGCATCTACTACACTTACATTGGTTTTGCTGATTTTTCAGGGAACAAACAAAGCGGGTGTAAATAAGGGTAAGGGGGTTTGGACAAAATAAAAAGGTATGAGGACACTGGGAGGGCCTGGGCCAAGTTTTTGATTTTAAGAAGATTCACGTGCGTAGATGAAAATTTAGTAGCTGTAAATGCACAGCAGAGTAAATGGAGTAGAGGCGGAGGTTTAGGACGATTGTACCGAAAAAAAATGGTTGCAACGACCAAAAGTTCTGAAAATGCTACCACCAAAGGTTCAAACACCAAAGGTTCGCACCTTTGGTGGTAGCATTGTAAAAAAAAAAAAAAACAGGGGCTGCGGGGGTGCCCCCGCATCGTCCCGCTCACTATACTTCTGTTTAAAAAAATAAATAATAATAATTAAAGAAACAGGGGCTGCGGGGGTGTCCTCCGCATCGCCTCGCTCACTATACTTTATGGTATAGTGAGCGGGGGCTGCAGGGTACACCCCCGCAGCCTTCTGTTTGAAAAAAAAAAAGAAAAGAAAAGTACCCTGTAGCGCCAGTTCCCGATCACGGAAGTGAAAGGGAACTGGCGCTGCAGGAACCCAGCGTGAAGATGAAGGTAAGTGGGGTTTGTTTTTCATGTTGGGGGTGTGGGTGTGGGTGGGAGGGGGTGTTATGGGTGTGTTGTGTGTGTGGGTGTGAGACTGTGTGTGTGTACGCATGAGAAAGGTGCAAACCAGTGGTCAAAGTGTATGAAAAGAAATAGTGGAGCTATGTTCTCTACTGGCCTGCACCGCTCTCCACAGACCCCATCGCCATGCCCCCTCCCACACACAATCCAAACCCCCCCAAACAAACACAACTGCTATTTATGGGAATGTGCAATGCAGTGCACTGAAGTGCCAGCTTCAACTTCTTCCTACACTTTTATTTTAAAATGAAACCATTCAGAACGGTTTCATTTCAAAATAAAAGTGTAGGAACAGTGAAACTTACAAATAAAAAGTATGGGAGCACCACTCCCGACCGCTCCCGCCCACTTCGACCTCTGCTTTCGACACTGTCGACCATTCTATATTACTCAGCTGCCTTAAGGAAATTGTCAACGTCTCTGATCATGCCCTGAAATGGTTTGCATCCTTTCTGTCTGATCGTTATCAGCAGGTGAAAATGGGGGGGTTTCCCTTTCTGATACCACTTCCATTGGATATGGGGTTCCTCAGTGCTCCTCCCTATCGCCCCTACTGTTCCATCTTTACCTGCGGCTCTGTTGAACATCCTGAGACGGCATCGGATTAGCTTTCATTCTTGTGCCGGACACACTCATGTCTTCACTAAAATGGGCGATGTTGAACAGACATTCTCTAGTATTAATCATTGTTTGGAGGAGGGTAGCCAATAGATGTCAGCTAACCAGTTGCAATTAAACCTAGCAAAGACTAAGGTTGCTCTTTTTGGACCAAAGCATCTCCTTAGTGCATTTAACTGCCCACAGGAGTTTAACTGTTGGGGGCTGATCTTAAAGTTGGCCCCAAGATAAAAAAAAAAACATTGGCTGCATATGGCAAAACAACCTTTGTAGTGAAAGCCAGGTGAGTGCCAAAGTTCAGGCATTTTTTCACTCCCTGCGCGTGTTGCGACAAGTTCTGCCATACATTCCGAGTAGTGGCCATGCTTTGATGGTGGGATCATTGACAAATTCACATTTGCATTACTGCAACAGTCTTCTTGCTGGAATTCCCACCAAACAACTCCAGAGAATGCAAAAGGTCCAGAATGCAGCAGTTAGACTAACCTGTGGCCTGAAAAAATATGATCACGTCTCTGGTGCACGTTGTGCTTTGCACTGGTTGGCGGTGGAAGATAGGATTAAGTTTAAAGGGCATGCCTTTTATACAAGAGCCTCAATGGATTTACCCCTATCTAATTTGGCAAAGAAACTCAGCCACCATCAGCCCCCAAGACCTTTGCGCTCAGCGGATCAATTGTTGCTTAATATTCCTCTCTCTTGATGTGTGACGAGGGGCGATAGGAGATTTGCAGCATATGGGCCTAGGCTCTGGAACAGCATTCCCTGAGAAATGAAGACCCTGGAAGCTTTCTATAAGCTTCATAAAGATTTTTAAAACGTTTCTTTTTAGATAATGAGATACTGGACTGCACAATCTCGGTCCCTCTCCCCAGTCTTCCCTTTCTTCTGGAAAAAGGCATGGTTACATGTGAAGCAAGTATGGATAAATTCTAGACTGAAGCTTATACAATATTCACACCCGGGGAAGGGCGCTTAGTCAATCAGGTGGCTGGAACAGCAAGCAAGAATACACATTCTCCACCCGCTGCTTCCAGCCACCTGAGGCCGTTAGCCAGGTGGTGCCATTTCTTTTTTTTCCATGTGGGGAGGCAACAGGGAACCTCTCCCTGTTGCCTCTGCACCCCTCTAAAACAATCCTTCCCCCTCCCTTTGCCCTGCCTCCTTACGTACCCACTTACCTGTTGGACTGGTGCTTTGTGCTCCGGTCCCATCGCTCCTCCTGTCTCCCGGCTGCTGTATTGAAATGGAAAAGGGACTTTGTACCTTTTTCCCTATGGTGGTGGCTATCTTTTTTTGTTCCCCTCGGGAGAATGGCAGCGCAATCAATGCCAATCTCTTGGGCAAAAAGGAAACATTTGTACCCCCAGAATAAATTTTGGAGTGCAAATGGCTTTCTCCCCTGCTGTGGTGGGCGGGCATGGCTTATAACGGCCCACAGCGGGGGTGAAAGCCATATATATGTACTTAGCACATACATGACACCAGAACGCATACACACATTTACCCCAGGATGCTCAGCTGCATGCCTAAAATGCGAGGCAAACTCTGCAAACTTTATTCATAGGGTATGGGAGTGCCGTCCAATTGGATCCGCATGACAGCTGATAGAAAGACATCTGTCAGAAATGACTGGTTGGAAATTAGAGTAAGATCCGCTGCTATTCCTACACAAACAACAGAAAAGTAACAAGGCAGGTTATTGCGTTGGGGTTTGTATTGCTGAAACTCCGGGTACCCATTCAATGGAAGAGTGCGATGAGACATTTAAAGATTGGCAGAGGGATCTGTTAGGGTGGGCCACATCCGAGAGAGATTTCTATGTACAGAGGGCTGTCAGGGCGGGAGCCGGAAGTCTGCACTGCAGGTGGGACGAGTTCTTGGACCAGTTGCAATGCCCATGCGATCTGTGGCCACCACCATGAATTGGACGGCCTTCAGTGCATGACTAATGCTGCTAGGATTGTCAGATGTGGTGCTTGCGGCCCTGCAGGCGGCTTTGTTAGGAAATACCTGTGCGGTTGTGGGAGAACGCCTGGCTCCTTGCAGTCGGACAGCAAATGGAAACGTGTGCCTATGATTCTACTTAATCATATTTACCTTGGGCTTATGTTTGATTCTTGCTGCATGATAATGAAATCTATGCCGCAACTGTTTGCTTTGTAATGGCTGATTTAAAATAAAATAAATGCATATAATTAAAAACAAACATGAGTCTATTTCCTATTCTTTCTCTTGTCTCTCTACACAGACTGTCAGTCGTGCATTGCAGACCCAGTGGCTGTGCACACTGACAGCATGACGACATGATGTGACTTACCTTTGATGCCGTTTAAACGGCCAAACATATTTGGCTCGGGTCTGCATTAATTACAAGATGATAAGTCGGTTTTTAAGGCGTGCCCGTTGTTTTAAAGCAAAACATGTGGCTGGGTGTATAAGTTCAGAGTGCGCGCAATGCATGTGTGGCTTTTTTAGTGTGTTCCCACGCGAGTGTGTGGTTCTCAGGCAAGAGATGGGAATTAGTTTGATCTGTCACACTTTCCATGTGTGTCCCAAGCTGAAAGAAAAATAAAGAAAAAGCGATCTGTGTTTAAACGTTACAATCACTATTAAACTGGGCACTGACCTTGGATGATATGATATGATATGGCATTTATAACGCGCCTATACACAAGTGTTTCAAGGCGCGACGAGGCAAGGGAGGGAAAACCAAGACACTGATCTTACTAGGCCAGGTGACATTGAGATCGCGCAAGTGCAGGGGAGGTGGGAAAAGTGCGAGGGGTGGGGTGCTGTGCAGTGCGTAGGATAAACAGTAAAACATAAGACAATAAATAAAAGTGCAGCCACCTGGTGGCAAGTGCAAGGGTAAGTGCAGACATAACGTGTCAAGTGCTAGTAGGGGGCTGTGGGGATACCGAACAGTCCCCGAATGCAAGAGTTCCCAGGGGGGCAATGCAGGTGTGCAACTGGCGGGGAGGGGACCTGGGCCCGAGATCAGAGGGTAGGCAGGTAGCCAGTGCAATGTCAGTTTCAGCCAGGAGATCAGCAGGGGAGAGGAGGAGAGAAAGAAGAAGCAAAGAGGAAGGTCTTGAGGTGCTTCCGGAACCAGCGATGGTTCTCCTCAAGATTCAGAGAGCAGGGAGGCTGTTCCAGAGGCAGGACCTAGCAGAAGAGAGAGATCTACCCCCAACTTGTTGCTAGGAGAAGCGACTGTCCCTGAGAGAGTTGGAGGTGGATGAGCAAAAAGCTTGAGAAGGAAGATATTTAGGAAGAGAGAGTTGAAGGTACTGAGGCCCCAGGCCGCAGAAGGCCTTGTGGACAACGCAGAGGGGTTTGAACTTAATCCTCGCTGCTACTGGGGGCCAGTGCAGAGATTTCAGACCTAGAGAGATGCGATCCCTGGTTTTGAGGCCAAAGACAAGTCTAGCAGTCCTGTTCTGGATGAGTTGCAGAGGGCGGAGAGTAGAGGCAGGCAGATTTAGAAAGAGGCTGTGGCAGTAGTCCAGCCTAGAGAGAACCAGAGCTCTGGAGACAGTGAGCTTCTGGGAGAAGGAGAGGAAAGGAAGAATACCTCTGAGGAGGTGCAGCTGGTAGTGTGACTTCTTAGAGACATCAGATATGTGAGGAGAGAAGGAGAGTGTGGAGTTGAAGATGACCCCGAGGTTTTTAGCCTCACAAGTGGGAGCAGGAAGAGGACCTCTCTGAAAACAAGTGTACCCATCCCTCTACCCCATGCCTCCTACCTCTTCTAGGGGACAGCCTTGTTTCATTCATGGGGGCCGAGTTATGCGTGTCACATTTTTTATAAACAAATAGTACTCCATTTGTATTGAAGGTAAAAATGTAAGTTCTGTGCATGACACTTTAGAGTGGTATGCAGTGATTATATTGAATACAAAACAACTAATGAAAAAATAATGAATTAAAAAAACAACTAATTCCAAAATAACTAATTTTGAAAAAACCTAAAAATGGGGTTGTGCAAGGGAATAGTGGTTTTGTGGGTGGGGGGAAAGCATTATTTAAAAAAGGGAGGGGTTGTGGGGGAGAACCCCCCCCAAAAACAACTAAAAAATATTTCGTTATTTTGGAATTTGTATTTTTTTGTTAGTTGTTATTTCATTCCTTATAATTGCATGTCCCCCCTTTACAGGCATCTAAGCGCTAAAGCAATGTATTTATATGACTAAATGTGACAAAATACTAGTAGCAACTTGGAGGAAAAAATGCAGATAAAATGACAAGAAAACAAATTGGTACAAATACAGATGGAAATATAAAAAAACAATATTTGTGATGAGGCAGGAGGAACAGATCACTTGTACACATGGATGCCATGAAAACAGGATCATTCTGAGATCAAAAGGAATGAAGGAAGGCCAGGGATGGTGTCCGGGCCTTTGTGTATTTGTATTTGTGTATTTGGTTATTTATAACCCACATGTTCCTTAGAAGGATACCGGGCAAAATAAATTGCATCCGGACGCAGGTAACATAATGATGCTGGAAAAAAAGAGCCAACCGAGACAAAGTCAGCTTTTATTAAGTAAATAGATGAGTTTTCAGTTTTTTGTTTTCAGCCTTTTCAAAGGAAGGGGTGCCTCGAGTCTCAGCACGGCCCCCAGCAACTGTCCTCATTTTGCCAATCAGCAGACTTAATGACACAGCTATGTATTCATTTATATAATTAATTCTGGGGCTTTATATGTGTGATTTGCAGCGCTTGGCTTACAAGCTGCGTTTGCTGGAGCCCTTACGGCTGCCACGTCCCTCAGGGTATGCAAAAGTGTTAGCACCTTATTGCCTTTTAACACCGGTTCCTCCACATCAGCCACTTTCTAACAAAAGGATTTATAGCTTTTCAGAGAGCATTTAGGGGCCGATTCATGGAACAAACGTGCGCCAAAAATCTTCGCGCAAGCAGGCGCAAGCAGGCGGAAGCGGAAAAAAACAGGCGCACGCGCACGCGTGCGATTCATGGAAGTCCCTGCGCGTGTACACCTCGGGATGTGCGCCAAACCCGTGCATGGCGCACAAGTCACTGCAACATCCCGAAAGGCGTGCGCGACGCGCACAGTGAAAACGCACAACCTCGGCGCATACAACAGAAAGTGGGCGGGACACGGGGCGTAACGCGCTGAATGGGGAACAACGCGCGAAAATAAGGGCGTAACTGGGGATGTACTGCAGGGAAGCATACGGAACGCCCACACGCACTCGAACCACACGTATTCATGGAATCGAATAGGGCAAAGCCACACACAGCCAAAGACACGCACAAGCTGAAACACGTCCGCCACACGAAGGCAGGCGGTAGAGTCCCAGCGCATCACAAAAGTGGCAACATACAGCAATTGGGCCTGTGCGAGCGGGGCACGTGTATTGCGGGGGTGTGCGGGAAGCAACACACGCGATCGAGCGGGGTACGTGTATTTCGGGGGTGCGCGGGAAGTTACACAAGCGATTGAGCTGATACGTGTATTTTGGGGGTTTGCGGGAAGTCACACACGCGATCTCATCAGGGTACGTGTATTTCGGGGTGCAGGGGAAGTATCCCACGCAACATCAGCAGGGTACATGTATTCCAGGGGTGCGCGGGAAGTTCCACACGCGATCTCATCAGGGTACGTGTATTACAGGGGTGCGCGGGGAGCAGCACACGTGAATTGCACATGTGGGTCCTCCCAGGTGTTCCCTCTACAGCCTCCACGGCCCCTGCAGGTGGCTCACACCACAGGGGCCTACCCAGCACATGTCCTGCAGGCACCCCATCCACCATGGCCATGCCCACCAGCCAACCCACATGTCAACTTGCACTACTGCCCACCAACGCATGTCCCCCTGCACCCCCAGCCACCAGGGGCACCCTCCACCAGGCCCCCACCCATGTCTACCACCACCCCCACCCCCAGCAGTGCAGGGGCAGCCTCCACCAGGCCCCCACCCATGTCTCCCACCACCCCCACCCCCCCAGCAGTGCAGGGGCACCTGCCAGCAGGCCCCACCCATGTCCAACTCATGTTCCCCAGCACCCCCACCCCCCAGCACTGTGGGGCACCTGCCAGCAGGCCCCCACCCATGTCCAACTCATGTTCCCCACCACCCCCACCCCCCAGCACTGTGGGGCACCTGCCAGCAGGCCCCCACCCATGTCCAACTCATGTTCCCCACCACCCCCACCCCCAGCACTGTGGGGCACCTGCCAGCAGGCCCCCACCCATGTCCAACTCATGTTCCCCAGCACCCCCACCCCCCCAGCACTGTGGGGCACCTGCCAGCAGGCCCCCACCCATGTCCAACTCATGTTCCCCACCACCCCCACCCCCCAGCAGTACAGGGGCACCCACCACCAGGCCCCCACCCATGTCTCCCAGGACCCCCACCCCCCAGCCACCAGGGGCACCCACCACCAGGCCCCCACCCATGTCTCCCACCACCCCCACCCCCCCAGTCACCAGGGGCAGCCTCCACCAGGCCCCCACCCATGTCTCCCAGCACCCCCACCCCCCAGCCACCAGGGGCACCCACCACCAGGCCCCCACCCATGTCTCCCACCACCCCCACCCCCAGCAGTGCAGGGGCAGCCTCCACCAGGCCCCCACCCATGTCTCCCAGCACCCCCACCCCCCAGCAGTGCAGGGGCAGCCTCCACCAGGCCCCCACCCATGTCTCCCATCACCCCCACCCCCCAGCCACCAGGGGCAGCCTCCACCAGGCCCCCACCCATGTCTCCCAGCACCCCCGCTCCCCAGCCACCAGGGGCAGCCTCCACCAGGCCCCCACCCATGTCTCCCACCACCCCCACCCCCCAGCACTGTGGGGCACCTGCCAGCAGGCCCCCACCCATGTTCAACTCATGTTCCCCACCACCCCCACCCCCAGCAGTGCAGGGGCACCCACCACCAGGCCCCCATCCATGTCTCCCAGCACCCCCACCCCCCAGCCACCAGGGGCACCCACCACCAGGCCCCCACCCATGTCTCCCACCACCCCCACCCCCCCAGCAGTGCAGGGGCATCTGCCAGCAGGCCCCCACCCATGTCCAAGTCATGTTCCCGACCACCCCCACCCCCCAGCACTGTGAGGCACCTGCCAGCAGGCCCCCACCCATGTCCAACTCATGTTCCCCACCACTCCCACCCCCAGCAGTGCAGGGGCACCCACCACCAGGCCCCCACCCATGTCTCCCAGCACCCCCACCCCCCAGCCACCAGGGGCACCCACCACCAGGCCCCCACCCATGTCTCCCACCACCCCCACCCCCCCAGCAGTACAGGGGCACCCACCACTAGGCCCCCACCCATGTCTCCCAGGACCCCCACCCCCCAGCCACCAGGGGCACCCACCACCAGGCCCCCACCCATGTCTCCCACCACCCCCACCCCCCAGTCACCAGGGGCAGCCTCCACCAGGCCCCCACCCATGTCTCCCAGCACCCCCACCCACCAGCCACCAGGGGCACCCACCACCAGGCCCCCACCCATGTCTCCCACCACCCCCACCCCCAGCAGTGCAGGGGCAGCCTCCACCAGGCCCCCACCCATGTCTCCCAGCACCCCCACCCCCCAGCAGTGCAGGGGCAGCCTCCACCAGGCCCCCACCCATGTCTCCCAGCACCCCCACCCCCCAGCAGTGCAGGGGCAGCCTCCACCAGGCCCCCACCCATGTCTCCCATCACCCCCACCCCCCAGCCACCAGGGGCAGCCTCCACCAGGCCCCCACCCATGTCTCCCAGCACCCCCGCTCCCCAGCCACCAGGGGCAGCCTCCACCAGGCCCCCACCCATGTCTCCCACCACCCCCACCCCCCAGCAGTGCAGGGGCACCCACCACCAGGCCCCACCCATGTCTCCCACCACCCCCACCCCCCCAGCAGTGCAGGGGCACCTGCCAGCAGGCCCCCACCCATGTCCAACTCATGTTCCCCACCACCCCCACCCCCCAGCACTGTGGGGCACCTGCCAGCAGGCCCCCACCCATGTCCAACTCATGTTCCCCACCACCCCCACCCCAGCAGTGCAGGGGCACCCACCACCAGGCCCCCACCCATGTCTCCCAGCACCCCCACCCCCCAGCCACCAGGGGCACCCACCACCAGGCCCCCACCCATGTCTCCCACCACCCCCACCCCCCCAGCAGTGCAGGGGCATCTGCCAGCAGGCCCCCACCCATGTCCAACTCATGTTCCCCACCACCCCCACCCCCCAGCACTGTGGGGCACCTGCCAGCAGGCCCCCACCCATGTCCAACTCATGTTCCCCACCACCCCCACCCCCACCCCCAGCAGTGCAGGGGCACCCACCACCAGGCCCCCACCCATGTCTCCCAGCACCCCCACCCCCCAGCCACCAGGGGCACCCACCACCAGGCCCCCACCCATGTCTCCCACCACCCCAATCCCCCCAGTCACGAGGGGCAGCCTCCACCAGGCCCCCACCCATGTCTCCCAGCACCCCACCCCCCAGCCACCAGGGGCACCCACCACCAGGCCCCCACCCATGTCTCCCACCACCCCCTCCCCCCAGCAGTGCAGGGGCAGCCTCCACCAGGCCCCCACCCATGTCTCCCAGCACCCCCACCGCCCCCAGCAGTGCAGGGGCACCTGCCAGCAGTCCCCCACCCATGTCCAACTCATGTTCCCCACCACCCCCACCCCTCAGCACTGTGGAGCACCTGCCAGCAGGGCCCCACCCATGTCCAACTCATGTTCCCCAGCACCCCCACCCTCCAGCACTGTGGGGCACCTGCCAGCAGGCCCCCACCCATGTCCAACTCATGTTCCCCACCACCCCCACCCCCCCAGCACTGTGGGGCACCTGCCAGCAGGCCCCCACCCATGTCCAACTCATGTTCCCCACCACCCCCACCCCCCAGCACTGTGGGGCACCTGCCAGCAGGCCCCAACCCATGTCCAACTCATGTTCCCCACCACCCCCACCCCCAGCACTGTGGGGCACCTGCCAGCAGGCCCCCACCCATGTGCAACTCATGTTCCCCAGCCAACATGTCATCACAATCTAGATCCTTGGTCCCTATGGTCAGCCTCCAAATGCAAAACACCCACCCGAGTATTGCATCCACCCACTCATAATTTGCAATTACATCACAGAACACCAATTGCAAGTTCCGAAACAAACACATTTCCCTCACATACACCCAATGGGTGTCAGTGAATCTCAAAACACATATCATGAAATGCATGAAACCAATGAGATACCACACATTGAAGTTCACCAAAAAAATATATGTATTAAAGGAAACATAAATAGAATAAAAAATGAAGAAACAGAAATGTGAATGTACAAAAATTAAAAGAAGCATGTCCGTGAAAAAAAGCAAAAGCAAAAATAAAATTCCAAAGTAATGTTGTCCAAAGTCAATGTCCACAAAACAAAATCCAATGGGAAATAAAAAAGAAAGCCATTGCTCCATGGTTAAAAAGTGAAAAAAAATACAATCCAACAGTGAACTATGTACATGGGAACAAGCTAGGGTCCATTATCCCAACAAAAGAAAGGAAACCTATCTAACTACACTAACTAATAAAATAAACTATATACAAAAATGTGGCCAATGTCCGAAAGGTCCAAATAAAATCAAAACAAAAATGAAACCTAACACTACCTACATAACTATGTACAAGGGCAGCGGGCTAGTTTCACGGCTCACTTGTGGATGTCCCGGGCCAGGGCATCATCGAACTCCTCCTCAATGTCCCGGAGGCGGTCCTCCTCCATGGCCCCGAGGGTCCGCAGGGCCGTCGACGTCTCCACCTCCAAACCCGTGCGGATTGCCTCGAGGCACTCGGCCCGCCTCAGGGCCCTCCGCATGGAGTTCTCCGCCCTGACCATTGTGAGCCGTGACTCTTCCGCCCGCTGCGGCTCCGCATCTATGGCGTGGCCCAACCGCTGCCACACGGAAGACACTCTGTCCTGGGTCCTCCTGCCCTCCGGCCGATGCCTGCCCCTCCGATGTTGAAGGCCCTGAGCCTTCATGGCTCCCACCACGTTGCTGCTGCTGCTGTGCCTCTGCCCGTGCACTGCCTCCTGCTGCTTGCACATCCTCCGCTGGCTGGGGTGCAGTCGTAGATGTGGCCACCCCTGCTGGACGTCCGACTCCCGACTGTGGCAGGGATGCCTCCTCCACCAGCCTGGCCGCACCGTCAGAGGCAGCTCCACAGGGCACCCAGGTGACTGATGGGTGGGAAGATGGCACAGAGGACGACTGGCGCGTAAGGGGTCCAGTTGAGGAGGGGGTCGTAGCAAGCCCCATCAGACGGAGGAATCCGGCCTGGGTGACCTGTCCCAGCAGGCTGACGTGGTCAACGAGCCATTCGAGATGACGTGCAGTCTCCTCATGAAAAGACTGCAGTTCACCTCGCATGGCCCGTTGACGCAACGCCACACCAGCCAGGACAGGCTCAACCCAGACCTGGATAGCCACGTCCGCAGGCAGAGGAAGGCCAGTTGACATGAGCTCACCCCCTGCCTGAAAACGGGTCTGGACGTAGGCATCCCTGCTGGTGCAAGATGATGCAGGGACAGGATCAGGGACAGGATTGCACACAGGCACCTCCGCGGCGGCCTGTGCTGCCTCCTGTCCCTGGACCTGCACTGCACCACTAGCACCAGTGGGATCCCCACCTCCAGACCCCGTCTCTGGTGCTTGCACGGCCTCCTCCTCCACCAAACCCCCCACCAACCTGGATGACTCCGTGCCATCTTCCCCTGTTGGGCCCTGTGGGGTCCCAGCTGCCCCTTCTGCTGCCGAGGAGTCCAAGTCCAACCTCCGCCTCTTGGACCTCCCCCCGGCAGCTGCGGCCTGGGACGCGGCACCGGACTCCTCACTCCCCGACGAGATCACAACATGGGCCTTGCGTCTCCGGCTGGCGGTGGGATCCCCGCCCCTGTGCTCCACAGCACCTTCTCCGCCCTCTTCATCAGTTGACGCTGCAGACAGGGAGAAACAAATATACAGAATTAGGGCTACTCTGTAGCCACAGTGGTCTGCCCCAGGGGGGGGTAACGTACCAGTGGGGGGCAAGGTCTATAATCTCAACAAAACAGAGGTACTGGTATGTTTAGGGGTTAGCCAGTGTGAAGTGTAAATGAATTAGAAATATTGCACCTGGTCTCAACCCACATAACCTTAATGGTTATCAATTTGCATGCAAAAATACATATTAGAACACTCCTAGAGAATTAAACAGATATTTACAGAGATTGATGTAAACAAGGAAAGAAATATTTAATATCATAAAAAATTAAGTACATATAGTAAAAACCAACGTGGAAAAACATGTGTAATCAAGAAAACGAACATTCATTTCCCATTTATCAATTGGGTATGAGAGCTTTGAAACAATCTAAGAAAATTGAAGTTGGTACATCAAGGAAAGAACATAAATGAAAAGCAATTACAATATTGACAAAAAGCCAGTTATGTATCACTGGAATACTGGTTGAATCACAGAAAAACACAGAAGTACAAAGTAATGAGTACAATTAAACCTCTATGCAGTGTAATAGAACATATTAAGAAATTGAGAGTGGTATTCATTAGTAATTAGAATCAATTCCCGAAGTTAAAGATATTATGTGACGGGATAGGGTCTGCCAACGCTACAGGGGGAATAAAAAAACATATAGAATGTAGGTGTTTAACCTAGATGGCATGTTTCCATCAATGGATCATGTCACGTGAGCAGGATGGTCCTGGTGGTCCACAAATGACGCTGTGAAGGACCTTGTTTTCCCCTCTGATAGAAGAAAGCGTTTCGGCGGAACAAAATTGGTGAAGAAATGTTTTATCATGTAAACAGAATCTACTCCGCCTTCGTCAGGGCAATAATTAGCAGGACCCTGTATGGGTGGAAAAGGGGAGACAGAAAGAAAAAAAAAAAAAAAAAAAAAAAAAAAAAGAAAAAACATTCGGTTCAAAAGAAACAAATAAGGGGAATGAGTCACCAGGAAGTGCATCTCTACAAAATTTATAATGCATGCAAAAGTGGAAACTAATCAAGAAAGGCAGACATCGATCCTGGACGAGTCTGAGATGTATCTCATGGCCACATGCATACAAAGCCCCTTGTAAAGAGGGAAGTCTCGGAAAAAG